>NC_140346.1:1846619-2588619 GCF_963514085.1 Chelon labrosus
GAATACCACACCTCAACAGTATGTACATGAACTGCACGGACTGCTGCTATTTATCTTTTATTAACAGTAGAAACCCCCCACACAAAATAAATAAATAAATAAAAACACCAAGGTCTCAGGAAATCTTGTGGGAAACTGCTGGAGTTTGGCTTTGGGTGCTCTTACCTGAGCTTTTCTTCTTAGTGCTCTTTTCTCTGTCACTCTCCTCTCCTCCTCCTTCAGTTTTTGCCAGAAGCAGCTCGGGAATCTGACAAGGTACACATCCCATGTGCCATTTAATTCGAAAGCAGTGGTGCATGATTTAAAAAATGTCCCTCTTTCATTTGCGAGGGTTCGGTTTTAATATTGCAGCTATGGCAGAAAAGCAATTTACTTTTTATGGTCTGCTGTAATAGTGTTAATATTAGATCTGGAGTCTCTGGAAACTAGTAAAGCTTACGAGTATATACACGTCCACAAAACTGTCTTTTCACTGTATTTGAGCGAACCGTATAAAAGGCCAATATCCATACTCAATACGTAGTGTGAACTTCATCAACAATTGCTGACTTAGTATCTGTTATTCTGCATTCACCTTCTTCATGCTGCTTTCAGACCATCCTTCCATCCACTGGACAGAGGACCTGCGGTAAAAAGCTGGGTTGCTCTCACAGTTGATGGTGAAGTTAGAGTTGGAGCAGTCCATGATCAGAACAATGTGGAGGTTCTGCTGGATTCCTAAGAGAGATGTGGAAAGAAAAAGAAATAAAAACAGTGCAAGAACTCCTCATAGAACAGCAAGGGACAATGTGAACACATTTTTTTTGTCACTCATGTTGTACCATTTTAGCTTGAACAGCCCTTGCAGAGTTGGACTTCAGAGCTCTTTAGTGGCATTACTTTGACAATAATAGAGTTATTGATTTGATTCTCTGACAGAAAACTCAACCTCAGTGACATTGCACCATTTCTACAGTACAACACCCACTGCACAACAGGGAGCCAGAGGAACAGAGTTGAATACAAAGATGGGAACAGAGTGAACTAATGACTAACACACAGACAGAAAGGCTGAGTTTCAAATAGAAATGAAGTACTGACTATAGGAAAAGTAGTTGTAGAGTGGTCCAGTGAATCCATCCTGGGAAGCAGCATCTTTGAGGGGGGAGAGCAGAGGCTCCAGTTCCTCTGGGGTATACAAACCTGGAACTTCACCTGAAACATAACACGCAAGTATATCTCTATGAAAGAACTAAAAGATAATCAGACCAGGACGCATTAGAACTGAAACCTAAGATTGCCATAGTTTTTTCTAAAATGATCCATGTCTGTTGGCTACATTTATTCTCATCTGTCTCAAATCTATTCTCATTAAACAGAAAATAAAAGAGAACACAAACACAATACACACCTGATGACAACAGGCTGTTCACCATCTCTAAGAAAGCTGGATGGACAAACTGATAGTCCTCCAATAGTAGGACCACCTGTTGGCCCTCCAGACCTGCCAGCTGCATTACCTGAGCATACAGTAAATACAGTATGAATCACATTTACACAATTAACCTACATATTGTACAAACACACCTGTGTTTTCTTTGACAATAATAATTTCTGGTAAATGCTAAGCACAGGTGCCATTATGCAATTAATCACAATCTGTAAAATACATACAACACTTGACAGAGTTCATGGGAATATCATTAAATAGCTTGCAGGTAAATGAAGTAGTCAGGTGGGCACCAGGTGAACCGGTCAACCTGACAAAAGCAAATCTCACCATCTTGAGATCATTGTTGAAATGCTTAAGAGCGTAACCACGGGAGATTTTGGGAGTGAACAACGTGTATCCATGCATGTGTGACACCAGGCATGTGGCTGTGTGCCGACCCACTCCACTCCGTCCTGCCAGCAGCAGAGAGCCACCAGGTCGGCTCAGGACCCGATCCACCCTGGACACAAAGTCGCACACTTCCCAGAACAGCAGGAGATCCAGCTCTCTGTTATCACGACTGTACAGTACCACTCCCTAGAGGAAGAACAGGGATAAACCGACAGGGTGAGGATGTACACAATTGACACGCCAACGAATACAATGAAATGACAATAACAAAGGCAAACAAACACAACTACAAGAATAAGACAAAAAGGTTAAAGCAGCAGTAGACGAGAGAAGTCTGTCTTCTTTTTATTCCTATAGTATGGTAAATTTCCAATACCATAATCCACAACACATCACACCTTTATTTTCACAAAATTGTTGTTCAAGCCCAACGTAGTTACCAACGAGCCGGAACACACTGGACAACAGATCCTCACTATGTACCTTCTGTATAATTTGTTTTAGGTCAGCAGAATCCAGGCGTCCCAGCTGTTTACCATGAGGCGGCAGCGACTGGCCTGGAGCCATCACAGTCGCCTCAGAGGCTCCCCATGTCACATAGAAACCATCTGCAGACAGGGGAAACAGGGAAACAAATCTGTTACATACACACATTTGTGCATATGACAAAAAACACAAAAATATGGGCAGTGCAAAGGCAGAAAAAAAATCCAAGCATACAGCTAATAGATCAGATATCATGGAGAGGTAATTGATAGCTGTTCCGATTTACCGTGAATGCAAACTGCAATTTACACTCACTTTCTAGTTCATTAGGTACACTAGTGAAGACAGATGTCTTCTAATATAACAGTCCCACACTAAATCTTAGATTTATGGAGGTTGTGGTATTCAGCATTTGTTTCAAATAACTGGAATGCAAGTGTGATGCAACTGTGTTTTCATTTTAGAGCCTGTGGTTTAGTACTACTGAATTGTACTGAGTTGTATTGAAAAATGTTTCTATTACTTTGACCACCCCATTATTGTCAGTGGGCTAGGATAAATAGCAGAAACAGTTAGGTGTTTAATCCAGTTTAACATCACTACAAACAACATCTCCAAAATGATCAAACAGCTGGGTTGGTATATCTAAAGGCTAACTCACCTGAGGGGTGACCTGTTGTATGGTTACATACAGTGGACCCCCAGTTTGATTCCCAGCTGACAGGACCATGTGCTGCATGACAGTCTCTTACTTTCTTCCCTAATTTCCTATCTCCCTTCAATTTCCGTATTAAATAAATTTCAAAAAGGCCTCAAATAAATCTAATACACATGTAAGGTGTTGCTCTGCCTTCGTGATCACCATCCATGTTCTTTGATAGAGCAGTTTTGTGTCTCAGTGACTGAGCAGTGTTGTTCAACTTGACTTTTCAGGCAGCTGTTGTGAAGACCATTAACAAACATATTACTACTAGAGTGTGCATATTTACTGTATATGTAAAGGTAGAGTTCTCTTTCAGTCTCATATCTGTTAGGGCCTGACTTTATTTCCATCTATCTCTTACTTGGGAGAGTAAGTATATTATTAGACTCTTGCTGGCTGCCAGCATCTCACACCTGCTAAAACTACTGGGAGAATGGGAGAAAATGTTATGACCTGTGGGTGACATTCTAGTCTTAATCAGCAGATAAGAAACCTTAAGCACACAGCTTGTTTATAATTTAAGTGATTTAAAGCAGCCAAAAAACTGGAAAAAAGAAACAATTTATTAATGCCACGCTGGTTAAGTACGCAAACAGACTATTAGCAGAGAAATTGCCCTACACAAAGCCATCTGGAGAGTTGACAAAGAAGCTCTGAAGTAATCAAATGCTGCTTTCATTCAGGCATTAGTGACAGTCTGTAAATGCTGACATGAACTGCTTTACAGTCCATCTGTAATTCAAATCTTTCCTGATCAGCCCTAATGTTGGGTTTGTGAATTAGCAGCAAGAGCAGAGCTCTCTCATACCAGTCATGTTGTCCAGAGTGTCAGAGCCCCACTCTCCCCGTATGATGGAAGAGAGGATGTTATCAAAGGTGTGGAGGTCTTTGGAGGAAACCAGGCGGTCTCTGAAGAGTCTCCTGGCCTCATATGCAACCACCTCCAACACGCTATCTGTCACGTTAGATTGAGCTAAAAGGAAATGAATGAGATGCACATTATTTGGATTAATACTCAAATGGATGTCATTAGATCTGCACATGCAAATGAGAATTTTTTTCTGGTCCACACACTGACATAATGTTTAGCACAAAGGCTGATTAAAAAACTGTGGTGCTTTCACAACCATTTTCAACTAATCTTTCGGGAAAATGTGTTTTTGTCTCTTATTTCTAAAACATACAAACACTGCTTTGTAGTCAATATCTGTCCTAGAGGTTTGATTTTCATAAAGGACAGACCCAAGCACAGTATTTACGCTATGACTCAGGGCTCAACATGAGTCAAAGGAGTGTTTATGGCCAGATTAAGCTTGCCGAAAGCACCTCACAGGAAGTTGAGACTGAATATACTAAATTCCCCTGAGAAGCAGCAGAGTGCTGCTAGCTAAAAACAGAGTGCTAGATTGACAAGCCAGGTTCACGGTCTCACAGGCCACTGGGTTCAGCAGTGTCAGTCACATTATTTGTGACAGAGACACAGGTCAAGCTCTGGGGTTTTCCCAGCATGTTAAATTTTAAAAACTTGAAAATGCAGTCATGGGGTGGGTCAATGCCAAACTGTCATGCCATTTTCTATGCCAGTGGCATTCATTGCTTAAGATGTACCTCAAAGGTGAATAAGTCTTAATTGAGGCTGATACTGATATTACAACTTTAAAATAAAATTATATTTATCATTTTAGTATGAATACAATGAGAAACAAACATGTATACAGAATTAATTTTGAGAAGATCGACTTAATTATACTGACAGTACAGCATCACACAGATTTGTCAGCTTTTCACTCATGTTGCGAATCTCCCATTCCACCACATCCCAAAGACCCTCTATTGGCCTGAGATGTAGTGACTGTGGAGTCCATGAGAGTAGAGTGAACTCACTGCCATGTTCAAGAAACCAGTTTCAGATGATTTTAATCTTGCGACATGGGAGATTATCCCTAACACCATTATACCTCCACCATCAGCCTGAACTGTTGATACAAGGCAGAATGGATCAATTCATGTTGTCTATGCCAAATTCTAACTTATCATGTGAAGCAGAAATTGAGACTCATTAGACCAGGCAACATTTTTCCTATCTTCTATTGTCCAATTCTGGTGAGCCCTTGCAAATTCTATCCTTAGTTTCCTGTTCTTAGCTGACAGGAGTAGCACTTGGAGTGGCCTTCTGCTGCTGTAGCCCATCTCCTTCAAGTTCTGATTGGTTCTGCATTAAGAGATGCTTTTCTGCATACCTCAGCTATAACAAGTGGTTATGCAAGTTTCTGTTGCCTTTCTATCAGCCTGAATTCATCTCTGACCTCTGGCATTGACAAGGCATTTTTGCCCAGAGAACTGGCTCACTCACTGGAGGTTTGTTCTCTCTCTTCTCTGAACAAT
Source organism: Chelon labrosus (assembly GCF_963514085.1). Classification (NCBI taxonomy): domain Eukaryota; kingdom Metazoa; phylum Chordata; class Actinopteri; order Mugiliformes; family Mugilidae; genus Chelon; species Chelon labrosus. Next base: position 1,852,016 of record NC_140346.1, read on the forward strand.
TTGGTCTAGTTCATCTGGCGCTAACAACCACGCAACATTCAAAGCCACTTAAATCACCTTTCTTCCCCATTGTGATGCTCAGTTTGAACTTCAGCAGATAGTCTTGACCATGTCTACATGTATAAATGCACTGAATTGTACCTAATAAGGCAGCCAGTAGGTGTATGAGTACATAAAGAGTTGTGTCTGAGGTTCAAAGAATGTGTCCTTGTCCTCTGAAATCCAGTGTAATGACTTAATAAATTATCTCAAGATCTCATACATTGTGTTCCATATTGGAAAAATATATTTGCTGACACTGATATATTAGTTTTCATAAACACAGAAAATAAAATTCTGTACAAAAACATGACCTCCCTCTTGTTTATACAAAGAAACATAATCATGCTTAGTGTTAGACATGACTTCTTCTCCACTAAATTTAAAAGAAACCTAACGTAAATATACAAATGAACTAGTGTTGTAGAATAGAAGTGTTTAATCAATGTGATCACATTCACTCACCACACACACATACAGTACATCAACACAGCCACCGAATAAATATAAGAGGTTTTACATACCAAAAAGAAAGTAAGCAGCGAGGACCGGGGGAGGGATGAAGAATTGAGAGTAAGTTAAAAAATGATGAGCACAGGAAAATAGAAGTTTGCCCGCTGACGTGTTTAATTAAAATAAATGACTGGACTCACTATCACAGCAGGAACACATTGCAGAAGAAGAGAAAGAGTGACAGAGGGAGAGATGAAAGGACAGCAAAGGCAGGGGATGATAAAAGAGGGAGAGACAGACAAGTGACAGAGAGGAATTGGGGAAGAGAGGAGAAAGAAAAGGGAGAGAGCAGGAGGATGAAGAAGAAGGTGAGTTGGAAACAGTGGTTCTGAGCTGAAAGAAGTCATCTTTTTGACAGGCATCAAAACTGAGTCATTAATACTTTATGTTACTCAACAATTCAACTTTCTGTTTTAGTCTGCCCATAGAAGTTCTTTTAAAAATGTGGGTCAAAGCCACAGACAGACCATGAGTCTGATGTGAGACATTTTCACACATAAAGAAGGCTTACAGTTCTTTAACTTAGATGTTAACATGTCCATTCTTGCATCCGATTTTGTTTACCTGCAGTGAGGTCATATCGCAGCAGGCTGAGGACCCATTCGGTGAGAATACAGGGAGTAAACAGGTAGTGGCTGTGATCATCCACCGTAAACTTGGCCTTCACCTAAGAGGACAGAATCAGACTATAAGAAGACAGTGACAACTCACTTTTAAGTTAATCAACTGGACAATTTGTTTGCTAAAAATAGCTCCCTTAAGTACTTCTTCAGATATTTCACCTTTAAAAGCCTGTGTGTCATCCATTTAGAATATACGCCAATCTGGCATAATATTATGACCACTGTCAGGAGAAGTAAATAACATTAAAACCACTAACAGGTGAAGTCAATAACATTCACCATCTTGTGACAATTCAGTGTTCTGCTGGGAAACATTTGGACCTGGCATTTGTGTGGATGTTACTTAGACATGTACCACCCACCTAGACCAGACCAGGCACCCCCACCCCATAGCAATGACACTCCTTGATGGCAGCAGCCATCCCCAGCAGGATGTAGCCTGACAGAGGCACACAAACGTTTTAGGAACAACTCAAAAAACATGAAGAACAGCACAAGGTGTTGACCTGGCCTCCAAATTCACTAGATCCCAAACTGATCAAGGCCCATGTCCATTCTCTGATGAGTCACAACTGTTTTGGAGGCACAAGGGAGACCTACACAATATTAGGAAGGTAGTCATAATGTTATGCCTGATTGGTATAGATCTATAGGTTTCTACTGCCATGATTCCCACTCTTGGTTCCGACAATCATAATGACAAACTTACTGCAAAATCAAAAGTCTCTATACTAATATTTTAAAGAGATTTGTGTTGTTCTTACTAAAAGATAGTAGGATACTGAGTAGGCCACACCTCACAGATTTCTTCAGTGCAAGTATGGGGGAGCTCCAAGAACAAAAAGTTTGTGAACTACTCTCTCCTACTGGACGGCAGAAAGTAACACACCTGCAGGACTACAATCTGTATTTTCAAAAGTTATCACATGGATACAGGTTCTGTTTCAGTCTAAACTACTGACATACTGAAGTTCAACAAAATTTCAACAGAACAGAACTTCTTGGCGTCTATGCTTGTACCCAAGTGAATCCAATTATTATTTGAAAATGTCAAACAATGAATACATATTTTATAACAGCAGTTAAGCGGTGGGATGCTGGACAATTATTATGAAGTTAAATAAGCAAGAGATATGCTATCATGATAGATTTATGGCAACTGATAATGTTTTTTTCTGACATCCTCATCATTTAAGCTAAACTGTACCATCTATCTCATCTTAATCCTCAGTGCTATGTGTTATGCTCTGCCGTATGTGCTTGTAAAACACTTGTATCAATGTGACAAAAACTGATGTGCTTTTTCAATGGGTTATTTGATGTTGAGCAGGGATACATATAGGTGCAGTTATTTCTCCCCGATCACGTTCATCTGTCAGGATGAATGTGCAAAATTTGGATTTAATCTGGAATTACTCAAATTCAAATCAGAATCTCTAATATCTTGTTAATGCATTTGGTATGTCAGGTAAGAATGCATTTTGTTACAAATATAGAAATATTCATCAATTAATGCCCTTTCAGATTAGATACCTGTTCATAGAGCTGCACAAGAGACCCAGCCAGTTGGTGTATTTTCCCTGTGCTGGCCCAGGCTGCCTGGCTGCCCAGACTATGCTGGAGAACTGGCTGCAGGTAAGACGAGTAGATAGTCTGCAGCTGCTCCCTGTCAGGATAGCTAAAGGCAGAGCCAGAGACGCAAAGACATGAGAACGAAAAGAGGAATACCACCCAACTGAATCAGAGGGAGATAAGGAGTGAAGTAGGAAAGGAGGATTACAGCGTGTCAAACCGCTATGTTGCATACTTACTCTATGGTGCAGATGCGCACTATAGATGAGAAGCGGGAGGTGAGTGAATGGCTCCCAACAGCTCCCCCTGTTGACATGGAGGCCACCACCTGAATATTCTCGAGACTCACCCACTCAAGATTTTCATCATAGAATCCCTTGTATGTCAACACCTGAGGGAAAGAGTGAGAAGGACATGTTCCTGTTTCTAATTGTTTTTAGGCTTAAATAATTTTAGATGCAGTTTATTCTGAACCAGTTATAGTCAAAATTCTACATTAGATTATTCGCTAATACATTTGTCTATCTATAGGCCTTCCTGTGTATGTATCCTCTGTACCTGTTGGAGGAAGGCAGTGAGGTTGCTGGTCCCCCATTTGTCCGGTTTGGGTAGGTTGATATCCTTTAAGTAAAGGACCAGGTTCTCACAGTCCTTGGGTCTGAACACTCGGCCAGTGTTAGAGCTGAGCAACAGACATGTCTGGCTGAGCTTCTGCAAAACATGGCGAGATGAAGTCTGGGCACTGCAGTGAACCACAGCCACTTGGGTGGAACGCAGCCGAGAGAAGGCGTAGCGCAGGAGCATGCTAGACACAAAATAACGTATGGACAAAGATTAAGACATACACAATGTGGTGAGACATGATCTCACATCTTGTGGTAATATCTAAATGAACTTTTCCAAAACTCAGTTTCATAAACGTTCAGGGTGCTGTCAGGTCAGCAGGGTGAGAGGAAGATATGTTTGGTAGCAGTGTATTTAACAAAAGGGACTCTTGTGATTTGAAGAACAATGTTTGTCAGAACAGAAGCATAGGCACAAAAGGACATTTTATGAGGCTGCTGAAAAACAATATTGGAAATAATTGGAAAGTAAATGTGTTGTATGAGTGTATGCTTGTTCCAGTGTGCGTAAATTAATTATATGTTCTTTTATCAGAAGAATGGGCTGACAAACTTAGTGCCCCAATGGAACAGTGACCTTTCAGGCAAAGTGAGGGAAAGGGAAGACTGGGAGATACTCTATTAGAGTGTAAAAGGCAAAATGAGTGACCCATGTTCTTTGACCCCTTGGGGAGAGACGCGAATCTTTCAGAGGCAATCAGTCTACGTGTGCACATACACAAGACTGAGCAGAAACAACACGCAACACATGAAGCCGCAGATGTGATGTGTATTCTAAACAGTCAGTGTCTTTACAAGAAAGGTCAAGCCTTGAATAAAAGCTGCCTTGATTGTTTCATTTTCAGTGCCTCTGTCTCACAATCCTTAATGCACATTTTTCTTCTTCCTCTGTGATGTCAAATTTTTGAAAAGAAGAATAACAACATGAGGTCTGTGTGTGATAGTGGCTGCTTAAACTGTTTACATATATTGCCATTTTATAAAAGATATAACACAACCACAGCAGTGTTGTTAAATTAGATTAATGTGAGGACATGCAATTGTTACACGGCAATCACAGTCACACATCAGTTAAATTTCAGTTTCTAGATTAACATTTTTGTTAACGCGTGTTTATATAAAGTTTCTCCATATTGAAAGTGTGTGCAAATCCTTTGTTTGAGATAATGCAAATGCTCGGCGCGTAATTACCCCTTTCCACAGCCCTCAGGCCCTACCACCATGAAAGGCTGCCTGTGCTGAGCAGTGAGCCATGGGGAGAAACCATGTAGACCTCTCTGCATGCCCGTAGTCTCAATGACAGGTAGCATGCGTGTGTGAGAAAACTGCTCCAGTGTGAGACCCTCGGGACGTTGGAACCTATATGCTGCTAGGTGGCCACTGTCAGAGTCATAGTAGGTATCTAGTGGTTTTCTGGGGTCTGGGGGGCTTTCCCTGGCCCAGCTCAGCAACTACAGAAGTAGAGAGACATAAAGGCACACATTAAATATTGATATTTTGCTTGAATGATAAACATATCCACCAACTGTTCAACAACAAAGAAGGTTTTTAATATTAAAATTAAGTACATTTCTGCCCATATAAAAACACAGGGTCCTCACCTCCTTTGCAAACTCTTGTCGCGTTTTTATGTTAAGGTTTCCTCCCATACCCCTAAGAAGACCAATGATGAACTGCCCTCTCTCCGTCACAGCACTGAGGTGCGACAGGCAATTCAACACTGTACCCACCAGAGTAGTTTCCACCACAAAGTCATTCTGATGTTAAGAAGGGAAGAAACAAACAAGAAATATATGTAAATCTGAATAAAAAAAAGTATTTTGAATAAATTAGATGTGCATCCCAGAGGAATATGAAACTCGATCCACCGAACCTGATGACTTGTTAAACTCGTAATGTTTCATAATAAACACTGTTCAGTATAAGTGGGGGTAATTCAAAAAGTCCTATATGTCAGCCTACACAGCTGCTTCAGGTTGTTCAGTGAATGCTAAATGGTGATGACACTGTTTTAGCTTCAATGTGAAGATTTTCATTTCCAGGTATAAACAATGAAAGGAAACAATGTCACTGTTTTTGAGCCAGTGCGTACAAACAGGATGAGTCAAATGTTACCTGTTTGAGAGCCCAATCCAGGGCTTTTTGGAAGTAGTCTCCCAGCCAGTTTTCAAGGTTACTGCGACACTCCTCAGGCTGACCCCTTAACCACGACTTCACCAAGGCACCCACATCAATGTCTTCATCACTTATGAAAAAGTGGCAATGAGGTGGGGGTAAAACAGCATGTGTTCAGAAATCTTGAATTTTGTACAAATAAACACTTAAAACTCTAAACACATAGGTTGACTGACCTGAGAAAGATCATACCCATGCGGGATATGGTCGCCGGTGAGGCGCAGCTGAGGTCGTGAGTCTCAAACAGGAAGTTAACATTGGGTCCAAACTGGATTCGTTCTCCGCTAGGCATGGTTAACAGCCGATTATCATCAAGCACAGAGTTCAGACTCTCAATCCACTCTGGGTCGATGTCACCATCGCACACAATCCAGGAGTTCACTTCTAGGAAGCACAAAAATACATATACATGTCTAAAAGGAGTGGGTATAGTGAACTAATCATAGTGCACAGTACAACTAGTGTAAGGCAACTTTATTCATATTCAATAGTCCACAAGCCCGCCCACAAGGGCCCCTTTCTATACCTCTTTGCTTGGGGCCCCCAAGAACCTAGGATCGCCACTGGCTGTCTGCATCACTTAAGCAGTGTCTTTCTCTTACCCTGTGGTTCTTTGACCACATTCCTGGCACTGTGTGTGAGGACACCATCAGCCCACTCTCTAGTGTCCATGTCTATATGTCCCAACAGCTGCTGTCTGGGCATGGCCTTAGGATTCATTGTGTACTGTTTCACCTGCAAAATAACATTATCAGCAAGATGAGATTCAAGACTGGGAAATCATGATTTTCATATTAATTAGATAAGGTGGTAAATGCATTAATCACTGATAAATTAAAATCTTGGTCAGGGTTTGCCTCTTTACTCACCACTTTGCCTGTCTTGCTGAGAGCAGCCCTGAGCATCCTCCAGAGTGTGGACTTGCCCGCTCCACTTGGCCCTACAATGACTACTCCCATACGCTGTCTGAGCTGTTCATTCAGTTCCAGTGCCTTCTTCAGCTGCAACAGTCAACAATGAACTTATTAATCTATGTTTCAAACAAATAATTCACAGTTGCCTCAGTGTTAATATGAAGAACCTGTGCATAACAACAATGCATAAGTTTAGACAATAACTGATAGATGTCTTGAGATACATACCTGACTAGGTATCAGTTCAAGCTGTGCATCTTTGTAGACTTGTTCCAGAGCATGCATTAGTATCTGGTCCTCCACATCAGTGAAATTAACCCCAGAGAAGACATCTCTCACCAGAGCATCGAACCGAGAGCTATCAGCAAACGTCAGCTTGGACATGGTATTCAGTCTCAGGGCCTGCACTACAAGACTACTCTCCTGGACTGCAAGGAGACAAAAGAGATTAGTTTCAACTCCAAGTGAATTTCACTAAAGATATATGTAAAATTAGAAAAAGAACGCTTCATACTGAGGAAAAACGACTATATGGAGACAGAAAAGCAAAGAAATAAAACAATGCAGGCCCCAGACACAAGAATACAAAAGGCAAGGCTGTGAAAGTTAACTTGTCCAGTCATTATTGCTTTCCTCTCACACAGGTCCCCTGTTAAAAATGTGCTAATTACCAAAGCCTGTCATGATTTAAGAGTTTGTCAATACTTTTGTTCTGTTCTCCAAAGATGCTGGCCTTCCCTGCAGGCACAAATGTGGTGTTTTCTTCACAGCAGAAACAAACACTTGGCCAGACTACACACGGAGACAAACACAAGAAAACCTTTGGGACCCATCTGCAGACTGGAGGTGAGTGTGCGTCAGCATGTGCGCGTCAGACAGACAAAAGGTGGGTGGTTGAAACGAGGATTTGGAAAAAAGAGAGAGGGAGAAAATCAAGAAAAGACTGATGGGAAAATGACGGTATAGACAGAGGGAAGAGCACTGAAAAGCAGAGACCTAAAGGGGAGATGGGGGTGAGAACCAGAGGGCAACGAGTGAGAACGAGTGGGACAAGAGCTAAAACGACAGTCAGATATCAGAGAGAGAGCTAACAAGAGGTCAGAAGGAGGGGGAAGGAGGTAAACAACAGAACTACAGCAAAGTGTTTGGCAGCGAGAGAATGGAGAAGGACAAAAGTACAGACAAGTGGAAAAGCGCAAGGAAAGAAAAGTTTTTAAGGGCTAAATGTCAATTTGGGCTAAATGTCATTTTATGGCATGTCTGAGCAAGGACGGCTGGTGTATAGAGAAAGTTCTAATCAATAGAGCCTTCTGATGTTCAAGTACACTCACAGACAGAGTTTATCAAACTTCCTCGAATAGATACCCACACAAAGAGGCACAGACTAACAAAAAATTGTGTAGCATGACCCAGCTAGCAACATGATAAGCATTTCAAACCAGTTACATTCATTCTCTAATCCTTTCTAGCATTCTGTGTCTAAAGTCTGAAGGTTTATATCAGTACAGCAGTTTCAGCATTTATCAGGGGACACAGTTTCGACAAAGTTTAGAATAGTGACCTAATATTTTTGAAAGGTAACTAGACTGGAATAATTGAGATTGAAACCTAAATATAGAAGATTCACACTGATTTGGTTAATAACAAATATGGGAAGAGATGTGGATTAAAACACATGTAAATATTAAAAGTTGATCCACTTCGGCTTTAAGTCGTCTGCAGCATTTTATCGTATACGACAATTATATCTTTTCTTTCCTTGTATACCATTTACACTTCTTCCATATCAGCTCCTGTTTCTACAGTGTAAATCAACTGCAGACACATTTGGGCTTCTACAGTGGTTGTAGCCAATGTAGCTTTGCAACACTATCCCAGCACAGGTGCTACAAGGCTGCAGAAGTCTCACAAACTCAACCCTTTTGACACACTATTATACTCAAACTTGAAGCCTGAATTATATTTGACTCTCAGACAATTTAACAGATCCTTCGAAGGTCCATCATTTAAGTCGTCATTTTCACCCACACAAAAGTCCATACCGATCTGAAGTGAACTAATATCAATGATTAGCACAACTTCAGAGAGAATGAACTCAAATCATCTGGTGTTGTGTTCGATGCCCTTGATGGCTCACTGTGGTCATTGTTCTCTGCATTAGTATCCTTTGTCAAAAGCAATCTCCACTGATAGATGTTTGTGTTTGTTACAAGTTACTGATACTGTGTGCTTTTGGCGTCAAATAAATGTGACTTGAGATAATGGCCAAAGATGTGCCGACTTCCTCCTAACTTTCCTGTCACACTCCAATATTGGAAAAAGAAAAAATGCCTCACAGTAATATTGCACGTTAAAATAAAAAATAGCCATAGGGGGTCTTACTCTTGTCCTTGTCATGACTCCTCCTCTGTTGCTGCAGGAGACTGCCACAGGCCTTCAGCACCGTCTTCAGAGCACGCAAACCCCAGTCATAGTGCTGCTGGGGAGTCAGCAACTCCCTGGACAGACAAATAAATGCGTATCTTCACACATACACACACATTCTCAACTGGCTGTAGCACTATGGTTCGGGAGGTAGAGGATAATGTTTCCACAAAATCAATAGACTGCAATAGGCTGTAGTGGCAGTATAGATAATTTCAAATAAATTCAAACCCACAGCGTCTTTATAATTTAGTTTGAAACACAAAAAAAGCCACTTAGTGAACCACACAGATCACATACATACAATTATTAATTCTCTGGTGATACGTTTACAATGTAATACATCTTATAGTCCTACACCTTAGACCTGAATCCAAACCAAAAAAAGATAATCACTTCTACCTGGCCAGGTTGAAGATTGCAACCAGTTTGCGTCCCAGTATTTCTCCATTTTTGAAACCTTCAGAGTAGAGGATGACTTCAGCAATGAGTTCATTGTCCGGCCTGCTCATGGCCACAGGTCTGAACAGCTGCTTGAGGTTGTCTGGAAGTTTCTGCCTGCCTCCATAGCCTTTTCCTGCTGGGTTTAATGTGATAAATACCCCAGAGTTTGGGTCTAATTCCACCTGGAGGATAAAGAAAATAAGGAGAACTTTGTTACATTAATGAAATGTGTTTTATATTAGCATGAATCTGGCTTGCTTAATTGCTTGCTGATTAATGACCCAACCATTTTCCACAACAAATTCGGTAAGGTAAAAAACAAGATGTAGTAGTAGAAGCAACTGCATCTCGTTTTTTACCTTCAATCATGTGTCTTGTGACATAGCAACTGAATTAAACACAAAGATATAATGACTGAGAAAGAGGTGCAAAATGACAGAATGTGGGTTACAGAAATTGTGAGTAATTGTTTTTTGGCATCAGTACTTTAATTGAAACTTTAATTAGTTTGTCGGCATCTGTTTTGATTCTCTGACCTCCTTTCCCAGCAGTTCACATGTGGTCTTGTGATGTTTGAGGGAGTCTTGAATGGCCTGAATCTGCATAGAAACTGCAGATAAAACTGCTTCCTCTAACCGGTTAAACTCATCAAAGCAGCCCCATGCTCCGCACTTCACCAACCCCACAAAGATTCGTCCCATTGACTTCACATCGATGCCCTGAAAAACAGACAGAAAACAAAAGAATTTGGATGTGTGTTCTCAATAACAATCTCGTTTAGAGTGTGAGTGTGCACACATTTCATTCATTTGTTTATTATATATGTTTTCTTTTCAGAATTAAGAGCAATAGTTCTCTCATACACACATGTCAAACGCTCTCATATACAAATGACAAACGCAACACTCTCATATACACATATCAAGCGCAACACTCTCATATACACTACACGTGTCAAATGCTCTTGGACACACGCACGCATGTGAAATGTCAGTAAAACCGGAAGGCGTTTGAGTAGAATTGGAAGGTGTTTCATCTGTTGTTTGTCACATTATCATGAAAACAGTGATTTTGAACTTACTGTGTTTGGCTTGGCATGCTTCACAATATTCAGCCCATGGGACCCTCGGTGTACAGTTTCAGATAAAGTGTTCAAAGTTTAAGATGTTAAAACTTTCCCATTCTCATGAGCATACCTCATCACAGTTGAACACCAGCACTTGCCGTCCGAACAGTCCCCCTAAGGCTTTGACCGACTCAGTCTTGCCTGTGCCAGCTGGCCCATAGGGGTTCCCCCCGAGCCCCATCTTCATGGCCTGGGTCAGAGTCAGGTAGCACTTATCAGTCAGCGGAGTGTGCACCAGCTTAGCCGCATTCCCCTGGTAGACAGGAGGGGTGAGATAGAGAAGAAAGTTAGAGATAAAAGCAGGAAAGGAAAAGTGACGATGACCAGACAGAAGTACAGATATGGTTGCAGAGGTTGAAAGAAGCCAACAGAGGGTAAAGGCAAACAGAGAGATGATGGATGAAGGAGTAGTGAAATGAAAAGCAAATGAAGGACAGGGAAAGAAAATGAAAACGAGTAAAATTGAGTGTAGCATGTGTTTGCAGAGAACTGCAGAGGGGAAATACAGGGTAGGTCCACTGGTCCTCATCTATGCATAAACAGTGCCACCAAGTGGTAACAAAGGAAGTTTAAATATATTCATCGAACATAAAAATGTTTATGAATACCAAGGTGGCAATTTCTCCTGTAACATTTACATTTTCTACTGAAATTATCTCATGCGATAACTTCAATGGAAGAGCTTGAAAAGCCACATAACATATGTGCTGAAGCAGCAGAGTTTTCTTGTTTACATCCTCACACAGAAATCCAGATATGCAGATGTTTGTAATGCAATTACTGAAGTGGGATTACTTAGTATTAGTAAATACTACCCTGTGCTCTACAGTATCATTATTTTATATACAGTATGTAGTTAGGTAAAATAGACTGTGAACATGCATGAGTGCTTCTAATATGTTTGTGCTGATACAGTGCAATACAATTTTTTAAATGGAATGCACAGTATTATAGTATCCCTCATAGCAAGGCTTACATGTCAATCAACAAAGAATATATTGACCCAATGGGACTGTCAGTTAATACTGTTGGTCACTTATCAAGTAAAAATGTATATTTTCCAATAACACAGATACGAACTGATGCTAAACATGTGATGCTTTGCTTCCACTCAAGGCAAAGTAAAAAAAAACTATCTAAGGAGAATGAACTACCTCTGACTTCAACTTACAGTTTTGTTTGATATTCTAAATAAGTGGAACAAAATCTCTAGTAAGGGTTAACTGAATAAGTGTTGATTTGGTGAGTTACAGAAAAGGAGTGTACCATCTTCACAGTACATCAGCATTCTAACACACCTGGTATTCATAAGTATAGTTGAATTGTGCATCCACCATGTGTATGTGGCAGCATTTGTCCAGTCCCATATAGAAGCGAAGCTGCCTTTTCCAGGCCCAGGCCTCAGTACTGGAAATGCCTGCCTGGTTAAGCTGCTTCACCACACTGATGTTATGGATGATATCCAGGATCAAGGCCTTCAGCTTTAGCTGCAGGACACTGGACTCTGTGCAGGGAGACATGCATGAATATTAGAATAGCAGAATCTGTAAAGCCACACAAATGACAAACTTGGATTAGAAGTTGCTGTAAATGTAGGTCAACCAGACCTACACTCACATTTTACAGACCAAAACAAACATAATATTTTCATCCATTCTAAAATAATAATTTCACTACTATATTTAGTGTTTTTGGTCTGCCTAAGGGCCTCAGTCAGACATTCTTTTTTTTATCACTTAAATTTTTATTGTATTTTCACATGTAAATAGGCAAAAAACAACAACACAGCAAACAAGGTACAAATTAAAGTAACAATAATAACACTAACATACTGTCTGGAGATACTACTGTTCAGTCCACTGTTCCAATTAGCGTTTGTTCAGTTGGTGTCATGTCTCATGTAAATGTTCCATTTTTCCCAGTTTCTTTCAAATACGTTCTCTTTGAGTCTCAATTGGTATGTCCATTTTTCCATAACAAGGATTTCCCGGACAATTTCCAACCACTGCTCCTGGTTTGGAGTGTTCACACTGAGCCAGTTTCCTGTGACCGCTTTCTTGCTTGTCGCAAGTAATACTTTAGTCAAGTACAGATCTTCTTTCATTACAACCTTCTCAATATTCCCAAGATACATCACTGGACAAGTATTCGGGATTTCATATCCCAAAACATTTTTTACAACAGAGTTAACATTTTGCCAGTATATCCTCATTTTTATACAATTCCAGAAGATGTGTGCGTGGTCTGCTTCAATGCTCCCACATAATCTCCAGCAGTCTTGTTGTATAGCGAGCTGCCTAGATTTTATCTTTGGTGTTATAAAGTAGCGAGTTAGGTTTTTCCAGCAGAACTCCCTCCATATTAATGAATTTGTTGATGTACATTGTGTCTCACACATGTGGTACCACTCCTCCTCTTATATTTGGATTTTTAGTTCTGCTTCCCATTTTGCTTTTATATAAAGCGTTGATTCCTTCCTGCTCTCACCCAGAGCTCGATAGAAGGCAGAGATGGGCCGAGACCCCTTCTGTTTGTATGAATCGATAATAACTCCAATCACCTTATTTATAGTTTCATTTGACCTTATCTCTTTTGTGAAATAATCTCTCAACTGCAAGTATCTATAAAAGTCTTTGTTTTCGAGGCTGTACTTTGTCTTTAAATCTTGGAAACTTAGAAATTGTCCACCTTCTGATACTGTACATATTGCTGTCACACCTTTTTGTGTCCATTCTTTGAATGTTGGATCGTACATCCCTGGCTTAAACTTTGAATCATACGCAAACCACCCCAGATTGCATATATCCCTCTTAAGTTTGTATTTTCTTACAACAGTGCTCCATATTTCAAGTGTAAATGTTACTATTGGGTTCATAGCATGTCTCAAAGCACCTATCAAATGTTTATCCCCCACTAATATCTGGGTTTGAAAGCCCTGTACTTCCCTTTCAATTTCTTTCCATTTAGACTCATAGTCAGGTCGACACCAACAGGCCAGATACCTAAGTTGAGCTGCATTAAAATATTCTGTGAGGTTAGGTAAAGCCATCCCCCCTTGCTTTTAGGTAGTGTCGTAAATTGTATTCTTGGTTTTTTACTATTCCAAATGAATCTAGAAATCAACTTGTCCCAGGCTATAAATTTGTTTTGGGGGATATTAATTGGAAGAGCTTGAAATGAATATAATAATTTAGGTAAAATATTCATTTTGACTGTCCGTATTCTAGCACTGAAGTCTAATGGGAGGGTAGACCGCCTTTCAAAATCTTTTTGGATGATTTTTTTCAATTTCACTATAATTGTTTTCAAACATGTCGGGAAGTGTTTTACTCAAAGTTACACCGAGATACTTCATTGTTTTAGAATTCCATTTCAAATTATATGCATCTCTTATTTGTCGGGATGGAGAATAATTTAACGAGAGAATTTGTGTTTTTGATATATTCAGTTTATACCCTGAATAGTATTCGTACTTTTCCAAAAGAGACATTAGGTGGGTAGGTATATCTGGTTGTTCAAGAAAAATAATGACATCATCTGCGAAAAGGCCAATGATATGTTCAGTCCCCCCTACAGTAACCCCCTGCAGTTCCCCACTCTGCCTTACTGCCTGTGCTAAAGGCTCGACATATAAAGCAAAAAGAGTGGGAGACAGACAACAACCTTGTCTTGTCCCCCTCTCCAACTGAATCGAATTGGACAGGCTTCCATTTACTCGGATTTTAGCTGTGGGCTCTTGATACATAGTTTTAATACATTGGATTACCTTTTCATTGAAGCCAAATCTCTTTAATACCTCATACAAGAATAACCAACTAACACTATCGAATGCTTTTTCAGCGTCTAAACTAACCAGAATTGTACTTGTACCACTTTTTTGGGAGTTGTCTAGAATATGGAGGATTCTTCTAATATTATCGTGTGTTTGGCGACCTTTAATAAAACCAGTTTGGTCTTCATCATCAAATCTGGAATGAAGGTCTCAAGTCTTTTACAAATAATTGATGTAAATAATTTGTAGTCTACATTTAAAAGTGAAATCGGCCTATAGTTTTTGCAGTCTTCTTTATCTTTGCCTTAGTCAGACATTCTTTAAGCTGCTTTTTCTGTGAATAGGTGATAGACATTTAGTGTAAACAGACAGAATGGCCATAGCTTTTATTTTAATACAAAAAGGCAGTATGTCAGCAGTGAGAAGAGGAGTGTAAAAATTCTGATCCTTTTGTGGCACTAATAAATGGGACCAAAGTCTGCATAAACAAACCCTCAGGTGAAATTGTTGAGGAAATAAAGATATTTAGACACAAAAGCAACTATTTAGAAAGAAATGGCTCTCAGGTATGACAGCATCATCTATAACTAGTCAAAAATGACTTCGCAAAATGCTGTGAAATACACCTGAAGCAATTAAGAAACTGCCACTAACTTGCCAGAAGCTAGGTTAGAGAAAAAGGATATGGAAGAAGATCAATGAGTATCAAAAGTTTTGTAATATTATTTGATGAGTACTAAATGCTGTCTTCTATCTAACTGCTTTCACTGTCTTGCTCACCATGTATCGTTTCTGTGTCAAAGGGGAGTTAGCTCCCCACTCCCCTCAGGTTTTATGGCCCATTTGTGTAGCCTGGGTAATT
Source organism: Chelon labrosus (assembly GCF_963514085.1). Classification (NCBI taxonomy): domain Eukaryota; kingdom Metazoa; phylum Chordata; class Actinopteri; order Mugiliformes; family Mugilidae; genus Chelon; species Chelon labrosus. Next base: position 1,867,103 of record NC_140346.1, read on the forward strand.
AGATTATCCTTCTTGCCATTACTTTAGCTGATTTAATCAGTACCACCACTCTAAAGTCTGTTCAGCTACCTGGTTGTTTTAAGGGAGCTAGTTATTTAACGAGATGTTATCATGGAAATGACTGCTGCATCAAGCATGAATGGAGGAGTTCTGATGCAAGATGGTACACACAATGACTATATCATCTGGAAACATATAATAGTTTTTAAGTGTCCATCTGAAAGACACAGTATGTCTAAAAGTTTTAAGCCACATTCTGCTGACTTGTCAAAATAAAGAAAGAAGAAATTTTACCCCAGTTAATGGAAAACAAGCATTGCTTTCATGGATGTATTTTTACATGAATTGAGAGATTTGGAATCCAGAAGCAATGTCCCGTGAAATGAAGCGACTGCTTATGGAGGAGCTTTTCATCTCATGCACGAATAACAAACTGTGATGTAAATTTAAAAGTCCTTTTGGCAAATTCCAGTTCTGGGAGAAAGCTCAGCTGTCATGCTTCACGTGGCCATACATTAAGCCCCAGATCATTAAATTAAGCTCCCAGCTACAGCATCCACAGCTTTAAAGGGCACTGCCCCTCTGCAGCCTCTTGTATCTCAGTGACTATGAAGAGACTGCCACAACAGCAGTTGTTTCCAATTAATCTCTCATTCCTAAGTAACAGCAAGAGTTCTGATCAGAGTGTTATCATTAACAGTACTAGAGGGAGTCTGAGGGGGAACCAAGTGCAAGTATCAAAATGAAATTGTTTATAAGGACGGTCACAGAATGTGATCAGAAACCAAAAAAGAAAGAAAGGGGTGGTAAATCTGGTGCAAAACATGAATGAGCCAAAGAGAGAAGAACATAATTAAATATTTAGTGTGTAATATATACATGTGCATATTTTAGGCCCATTGCCAAAAAAAAAACACTGAAGTTAAGATTTTGTTGTTTCAAATGATTGAGTTTGTAAAGTCCGAACCTTTCAATGACAAATGATCTTTCAGAGTATGATTTGAGTTTACTTATTAATAGTACATGGAAATCTAGTACTATATCAAGAGCAAGGAAGTGTATGCACAACAAAAACAGAATGGAATACATGCTGACCTTATCACTAATCGCATAAAGTCATACAGTATCCAAAATGTATAGCCACTTCTTATCCATTTCGACCCTCATTAGCTATATGTATTCATCAAGTATGAAGCATAGACATAGTCTATGGCATAGACTATGTCTATGGAATAAAGTAAGAAGTTTATTTTTATTTATTTATGGCCACTAGGGGTCAGAAAAGTCCAAAAAAGCTGACAGTATCAGTTTACGCTGTAAATCACTATAGCTAGCATGTTAGCAAACCTGTTCAATTGTAAATGAAGAAAATAGCGAATTTAGCAGCAGCTTGTTTTTACAAAATCACTGAATAGATATTAATTAACACAAACATACACTTATTATATCATATTACTGGGTGCCTCACAAGCCATACAAGCTTTAATAAGTTTTAACTAGAAAAAGTAAATGGTAATGGTAAATGGCCTTGCTTTTATATAGCGCTTTTCTACCTATTGGTACTCAAAGAGCTTTACAGTCACAGACACATCTACCCATTCGCTCACACAAGCACTCACACATTCACACACCAGTGCCAAGCACTGGGAGCAGCTGGGGGTTCAGTGTCTAGCTCAAGGACACTTCGGCATGTGGCATATTCCGGGGATCGAACCGCTAACCCTCTGGTTCGTGGACAACCCGCTCTACCTACTGAGCCACAGCCGCCCCCAAGTAGATCCTAAAGTTATTGGATTCCATTTCGGAATGTTTAAATGTTGATGAAAATGGAGGAAAGTTATTAGCTATCTTCTTGGCATTGCCTGACCATAGCATACAATCACAGACGAGAAACATATTTCAGATATTCATTTAAACATTGCTATAGTATCAGGTGCATCTCTGGAGTTAGTCAGCAGTTAGTTTAAAAGCACACATATTCACCATGACATAGAGACAAATACAGATGTTACCTGTGTTAGTGTGGTCCTCAGAGTTAGTGTCCACTGTAGTGTAGTGTTCCAGTTTGCCATTAAGCTCTATCTCCAGCTGCTGAAGATTTTGTTCTTTTAGAGCTCTTTCCACATCTTCAGTAAACTGGATTTGTTCAGCCAAACAGAGGATCTACAGACAAAATTTTAAAAATTTAGTCACATAGAATTTATTGGTTGTTGGTAAGAGTTAAGACTTGAGAAAGCAAAGGATTTGGAGGTCCAGGATCTCAATTTGAGCTACAATTTACAGCAGGTCAAGTTACTGAAGAATATTTAGAAAAATCAGTATTGTATATTCAACATGAATGTGTCGCATTAAAGACAAAGTGTACCTGTGATGGATAGCGTGAGGGGTCCACCTCTCCTTTCCTTCCTGCTGTCACACATTCATACAGTAATTGCTTCAGAGTCTCCTTCATCTCCACAGACAGCTCACTTAACCACACCTAGAAAGAAGACAATTTATACACAGCATCAGACAGTGGCAAAACTCTTAAAACGAATACATTATGTACCATTTAAACACATGGAAGCAAACACAATCAGGCATCAAGTGATCACTCAAACATACAGTATACATCGATCAGCCACAACGTTACAACCACTAATAGGAGAAGTAAATAAATTGACCATCTTATGACAATACAATGTTCTGCTAGGAAACTTTTGGACCTGGCATTCACGTGGATGTTACTTAGACATGTGCCAGCCACCTAGACCAGACCAGGCACCAACCACCCCACAGCAATGATACTCCTTGGTGGCAGCAGCCATCCCCAGCAGAATGTAGCCTGGCACAGGAACATACACAAAAATGGTTTAGGAACAACTCAAAAAACAAAACAGCACCAAGTGTTGACCTGGCCTCCAAATTCACTAGATCCCAAACGGATCAAGTACCCTCCCCTCAACCCATAAGACCCAAAAGCCCCCACAAACAACATTCTGTTGCCAGACACCATAGACACCCTCAGAAGGCCCATGTCCATTCTCCGATGAGTCACAACTGTTTTGGAGACACAAGGGAGACCTACACAATATTGGGCAGGTGGTCATAATGTTATACCTGATCAGTATATATATATACACACACACACACACACACACACACACACACAAACATTAACTCAAAACTCTGTCAAAAGAAAACTTTACCTCCACATGGCTGGAAATGCGTACAAGGTTTCTGAGTGACACTGTTTCACCCTCCAAAGAACACATAGCTACAATGTGCTGGCACTGTTCGTCAAACACAACCTTGTGGATGCCTGCACAGACAAGTATACCCATATACCAAAGAGAATAGAAAAAAGCATATACACAAAAAAGTGGCAACAATAGAATAAAGACTAGAAACCAAAACAAAAATAGGTCTCTGACCTGCAAATAGTTTCTTGAGGTGTGACTGGATGACAGTGGGGTTGGTTGCCTGTCCAAGTATCTCCAACAGATCATCATCTCCTATGAAGTAGAACCGTGGAAACGCAGAACGCTTCTCCTACAATACCACCAGAAAAGGACAGATTAACAAAATGTACAGGTATTGTAAATATCTTTGGACACAGAAATGTACATGTACAGCATATACCTCCAGGAACTCATTGAGTGACTTTTGGCAGCGCTGGAGTTGATCCAGTATGGTGACCAAAGAGCTTCTGATGCCAGCCCTTGAGCTCAGAGAAACTACTCTGTTGTCCCTCTGGATGTCTGACATTATAGATCTGTTACACATGTAGAGGACATGTAATGTTAATGTGCACAACTTACATTTATAATTAAATAAGACAAGCCACCCTGGCGTATTATCAACCATTAAATACCCGCACAAAATAAACTTAACATGAATTGTACTTCACAATATGTGTGCTGAGCAACAAGAAAAAAAGACTTAATATAGGATTTAGGTTTAATATTTGACAGTGGATGTGGGCTGAAACAATGAGTCAAGTTTTTAAGTCCACTTTAAGATTTCATTTTTTTTTAACTGTGAAGTGCTCCTTCTAATACTTCTAACACACATTAGACTCCTTAATTTTAGTGACACCCAATGTGGCTCACACTCAAAGTACCTGAAGTCTTCATCAACCCTTTTGAAGCGGGCCTCCTCTCTGGGCAAAGCTCCTCTTCCAAATATAGGCTCTAGATAGACCCAGCGCCTCTGGATGGCATTCAGACTGAGCAGGTACTCATCTAAGTCTGACAGACGAACCTCCCACAGACTCACCTGGATATAAACAGAGTAAATAAACAGTGATGCTTCATCAAGTATTAGGTCTTGAATCCTTAAATAATATGCACCCATACAGGACTAAACACTGGATTACGCATTACCTTATTTAAAAGAAAGTTACAGGAAATTGAGTTCAGTTAAAGTTTATTAATATATTAATGCATTTGACCTGACCTTGTCCTGGAAGCTGCGGTAGTAGGGAGAGTCTTTCAACGACTGCAGCAGACAGCGGTTATCTCCCACCTGGACGGAGAGAGAGTTGTGATAAAGTCAGCACTTGCTAATCCTTAACATTGGTGCCATCAGATCTGCATGTATTTTCCTGAAGAGGTATTTGTGGCGTCTGTGTCTCTCTACTAAGTGTAATCAACAGGTGGGTTCCTTTTTTTGACCTGCCATAAATTATACTTGAAATGAAGCCTGGCAGATTCTGACCATGTAAACCCATATAAACATGAAAGCAGTACCTGAAGACTTTACAAGGACGCTTTACAATGTATGAACACCTAAAAAAATCTCTTAACATTTTTCAAAATAACATTCCAGTCTACAACCTTTATCAGTGTCAGAAAAGGTAAACAGGAGTTGAGACAAAACACCCTATACTGGATGTTACAGTAAAGCATTCACTAATTATCTTATCACTTCCTTTTGTTTGATTCCATATCAAACCATCATGTGATACTCATGTGCTCACACCATTTCAGTGAGGCATATAAAACAAACATATTATTAAAATCTTTTCAAAGGTATATCTTCACAATGCCCTCGTCTGAATAACAACTGAAACTTCATGGAAAGTCCATACAGTATAAGTTAATGTGAATGGACGCTCATTTAGGACTGCTGGATCTATAATAGGAGACACTGTAGGACAGCAGCATATTTAAAGCTACAGTGTGGAACCTGTTTCTGTCCTTTCTGGCAGTGGGAGTAATTACACAATGTGACAATGCAGGTGAACTCGCCACTGATAAGTCACAGAATATGGTGTGACAGTGGGACTGCCTGTGGTTGAGCCTGTAGGTTAAGCTAGCCCAACCTGAACCACAGAGAACAACTGAAATGTAGTCCACTTTGATTATGCACCTGCCCACATCCCAGACTTGGGGTTTTTGAGTAATCTGAGACAACAATTTCAGCAAGCTCTTTAACTCTGATTTCCACTAGTGTGATGTTTCACAGATTTTACAGAGCTTCACAGACTGTTTCTTGTGTAAAACACTTGGAGTAGGGCATGTATATGTAATATTGTTTTACGTAACCTGTAGTACACCTAAATAACAGATCATAAAGAAATGTCTCAATATTATTTTGGAAGTTTTAAGCCGCATTTCGGAACATAAGCCTGGGACTTTCCAGCGCTAGTATGCCGTTTCTTTTTTTTAATTTGGAGCATCATCAACTTTCTTGGCTCCTTGGTTTTTCCGAAGGTCCATCAAACTAGATGCTGTAGCTTAGTCCACCGCAAAATGTATTGCTACCAAATGTCACCACAGATTAAACCTCAGGTATCATATAGATTGGTTTACCTGGAACTCATATGCCTGATCAGCAAAGTGTGAACTTGTTTGGTAAGAAGTTTAATGTCACTGATGTCCATTTTAAAAAATCACGTACTATAGTTTCATATTAAGCATAAATCCTTTTTGTTTAGACTCAAAGTATGAGTCTAGGAGAATACCAATAGACCAGATGAAGTGATTCACCCTGGTCATTGTCTCCACCAGGGGCTCGTAAAACATTGAGTTATAACCTCTGTCACAGGAATCAAGAGTGCAAAAATAGTTTGTTCGATGTGTTATCAGCACTTACATTTTAAGCACTGTGTTCACGGCTTGATGACATCTTTCAGTACTCTAAACTGTACACTTATTGCACCACATTTCATTTCTGGCTTTTCTGGGGTTTTTTTTTTTTGAGGGGGGGGATTCTTCTGTCTTAATAAAATTGTTTAATTATGATGCTATCCCAACTATTAAAAAATATTTATACAGTATATGGCACATGGAATAATATTATATATTATTAGATTACCGTAATAATATTGGATTTAGTGACAAATACCAGCTGCCTGCGCAGTTCATGTACAGGAATACTAAACATAAGCTGTTGAGAGGAGGTATTCTATGGACAAATGTATGTAAGATCAAATAAAGCTGACTTTCAGCTTTGCTAACTAGCACTTATAAAGTTAAGTTAGTTCACATTACGTCTGGAGTTGTTTCCTTCACCTTACAAATAAAAGTGTAATGGCTTCAGTGTGACATTATGGAGAAAATGTGTGCTTTATGTTTGTATATAGTAGGTACCTGGTTGACTATATCCTTCCAGTCCTTGATGAGGGTGAGGGTGCGCCCACCGCTATCTGTATATTCAGTAAGGGTGAAAGTAGCTGCTGCTCCCCACAGATCCAGCTCCCTCAGGGCTTCTCTGATCGTAACCTCTGCCTGAGCCCGACTGTTCAAGTCCTACAGTACACGAACATTTGATGGATTCACCAGAATATATCAACACAGACAGGAAGAAAAAAAACACTGTAAATGCAAGTATTGCATGAAACAACTTTAAGGTTTAAAAGTTATATCAAAGATCTAAATTGTCAATAGGCTGGCATCATACAAATGTTTCAAATTGGATTAGTAATACGCAGATGTAATGCTTTCCCATATTACCATATTTCCTCATATTACCATACCATACTTAAAATTATCTGAAAAAAAAAATGAACCATTTAAAGAGTTTAGAAGTGTGTTCTCCCACATAGTGCGTTTGTACAAACCTTGAGCTCCATTGCCTTCTCTATGATGGTATCTGCCACACCAAGAAGGTCGTTAAAGGTAAGCCTCTCTAAGGTCGTCCCTCTTGGGAGACCCAGCAAACGGAACATGTCCAACCAGTGGTCTTGAGAGAGATGTTCCCCACGTACATACTTTAGCACTGGAACCATGTTCTTGATGCACAGGTGACAAAAACAAACACAAAAGTTTCGAGTGAGATCTCCTATTAGCTCAGAATGGGCAGTTATCTCGTATAGGTCTATCAATTATCTCGTATATTATATCTATTTCTGTAAATTAGTTTACTTCAAACGATACTCTGGCCACCAACATGCACTTTTTACAACACTGATCCTGCCTTTACTGAGATCCACGACATACATTTGGTGTAGATATTTATGGGCCACAGAGGATAAACCCTTTTGGATTTGGTGACTGCAGGACTTTTTCCTATTACAAAACAACACAAAATTCTTCACTTCTACAATATGTACAGCATAATGAAATAGCTGACTGCCATGCCATTTGCTAATTTATAATAATAATAATAAGAAGAAGAATAAGAAAACCTTTAATTGTCCCACAATGGGGAAATTGCAGTTTGCAACAGCATGCAGAAATGACCGCGATAGAACAGATTTTCCACAAAAAAATACCGTAATTTCCGGACTATAAGGCGCACCTGAATATAAGCCGCACCAGCTAAATTTTGGGGAAAATACAGATTGTTCCATATATAAGCTGCACCCGACTATAAGCCGCACCCGACTATAAACCGCTGGTGTTTTAATGTTTAATTACCGTAAGGGTTTCTTCTACCACGGAGGGGATTGTCAGGACAGAAATGACTGTTTGGAAACGCAAAGCGTCCCATTTATTTACATTTGAGAAACACAATAAATCTTTCAATCAATCAATCAATCAATCAACGATCAAACTTTCACATCTTTGACATGTGAATCCACAAGTTGCCCAATAGTGCAGTGACTAACTCTAAATGTACAGCAGTTGAATTTCCAGTATATAGTCCAAAACGAGTCTTGCTGAGTGTAATGAACTCTCTAAAGTCTAACTTCTAATCAGGGTCAAGACTTACAGTGTTGGTAGTATATAGTGTTAAGCTTGGTTTACACTCATGCAGTCGACCTACGCAAAGCCTGTGTAGGAGGTACACTATATGAATTTTTTAGGAATATTTATTGGAAATCTAGTGTGCTAGTCCAACCACTGAGCAACGTGTACAAGGAAATGCATTTCAAACCAATCACAGCGAGGTACCGTTCCATATTAGAGGATATATTATTCCTTTAACTTTATACCTTGTATTTGTCCACTTCCCCTTGTAGTTTAACTGAAATGGCAGTGGGCATCTCCAGTTTCCTTAGTCTGTCCTGCCATGTAAATAGAAACTCCTCAAAAACATATGTCTTACTCCTGTAAAACAGAAAAATACTTATGAACACATGAGTGAACAGACAGCAATGAGAAAAAAAATGTAAAACATCTCCGTGAACGTTAAAGTCTTAACAGACCTTAAAACCAATACCTGAATATGATCCAGTCCTCCTGGGCCTTTTCTGTGAAGCCCTGCTGCCACTCCTCATACAAACCCCACATTTGGCTGTACTCCTCCATGTCTTTTTTCGTCTTTTCTGCCAGAGAGAAGTCTGGAGCTTCCAGGTTAAAATAGATACAGTCTTCACTGCAGACAGAATAGAAGAGGAGTCTGATATGTACTTCACCTGGCAGCACTGTCAGCTACGTTAAGATATTATTACTTTTTTACAGGAGTCTGGGCAGGAGGCCATGAATAATATATTGTTTCTCCTCATTCCTGGTTTGGTATGTAAATAGAGATGAATCAGTGATACTAATCAGCTGTTTTAAATACAAACAAAGAATCTTGTAAAAAAATAATATCTATTAATGTATAATGTAACTATTAATAAACCAAATAAAAAAACGGCCATTCAACAGGACAACAATTGAACAAAGGGAATAAACATCCTTCATACTTTTAAAGACTGAATACATCTATAATTTCAGAATAACTTACAGCAGTTTCCTGCGCACAAGCTCCAGCTCCTGGAACTCTTGCTGCTTGTCCCTGATGGTCTGGAGACACGCAAGTAAGGCAGCATGATCGCCACTTTCCAGAATCTCATCTTTAGGTTTAAGCTGGTCCCAGCGTGCCTTAAACCGCTCCAGATCCACCCTGTAGCCATTGATACGACCTGCCGCGTTACTTCGCATCACCTCCACCTAAGAACGGAACATGCAAAGAAGCAGGAAAGAAATTAATAAAAAATAAGTTTAGATGACAAGTGTATGTGGGAGATTTTGTCACCTGTTCTTTGATCATAAGCTGGTGGCTCTCCATTACAAGCTCCAGTTTGTCCCACTTGGCTCTTAGTGAGGACAGAGAGTCTAGGCCGGCCCCAGCCACAGCACGCAGCAATCGGTTCTTCTCCTCAGCACACTGGAACTGAGGCAGGATCTGTACACATACATAAATATAATTATTAATTAATTTATTTCCTATGCTATAGCAAGCATTTGGCTGATCCCACAAGAAATTACAAGCCACTGCTATAAATTAAAAGCATACGCTATAATTAACAAGAAATGATGAATGAATTCCCATGCTAACTATGGACAGGGGAGAAACAGAAACCTACTTTCATTAACACCATTATTCCTAACCAGGATCCTAACCAGGATTTAGAAGGGTGCATGTCTTACTTCAGGTTTGCGGGCAAGAATCTGGCAATAAGTGCCATTGGCCGCACCAATGTCCTCCATGCTCTCTGGTCGTGTGGACAAGGCCTCCATTGATTCTGACACAAAACTGTCTATGGCTTGAGTGTGGCCTGAAAACAAGAAAGAAAATGAATAAAGAAAAGGAAACAGAAAAGGAAAGAGAAAGTGACAGGAAAGGGGATGTCATGGGGCAGATACAATGGAAAACAAAATTAAAGAAAAACAAGAACAGAGAGAAAAAAAGTGATCGCAGGGAAAAAAACATTAGGCTTGTGATTGGTGTAAAATACACTGGTTACTATATTTAAACATGTTTATTGCTGTAAACAAGACAGTACTTTTTTTAGTATCTGTATCACTCCATAAATATAAATATAAACTGAAATTAAAAAGCAATCAAGTTATCTGTGTTTACCTTGTATAGACTTCCTCAGTGATAAGAGCAGCATGTCAAACAGCTTCTGGATAAGGTCATCAATGGCTGCTTTTACAGGCTCACAGTTGACTGTGATACAGTCTACCTTCTCCTGACTGACAGAGATAAAAGGAGAGGATCACCTGGAATTCGACTGTTCAAATTTCCAATATTATGATGTCAATTGACCTTTGACCTCAAGCACTCAACCAACAGAGAATCAAAATGAGTTCTGTGTTGTTTCTTCAACAGGTTTTCGAATTTGATGTCTGATGGTCTTCAGTGCCATGATTAAACAAAACTTCCTTAGCTGTTGGACTTTGTTTTCTGAGGACCGTGGCTTTCAAGAATCATTCACTGCCATTTGAATTTCTTATAGTTATTTGTATGTGTGTGTGTATTATTATACATTATTATGTGTGATTTGTACCTGGGCAGACGTTCTGACTCTTTCCCTCTGGCTTTCAGGGCCTTGAAATTTCTCTCCCAGTCCTGCACGGAACTCAGATGCTTCTCCACTAACTTCTCTAAATCCACTTGGCCCAGCACCACCCACTCCTGTAACATGCACGGAATCACAGTGAGCTTAAGCGCAGGGCATATTTCCTATTTTTTAAATGTGGCTGTGTTAAAGGTTACAGAAACTACACAGCCTACTGCGACATAGATGACTAAACAAAAACAGAAGTAAAGAAAAGGGGAGATAAAAGAGAAGTCTGGTGTAGGTGGAGGGCTTCCCCATAATGATTTAGATATGCATGGCTGCAGACAAAAGGGAAAAGAGTATATACTCTGCTCACTGTTCTGCAAGGGTAGTTTGAAGGGTAAAAAGCTGACAATGAAAACAACAAAGAACATGATTACAGAAGCATGACTGATTCGAGTTTCATTCTTTCAAAGAAAGCAGCACAGCTACAGCTAGCTGAAATGGTTCAATGAGCAGCTAATCAGTCACATTCATGTACAATAACATGAAATAGTAAAATAGTATAGCAGTAAAATACAGAAAAGCCATAATAGTTACAACAATAAGTATTTAGGGATCTGTTATATATTTGTTAGATTCAAATAGTTCTTTCATATCCACATAGGGTGCAGGTTGTGTCTTTCTGTTTCTACAGCAGCTAAGAATGGACAAACTGAACACTGGCTTGAGAGACAGCTGTATTCTCCCTGTCAACTAGACAGAGTATACATTTGTCCAAACAAATTCTCACCGGCTGTGGATTTGCGTTTTTTACTCTCATAAAAAGAAGAGCACTACATTCGCAGCATTCCAGGATGAACTCTGAACTCACCCGTAATAACTAACAATTACTGAACGTTCAGTGAAGTCTAAATAATCTGATATCTTGACAAAGGCTGGCGTGTCTGTATGTTATAATGCATGGCGAAAAAAAATTCATTAAAAACTTTGTATACCCGAGCTCAACAAGCGTCCTTATATGTCATCTAGAAACAAACACTAATTTGATGCTCCATCAACAATGGTGTTGAAAGATTGAGGGCTTTGGGGATGGACATATCAAAAACATATAAGCAGGTGAACGCTGGTCAGCTCTGACTCTGTCCCTGTCATTTCAGTATATATTAATGAGGTTAAAATGTTAAAACGTTAAAAAAGGTTCTTACGTTTGTTTATGGTTCTTTTAGGCCAATGAGCTCCCAGGCAGAGTGCATTCAGTAAACTATTCAGATTTTATTTTCGCCGTAGCAAATCTAATTGATATAGTGTAGATTTCAAAAAAACTAAATTTACCATACCTTAAAGAGGACCTTTTCCATAACATTGAAGTGACAATCATAGTCTTTTCTCTTACATTCATTGCAATCTGCAATGTCAGCACTGGATGCCATTAAATCCTACAATCTAGTCCTTTAACACTTTTCTAAACAATATAAGATCGTTAATAAGAAATTGTTACCATAACCATTATTAGTTTCAAATATTATATGTTGTTTAAACACCTTGAACTTGTGTTGTATAGCCCGCAGGCGGCCGAAGAGGTCCTCAGCCTTGCTGAAAATGGTGAGGAACCCTGAAGCATTTCTGTCAATCATGATGTTGAAGATAAGCTCCTCCCCCTGGGTGCTAACCCCTCTGAACTGGTTTGGGATTGAGATGAAACGCTTCATCTCCCGAAAATAGCGCGCTCGCACTTCTTCAAATGGCGGACGGAACTGTAGACGGCCCTGCCTATTGAGGAGAACAGAATTAATAAAGGAGGGTACATTCTATTGTTTAATTAAACACAACCAGGAGAGAGGAAAAGAGAAAGATAAACAGGTAAAAGAAAAACGTTGAGATGTGAAAACTAAAAGGTGGGAGGAGGGGGGTTCAGATAAGGGTAAAGTGAGAGGAGAAAAAAAAAGATGACAACATACAGAACAAAAGAGTGAGACACAAGGATGTGCAACGGCAAGTATGTGCACTGACTTGAAAGTGAGGTCTATGTGTATTTCAGGCAAGTTCTTGTTCAGAGCTTCCAATCCAGTCTGATACTGGTGTTCAAGAGCTTTGTACAGCTGATGGTTCCAGTGCTGACGCCAGGCCCGCATGTCATCAGGCCTGAAGCCCTACACAACCCCAGACACACACATGTATTAGCTTCCAAATAAGAGAAATACAATTGGTTGTTTTATTTAACAGGCTGTCCAAAGAAAACTTACATTCTAATATGTAATTTGTATAATTTGCTCATTTAAAATAAAACAGATTTCACACTCACAACCTACAGACGAAGCTCTATATTGTTCAGGATTAGCCTCAAACGTTGAAAGCTTCAGTCACATTCATGTACAATTGTAGATTTAAGCCATTTATTAACATCTTCTTATTTATTAGAGCTATTCTCATGGAATAAAATGGTGACCTTCCTCATTTTAGTCTATTTTTGGAATTTTAAATACTCTTTTTATAGTCTTTATTACAATTACTCATTACAATACTACTTTTTAGAAAGTATGACATAAGGGTCAGCAGCAAAATCACATACGCATCTGTCTGTAATCAATACCTGAGCCTCCAGAGTGGCAAAGCCAGTACGTAGGTCCTGCAGGCCATCTTTCCACCGCTGCTGATGTCTCAGTAGGTCAACATTCATCAGTGTCACCACCTGAGAAATGTACCCACAACGGTCAGACTTTAGCTGTTAATGTCAGTTTAAGCAAGGTAATGTTCTGGTTGCAAAGACACAGGCCTGCCTGTAAGAGATTATTCTTAGTTGGGACTAAAACAAGATACAACCTTGTCAATGAAGTCAGTGTGCCATTTTCGTAACTTCCTGTTCTCGGTTGAGAGTTTCTCAGCTGCGGATTGCAGCTTTGCAATGTATACTTCTAACTCTTTGGGGTTGTCCCAGGTGATCTGCAGTTTACCATCTGACTCCTTTGACTGAGAACCAGGATTCTGATAAAGAAAAGAAAGCAATTAACAATTATATATATATGTGTGTGTGTGTGTGTGTGTGTGTGTGTGTGTGTATATACTGCAAATATACTCCGCACAGATGAACCAGATGCTGAGGGATGGGTCCCACACAGAGTGGCTAAGCCAAGGCAGGACAGTCCTAATCCTGAAGGACCCTCAGAAGGGACCCATCCCATCCAACTGCCGGCCAATAACCTGTCTCTCCACAACATGGAAGGTCCTGTCAGGCATCATTGCGGCTAAGATGAGTAAGCACGTAGCCCAATACATGAGCAGGGCTCAGATGGGAATTGGTTACAAGTACCTTGGTATCCCACACGCTAATGGAAACCATGAGGAAGCCGCAAAGAAGTTAACCACAACCAAATACCTCCAGAGAGAAAGGCAAGTCCTGAAAAGTCAGCTAAATGGCAGGAACAAGATCCAAGCCATCAACATGTTCCTCACTACCAGTCATCAGATACCCCGCTGGTATCATAAGCTGGACAAAGGAAGAGACATCAAGACAAGAAAGCTCCTCACCATGCACGGAGGGTTTCACCCCAAATCCAGCACCCTGAGACTTTACACTAAGTGGAAAGAGGGAGGCCGAGGACAAGTGAGCATCAACGCCACTATCCAGGATGAAACATCAGAAATCCAAGAGGACATCAGAAAAATGGCCACAAAGGATGAACTGCTAAGTGAGTGCCTCAGGCAACAGAAACCCAATAAGAGCGCAGAGGAAGAGGAGCAGACAACCTGGAGGGACAAGCCCCTACATGGCATGTACCAACGTCAAATTGAAGAAGTGGCTAGTAGAAGACATATAAGACCTACCAGGGGCTGGAAAAGGCTGGACTCAGAGACAGCACAAAGGCACTAATCATGGCAGCACAAGAACAGGCCCCAGGTACAAGAGCCATAGAGGCCAAGATCTACAAGAGTAGATCAAACCCAAGGTGCAGACTGTGCAAAGATGCCCCTGAGACAGTCCAGCAAATAGTGGCAGGGTGTAAGATGCTACCTGGGTCAGGGTACATGGAGAGACACAACCAAGTGGCTGGAATAGTGTACAGGAACATCTGTACCCAGTATGGAATAGAAGTACCCAAATCGCAATGGGCCGCACCACAGAAGGTGGCTGAGAACAACAGGGCAAAGGTGCTGTGAGGCTTCCAGACTGTGTGTGTGTAAACCAGTGGTTCCCAAACTTTCTCTGCTGGGCCCCCCCTTTGGTACATAAGAAAATCTTATGTACCAAAAAAAAAGAAAATTTGTTTTCAGACTCCATTGTAGTTTATTTCACACATTGTAATTAATACATACAAACCTCAACCTTTTCTGAACAAATAAAAGTAAACTTTACTGTGTAATTATGTTCAGTGTAACAGGTTTGCGTTTGCGTGTGAGCCCGTCAAAAACCTGTCCATCTCATCGCTAGCATGAGATGGATAGGTACAGTCCATCTCACTGTACCTGTGTAATAAGGTACAGTCCCCCCCCACACACACACACACACTTTGGGAACCATTGGTGTAAACCAATACTTTCCATCCATGAACAGTACCTTGATCACATGTTCAAAGGCCAGTGCGAGACTAAGCATCATAGGTCTCTGAGAGGGAATCATCTGCTGGTCAATGGTGTTGTAGAAATGGGCCACCTACAACACATAACACTTTGTAAAGAAGCCAGCATTGGACAAACTACAACAGTCAATAAATGAGGTGATAAAATGCCTTTGTGTTTTAACCTTTCACCTGTTTTAGGACAATGGCTTGTCTGTAGAATTTGTCTGCAGTATTAGCAGCCTGCTGTATCTTGGCTGGGATGGGAAAGCCCAGAGCAGAGAGTTGTCTGACCTCCCTAAGCAGACAGACCAGTCTGTCTGAATACTGGATCTTCAGCCTGCCGTCCACATGGTCCAACTCCATCACACGGTTGCTGGCCTGAAGACTTAACAGTGAGGAAAATTGCACATTGTAAAATCCGTTCAAACCATCACCCATTCCATACAAGCGCAAGTGCGTACAAAATTACAAAACACCAGCAAAAAATCACAAATGAATTACAAAACACTGTTGCATCAAATCTTTGTCAAGCTGATATACTAATGAGTAAGGAGTGTCTTGTCGGCTGAAGACAGAGGTTGCAGTATTTCCAACCTGATCCCTGACTTTGGATCAGCCAGTTCAGACAGAATATCTCTTGACCAGTCCTCAAACTGTTCCTGCTCGTATGCCCTCAGAAGCTCCAGCAGGTCATCACAGAAATGCATGTACACTTTGAACCCGGACAGGTCTGACAGTAGAGCCTCAGCTATGCGGACAGAGTCTTCCACCTGATGTAAATATGAAAGCACATCAAAATAGCGCATACTATAGATTTCATTATCAGAGCAACCTGTAGGTACAATTATTGGAAGTTACTCTTTTCATATTAGCTCCATCTTTCAGTCATATATATATATACATATATACATGTTCAGGTGACAATACACAGAAACACACTCACCTTGTGTAAGAGCTGTCTCACCCAAACTATTTTGTTAACCACCTCAGGAAGGTTCCTGCCACTGAGTGGTCCGGACTTCTCGCCAGGTTCTCCATGGCAACGGCTCTCAAAGTCAGTCTTCAGGCCTAAGAATATGAATGGAGTAGAGAGGTATAAAAGATGAGAGCAATAATGTGTTCCTCTAACTTGTATTCCTAGTCAGTTACTATGAGTCACTATGGATAAATTCCTGTTTAAGGTAAAAGAGTTTAAAAAACAGGGCATTTACTGGAACTACTACAACATTCTGTTGTCCTATTTAAACTAAATGAATCTAAAAATATCTGTATCGTGTCTGTATGTAGTATTCAGGATCTAAAGGCTTGCCTTAATTGCCTCCATGTGCTGTATTCTATCTCTGTGCTGACTGCATAGATTGGTAGGCCAATCAACAATAAGTACGTCTGTGTTATTTTAAGAACACAACTGTACTGTAGCATTAGTAGTTTTGTTAACCCAGCCTCATGGATTCAAATCCTCTCACCTGCTCAACCCCCACTTCTAGCCCTCCTCAAACAACACAGCACAGAACCACCTTGCACTTTAACCCACCATTAATCCCCCACCAGTGACCACGAGTGTTCAACCCCATGAGCATGAATCGGGTGAAGAGAGAGCTTAGAAGAACCAAGGCCGGGAAAGCTGCAGGTCCTGATGGCATCAGTGCCTAATGTCAGCCTAATGTCAGTGTCCAATCTTATCTTATCTTAAAAGCAAGATTGTTCAATAGTGAATCCATTATGGTTCTACATTTAAGTACATGAACACAGTGCATTAACTTTTCATTTTGCTCCCCTGTATGGTCACAGTAAATCATGTTCACACTCTAACAGCTTTGAGAAAGAGCTGTGTACCCTTGTTGTAGTCTAGTAGTCTGGCTAGAAGAGTTTCTCTCTCCGACTGCAGCTCTTTACTGATAGTCGGACGTCTGATCAACTCCTTATGCTTCTGGAAAACCTGCAACAGCTAGACAAGAGGCAAATAAACATACACACATGCACGCGCACACGCACACACACACACACACACACACACACACACACACACACACACACACACACACACACACACACACAGGGACATACAGTAAGTTCCTCCATCAACAAAATATTTCACAACCTGAGACAAAGTGTTGCGTTTCACTACCTGTTGTGGGTTATCCTGCACATCAGCTATGTAGCTCTTTAGCCTGCCAGCAACCTCCTGCTCTGATGGAGCCATTAGGCGCTCAAACTGAGCCACTGCTGCTCTCCAAAGAGGCTGTAAAAAATAAAAGACAGTTCAAGATGATGTGGACAGAAAATGTTGCGTGTAACAAAAAAGGCATATGGAATTCCAGTTTGAGCAGCTAGAACATACAGACAGGAACTCATCTGTAGACATCTGACTGAATTGCATTCCAAACCACCTCTAAATCTGGTTTGCAGATTTCATGCTGCATGCTGCAAGTATAAAATCTGGATATAACAAACAGTTTAAACATAATTTCTATAATAATGGCTCAGTTAGTGTTGATCACACTCAACACAGTGGAGAACCTACTCCATCCTCCCTTGAAAAAAGCATAGACATAATGGTGTTTGAACAATGTAAGCACACACACGTGAACTTCTCTATAACTAACCTCAGTATAGGGGTTGTAATGCAAAGGGCTGAGTCCAGAGAATGGTTCAAACACACGATCTGAAGTCAGAGCCTGCTGCTTCCCTCCTGGTAGCAAACACAGCAGTTTCTCATGAACCATACGTAGGGTCACCACCTGGGAGACATAAACAGAGAGCGTATATCCACGTGTTATCAATGTTTTATCTACTATATGTAGGAATGTGGGAACCAACAACATGACTCGCAGCTTTTGTGCTACTGTAGCACCAACCCTGAACTGTAAAGTGTAACCAGTAGATAGACTAAATAGATCAAAACAGGGCAGATTCCCACATATAAGCTTTGATTAATAAGGGAAATTATATACTTTATTAAAAAGAGGAAAGAGCCATCTGTATGTATGTGACAGTGGTGTCCTGTTACTGACTCAATAAAGCCAATGTTGTAATGTGGTGTTCTAAGGAGACTTTAAAACAGATTTAAAATCTGGGTATTTTTCAAGAGGTCATTATTGGTTCAACGTATCCTTTCCAGTTTTTTGCCTGACGAGAAACATGAGGTGAAAATTTATTTTGCATGTGACATCAGCTTCTTTCTAAGCAAACATAAACCGATGTTTGCAGGTGTAATGTCAGCACAGCCTTTAATGCTGTCACTGTGTCACAATGACACACACGGGAAAAGGGAGAAATACGTGTTTTTAAATAATTCAACAGAAAGCAGAAGTGGTTTGGTACACCTGAAGCAGAAGCAGTAATTTACCTCATTCAGTCTTTTTGCAAGACAATGCAGAGCTTGCGGACGGTGCTTGCTGCCCTTCCAGGGATGAGGGGCATGCCTCTTCCACACCTGAGGAAAAACATGTTTTTAGTGATTAGCACAGATGTATGAGTAAATGCACTCTTTCCAGCTGAACTGAAATACTATATTTAAACCATCTCTGGCATACCTGTCCAGTCAAATGCTCACACGCCACTACCCACTGCTCACAGATGGAAACACCTGTTCTCAGGTTCTCTCTAACCAACACATATGGCTCTTCAAAGATTTTAAGATCTTTGAGCTTCCTCTGGACATATCTTCCCAAGGCTCCACCTTGAACAAAGAAATATATATAAAAAAAGACGTCATAATAGCCACTTACAGATACAAACATAACATTTATAGAAAAATTACACCTGCACACAAAGTTACCCTAAGACTGTCCAAACCACTTGCCGCACTTTATTTTAAGGTAATGTAATGTTTCTCATAGGTTTGAGTTACTATATGTGTTGAACCAGTAAGTCAACATTATTTATTAATCACCTAAACCACTATAAAGCATTTGAACATTTCTTTATTGATGAACTATGTTCTACGTATGGAGCACGTACTACAAGTACATACTAAGCAGTTCCAAAGAAAACTACATCAGTTTCAGTTCTCAAAAGATGTTCAGTTCATCAACACCAGAGTAACCAACGGATCTTTGAAATATAGAAGTCTTGACACACACAGTACATTAACAACATCAGCAAATATTTGTTTCCATTTCCTGATTTTGGTTTGTGTATGTCAAAATGTCTCACCAATAACGTCCATGAGCCGGACCATGCGTGTCTCTGGGTAAGGCTCATAATCCGTCTGCCTCCAAACGTCATCCAGAGTGTCTCTGCTCTGCTCAACCACATCCACAACATCCAACATAGGCAAGCCGTCAAGACCACCATACTCCTGATGGAAACACAAAGAGACACAGTTGTGATTCATTTTTAGTTTCCCCTCAGTTTGATCAAAGCAATTACTATTTGAGTTATTTATATTATATTTTAAGGCTTTCAAACTATAAAAATAAATAAAAATATGTACCACACTGTAAACAGCTTTGTTTTATCATTCTATCTGCGGACATAGTGCTTAGTGCAGACTCACTCTCATCTCCATAGCTGTAAGCACCATAACATACAAAACTGATATGTGTAAAGGACTTCGGTACTTCAAATTTCACGTTTTTAAGTGAATATTCTTTACACATAACAGCTGCCTGCATACCTTCTGTATAGGTTTGAAAAGCTCAGTGAAATGTGTAGCCCTTTCTCTCATGCTGTTCTTCTCTGAAGACTCAGAGAGATCGCTCCAGTACTGAAACTCATCATTGGGAGTCAAGATGCCTGCACAGAGTAGAAAAAAAAACACGATTTATAAAGTTCAACAAAAAACTTGCAGTATACCATTTTAAAGAGTGACATGTCAGTAATAAATTTTTAGAATGCATAGTGATCACAGTGATCAAAAGCCCAGCTCAAAAAGCCTGAGACCGAAACATAAGATAAAATAAGATAGAATAAGATAATTCTATCCCACACTGGGGAAATTTGCAGTTCTCCAGCTGCACACAGTCCAAAGTACAGTGCACAGTGTAGACACTTCTAGTAATTGAAGGAAAAAAAAAAAAAAGACATTTGAAACTACAGTGAAACTTTCCTCCCTGATGGTTTGCCTTTGAGTCAAGCCTCTGCTTCTGGCTGGCCAACTGAGGAGGTACAACGTGGATACTGAAATTGTGACCGAAAAAAGGATAACTTTCTATTACTTGGCAAACTGCCAAAGACAAGCCAGCAGGACAAAACAAAACAAATGTGTACTGGGAAAGCACCTGTGGTTGAAACTGTCAGTTGTATAGATAATGGCAGATCACACATTGCATCTCAGGGCATTTTATAACTTCACATTCATGTTTTGAATATGCGAAGGCCAACTGGGTGGTAATCAGTATGAGAAATGGAAGAAAAGAAAACAAATTCTGTTATAAAGTTCATCGGCTTATATTCAACTTATCAACTTGACCCAGAAAGATGCAATCACTGTAAAGTTTAATTTAAAGTACAGAGACATGTTTACGTGGTAGTTTCAGCGTGTGGGGTTATGCCATTGAAAGCATTTATACCTGTACTTTGGTGTGTGTATCGTTATGTAATCACACTAAGAGGCGACTGGCCAGCTGTGTTAAGTTTCACTCTGTACTTCACACAATCCCGACTGAAACTGTGCGGCTCATAATGGAGTTGAAGTTAATAAATGTGGATCAACAGTTAGTTTCACTGAAATCACTGCAGAACAGAACAGAGATAAGCCATCTAAATAGATGGTGTGTATGAGCCTGAACAAAGAGGAACTTTCTGTGCTTGTCCGGCCGCTGAATCACACCGTGATGTGTCGTCACATTTCTGAGGGGGTGCACATCAGGTTCCAGCATAGTGTCAACTTTCCGCAGTACTGTAAATTACGCATAATTGGTTTTCACCGAATGGCTGAAGGCGCTTTCAGCAGTAAGAATTATATTTTCCAATAGCAATAACTAATGGTAAACTATAATAAACACAAAATGCTTTACCAACTGGTGTCTATGATGTTATGTCACCTCATGATGCTATCGTTCACCAATTACATATTCACTATTACATCTTCCATGACCCTTTTGTGAACTCCTAGCATTTGTGTTTTGTTCCGCAATTTAATAGCATACCCAGAACATCTTCCTCCTGGTGGCCCTTCTTGGCAAAAGATTTTGCTCCAGACTGGCGAACCACCGTGCCGAGGCCCAACTCCAGCTCACTCAGCAGGTCTGCTAGCTTAGGGTCAAAAGCTGAACGCCAGTGTTCATCCTTGGGACACGAAAGAGAAAGAAAGTTTTAGACTGAAGGATGTTCATTGCTCCTGCCTGCAACATCAAAGTCGAAGGAAGCTTAATTGTCAATTCTGCCATATGTGCAACACATACAGATAAAAAATCAATAAATATAAATATAAAAATTAAAGCGCATAACAGATTGAAGTGAGTCCAATGTTAAATAACGTGACTGGTGCAGCCCCCGAGTTTGGTGTGTGTATGTGTGTGTGTGTGCGTGTGTGTTTGCGGGAGTGAACTTGAGTGAACATTGTGTGCTCATTGTTAGAGGCTTCATACACAAAATATCTTCATATTTTCTGGAATCAGTCAGCTGTGTTGTCAAACAATTGATCTTGCCAACACCCCCAACATTTTTCAAATGCCATCAGCGGAATTATCCAGTACACAGGGAGAGGCGCACCTTCAGCAGTACAGGGGCAAAAACTTGTTTGACAGCCTGGTAGAGGGTGTTGATGGGGGACTCCAGCATGGACGACACAAGGAGGCTCTGGTGAAGGTTATCTTCTGTGATCACAGTGGGATGCAGCTTGAAGAACACCAACACCTTCTCTCTGCTGTCTCCCATAGCTTCAATCTGTGAAGGAGGATGCACTTTTTCATTATCAAGTAAACATTTAACAGGTAATCATGTAGAATAGAATAGAATAGAATAGAATAGAACAGAGCTGAATTTATTGCCATTTGCACAGGTGCAAGAAAGTACATGTACATTAAAATGCTGGTGCGAGGTTCCCTGAGTCAGGTCTTTTTATAAAAAACTAAACAATAAAGGTACACGTTTTCAAACAGCAGCAGAGAAGAAGAAATAAATACTAAATACACTCTATTATTAAAATCTGAATATAAACACTTAATATAAATAGCAGCACCTGAAAGCACCTAAACAATCATTTTGATAAATAACCATGCATAAACAAAGACCTGACAACATTAAGAAATTGTCTCACGTGAAGCTATTTAGAATACGACTGTGTTGCGTAAAATTTAAATACTTACCTTATTTGACAAGTAAAGATCATTGTCACGTCTGATGACGGATAAGACAAATTCATTTCCATCATCCAAGAAGTTATTGAGCTCTGGGCTGTCAGTCAGGGAAGACAGAGGCTTTAGTCCATAGAAGTTTCCAGTTGTGGCCAAGATAAACTTCTTGCGATCATCATCTGTCCCGTGTGGCATCGTTTAGCTGGACCTAAAGCACTAAAAGTGGGAGAGCATAGATTCTCAAGCTTGTGTCTCCTTATCTGAAAGTGTTATACTATCTTATAGCAAGCTGGCAGCATATGAGTGGCACAGCATTATTTCTCGCAGCATTTGCTTTTTAACCAAATACGTAATATAACTTTACTCATTCCGCTTGTTCTGTGAAGGGTCGCGGGTAATATAACGTTATATTCTGCAAATACAGAAACAGGTACGGTTGTGTTCGCTTTTTGTTTGTATGTATATGTTGGTCATGTCTGCATTATATGCACTGTTTTGTGTTTTCTGTGACAGACTGTGGAAACAAATTTCGCTTTGGGACAATAAAGGCTCTCTATCTATGCAGTTGCATTGCTCTCAGACACCAGATTTGTAAAAACACACGTCCAGCAAAGGGCGTAAGATAGCATTTAGCATCTTTGAAAGGCTATCACAGCTAAACTAGGAATGACTGGCTATATGTGCAAACGTTAGCTTACCAGTATGGCAAGGCTTCTTAGTTTAAGCAGCTTTTTTATTTTCACGGGAAGACTTCAATGTTAACAAAGTTATGGGACCGCATCAAAGCAAAGTCGTGGCAGCTCAACCACCAGCTAGCTAGCTAGCTAACGCTAACTCTGCTTATAAGCATAAGAGCGGCGTATAAGCTAAAGCTACGTATAAGTTCGTTGCCTTGATTTCAGAGAGCTTTCAAACTAACGGAAAAGATGGCTCCATACCGTTTTGCCATATAATGTTGCAGTCTCCCAGCTTCTGCCGACCTAATTCATGTCTGCGTGTGTTTTCTAATGCTAGCGTGGTTACCAGGTAGCAACTACGATCCGTTGTACTACGAGAGCGAGTGTACTTGAATTCTACACAAGGTTCTTACGCCGTTTACGTAGAAGAGGCGCGCATATGGGCAGGCCTTTTTTTTTTTGTCCTGTAAACGGGTTGATGTGGTTGATGTCTAACAAGGGCATTTCTGAGAAATGGAAACCCGCAAGGCAGCAGTTACCTTTTTCTGTTGTTATGTTATGTAAAGGTTTATTACTTAAATTTAATTTCAAGCTACTATTTTATTTATAATTAATTATAATAAGAATAAGAAAACCTTTATTTGTCCCACAATGGGGAAATTGCAGTTTGCAACAGCATGCAGAAATGACAGAGATAGAATAGATGATAAACATATTGACTGGTGTTATTACACCATAAGGTGTAATAATATTGCACATATTAGGAGTGCTCGTTGTGGAGCCTAACAGCAGCAGGAAGGAAAGACCTTCTGTATCTTTCCTTCACACATCGAGGGTGAAGCAGTCTGTCACTGAAGCGGCTCCTCAGCTCCGCCAGGCCACCGTGCAGGGGGTGGGACTCATCGTCCAGCATGGAGAGTCCGGCCAGTTCGAAGGTCTTATATGGCAGCGATCTGATATTAATGTTTTCTAGAAATTCCACCTAGTAATAGCAAACATTATGAAATGTGACAGTGGAAAAATCAAAGGTATTACCAAACACATTAAAAAAAAGGCACAGTGTTAAACAGTGTCATAGTGAAGTCAGATTTGTCCTTCTGCATCAGATTTACAAGTGCAGAGCGAACCATCTTCTGAGCGAACCACCTATGCTAGTAGTTCTGCGGCTGGACAAGAACATAAAGTTCTCCCTCTTCTCCCTACTATAGATCATAAACTCAGTAATTTCAGTGAATTGCCTAATGACAACACTGCCCCACCAGCCACCCTAGATTTGGTCGATTGGTTCGTGGTTCAGTCCGCATCAACGGGACGAACCATGGTAATTTTGTTTGTGTGGGTCGTGATAGCATATACGGTCAATGTTCAGTCCGCATCAACGTATTGGGTACGTTTGATTGCTACATAAAAGGGCTAGGCTAATTTATTGAAAGATTTCTTGTTGATAGCCACTGAAAGGTGAGAAAAGTGGGGTTGTGCAGTGGCAGCGTGGAGGGAGGTGACTCCAGGATGCTGGAATTCGCTGTTAAGCCTTCTTGAGGTGTCACGGGGCCTAACTTAACGAAACATCAGTGAAGGGAGGTGCCCACATGAAAACCCCAATCACATGCTGCATAATGCTGTTGACTCGGCCAGGTATCTGATGTCTTCATGTTGGTTGGTAGCGATATTTCTTTGTTTGGTTAGCTGATATGCCACAAGGTTTGAATTGTCCACTGTCTGCTGCTGAGTGGGCCATACAAGCCAGCAGCATTTACTTATTATTATTGTAGGTTTAATCGTCATATCTCATAATGCATTGACTGTAGGTTTGTTAGGGTTTCTCAGTTGGACAGGGCCTCTAAATGTGTTGGGATCTTGGCACATGGGATTGTAACATCTAATCCTGTGTATTATCGAATGCTTAACACTAACCCTTATAGCATAGGCTCTGCATAGATCCATGGTGGGAGTACAAACCAAAAAGAAGCTAGCAGTCATTCAGACTACATTAATTTCATTACACCAGTTCTTTCCCACCATGTCTTTACTTGTCTTACTTGAATTTCCCTTGAGCTCCAGTTTGAGGAACAATGCATGAAGTACGAAGAAGTCACCCCAACCATGAAAATGTCAGCTCACACATAATATCATATAATCTCATTACTTTTTCTTACAGTCTTACATGATGTGTTTTACTTCTGTATTCCTGTAAGTGGCTCAGTAAATGTTGATCAATTAAAACCAAAGCTGGCTAGTGGACATGTTGTGCCTGTAGAAATTTACTTCTACAAGCATAAGCGGTTCTGCATTCTTGCAAAATTCTTTGAAGTGTTCTTGGAGTATTTGAGTGGTATCTGAGACTGAACAGGTCATTAAACCAAGGTTTTCTCTGATCAGTAGTTTCCTCTTGCCCTACTGAGCATTCCAGCCCAGTAGCTCTGTGTAGATCTATATATGGAGTGTAAACCAAGTTTGAGCTAGTCAGGACATTCACACTAGTGTTTCCCCACCTTCACATGTCAAAATGTCTCCCTTGGAAAAGTCTCCCTTAAAATTATGTGTCAGTTTACCACCAACTAATCACAGCACAGAGTTAAGAGAGTCCTTCTTTGTGACAAGGCTTTATTGTCAGACTACAAATCCTAACCTAATTTAAAGAGGCTCTTATCATGTCAGTTTCAATACCCCTGGACTTTGCATGAGGTTTTACTCTATGACAGTTGTCAGTCTCAGCCAGCAACGTGGAACTGATTGTTGCAGAGATTCAGTTTTGTGCTGGAACCACTACAAAACAGGGATTCCCTTACGTAACTAAAGTTTCATTTCTGTCACAGATCCTGAAGGGAAACTCTTGTTTCACACACTCTTTTCACATATAACATCAACACATTTACAGAATGGTTCTTTGTTGCTGACCAGTAACAATAACACCAAATCTGCTCGTTCCTCACAAACAACACTCACTCAATTTCCAAAAACAGCACGTACACACTAGTCCCTGGAGTTCAAATAACTTTCCCATATATTTAGAGCTTGAGAGAGAGAAGACCAACTAGATAGCACTTCATGTTGGAGAAAGCTGCTCCAGCTCCGATAAATCTCCATTTAGTGAGAAATTATTTGTTTATTGAATGTTAGTGAATGCAAAGGATTTCCTCTCGCTTACTGCCCACTTGCCAACAAATTGCTCCTCAACACATGCAAGCAAGGCCGTCAAGAACATCTTTTATATCATCAAAGCTGTGATGTTTTCTCTGTGTTTTGCTCAACAATGTAAAACTTTAACAGTCAGTCTTGCACATACTACCAAAAGCAGTAGTTACCTTCCACCTTCCACCTTTTCACAGTCATTTATGTGAGCTCTGTATAGCTTCAAATTAGTATCAGTTTGACAGGGTCATGATGACATTGATAAGTTTGGTAAAAAGATCAAATGTAGTCAAACACTGAAAAAAAAAAAAAATATATATATATATATATATATATATATATACTAGTATATACTAGTGCCCAAACAAATAGGAATCTGATATCTGAAAACAAAATTATTTCAAGTTTTTGGACAACAGTGTGTATATATATATGGGCTGAAGAAAGCATAGGGGTGAGTCAATGGCAATTACCTAGAAGGTTTACTTTCTATTTTTTTCCCACCCTCCATTTATAAGAAATACAAATGGAAAATCCCAAGGATTCCTTGTTGGATGAATCTTTCCAGAATTCTGTTGTCATTCAGGCACAACAGTGAAACTTACTCACTTACTGGGTCTGATCTACTCTTGCAGATCTTGGCCTCCAGGGCTCTTGTACCTAGGGCCGGTTTTTGTGCTGCCATGATTATGCCTCTGTGCTGTCTCTGAGTCCAGCCTTTTCCAGCCACTGGTAGGTCTTGATATCAGCCACTTCTTCAATTTGATGTTGTGTGTGTGTGTGCAGACCTCCCAGGTCTCTGGTAAAGGACCCGAGCACACATGGCACTAGACATAAAGTCACAAAATGTCACAGACAAACCACTCTGGCCAAAAAGCCACAGTTCAAAGAAATTCACACCCACACAATCACATAACACATCATTTTCATGGAAGAATTGACCAGAATTTTAAAGATTTCCCTCCACTCCAGTTTGGGGAAAATGTTTGAAATATAAAGAAAATCTCCGATCAGCACATGAATGAACAAAATAATCACATTTGACTTCTGTTGTTTTCAGTGCCTCCATAATTGTTGATGGATTTATGACAAAGGAACTGGCTAGTTTCCTGTATAAATTTTGCACAACTCTCTCTTACCACCTAAGCTTTTGTGAAAACATTTGCACTCCTTCACTCATTGCCATACTACAAACGCGGCGATCTTACTCATAGCTTATCATGTGGAGACGGAGTATTTGTGTTGCAGACTTGTGGCTGAACGGGTCAGGGAGAGGCTAAATCTAATAGTTTCCTCTTCCTTCACACTGAGCAATCGCTCTCAATTAAGTAATTTTCTTCATGATGACACATTACATCTCTGTGTTAGCCCTCCAATAGACTGGTGACCTGTCCAGGGTGTACCCCGCCTCTCGTCCAGTGACAGCTGGGATGTGATGTTTTCTCTGTGTTTTGCTCAGCAATGTAAAGCTTTAACAGTCAGTCTTGCACATACTACCAAAAGCAGTAGTTACCTTCCACCTTCCACCTTTCACAGGCTCCAGCCCCCCTGCGACCCTCCAGAGGACAAGCATTTACAGAAAATGAATGAATGAATGAGTTATTACAAAATGCACATGTTATACAATGATTACCTGAAGACTCATGTCCTGGCTGTCATCCAGGAAGAGGGTTTTGATGAATGAATGAATAATATAATATAATATAATATAATATAATATAATATAATATAATATAATATAATATAATATAACATGGCAGCATAGTGGTGTAGTGGTTAGCACCTCACATACTTACTGGCATTATGCAACGCCCACTTGTTTGTTCTCGGGAAACTAGCCATTGTGCATGGAGTATGGTGGTGTGTAGATTGTTAAACACTCAATTTGTAAATTTATGTTGTGAAAATCAGCATTAACGTCTAGTATAATTTGTTTCCTGTACCAGTTCAGAATGCTATGTGTAATTATTTGCCCATACAGACAGCTCTATACACCCCATCCCCCAAACTTAGAGCACTGCTTGTGTAGGTTTTTCTCCTGTTGCTCTGGCTGCCCCCAACAGAGACATATTAGGTTAACTGAGGTTACAAAATTTGGTCATAAGAATGCATGTCATTGATTGCCACAGTAAGTTTCACTATTGTAATTTTTCACAAGAATTAATGTCACATGGTCAGAGCCTGTTTTGGTAAGCAAGCAAGGAAGTCTGTCATGTTGATAGGGGTGTCACATCAGCTTAGAAACACAGACATACACAACCCACACAAAACTCCCAGGCCCACATAGCTCTGAAGAAACTTTGTTCAATCTCAGAAAAATAAACATCAGCTACATTTATTGTGTATCATTATTATTAGGTTCATTTCACTATTGACAAAAGTATAATGTCAAGTGCTGGATAAAATCCAGGCTTCCTATGATTGCTTAAAAAAAAAAAAGGAAGTAGATTTAGCTCCACCCAGCTTGTTGTATTTCTGTGAGGAGGAAATACACTCTCAAACTCGCGAAGAGAGCAAGACGGCACGATGGTAAGAGCGCTATACTTTCACATATCTCTTTTAAAAGCAGCTTTATAATATAATGACAACTACTGTTATAATACTTTTTTTGTTGTAGTCTGTTGTTGTTGTCGTGTTGATGCTATATTGAAGGAATGCCTCTCAAACATGATCATAGTTTGTTGTGTAAATGCTTCTTTTGAACCCTTAAGCAGCAGCCCGTACATGTTAGTGTACATTGTGTTTGTTTAGTATGATAAAGTCCACACAGAAAGCGACTAGAGAGAAGTACCCGGCAGTTGTTGTAGCATGCCGCTTAAGTAATAAAGACAATGAGTTATAGCTTTTGGCCGAGGCTGATACACATTGGCAAGTGTGACTCTTATCATGCCCAGGATATGTGAAAATATGTGCTCCTGGATATTACTACTACACTGGGCACTTACTAAGCTTTGTGTGCAGGAGAGCAAAACAGAAAGTAATCTCAAATAATCTTTTCACTGTCTTTGTCTTAATAGATTAAAAATTCCCTCACTGACTTTTAGTCCGTCCAATATATCAACACTTTGAGCTAAAGAGAACAGAAAGAGAAAGCAAGATTTTGTCTTATCCTTCTCTGGAAAAAACTAAAGCTGTCAGGTGTCTAGCAATACTGGTTAAAGCCCTCATGCTTCAGTTGCAATCTCAAAATTCTTTGAAAGGCTCTCTGTTGTTTACCTATGTGAAGTATCACTCCAGCCTCTGTATAAAAAGACACAAACCATATGCTGGATTAATATAATGGATTTTGTGGGGCTGGTAGGTAGTGTTAAAGCTAATCTCATCAAGCATGCTGCTATCACAATACAATGTAGTAAAGCAGGCCAAGAAATGAAATCATGCTACGTCATGTGGGGATTCCCATAGAAAAGATTAGGTCACTACTTTAACAATTTAACTGGCAAGAGAGCATGAGAAAACAAGAGATGTATTTTCTACTGATATTGTCCTCGATACTTTTATGGAGATTAAATCAAAATAAATTCTTAATTTAAGCGACTAAATTGGTGATTACTCTTGGTGTTACACATGTTTATGTAACAGACAGAAAACTGAGCTTCGATCAAAATGACGACATCAAATAATACTGTAGCTATCTATATTCAAGTGCCTAACCAAATCAAGAATTGTATAATTGAGAATATTGCTTTCACAGTGCAACTGGTATCACTTTTCCTGAAACTAAGCAAACAAACACAGGTCATCATATGGTCCCAGGGAATTTCCCATCATGTTGTTTCTATTGGCTAGTCTCTGCTGCTGTGTGTCCACTGATCACGAATCTGGACTTAGTAGGGGGTGTTCCCACTGGACATCCTCTTTTTTCTAATTTTTGCTTCTGTGCTATTGATAGTTGATCAAAGTTGGGTCTGAAGCTTCATTACGAAAAAAATACATTTATCGAAAGAGTGAATGTAGTATATGTAATTTCTAGGCATGTGCTATATGCTGATTGCTGCCCAGCTGTCAACATTTTTATTCTCTGACACATTAACTTACAGCTCACATAATCAAGATAAAATCTGCCACCTGGGAATTTCCTGAGATAAGACACTCTTAGCAGGCCATGAACAGAGACACTATGAAATGATTCATTTCCTCGTGAACAGATTTAGATGCAAGACAATTTTACAGAATACTACACATAAAATATACCAATAATTTATATATTCAGTGTTTGTTTTTATAATACTACATACCAAGGATACAGGAAACTTGAAGGCAATAGTTTTCCCCAAAGCAGGTACAGGAATACACCCTCTTACTGCTCACTGGGACTTTCCTTTAGCTTGTTGTCAGTTGAAAACACTTTGGGTGTGTCCTTTCAGGATGAGACAACCTCCTTTCCTCCTGTGTTCGTTTTGACTAGAGCATCAGTCATTTAAAAGAAGGCAGCATTTTTGTTTGAGTACATTCAAGAGACAGCATTTACAGCATAGCTTAAAAAAAACAAGATCTCATTAAAATGCAGTTCTCATCAATACTTCATATTAATTGTATCAGAATGTGAAGAAATACGTGGTTGGGATTTGTGGTATTGTGTTTTCTAGTGCTGTACATAACCACCTTTCTGTGTTTCAACATTAAAAAATGTGACTATAGGTTCAGATTGATGAAAATGACTCTTTCATTCCGCTAATTCAGAACGAATGAAACACTGGACTAATCTGAAACACAAACGATAAGAAGTACCTGCATTACACGCCCTTTTTGGATGCTTATCTGAAAACTAGACACTCCACTTCATCCCTGCCAGATTAATGCTGTTGTTCATTGATTTAAATTAAATCAGAGATAGTATATGCTATCACAGCGCTTAATATTTTGGTCTTTTCAACAGGCATCAACTGGCAACCAGCAGGATTCTCTGTAAGTCCCCCTCCCATTTTCTATTGCTGTATGACACTGTGATTACAAAATTCCAGCAAAAGCCTGTGATGGGACTCATACTGAAAGCACATGACCTCATGACTAAAATTCATCTGCTCTTTTATTTGGGTATTTTAAATGGGTGGGGTATGGGTAACTACTTATACTAATCAAAGAAATGTCAATTCGGTGTAGCTACTGCTTTTGTGGGTCATTAACTCAAGCACAAATGTTAAAAATGTAAAGGGCACTAATACTGAGAACATTTTCAAACCATCACAGTTATTTTCTGGAATTATAGTTCAGCAATTGCAAACCAAACTGTTTTTGTTACATTTGCCAAACTGTGTGTATTTGTGTGTTACTGTAGTGCATTCATTTGAAAACTGTATATTTTTTTCTCTCCTCTCTAGAAGTCCATGGCGTTACGGCCACTGGCTGACTCTGTTTTTTACTGTGACATGGTTGTTTTCAGTCACAGGTGAGCAGCTGTGTTTTATCACAGTATCAGCAACATACGGTCATTGTGGATTAAAACTGAAACCAGACTGAGTAATTCATCACTATTCTTGGTCACACATGAGCAGAGCAACACTGAATATGTACCACAGAGAGGAAACACAAGACTTAACTGACATCAAAGAGCTACAGGCGTCCAAGGCTGACAGTAATGTCACCTCACGTTGTCTGTGTCTGGGCCAAAAAAGTTGAGCCACTGAGTACCATACATATTTCTTCCTAATATACAGTCTCCCCGGAAGTGTTGGGACACTATCTCTATTTTCTTCTCTTTTAGCTAGTTTTAGGTTTGAAGGATAGAGTTCATCCTTTTAGCAAATATACCTATTTGCTTTCGTGTCACAACATCATATCACTCACATAATTCCTAATGAAATGTGAATGTGGAAACCAAGCAGTTTAAAGCCTCCATGCTTTAACAAGCTCAGCTTACTGACTGCTCATTGTGACTTTATATACAACACCATAATGACGTCTTTAGTTATTCTTTCAAAGTCCATACATCTACTGTCTCAGTCCCACTCTCTTTATTCAACATATTTCTGTTTTAGCAAAATAGCTTTGATACAGATAGCTAGCTACCTTCTTACGTTACGGTAGCAAGCCAAAAAAACACAGACATTTTCTCAGGAGCTTTTGGACCACTACACATAATTTCCCGCAAAAAGGAAAGGGCAAAACTTTTTAAGAAGAACTGAAATTAGTCTACTGGATCATGCAGCTAAGCCATCAACACGCTTAAACAAAACCCCTTTGAAATTCACACCCACACAAAGCCTAAACTTAGGACTATTTACTCTACATACACTGCTTGATAATCTTCTGGGTTTTTTTTTTTTTTTGTCATTCATTTCACACTTAAGATATTGTGTTTTTCCCTGTTTAACTTCGCTCCTGCTTTGTTTTCTTTACCAGATTCTCAGATTCAGCTCAGAGGCGAGCTTGGTGGAAATGTGACGTTTCGCTGCCCTGTCAACAGGCCAGTTGACTTTCTTTACCTTCAAAAGGGCAGGGTCTTTGTTAATGGCTACCATGCATCAAAAAATATCTCATCTACTTGGGAGAACACAAAACTGGATCGCGAAGGGGCAGCTGTGCACATGTTCAGACTAAACATCTCACATAGTGGGGAATATACCTTCTATTTCAGAGACGATGAGCAGAAACCTATTAATGAGAGTAAAATACACCTCAGTGTCACAGGTATGTATAATTCTACAT
The DNA here is from genome assembly GCF_963514085.1 of Chelon labrosus. Classification (NCBI taxonomy): domain Eukaryota; kingdom Metazoa; phylum Chordata; class Actinopteri; order Mugiliformes; family Mugilidae; genus Chelon; species Chelon labrosus. The sequence goes on from NC_140346.1 coordinate 1,900,005, forward strand.
TTGTATTAGACTGTTAGAAGTTTCTTCATACAAATTTCATACATTTAATGCTTATATGACCCTAACTGTGATCGATATCGTTGGACTATCAGTGATCGATATCCCTCTATCTTCTAGCCCGGTACAGTAAACCTGCTGTCAGAATGATCTGTAATGACGACAACCACAGCCAGAGTTGCATGGTAACATGCAATTCATATGGTGGATACCCACAAACCAAGGTGAAGTGGCAAGTGACTGGGTCCGGCAATACCAGCAGTCAGATGTGGAGAGTTTTGAACAACAGCGAAGTGCCATGTCCAGTTAGCATGGTTTTCAACAGCTCCAGCACTGCACACGTCAACTGCTCCAGTGGGAAGCTCACATTCACGTGCTCTGTGGGTGACGTCACATCAGATGAACTCTCAGTTTGTGAGTACTCACCTCAAAAAAGACAATCATTTCTTTACTTTAGTCTGTCTTTATGGTTTAACCACTGGGCAAGTTTTGGGAAGTGTGAAGTCCAGTGGAATTCCCTTGACATATCCCCTTATAATGCATTTTCTTCAAGGAATGTGTGAGGGAAATTCTCCTTTCACATCCTTATAGTTTTTGGCCATTTGGCATTCACAAAAAAAAGGTTATAATTTTAAATTCAGATTCAGATTAATGTGTCGTGTCCAGGATTAACACAGGGTTAACAGTGCAATGAAATGTTGTGGACTAGAGAACTGGTCAGCTCTGAAAATGACTAAATTTACAGCACTTATTCAGTTTCCATGAATAAGTTTATTGAGAGTGTTATGTGTATCTGGGAATATACACATGCTGTGTTGCTTGTTGTTGCTCAAGCAGTCGTAGTTATATTGTTATGTGTGTAAAACTCTACAGTACATAACCATAGCTGCCTTTTTGTTGAAGTAGTGGTAAAACCAGGAACTGGAACTTCATATTGCTGGCTTCAGTTGAGAACAGAGTGTCTGTATGGTCTGAATACGCCATGCAAATCTGCAGCCTTTATGAGGATGTAGTTGTGATGTCTGTAGCCAGTGGTAACATCCCGACATTTAGCAGGAACAGGGAGCTCAAGAGAAAGTAGAAACTGGAACATGCAGACGGGGATGTCATTAAAGCTTGCAAAACTTATTAAGAAGTCATCCCCAGGGACAACAAAATTCCATGTAACTGTGTCCTGTTTATGTTGCATAGACTAGTGATACCAACTAGTCAACTGTCTGACATACTGGCATACGCACACTGGCACCGTCTAGCTAAAAATGCTATAGTGGATTAGCTTTTTCAGACAGACTTGTCCATTCCAACCAGTAACCTGTATCCATAGTAAGGAATTAGCTGACTCTACATCATCCTTTTACTTCTGATGATAAGCAGACAGGACAGAAAAAAGAGTCGACACACTTTCTGTTCAGATTTTTTGCCACAAAGAAACTTGGTCCAGAAAAGTATGTAGAGTATGGTTTTGACACTGGTGTACGTCTCGTTTGTTTTCATTTGAAGGCACTCCTCGGGTTCCAGGTGACAATTACATGATAATAGTCGCCTGTGCAGTGCTGTTTATCGTGGTGGTTATTGCGGTACTGTGCGGGATATGCAGGAAAAGACGAAAAGGTAAGGGCAGAATTGAGCAGTTCTCCACATAATTTGCCTGTCTGTAATAATATAAAGTAAGATGCCACCATAAATTAATGTGCATAAACTCAACAATTCTCTTCTGGTTTCCAGGAGCACCAGCACAAGAAAATGCAAGGACGCAAGAGTAAGTAATTTTTTTTACATTTTACTTACTGTACATCAGCTATATAACTTAAGTACTGGGTGTTTTTTTGTTTGTTTGTTTGTTTGTTTATATAGCTAAAAGAAATTGTATAAATCATGTCTCAGTTGCCTCAAAATATTCTTTGTATTACGAGTCACATTGTTTTTAAAACCATCTTCCCATTTCTCCTTCTTTCCTGTCACTTTTTATCCAGGGAGTCGATTGGCCTCAGTGAAATGGAAAAAATGAATCTGGAGTCCTGATCTGACAACGTTGGGTTTTTATTAAAACCAAAAACAAACAAATGGTCTGGAATCAGGGACTAAACGTCACACAAGTGTACCAAGTGTACGTTACTTTGTGCCTCATGGCTACAGATAAGCCGGGAATGAGTGTCTACAAGAGTCTGTGACTCACCAGTGACAATATGCAGTCAACATTTCAGTGACACTTGTGACTTTTAAGCATTTGAGGAAGTGCTCATTCTTAGTCCATTTACTGGTGAAGTATTGTGCGTCATTAAACTGATACTGACTTACTTCTCTAAAAGAAAGGATATTTCCAGTGGTGGGCAGTGTTGCTGTTGTATGCTGGTGAACTATATATAATGGTGCTGTGAGACGTGAAATCAAAAGCAGAGATGACGTTAATGTTTGAGTGTTATAGACCTTATTTATACTGACCTCAGGGGGCAGAACAGGGATCTGTTACACCTGTTAGCTTATGTCTAAACTACGATTCATTATGCTATATAGGCTGCACTTTAAAATCATTTGTGTGTGTGTTTTTATTTATAGAATAAATAAAAGAACAATCAGGGTAGTATTTACTTTTTGTTGAACGACAAAGAGCTACAATAGTTTTTTTTAAATATGTGTCCACACGAATGAGTAGAAGAAACTGAAAAAAACAGTTTGAATGACCGAAACATGGGTGAAACAGACAGTTTTGCACATTAATTTCTTCTCTGCTGTTGTTTTTCTGCAGTAACCTCCAGTATTCCACTGTTTTCCTGTGAAGTGCAATATTAAATAGAACAAGGTTTTTCTTTTTAATTAAATGGCCGTTACATTGCCCACTGATTGATATTTTTGTCTTCTTTACAACTCTGACATTTTCTTCAGGACTGTTCTCATATGAAGTAACTTTTTCTCCCCCTGCTCTTTAGCTGAATATTTATTTTATGGTACTTTTTGTCTTTCTCCTTATTTAACTGTTTCTATGAAGAAGTTTGCCCTGTTTACACTATTTTGGTTAGGAAGGCTTCTGACCCCATCTTCCTTGGAATTACCAACAATCTCAAAGGGCAGCTTTCATTTCCTACATTTGTATGAAACACTCTACATGGCCAGCTGTATCTATTTTTGTCCAAATAAACATGTTAAATTTAAGTGCTTTTGGTCTTGTTGGAAGAATTACACTCACAGTACAATGGCTCTCTACACTGCGGCAGACTGTATACAATTCAAACTTCCACAGAATGTTAACAACGGATTTATTCCAGCAATCTGTTGCAATGCATAGTAGCTGCCACTAGATGGAGTAGAAGCACCACAGAAGATGAATCACCTGCTGTTTTAGCTGATTGGTGTAGTAGTTAAACCTGTGCACACTATACTGTAATATCTTTTGAAGTACTGCATACATGGGCCTAATTACATACACAATCTAGCCTGCATTAGCAATATATGTCCACCTGCAGTGATGTTTATAAGTCTAGAACCTGATGCATTATCAGAGCAATGTGAACTGGCATACATAATGTGTCTTGTCTGGAGAGGAAGGAGTAACCCTGGTTTAACTAAGGAAAGAAAAGAGAAAAAAAAAAAACGTGGAGGGAAGAGGTACTTGAGTAGGAGGAACATGACATCAGGTGTGTTTAGGTCATTAACAGATTGTGCACACCACACTGTCTGTTCATACATTCATCTCTGTCATGAACCTTTAACCGCAAATTCATTCTCATTTTAAATCTATCCATAAAATCTTTAGTCACATGTTATCATTTTAAAACACACATCCGTCTTTCTCACTGTGACAGGCTGTCAGTCCACATCTCTGCTCTGTTTACATTGGGCAGCAGAGCAGCACCAGGCTGGCTGCACTTGAGGAATGTAACCCCAAGGTCTCTGCCCTCCTCCTCCTCCTCCTCCTCCTCCTCCTCCTATTTCCCCTAGTCCCCCTCTATCTATCGCATCTTTCCTTCCATTCCTTCATTCTTTTATTCCCACTTTGCACAGGCTCACCCCTTCCCTCTTATTTTTCTTCTGTTTCTTCTCCAGCCGTTCCCCTTACACTCCTATCCTCCTTCTAATTACCCTCCCCTCTGTCCCATCACCTCCCACCCAACCCTACCACCTTTCTCTCCTCTTTCCTTTGCCCAACCTTTCTCCCCTCCAAACTCCCACTCCCCTTCTCACTTGCCTTTTTCTATACCCTTTTTAAAATTCGGAGGGTATTGTCCATGCTCGTTCACCCCCCTCCTCCTCTGTCATCATCCCCCTGCCTCCCCTGCGTCCTCCCTCCTCTCATTCCTCTGCTGTCTAACCCAAACAAACCAGGGAGGGCCTTCCTCTGTGGTGGCTGTAGGAGAAACACACCACATGTCAGAGTTGGCTTCAACATAAACATTAGTCAATTTGAGGCTCTGGAAAAGGATATGAGGCATTTAAATTCAGCATAAAATAGAATTACAATTAGGATATCTCACTGCTAAAACTGGATACAGAAAAATCTTAAGAAAATTAAAAACCTTTTTTGAGAGTCCTAGGAATGAAAACAAAAATCACAATTACGGAGTCTTTACAAACACATTAGAAGTCAGGGCAAATAAAGGAGCTATAATAAGTCCAAACAATCTAATCAGACATTTGTGTTTTCCAGTGATGCAGCAGAGTGTGTAATCTCCTGCCTAATGGAGCAATACTTTCAGTCAGAACACAGTCCTGTGGCATTTCTCAGCAAGTTGTCTGTGACCTCTGCCACACTGTTCTGTGTGGGATTTATAATCAGATTATACTTGTTATGAAAGTCAACTAGATTAGTTTTAGTGCGGGGAGCTGGAGCACAAGGCATCGATTCACAGCGGGAGATGGGAGCTGATCAGCGCAAAGGAGATTGGGCTGTTAACAGTCTTAAAGTACACGGTGAGTGTAGAACAATGCAAACAGTGTAGAATAGGGTTGACTTATAAAAACTGTTTGAAACATGTTTCATAAAATTAAAGTGCAAGAGTTATAAATAAATGCACTAAGCAAAGGATTGAACACAGAACGTAATTTGCATCCATTGAGCCTAAATCAGGCCATCATCAGTGACTACAGAAAACACGTCAATGTGTACTTTTAAGTTCCAGCCATGTATGCTTGTGTATTCTGTGGATGCCGTTGTTTAGAGAATCATCACAAAGCTGATGGAGCAGAGATAGTGAGGGACCATGCATGTCAGGAGGTTCACCTCTGGTGCCACAGCTGAATGATCACATTGTTGCTGTCACTGCAGAAACCCTCTTCGTGACCCCCAGAGACAGGAGAGATGTCCTGGAAGCATTTATCACCCCCGTGCTCTCTGACCCATGACCCAACGCCTGATACAGGGAAAATAACACAAATACACAAGAGGGGAGAAGGGAGGAGATAGAGAAGGTGATACAGACCAGTGCAACGATGCGTACATTTCCATTTCTTACACTAACTTCAAAACCTAGAGAGGGGTAATGTCCACATTTGTGTAAGAAGAAACATCTCCTGGTGCAGATGTGTTGCTCCGGGTTATGTCGAGCCATTAGCCATCTGCAGAGACTCTTAAGAACTTGAGCCACTGTGATAGAGAGAGGGATGTTGTTTTGCATTGAGCCCAACCAAACTATTAACACCTGCCTGTAATGGCGACACACCAAAGGAGATGCTGGCCAGGGCCTTTTCAACCAGGCTATGCCTCAATATGTTGTGTGTGTGTTTAGATGAGCGACATCTGAGCAGATACCGACTAGTCACATCTCCTTTGAATATTTATAGAGCTGCTTGAGATTTGACCTTCATGTTCATGCTTACACACACACACACACACACACACACACACACACACACACACACACACACACACACATTTTTTTTCCCCCTTGTGCATGGTATACGTGTATATATATATATATACTGTATGTCTGTCTCGTGCTCTCTCTCGCCTTCAAACTGTGGAGTAGACATTGCTTGAAACACTTAGACAGGAGATCACAGTAAAGCTGACTGCCCCGTGGGAGGATTGTATGATGGGAGCCAGTGAGAGAACCAAAGAGGGATTGTTGGGTGAGATGCTGGGTTGGCTGCAGATGGGCTGCTAGCTTTATATTTCTGCAGAAGCTGAACATCAAAGAGCTTCAGAAGTATGAGTAATCCGTGTTGTGGTAGACCAAAAGTGACATCAGATAACATGTAACCATGTTTGCTACTTGCCACAAGTTTTCACCTCTTACTTCCAGCCAACCCAAAACTGGATGTTTACACTTTACAGTCCACTGCTGTGACCTGATTTGGCTACTATGACTTTTCCTGTTGCTCTGCAGCTCAGAAGACATCTGCACAGCAATACATTGAATAAGAGGGACAAAGCATACATAATGGAATGTCTAAAATGTGTTTATTGTGGTTGTTTGTTTTCTTCCTCTTGGTATACCAGCATCAAAATTTAAATAATTTATGATAAAATCAAGTGTATCTTAATAACTGACAAAGACCACAAGCTGCTATGGTAGATGTGAAATTAAATCTTTGAGCAAATCTAACTCGTGTGGCTGCTTGTTCATAATTTTAGCCTCTAAATACTAAAGCACTGAAGGGTGATTTAGTGAAGGATGATTTAGTTTTCAGTGTGGTGCATCGTCACCTCTGGCAACAGCTGTTGCAACAGCTGCGTACAGTATCTTCTTCTGGGTATCAACTGCTGCAGGAATAAGAAGTGCAAAAAAAAAAAAAACGCTTGAGTATGTATCTGTGTGACATCGAGCCAAAGGGCTGTGGATGATGGGACGTAGTTAGTTAGCAACTGGAGGTGAGGAAAGACGTGAAGAAAAATGACATGACACGCTTAGCAAGCTGGGGATACCTGACACTGACAGGTCCCTACAGCAACCTCCACTTAAATTTATCTCTATGCCCCAGACATGGTGAGGGATTTGAGGAGAGAGACACGGAGTACAAATGCTAATGCGGAAGAAATGTACAGACACATGAATATTTTTAGTGTGTTTCCGTATGTATCCAACCAGACACACTCATATTGCCTTGCAAGTGTCTTGGGTTTGACTCGGTTAAATGAAGGTGTGTTTTTGCGTGTGTGTAATAAGAGACACCTGAGACAGTTAGAAGGTCATTCCTGGAGTCTGGTCACATAGCTTTGATCATTTTTCTCGTCGCCTCAGAAATAGACCAGAGAGGACAGGGCTAGCACAAACTCCCTCCCCATTTGTGTGTGTCCAAGAGAGAGACCGAGGGAAAGTGCAATCCAAACAGACTGACAGGGAATCTGCACTTGTTTGTAGTGCACTAGCCTGTGTTTGCATGACTGCACTAATGCATTTGCACACATACCTTTGTTTGCCAATGCCTGCATTTGCATTTGCTGTGTGAATGTGTTCATGCGCATGTATGCAGATGCCTGAAGGGACAGCATGTGTATTCATGCGAGCGATAAAAGGTGTGATTGTGGTTTAAATTCTTAAGTTGTCAAGACGAATTTCAGGCTAGAGCTTAAGATACCCTTGTGCAAATAACATTATAGCTCACATACCAGTTTGCAAACCTATACAACCAAACACCAAAGACTAGAATCTGAATTTAGATGTTTCATTTTTGTGAATGCTTATATGAGCTAAGCCGCGAAGTGGTACGCTTACAACATAAATCTGTGGCTCAATATTAAACTGAGCTGCATTTCATCTTTAACTAATCTGCACAGAGAACCGATTTATGAGGAGCAACAGAAGTTGTGGAAAGAGATGTTCTGCTCCGTGTTTCGTTTATTAAATTACAACTGCAAACCTTGTGAGCAAGGATTCATTCAATGCCGAGTCGGAAGAAGGTCTTAAAGAATGTAATTTGCAAATAAAGCAACAGACAAGCAGATGATTCACCGTTAGGTCAGACAAACCATCATTTTACAGTCACACACATACACACACACAACCCCTTGAGAAGAATGGAAACAGTGGAACGGCAAAATTTATAGAAAATCTTTAAAACTGATAAATTTAATGATCTTTTCACATACCTTTTTCCCTCAAACAATTCCTGGTAAAGCACAAATCTATGAAGCTAATTCATTCATTAATTTATCTTCTGTAACCGCTTATTCCTGTTAAGGGTCACGGGGTCTGCTGGAGCCTATCCCAGCCGTCATCGGGCGAGAGGCAGGGTACACCCTGGACAGGTCTCCAGTCTATCGCAGGGCTAACACAGAGAGACAGACAACCATTCACACTCACAGCCAGTTTAGAATCACCAATTTACCTAATGAGCATGTCTTTGGATGGTGGGAGGAAGCTGGAGTACCCGGACAGAACCCACGCAGACACAGGGAGAACATGCAAACTCCACACAGAAAGACCCAGTCGGCCCATGGATTCGAACCCGGAACCATCTCGCTGTGAGGCATCAGTGCTAACCACCTCGCCACTGCACCGCCCTTCCAACATAAACACCTGCTCTGCATCTGTGTTTGCTAGCACTGCTGTCTAGTCACAAGAAATGTAACTCTCTCCATATTTTTCCCATTTATATGTTTCATCGTTTTTCACCGGACAATGACAATAAGACTTCTTATTCTTAAGATGGGCGTCACATGTCCTAAACTGGCCACAAGGAGGAACCCTTTTCTCTTCATTCCACATACCTGTAGCACCACGGTTTTCTGCTCTCTAAAAACATTAGAGATTTAATAGATGTTAGCATAGCAGAGGTAACTAGAGCGAAAGACTGCTATAGAGGGACAGAAGACGCATTCTCTGATGAAGGCAACTTGTTTAACACACCCATGCCATTTAGAACCTACAAAGTATAACCTCTGTGCCCTCTCTTATCCTCTGGTTTCTTTGGAGGCAGCTGTCATGGTGGAAAACACTGTCTCAAGACATAAATATAAAAATGAAGTTGAAAGAAGTTCCAACAAAAATATCCAGTTAGACAAATGCATCACACAGCCCTGCTCACCTCTGAGTAGATTACGCTGTCACTACCATGCACAAGTGAAGACTGCTGAAAACAAATGTGTTCAAAATGCATTTATAAAACGCTGCTTGGCAGGGTTATAATCTGTGCAAAGAAAAAGCAGTAAATTCAGCAGGTGTTACCAGATATGAGATTCAGAGCGATGAGAGAGAACACTCTCCCTCGATACTCATTAGATTGATGCTCATTCCATGGCTTGTTCTGTGCACAGGGTTTTAACCACACATGGTCTCTGTCAGATCCAACCTTTGCTTGATGAGGACTTTGGTCTGCTTTGGAGCCTTACATAGAAAAGTCAATACTTGTTTGAATAAATGCCCAGAAAACAAAGGAGTATCTTTGTTTGAAACTCTGCACAGAGACCATGTTTGGTTGTACTTCAAATCACTGAAAGGCCCACAGGCACCATCAATCCACTATAAAGGTATTGCAGCATCTCATCTTTCTCAGAGCAGAACAGAGCGCTGGGGGAGGACGCAATGCACACTTGGCCAACTCTCCCAACAGTTCCACTGAGACAAATTTCTGGAAGCAGAATAGACATTGTTAAAGCACGTCACCATGGGACGTGGTCGGGCTCACCTTCCTGTTTCACAACCCAGAAAATCGCTGAGAAGTGTACGTTTACAGACACAAATGCAACCAAACATGCAGGCATTCGTTCTGAGGCCAGAGGAAAAACAAACTCCGAACACACAGAAAAGCACACACATTCGCAGGGGACTTAGTGTAAATCAAAAGCAATGTTATATGCAAACAGACCAGGGGAAATCAGAAGCCCTGAGGATGGGGAGGGAGATTGTGAGAGAATTTTTAACGAGAGAGCAGGGAATATTGATAATTTGTGTCTACTCTAAATCAGAATTTGTTATTGTTTCTGTGAGAATTTTCCACCCACATCTGTGAACAGGAACATGTCTCTTGAAGGAAAGGTAGAAACTCAACAGACAATAATTTCTTAAATTCGTTGATGCATTCAGATATCACATACCATTTGTAACCTTTCTGGGACCTTGAAATGTTGAAAATATGCTTTTAATTAGTTTTCACACGAAAGAAGTAAAAAAGAGGAAAGCAAAAGTCAGAATGAGAGTTAAACAATTTTTCAGTCAGATTAAAGACTAAGTATGGCCTCCATTACTCTGCCCAAGGTGTTAGATGTAGTATCCCTGTTCATATAGAGCAGGGATACTTAACCACTTTGACCTCGGGGCCCAGCATTTCCAGTACAAAGAGGCCCGGGGCAGATTCAAATATTAACACTGTACTGGTTTAATTGATCTCACTCTTGGTTTGATTTGTATTCAATGACCAAATCAAATCCACTTACAGTATAACAAACTAAAAGCTTGTCAAATAAAGGAAATAATACAATGCGATACAATCAAGCTGCTAGAGCTAAAGCTGTTAAATACACAGATCAGGCATTACATTATGACCATCATCCTAATATTGTGTAGGTCTCCTTGTGCCTCCAAAACAGTTTTAACTCATCAGAGAATGGACATGGGCCTTCTGAGGGTGTCCTGTGGTGTCTGGCAACAGAATGTTGCTAGTGGGGGCCTTTGGGTCCTATGAGTTGAGGGAGGGGCCTCTGTGGATCATCCCACAGATACTTGATCAGTTTGGGATCTAGTGAATTTGGAGGCCAGGTCAACACCTTGTGCTTTTCTTCATATTTTTTGAGTTGTTCCCAAACTGTTTTTGTGTGTGTGCCTGTGTCAGGCTGCATCCTGCTGGGGATGGCTTCTGACATCAAGGAGTGTCATTGCTGATATTCTATGAAAATCATTTCATTTCCCAGTTGTGAACTATGTTCATTAGGTGTCCTGAGGTCCTTTATGCATATGTACTGGGAATGCCCAGGGGTGGCATTCGTACTTTAAGCGACACACTTGGAGTTAGGGTCCCACTCTCGCCATTGTTGCTCCTACATAATGACGACTCCCATCTAGACCTGACCCTGCAACAGAGACGTATTCTATGGGCTGGTCTCATTGCTGCCAAAAAAATGTTGGCAACCACCACATTCCTTGACCTGGCAACAGTGGGCCAACAATTTTCTAGATATAGTTTTGATGGAGTGTTCTGTTGCCCGAATACAAGGATGCCAGTCTTAAAACTCTCTGGGAGTGGGAGGTGGCGCGTAGACTGGTGAAGGACAGAGTGCAACATGGTAGGCCGTAAAAAGTGTGTCATATGTGAGTGCAGAATTATTATTATTTTATTTATTTATTAATGATGTTGATGATCTTTTCTAGCACTAGCACCCCCCACCCCCAGTCTCTTTTCTGAGAGAGACCTGGGGTGGGGGGTGCTAGTTTCTGTTGTCTGTGGGGTGTGGGTGTTAAAAACAGAAAATTCTGTGTTTGTATGCTGTACTTTGTCTTCAAGGACAAGGACTCTTGGTAACGCATACTTTTTATTGCTTAATAAAGTCATATCTCAGTAAAGAATTAATCACAAAAAGAAGGAGTGCTATTGCTATGGTGTGGTGGTGCCTGGTCTGGTCTAGGTGGGTGCTGCATGTCTAAGTAACATCCACAGGTCCAAAAGTTTCCCAACAGAACACTAAATTGCCACAAGACGGTCAATGTTTATGTCTTCTGTCACTGGTCATAATGTTATGCCTGATCAATATATATCTTTACTATTAACCTACCATGTGAAGACACACATGAAACGTAGATGTCACTACTAACCAGAAAGTCACAAAACAGCCCAGCGTGCCCAGCTAGATTGTCAGCAAGTTAACGCTGTTGCCGTGTTCACTGAAGTGCTCATTCACATTGTTGTGTCATCAGTCAAAAAATGTCTCATATAACTGACTGTGTTATTCGAATACTGTGAAAGTTGACAAAATCAGAGGTAAATAATTACTGGAAAAGTCACAACCTGCCAACAGTGTCTTGGCTTTGGCAGGACTTAAGAAGACTGGAGTGCTATAAGCACAGATAATTTCTCACTTACAACCTCTCTCAAGTGAAAATAGCAGAACTTAATGACTGTACTCAGTCAACAGTGGTAAACAGACATGGGAACTCTAATGGCCCTCTTGCCTTTCTTGAATTTCTACCTTTACAGTATGAAATCAATTTATTGATATTTTTCCTGCTCCTTGTATGCACTTAGTGGCAGATAAACACACACACTTCAGGCTGCATTGTCAGTAGGAATAACAACAGAGATGTCTTGACGTTTGGATATGGAGATACATAAAATATACATCAAAGGCCCATTGATTCGAAGACAACTGAAGCTGGGGGAGACAGACAGAGAGAAGAGAACTTATCAAGGTTGAAAAGCAAGAACCACGTCCAGCTGGTAGCAAAATGGTTACGGTGTCTGAAATAAATTGGACCTTTATGCCCAAACATATAAATAATTGACTGGAAAAATATTTTGAAAGCCTAGTAGCTCTTTTTTCATTCTTTTTTTTTAAGTGACATGCTGTATTGGTGTCTTGGCTTACAGTTTTTTTTAGTAGTGCTTTGTTCAAAAATGTTCAATGTAAAACAATAAGAGTCTTTAAACAATACCACATGCTTGTTTTGTGGGCAAGGAAGCTCTGCTTGGCTAACAGAAATACCCAGAGTGCCAAAATGAAAACACAGTGGCAGTGTTGAACCGAAAAAAGGCCACACTATTTAAAATACGTTTGAATGTGCACAATATGGACAGTTAAGTTTGTGGCGTATTAAATGCAGGCATTCACTTGCTACGGATGGGGAGTGCATGTGCCGCAAAGCTAGTCTTGGATTTTACACTCAAAAGCCAAATCTTAGCATGAAGCATTATAAATCCACAAAATCACCGGCATACAATGGGCCAGGAAAAATCTACTCAAAACACTGCAACAGCCAAGAGATATTATTACATGTTCAAAAATATTATAAAGACCTGCCAATTTATAATCAAAAGAAGAAAGCGGCTGTCTCGGATTTTGATAAAAAACCAAAGGCTCTCTCTGTGTTTTGCAAAAACCTTGTGTCTCCATTTGTGCTTTTTTTTTTTTTTTTTTTTAAATGTTGCATGATCCAGGATCTGAGCCAAACCACTGAAAATGCATCGTCAGATATCGAAAATCCACTCTCACGAGTCAGAGTGAGGTATCTGTGGGTTACCACTGTTTCTAAAAATGATTTTAATAAACCAAAAGGATCACAGAGCTCGAAAGCAGAGGTGATGAAAACCTAATCTCGGAATCAGAATGATAATCGGCCTTTCATGTTGTTTTTGGCGGTGCTCCTTAATAGGGAATAAATTGACTTGGAAGCATACCCGACTCGCCAGTCTGTCCGCCCCCTCCTGTCTATCCAAACTGCCCTCCTCCCCCTTGCCTCATACAATTACCCCCACCCTTACAGTTCCCCCACCCGTGCAAGCCCCTTGCCCCCTTGTATCCGGCCATTTAGCGTGACAATCCATTATTTTGACGGCTCCCAGAGAAAGAAAGAGGGAGAGAAAGAAACAAAAAGACGGGCATTACTTTGACTTTCAGACATGGGGCCCATTTTTTTTTCTTCCTCTTTCCTCGTTTCTTGTCCTTCATTCCTTCATCATCTACCCCTCATTTTACCCTTTGTTCTTTACTTTTCTCTCCTATGTAGAGTTTCTCCATCCTCATTCATTTTTCCTCCACCATCTCTGCACTCCCCCCTCCTACTTCCCATTGCTCTTTCTTCACTTCGCCCTTCTTCATCCGCTGTCTCTCCCTCCAAAACTCACTTTACACCCCCCTTCACTTTTACCCCTGAAACCACTCTACACCCCTCTGACTTGTGCACCATCTCTTTGTAGCTCTGTATTGCTTTGTTGCTGGCAGCCTTTTTGGAAACCCGATAAGGCCTATAGAAGGCGAGGAGCTAGGGTTTAAAATGTCTCAAATCGACCCCCTTCAAACAGCCTCCACTTATATCAACCTTACACCCACCTACGTACGCACATCCAACATCATCTGAGCATTTTCCGACCACTGTTCCCACATTCCAGTCCTGTAGCCAGAGTCTGGAGGCGGTTGCATGTTCACCTTACAATGCAGTTATTTAAACTACAACCATTCTTAAATAATCTAAATGTAAGCATTTAGCTGATTCCCTTCTCCAGAATGCATTAGTTAGTGTGGTTTACATGCTGTGTCATAATTTCATTTCATTGAGGCAATTCTCTGCTTGTGATTGAAACTACACTGGCTACTATGCTGCAAACACCTTAACCAAGTAAGCTGACTCGCTTTATGGTCCTTCCATTCAAATATGAGATAAATCTTTCTACCAAAATATGAGTTTTAGACCACCAGTACACACGCACGGACCCTAACCCTATTTCTTCCCTGCAATTCCCAGGGATAACACAGTGAGCCACCACCAATCACACAACGACGCACATGTGCTGCAACTGCCTTTTAGGCATGCGTTAGTCAGATGATTGCTGATCTGGTTTGCTGTAAACTAGCGTGTGAGAAGTGCAGCTCAGCTTGTGCGAATTGTTCTAAATATTTTTGTTAATCCACAATTACAGTGGATGTTTGGTGTGTTACAAAGCACTGGTGAATGTCTTGTTACGGCAAGCAGCACGGTGTAACAGTGGGTAGCGCTGGTGCCTCACAGCAAGAAGGTCTTAAGTTCAAATCCCTGGGGTGGAGAGGTTTCGATTCTCAGGGCGTTTGCATGTTCTCCCCTCAGGACTAACCCTCCATCTGACCATGCAGTTTCATTATATGTTGTATAGTGACAAATAAAGCACTTTACCTTGTAGCTAGCAATGCATGTCAGCTCATCCTGTAGTTCACCTTCCTGTTTGCAGCTTCCACTTGGTGGTGGAGCAAAACATGTTCTGCTGGAACTTGGAGCAGTTTTGTTCTGAGAGCAGAACCATACATTGGCACTTCCAGTTCTAGTAGGCCTCTCTAAACACAGTAGGCCTCCATCAGATTATGTCTGACTCTGCCCTTGCTGGGCTGAATATTAGCACTTACTTGACACAACTGACTGATGGTCTTTGGCTTCTGCTGGTTGCCTGTACTTTTTCTTGGCACAAAATAATTTGATTCTTCATTAAAATAGCTTCAGCACCACACTACAGCTACTTGAGTGAGATACACCGAGCTGCGTTTGAAGATCAAACTGTTGTCAGGAAACAGAGACACAAATACAGAGATTTTTTCATTTATTAGTGGGATTATCGTGGAGGACCATCCAAGGATTGCAAAACTAGCCCTTTACAATCATGTGAGCAAAATGCACAAAAAGGAAAAATTATCCATTCCCTTCCGTTAAACTCATTTGAAACCTGTAACCCCCCAATCCCCAGCCCAAACCCCCAATCCCTTACACCATTTCCCCGTGGACTCTGTAAAATGTGTGTCGGGGCCTTGGAAGTGTGGCCAAGGCAAACACCTGGCACAGCACAGTGATCTGCTACATTTCACCTTCCACCACAGAAATATGCACACAGGGAGTTCATACGCACAGACATAAACTCAAACTACAGAGCAGTCTCAGTTTCAACCACTGTGTGTGCACATTAGCACACACACAGCAGATGCTCGTAAATGCAGAAACATTTACACACACACACAGGCACTGAGTCAAACAGTCACTACAACGGGGAAACAAGTTATAGTGATAGTGTGGGCTCCAGCGCCTTCTGTCTCTCTGTCTTGCTCCCTGGTGGTGTGTCATGTTTCGGGGGATAATCAGTGTCACAGTGAGACCCCTTTGGTCTCAGCGCTCTGGGGGACTCTTATGACACACACACACACAAATGCACACGCACACACACACCCAACCATGTGAGCACAAGCAGCTCATTCTCCGAGCCATGGGAACCACAGATGACTCGCAACTCCTCTCATCTTTCTCTACCTCTACCGATTTCTTTCTGTTTCCCCTTCACTTTCTCTTTCCTCCACTCTGCGTTTGACCAAAACACAACTTTTATCTGCCTTGTTTTCGAAGCACTGCTCTCTTGGGTGATCAAACAAGTAGCTAACAATTGAGGTCTCTCTGCCAGTTTCTTTTTGTCTCTTTTTGTTTTAAGCCTTCAGCTTTTGTTTCAACATTGAATCCAGATGTCAGCTTTAATATAGACCTTACTGAGTGACTGCAGAGTAACAGTAGCAATAAATGTCAATAATCCATTAGCCAGTTCAAGAAATCTGGGAATCAAGCAAGTGAGAAAGAACTGATTCAGTCATACAGGTTTTAGACACCCTGGCACACCAAAAATACAAGAGAAAATAAAAGTAAACAGTTGTTAATAAGTAAACTGTTATTGTACAGATCAACATTAGAGCAATAGTCCAGTTGGTTATGTTATCATACCGAAAATGGTTCTGGTTGAACCTAGCTAGGAAAACTGCGCCATCTGTCATAAAAACATACATGCATCAAGTAGTAACAGTAAAGTATTATGACTACTCATCAAAGCAACGGCGATTTGCCAGGTAACATGTTTGTGGTTGTCCATGTGCAAAGCAAGGTTAACTGAACTGTAAAACTCTTAAAAGTTAAGCTGGCTTTGTTTTGTGAATTAGCTAACATTATCATTATGGCGTCTTTCGAGTCAGAGTTTTACAACCTGTTTATATTTACAGATTATTCATTCATTCATTCATTCATCTTCTGTAACCGCTCGTTCCTGTTAAGGGTCACGGGGTCTGCTGGAGCCTATCCCAGCTGTCATCGGGCGAGAGGCAGGGTACACCCTGGACAGGTCTCCAGTCTATCGCAGGGCTAACACAGAGAGACAGACAACCATTCACACTCACATGCACACCTACGGCCAATTTAGAATTAACCTAACAAGCATGTCAGTGGACAGTGGTAGGAAGCCGGAGTACCTGGAGAGAACCCACGTAGACAAGAGAACATGCAAACTCCACACAGAAAGTCCCAGTCGGCCCATGGATTCGAACCCGGGACCTTCTCGCTGTGAGGCATCAGTGCTAACCACCTTGCCACTGTTCACAGATTATTATATCAAAATACTTAGATTCAGTGACATACCTACAAATATAACTTGGAGGGTTTTCATACAACAACTGGTTGTGGATGACAGACACATGATAAACTACTATGACCTACACCTGTATTAACTTTCATGTATTGTGTTACTCATCCACCCTCTTTTCCTTTCTGACAGGCGGAATGACGGCTGCTCGCAGCCACAAAGCAGAGAGAGAGGGAGGAAGAAGGGATGAATCGAGGAGAGGAAGAGTAGTATACCTGCAGGTAATGTGTGGGAGGCTCCTGTCTTGTCTTCCATCAACACTTACAACAAGTGAGCACAGCATGACTTGTTTTTATACTAGTCTTTATATCTGTTATGCTGTTAATAATTACTGACATTTTCTTGTACATGAGTGAAATGTAAGCCATTAAAAGCCTCTCATCTTTCACAATTCACAGACAGACTGGTCAGGTGAGACTAGGGCCTGAGCCAATCACAAAGTCTTTGCTAATCCACCCCACCTCACTTCAACTGTCACCAGACAAGAGGGGTACTCTCTTCTCCCTCCTGTTTTACCTGAATTTATGGATTTCAGTAAATCTGAATCCTGTTTGGAGATTAGAACAGATAGCCTTATCATTTCAGAATCAGAAGATGCTCATGAACCACTTGGAGTACAGACATGGTTTAGTTCTCTGGTTAAAGGTAACAAGTTTGAATATTTTTCTGCAAGCAGATGCCTGCAGATGACTACAGCTAGGTTGTATTAGCACAGCTACTATATTATAGGACCATATCATTCAACTGTACCCAGACTCAGTTCAGATTTGATAACAATACCACTAAAAATATTAATTTTACAGATGATTTTCTAAAAGTGTGTCTAAGAACTAACCATTGTCACTTAACTAGCATGAAAAGCTTAAAAAGCAACAGCTCCTGAGCTCCTGAGTCCTTCATATAGTTAATCAGTTCAAATGCATTCGTAATTAAGTCAATAAATAATTAGGAAAAGAAAATAGAAGCATCAAAGCAAGCCTTGAATTTTGTCTTTTTTTTTTATACAGAAGAATGAAGTGCTAAAAACTTCACAGAAACTTCTCAAGATACCCTTGAGGTATAATCCATTCCTCTGCAGTTGAGCAACATGCTCAGCATTTTGCAAGTAGTTGTTGATTTTCCAGATAATAGATACAAACACTTCTTTGACTTTTCACCATGTTTGTGCTCAAAGTAGTTAATATCTGAATACAATCTGCTTGCAGGAACATTCCAAGGAACAAGGAACTTTTTGTTCAAATATGGCTGCACGTCCATATCCACAGAGGACTATATATTTTTGTAATAATCAAGCAAGTTTTAACAACCACCTTTAAAGTCTTCAGAGTGTGAGTATTTGATACTAAAATAGATTTGCTGTACCTGATGTCTTAACCACACACACACACACACACACACAGAGGCAACTACTGGCAACACAGATATAGAAAACACAGTTTACGATATACTGACAGTATTTATGACACAGTCTACTATTTCAAACTGCGTCGCCTGTATGCATGTGTGAGTGTGTGTGTGTGAATGTGTGGGTGTTTGTGTGTGTTCTTCCTAGCAACGGTTGTTGTGCGCGCTAAACAAACCAAGTTGTTATTTTATAACCCTCCAACTTTGAATCCAACCACCGGTGTGTGACTGGACATGTTCACACTTCCAGCAACAGGAGCAATCTGTATGTCTCTCTCAGTTTTTTAAAACACTGCAGTTGATGTAAACCTTTCAGTAACAGGCCATGCTGTCATGTCTACAAAAAATAGAATAAAAAAAAAAAAACAGCTGTACTTCGTCAACACCTGTTGTAAGTGAGCAGATGTGAGTTATGTGAAAGGATGTTTTGTTTAAAGTGGAAAAAATCTAATTTATAACTTGGCACGTAGCGTTTGAACACAGCGTAAGAATGACACTGTGGCTCCTCTTAGTCAACACTAATTTTATTTTTAACTTGTCTCCATGGAAGCCAAGGTCACTTTTTAACCTTTGCTGTCCTAAATTGTTTCTTGATAGTTCTGAGATTAGAGGAGAGAGATTAGAGCAAAACTATTTTAATGTCAGCAGGAAGGCTGAGCACCTCTCCCAGTACAACCATAACATCAGTCATGACAACCACGACTATACTCTTTTTGTTTGGCTTACACAGACGTGCATACTCACCTGCATGTCAAAGTGAGGTCAGCGTTACCTTGAGACTAGAGTACTCATACAAAACTGATTTTGCTGCATTTCAGCCACTGTTACATATAGCATAGACAAACCTACTGACCAGTTTGTGTGTTGTCCTTACTGAAATGGGAAATGATACTTACTGCGGCTACCTGCTGACAGTAAATCAGTATGGTATTTGAATTTATGATGTCCGGCAGCAGCCTCCATTACAGACAACAACTTGGACAGGGATTTTAACTTTTCCTCAAAATGTAATGCATCACATAGACAAATGTATGTCATGCAAATGGATAACAATAGAGTATGTAAACAAGAATTTAGTTCATGACCTGGCCAGTACTAAATGGTTTTTGCCATAGTGCTCTTCCCCATAGGGCAAAAGATATCAAGAGGTGCAAGAGATTTTACATGTATCTATTTGTGTATAACTGGAATGTGTGTAAAGTGGTAGAGTAGAAAGAGCGAGAGAAAGTGAACAAATTAGCAGATAGACTGTATGGATATAATTAAGGAGTGGACAGACATAAGTAGTCTGGTTAAAGTTGTAATCTGAGTTTATTCTGTCTGAGCTTGGTGTCTCCTCTGTTTTCTCATTCTTCTGTTGGGTCTTTTCCTTTTTTGCCTTCATCCACAGTAGCATCATTCTCACTTCTATCATTCATTCATTTGAATCTGTCTTTGTATTTTTCTTTTCCCCTTCCCTCTTATCTGCCCATCTTATCCCAAAGTAAGTATTTTGTCTTCTCTACAGGAGGTACAGTGAGGATTATTAATTTGTAAGGGCAAAGCCCCCTCCCACTCCTCTTTTCTCTTTGTCCTAAAAAGAGATCCCCTCTTTCAGTGTGTATTTAATTCCCTACATGTCAATACCTCAATCACCCTCTCCTACAGCCTCACCCCAAACTAGGACCTGCTGACCTGCCCGCTGACCCCTCTGCTGACCACCTCCCCCAACTGTATGTTGCCACTGTGGTATGGGTAAGGATTAGTTGCTAGGGAAACAGTAGTCAGTCTTATCCTTTTGCCTTTGTTTTTCTTAGAGCTTGAGAGTAGCAGCAAGTATTTGACTTTGTAGTTTGTAAAGGCAAAAGTTTGAGTTATTGGGGAAAGGAATGTTTCTGTAAGCATGTGTGTGTGTGTGTATGAGGGATAAGGGAGTATCATTGCTAATAAACGCTACATGCACACGTGCACAGTTTTTCATTAGGACTTGTACTCCCACAATCATACACCGAATTCCTCTTCTGGCCTACATAAACACCCTCTCACACACACTGCATGAATCACATGAAGACACTTTGAACTCATCATTTTTTTTTATCTAGACTTCATATTTTATCTGTTGATGCAAGGTGCAGAGAGAGTACATTATTTGAATTTTCCATCACAGTTCTCTGACATAGTGAGATTAACAATGCTCAAGCAATTTAACATTTGTCTATGATGTTGCAGTATGGTTTCAAAATGTAGAAAACCTGAGAGAAACGTTTCTACTTGTAACCATATGTGCACTGGTCGGGGTCATTAAACCGAAGCTGGCGGGGTAATTCGTCTCTAAGGCCAGAGTTCAGTTCCGAGGCGGCTAAAATTGAACCGTACACCCCACTACCACACACATACACAAGCACAAATGTACCCACACATGCACTAAGCAAAGGTAATGAAGGGGGGCAACCACTATGAGACCGTACAGGAGCTGAATCCAGACTATGTGGAGTCAGTGTTTCATAACACAAACACACTGTACACTCATAAACTACTAATAAGGAGGTAGATAAAGACAAAGCTTTGCTTGCATTAAATATATAGCGGATCATACATATGGAGGACATAAATTGTTTGAAGAATCTTTATGGTGGTTGACATCTTCACAAGACATTTGTGTTATGCACCCATCAATCCCTTTTGAGAGAACCACTACTGGATGAGGGAAAGCCACTGACACGCAGCAAAAACTGATTAATGGCCTTAAAAATGGAAGCGACACATCAGGCCAGATGAGCCAAACCTCAAAGACATTTGCAGACTGCAAGTCAGACATGGGAGGATAAGACTGTTAGAGAGCATAGCTGCTAAATAAAGTGGGAACTTTGGGCATGTGGTGCATAGCAGAGGGAAGGAAACACAATCAATATATTCGTCTGTCACCATCTGGGAAATTTCTCCCTCTTTGTCGGTTTTGTGGCAAAACAAGGAGGAAGAGGAAGGAGAAACAGAAGAAAATAACAAAGCAGGAGGTCATAGGTTAAAGCTGGCCAGTGGCAGGAGTGAAAGGTTAAAGTCAGACTGCATCCTGTCAACAAATAGTGGTGAGGACCATGTTATCTGTCTGTATCAGACAAAAAGAAAAAGTATTTTTGTATTTAATGCCGGTGTAGATGAGTCAGTACTAGCCCTGCTCTGCAAATCTGCTTGCTCCTTGACTTTAACACATACACTACCTAGCTGACAGGGTAAACAAGCGACAACTATTATAACTATAGGATTAATAGCCTAATACAGGTTTCATAGTATTGTGTGTTGGAGCTATGGTAAATCTAACAATTGGTGTCCCAAAAGAGAGTAAATAAGGAAAATAAATATTGTAAAGTTGCAACACATTTTCTGTGCTGTCTGCTGTGTTGAATCTTCTCTATGAAAACAAAAGAAGTTCTACCCATCAAATTTTGCTAACCTTCAGTTGTTTCAGAGTGAAGAGTGTGTCTAAACACATGGACCTGGATTCTCTGTGAATGACTGGGACCATTATGTGTAGAAGGTTTTTAAAAATTGAACTAATGAACTTTAAAAAGGAACAAACATGGAAACATCTTTATAATATCTACAAAGTGTGTTGTGTTGTTGCAGCATCTGTAACTAGATCTGCCTTCTTTTCAACTGACCTATGAAAACCAAATGGAATCTCCTGAAATGAGTTAACAAGACGTGAGACAGTACGAGGAAGTGTTCGATTAAACTGTAGCATTTGAGGAGCAGAGCTAATGCACCACCAACATGAGCTGTTAAAGAAAGTGGTACAGAAGGACGATAAAAAGAGAAAAACATGGAGGACAAACAGAAGACTTCTCCCTTTAATTACTTCTCATATTTTCCCTTTTGGTAATGTGGACAATAACGGATCGGTTCAGGGATGCAATCAGTCATGTAAAAGATCGGATTCCGCTAAACTTGACACTGGAGACACTTTCACTGAGAATAAGAGCGAGCGAGGGAATAAGAGGGAAGAGAAAGGAAGGAGGGGTGACATAGATGTTCCCTTGCACCCAATAACTGTTCTGTGCCAGTGCCTATGGTTTTCTATATCCATACCTTGTCTGTTGTGTGTGAAATTTTGGAATGCTTTTCACACATGTTGGGTAAGTAAGGCTGGATGGACCATGAATTTAGATAATGGTATGGTGCACTACAGAAGAATATGCCCAGAGCACAGTACTAAAGTTCGCTTATTATGTGTAATCTTATTTTCCTCCAATGGAAACCTCAAAGCCCCACAAATATCCAGAAAATGGTCCCACGGTAAACAAACGACTGTCCAACGTGCTACTCGCATGATGTGAAAACCCATAGAGAAAGCATTATGCAACATGTTGTCTGGGGGTTGTGGGACTTTTTTGTGCAGTGACTCTGAGGAAGATTCTAGAAGGATTTCTGAACAAAAATGGAAGACTATGAATATCAGAGAATGACCCAGACTATCAACCATACATAACATGACAAAGAGAAAGGATAAGGAGTGAGAAGGACAGGAGAGGTAAGAGCTTTTCTCATCAAACACATGTTATGTCAGCTGAACACCAGGCTCAGCTAATCAACCTAGAGGTAGGTGTCGCTGTGTGTACAGCCTCACAAACAAGAGTCTTGGAGAATTAGTGGATTAACACGACAAAAGCCTTCAAAGACCAAAGACGTCAACGAAAGACCAGATAGGAAAGTAGTAATCCCCAAACAGCTCACATTAAACCAGGCTTTGTTTCTAAAGAAAAGTCACATCACACATGAAGCAGACAACATGTTATCACAAATCAACGAGTATATGTATAGTTGGGACAATATCGTAGGAATGATTATTTATTTTATATTTTTCCATTATTACAAAGGCTGCAGTTTCTTAAATGGCCACTTGAGGCTGTCCAACTTTACAGAAGAAATAAACATGATTACTGACTGGCACAAAAAAAATTGTCCCCATGTAACTCATCTGTTTAAATTATATTGACTTGAACTTATGTATAAGGGAGTGGACTATTCGAGTGACAGGTGGGTACCCTCATAAATTGCTGTCTGACTAGATGTCACTAGCCCACCTCACCTCTACTTACACTCCACCTAATTCAATTTTTGAATTAGCCATTTGAGTCAGGCAGTGGCAAGATGGCACCGGCCAGAGCCACCACACTGAGCTTTAAAACTGCTCTTCAGGAATCCTTTCGCAGTGGGTTCACAAATCTTCATTCACACTCAGTACACAGTGTGTTTTTTTCAGTTACCTCTCTAAAGTGCTTTAGGTTTTCCCAAGTGAAGTTTGTTTTTCAGAAAATAAAAAACTACCTCTGTATGATTCTTTGACTAAAGAAGGTTTATGATGGTTTTATCCTATAATATATGTTGTATGGTATTAAGCTGCACATTGCAGTTAATCTTTGTAGTAAGGGCAATCATTTTTTCCACATTGCTTGGTGTCTGCATTCTGAACTATGAGACAGAAGGCATTTTAGAAGCGATGACAAGCTGAAAAAGAATTAGGGGCAGAATGAAGACGTAAAGAGGGAGTGAGGGAGCAAAAGCAAGAGATTACAGAAAGAGAAGCAGAGGTCTGTTTTTATTGGACTGTTTCTGGAAGCAACAAATGTTCCCTCAACTTTACAGGGGAAAATTCTCCCACAAAGATTTTTCTGTATTGGGCCCAGAATAAGCAGAGAAGAGAAGAGAAGAGAAGAGAAGAGGTCGTCTTTCCTCTGAGTCGGCATTTGAAGAACCACACAAATGAAACAAATGGGGATTTCCCTCCCAGTAAGTCCTTATCATAGACTATTTAGTCGTTATAAATTGTCAGAAAACTGACACAGAATGTGTCATGGAAATTAGCAGTAGTCCATAAGGCTAAAAATGTAATTTTACACATCTTTCCATGTTGAGGTGTTGGGTGGCCTGATTATTACAGATGCTATCTTGAAATTGGATGGTGCCAGTAAATGAGTGGAGAATTAAAGAGCTATGTACCATCCGAGGAATTCAGAACATTTTGATTAGAAAGAATGCTCAGCAACTTCAAATGATGTGATCATAAAGGAGTTTCCTGTGACTGTCAGTGGTCCACCACCTGTACTTTGCTTTTCTCTTTTTTATCTCCACCACATGTTTTCCCTTCCCTCAGAAAGGTCAGGGGACAAGTATGTTTCTGTACTTCCTTTCCTTCTTCCCTTTCCCCCTCATTCCTCCAATGGCGTGTTCCCCAGGGGACAGGTGTGTCACTCCCTTCATTGCTTTCTATCCACCCCTCCCTGGCGCCAAAGGACAGGTGTGGGATGTAATGGCCCTACTACGACCTATGGGCTACTCTGGGGTCTCCCTCCTCCTCCTTTTCCTCCTCCTCTTCCCACTCTTCTCATTCTTTTCTTTCTGCTCCTACCTATAGGCTTGCCTTCCACCTGCTCCACCTGCCTCTGAGAGGTAAGTTTGGATCTGGAGGGGGTAAACAAGGGAGACAGCGAGGGTGGTGGGGGGTTGGGGGAAAAGATCAAGAAGAAGAAGGATAGAAGAGGGGGTTGGGAGAGAGAACAAATCCCGAGGAGTCACACATCTCCTGGAGTGAATGTACTGAGTGAGTGAGCGAGGAACAGAGCAAAGAGTCAGAAAGAGTGAGACAGACATGCGATACGCCACAGCCCACCAGTTTTCTTTGTTCTTGCCCTCCAGCAACTGACAGACAGGACAATAGCACCGGGCACTGCTCCTTCTCTCTCTCCTCCCCTCTTTTTCTCTGCATACTCCTCATCCCTTTCTCTGTGCGGCTCCATTTATCCCCATGTCGTATTGTTGCACGCTGTGGAAGTTTTAAATAAAGCCAACAAAACCTCATAATCATGTGTTTTGGTAACTCTGTGCTTGGATGACTTCGTACCCCAAGTTTATACTCTTATCTCAGTGCCTCAGGCAAACATGGAGCCTGATTATGAACCACTGGGAGATAAAATGTTGCATTTGGAGCATTGAGAGAGTAAAAATAATTTTTTGCTCCTAAATTGTCCCACGCAATCAATCTTCAGATGCCAGTTGGCATTTAGATTCCTAAACTGCTTAAAAACAGTTCTTTGAGACAAATACATGTCTACCTACTGTATAAATCTGACAAAAGTGCATCCCAAGTTTGTTGTTTTGTCACTCAACTCGGTTTATTTAATGTTCAGTCTTTGGGTTTGAGGAAATACGTGTGTTTCTTGTCTCTATTTATTAGCTGTGGCTGTGGAGATTCACCACCTTCTTATTGCAGATTAATGTACTTTTCTTGATTCGTCAACTGATTGTTTAGTCTATTAAACTGCAAAAAAGTGAGCCCAGAATGACACATCATTTGTTTTGTCTGAGAAAAAAATCA
Source organism: Chelon labrosus (assembly GCF_963514085.1). Lineage (NCBI taxonomy): Eukaryota > Metazoa > Chordata > Actinopteri > Mugiliformes > Mugilidae > Chelon > Chelon labrosus. The sequence goes on from NC_140346.1 coordinate 1,925,749, forward strand.
AAACATTCATTTATTACACTGTTTTTAGCTCAGTTTTATGTTCGTCTAAATAGATGGACAAAAATGAGGTAAATTCTATTACAGCAAAGACATGAAAACTGCAACATAACTTTTTATATCGTCATCCCTCTCCACACTAAACATCCCGTTGCTCCGCTTTTAACTTGCTACTTCATGAAAGACCAGGACTGGAGCTAGTTAATTAGAAGCGTTAACAGAAGCGTTAATACTATTTATTTTTCCTGTTCTCTTTATTTGAACTCTTCACCCCGTGGCTGCACTTCTGACTCTGCCTTCCCCACACAGATCACACAAAGACTTATTCACACACTCATACACCTGCCCTGTATTCAAACACACACCCTCACATATGAGTGGGTAGAAGAAGTCTGCTTCTACATTGCCTTAGCTGAAGCCAAATCGACATTCAGGGAGGTTACATGGATTTAAGTACACTATCTAGCGGAATATATATATATATATAGCATAGCAGATATATAGTATTTTGGGCTGGAAAGAAACAAGTACAGAATAGGGAATAGTCTGTAGGGAGTGTACAAAGTATAGAAGGGCCTCTTTCCACACTAACACTCCTGAGACCTATCCATTGTCCAGCCTACATCCTCTGTGTGTGTATGTGTGTGCGCGCGTGTGTGTAACAGGATGTTCCTAACAGCTCTGAAAAGCAACTTCACCCCCCTCCACGCCACACACACCCATTCCTGTGCATTGTTTCCTACAGAGCAGCAGAGAGAAGTGTGTGTGTGTGTGCTTAAGTGAGAAATAGAAACAAAGCAAGGTAGTAAATAGGTGCACGTATAAAGGAGACGGAGCAGGCGTGCACATGGGAGACATTGTTGAACAGCGGAGTTTTTCTAAGACAGAGAGTCAGACGGGCAGACAGAAGGGGGGAGGCAGGCACAGATGACAAAGGGACTGAAAGGAGGAGAGGAGAGATGGAGGGATAATGGATGATAATGTGAGAAACAGGAGAGGAGCCAGTGAAAGAGATTATCTGATCTGACTGCGCTCCATACAGGAAAGACACAGTGGTAACACACACAAACACACAGGCCATACGAGAGAGACGAGGCGAGAGAAAACACTCTGACAGCTAGTAGGGTCTTTCTTTCCCTTTGCCCCCAACATTTGAAACTTCTTATTTTACTAAATTCTAAGTAAGATGGTAAGAAACCACTATCTTGTCAACATGTGGTCTGTTGATCAGTTATTTTGCTAAAAGTCAGAACTACATACTGTCAACAGTTTATTTCTGTTTTCTGTTAACACCACCAATGATGTGACATAACAGGTAGTTGAAAACCTGTATAGCAATGTCACCAGATCATACGACAACGCACAACAGCCTTACGTACCGGCTCAATGACAGGCTTTCATGTGCACAACTAATATTTTAGCAAACTGTACACAGCTTTTTAAAAGGGACAATCCTGCATTCATGTGTTTGACCTACAACCCTATTCTTGCCATGGCATTAAAGGTTCCTCTTTTGCTGGGAAAATACTGTACCTTCCCTGACGTAGAAGATAGAAATGTCCTACTGCTACTCTCCTCAGTTCCTGCCAGGTGGAATCAGAGAAAAGCAGGTACTTTCTCCAAAAGCTGTAGGACCCATCTCGCCACCATTACTCCAGAAATGTGGGTCATTGCTTGCTTGCTTTGGTGTCTTTATGTCCTGACTGAAAAACAGACATGAGATGTTCTTCTTATTGATGAAGATAGCTCTTTAGTTGCATTAATATTGTTTTTGTGAGTATATTCTGACGACCGCCTTGGAATGTAATTCCGTTTTTTTAAATACCACCGCAAAAACACTAGCAATATAGCCAAATGATAAATTCTTGATTTTATTCAGTGTCATGGGCAATTCACATAATAATTGGTGTTGGTCTTGTTTCTGTCTACATGAACCCAAAACAAACAAGGTTTTCTTTCTTAAAACGGTATGTCCTATTTCATATTCAATATCAAGAAACAAAAGGGTGAGGGGGTGCAGTACTTGTTAAAATATGAAAATATTCATTCATTCATTCATTCATCCATCTTCTGTAACCGCTTATTCCTGTGAAGGGTCGCGGAGTCTGCTGGAGCCTATCCCAGCTGTCATCGGGTGAGAGGCAGGGTACACCCTGGACAGGTCAATATGAAAATATGTTAAATAAAATAGTGCCAACATGACGACCTTTATTTGAAATTATTACCTCTTCAGTGGCTGATATTACTTCAACTTACTGTGAACTGGCAACTCAACTTTAACGGCAACTCAAAGAAAAGGTCACTAGGAGACTGCTGAGAACTGACTGGTGTTGGGGTGACAACAGAGGGAGAACTCTCTCCAATATTAAATTTATAGCATTTAAAAACAAAGCAATTTAAAAACTAACATCAGGAAAACGCAAATCACAATGAGACAAACTGCTGGAAATTTTTGTATATCCATTTAGAATTGTTTTTTTTCCCCCCTGTATAATGCAGCACAGCCAAAGGAAGCCAAAATCTAGTAAAATAGCCCGTAGTGCGCCACTAACACAGTATGATAATGAACATGTAATAGCCATATAGACCACCTCAGCTTCAAAGTGCAAATACAAATGCTGAACCACTTTGCACATAACCTGGTTTGACTTTATGTTTATGCAAAGCTCAAGGCAGGTCCTTTGAGTAAACACAAGTCCAGAGGGATTTAGGAATTAATCTGGTTCTGTCAAAGTGTAACAATACGCACCTATCAGCATTTCTAAGAGTCATAAATTACAGGATCATATGGAAGACCATTTCCTGGCTAGGACTGGTCAGGCTACCAGCGGAGACTCCAAGAAGCAACTAACAGAGAGATATCAATCTTCCCATCTAACTCTCAGTAAAAAATATGATTTTCCAAATATGTTCATAACCTTATTGATATTATTAAAGCTCTACACATACAGGTTTCAACTGACAACCTTTAATGTAGCTGAATCTGGAGCTGTGTTTCTACTACTTTGTCTGGTTCTGTGGGGTGCTGGGTACCTGCCCAACTATTTGTCTGCCTGTCTGTGTTTTGATTGTCGGCATATGCATACTAAAGTCCAGAGTGGCGGGTAACCAATGAGTCATGACTTTGTATTGTTGAAATTTTAAAGCCTGAAGGGAGTGCATCTTTCTCCATGAGACAAAGCTTTGATAACATCTCACACATAACACTAGTCTTAAAAGTGTCCCACGCTAATAAAAACACAAATGATCAACAATACTGACAGTGTATTAGACAATTAAATCATAACATAACATCATCTATGATTTCTTTTTTTTACATCATAATAAATATTGTGTATTAAGTTGAACAGTTTTTTTTTTTGTGGGAAATATGCCTGGGAGTCAGACAGGTCAGAGGTCACCAAATTAGGGGCATGCCATTATAATTTGACCATGAGCATGTGTGCTGTAGTATTTGTGTTGCAGAGCACATTCTGAGTGTGTAGATGCACGTGTGTGGGCTGTGTGAGTCAGTCTGTGCTTAATCCATAGATAATGAGGGATGTGTATGCTATTTCTTGGGCTTTAGCCCTGATGACAGAAGTGCTTTTCCATTAAATCACCCTGTAGATGTTTCTCCTCTTTCACCCCTCTTTTCTCTCTCCCTCTCTCTCTTCATCCCTCTTTACCACCTGGCTTTTTCTTCATCTTCCTTCGCTGTCTCTCGCTTGTCCATCTCACCTCTCCATCTTTCTCCATCTTTTCCTCGACCTTGGACCTTTTACACTGCCACTGTACCCATTTAATTTTGCTTTCCTCCTCCTCCTCCTCCCCCTGCCCTCACCCTCTCTCCCCTTCGCTGTACGTTTTCAGGCCTTGTATGTGCTGACAGCTCCAATGAGGTGGTCCACCGGCAGACATCTGAAAAATGTACCTGTGCAATTACTACCGCTCCTGTGTAGACACAGACCATCAGGCCTAAGAGAAAAAAAAAAATCAGATTCCACATTGTAGAAACACGTATTTAGAGTTTCAACACTTCACACTTAAGAGTATTAAAAGTCAGACCCAGCATAGACAGTGGGCGTTGTGTATGTGGTCAAAATGTGGCAGAATAATACATGTTAAGTCTGAAAATATCTGCCATGTGAAAACAAAGACACACATATAAACTTAGCAAATCAACACACGTTTCCGCTGGTACTGGGATGATGAGTGAGTGTTTTGCAGTGTTTTGCTGGGATGCAGCAAGTCAGAAAAACAAGAAAAGCTTCATATGATTTGCATGTTTAGTTCTGATATTAATAGAAAAAAACACATGTAATTTAAAAGCATGCAGTGCTTACTGAAAATGAGATATTACACAGACTGCACTGGGTGAGTACTGCATGATGTCGCAGAACTATGTGCCTGTGCGTGCAACCTTATGTGTTTGTATGTCATGACGTAATGCCCAGCCTTTAAGCAGTTGTCTCGAGGTAAGGTTTGTGGTGTCAACTGTCACAAAAACAAAGAAAAAGACGACATCCCAACGGAAACGTGTGTGTGTGTGTGTGTGTGTCTGCAAGTTGTGTGTGTGTGTGTCTGCATGTTGTGTCTGTGGGTGTGGGTGTGTGTGCATGTGAGTGAGTCAGAGACAGAGGATATCGTATACTGCCTTTCAGGAAGAGCCATTGTCTGTCAGGAAGGTTTATATTGTAAACTGTGCCAAAACAACAGAATAGGGGACATCCCAACGGAAATGTGTGTATGAGTGTGTGTTTGAGGTAGCTTATTATGACAGTCATCTCATAATCTTGTGAACAAGCAACAAACATGACATGACAATTCAACCTCGACAAAAGTGTGTATGATTATAAATGAGGACGCCAAATCTCACTTATCATAGATTACCTGTTACAATTGAATCAATGCATTGATTTTTTCTGTAAAGATAACGTAAGATAAAATAATGCTTTAATTTATCCCACAGCAGAGATATACAACATAAAGGCCTGGTCACATGCCATTACTTTAAATGTGAAATGTTTATGTGATATGCTGTATACTATCTCCTTCAGGATTACTGTGACCAGTGGACCTGTGCAAGTTGATATGTGGCAAAAACTTCTAGGAACCAGATTTCACACCAGATAGAGCTGCTGTTGTTACTTTCTCAAGTCAAGGGTTAACAACAAAGTCCAAAATGTAAGAAACTACGACAGCAGATTAGATTTTATTTTACCAAAACATATTAGATGGGCTGCATCTTTTTCATATAACTTCCTATTTTATAATAGGCAATAATTTGCTCCACATGAGAGAAACAGACAGTAATAAGAGAGCTCTAGATGCTTAGAATATTGTATATTTTACAACTGTGTGAAATTAATATCTGTGCCAACAAGCCTTATCATTTCCTCACAACTAGAACACATACTCACCCAGAAGACTTACATATTCTTTCAATAACTATAACTATTATATTTAACTAAATGTCCCTGTAATATGGGATAATATCTAGATATGTTTTATCATTTTATCAGTGTTAATTTACATGTGGTAAATGTGTTGGAAACTATTTCTTACACATCTAGCTGTTACAGAGACACATTATCATTCATGTTTTTGGCCACTTGACAAACATAAGCCCATTATTCACTCTCTTTGTTTTTTTTTTTTTTTATCTATTATGCTTCTATTAAGCTAGTATTGTCAGGCAGCTAGTTGCTAAATGTGTTTGTCATTTGAGCTTTTACAGCTGTTTTTCATCGAAAATAGCTGTTTGTTGCAGTCAAAAACGACACTAGACAGGAGTTTGCACACCAAGTTAGAAGGAATACAACATCATGTTCCGTCATTCGTATTTTCACACAATATCAGAAACTTTTGATGTTTTTGAAATAGCTTTGATTTTCTGTTAATTTTAGGTATATGTCAGGCTTTTTCCCAGCCTGTGTTCAGGATCAGTCATATTGTGTAAATTGGTGGCCTTTTCAATGTGTGATTCCAGTATTAATAGCGCTGGGCCACTGACATCCTGAAATATCCCTGCAGATCAATAATTCTGCAAATCCTTTGTCTGCAGCCAAGCGTCTGTTTGTCTTCTGAGGAAGGAATGGATCACAAAATCCTTCTCCCTGCTCGACGTCTTCATTTTGTCCCCTACTGTTAATTTTCCCAACAAATAAGAGTGCACTCAGTGTGTAAGGATTTGTACATAACATTTTTTATCAGATGACGGATGTGAAAAGGAGGACATGCAATAAATATGCCTACAATAATGGGACAAGTAAATGCCTTAAAAAATGGGAGAAAGTTGAAAACAGAAAATATCTGTATAATATAGCTGAGTGGAGCAGCATATTCAGCTGATGGTTTTCTGTATACTGTCACAACTTGCACTCATTATAATTTGATACATTTATAATATTTAATTTTGCTTAAAGCTGCCAGTCAAATTTGCCAGTCAGAACGTTTCATTTATCTTCCTCTTGAATTGATCATATTATGTTAGCTTTGACGGTCTCCACAGCATTTGTCACAGAGCTTAAATTAAAACACTTGTTTTCAGCCGCAGAGTAAGTGAGCCCAAAGGAGCCACAGAAAACATCATTACAGCACTGAAGTATGCAAAAGCCCTCTATCCACAACAATAGCACCAGAGGAGCAGCGAGCCGTTTTAATTGCCTGAAGTACTCCCCCCATGCTCTAACCCTTCAGTCTGCCATATCCACCATTTCTGTCAGCACTCTCATTCACTCTTTTTCTGTTTTTCTCTCATTCTCTATGTGGCTCTCCCTTTCTCCAACTCCCCCTCTCCTTTCTGTCCTTCTCCCTCTCCCTTAACTAGCTCTCTAATTCTTTGGCTTTTAGGACTTTATTCCATTCAGCCTCTCCTGTGAAACCAGCTAACTAATTCATCTCCAGACAAATTGCCAATCAGCTGAGGACAAAGAGAAGAGGAGAAAAGAGACTGGTCCTCAATAGAGCCGATCGCTGTTTTACTAAACGCTCCTTCAGAGGAGGAGGGGAGGAGGAGGAAAGGGGGAGAGTGCTTTTAAATGCGTGTGTTTGTCCGTGGGGTGTGTACAATTTTGGTTTGTGGGGGCATTTGTGCGTGTCAGTGGGGGTGTCTGCGTATGTGTGTGTGCGTTCATTAAGACGTTGTGTGTCCTCATCACCCCCTCCTGCCAGGGTTCGCCACTCTCTGTATGCAGAGGTTAACGACCTTCCCGTCCAATCACATTCTCCTGTCAGGGCCCCGTCGCCAGCAGCAACAGGTGGTCTGGCCAATTGGTATCCTGCAGAGCGGAAAAGTAGGGGGAGAAAGAGATGGGAGGATGAAGGATGGAGAAAAAAAGTGAATGGAGCAGACAGGATCATCAGATCGTAGTTTCCCCCAAATAATTTACTCTTAAGTCTCTTTTGTCCACTTGCTTGTCGTCTAGGTTCTTGAGCTCACACCATAGACCAGATTACATTTTTCTTGTTGCTGGACTCTTGAAATAATCCACTACTCAGCACTGATGTCAGAAGTTGCAAAAAGGTGTAATATTGCAGCTGTCCTTGAAAAAAGTGTTTTAGACTAAACCAGGCAGCTTACTGGTTGATTTATACCAAACATGTCATGGATAATGTACACAGTCATCACAGAAAACGCACCCGAAGCTAAGCAATCTCACATACTCAAACATACCTAGATCTGTCAGGTACATACTGTACTCAAATTTTATCCTGCCAGAATACAGTCGAGTGCACCAACGCTCCCCAGACGTCATAATCATAATCGGCCTGATTCAGCTACCTGTGGAGCAGCCTCGGTCCAATTATAATCATGTCGAGCTGTCATATGACTCAGTGACTCCATATCCACTCCAGTAATCTGGAAAGGACAAATTAACTCCAGGAACTCATGGTGGTCCTTAGTTTCAAAAGATTATTGAAGTAACTGTACTACGGGGTTAAATCAGTATTTTATGCATGTTTTTTCATTATTGTACCATAATACAGTTGACTTTTGCAAATGTGACTGCAGAATATTAGCAGAAAGTTAACAAGTTGATGGTTCAGCTGTCACACCTGCATTTCAACCATAGAAATCTGATGTTTTGCCCATAAACACAACTTATTCAGGTGTTGAATGTGTATACAAGAGTGCATGTGATTGATAAAAACCTTAGACAAGCAAAACAAAAAGTCTGTACATCCTTGTATTCATAGTAGTTAGTGTATACAGTGTGTGATGATAACCTAAAACTGAAGGTCAGTTTTGCTTAGATTTGTAACGGGAGAACTCTGGTGAAACGTAAACACAGCAAATGTCACGGACAAGAAAAACAGAAGACATGAAGATGGACGGAAACAGGAAAAGAAAGGGTGGAGCAGCGACACGTTTAATAGTCTGTTAATAATCACAGGGATTTTTCTCTTAATCTTTCGCTTTACCTCACTTATTCAAACTCTCCCACTCTCTTTAGCCACTAATTAAGCAGCAACAGACTCTTAAAAAGAAGAGAGGGAGACAAAAGGGGAAGGAGAAAAGCAGCATTAGTCTGGGCTGAGTGCCCCTGTCTTGTTAGATAGAGAGGGAGACCTAGAGTGAGTGAGAATCCTGCATCTGTTTGATCATTAACTTACTTAGCCGGACGTGGCCATAAAACCTGTCACCCCTCCTCTCTTTTTGTGTACTCAGTCACAATTATTGAGTTTTGTCATATCCATCAGCGCTTGCTGTCTGTTTGTTTTTCCTGTGAACTTCTTCTCGTCTTGTCTTTCATCTTCAATAGTGACTATAACGTAGACAATTCAGCTCCTGGTTTCTGTTCACACATATAAAAAGCACAAAGACACCCACAGCACCCCCCTCCTCGTTCTATATGGTCACAAAAAGGGTATAGGAGAAGTAGGGTAAGGTATCACCACTACGAGTTTTGCATTGTGTTTAATACAAGAGGCTGTCCAAAGGGGAGGAGATGTGGATTTCTACATGGCCACACAAACTTTGCTTCAAAGAAGAGAATGTGAGATATAAGAGGAAGGAAAGGGATCAGAAAAACAAGAGACACAGTGCAGAGAGTGAAAGCAAGAGAAGGAAGCTGAGAGAGATACAGTAGAGGAAGGAAAAAGGGATTTGGGCAAGTTTCCCAGATATGATTAATACCCCTTTCAGACCAGCACAGCAACACTAGTTAAACCAGTGTCAGGGGACTATCTAAGATTAGGAAACCAGGCAGAATGAATGTATACCCCAGAGCCCCTGCTGTGTGTGTGTGTGTGTGTGTGTGTGTGTGTGTGTGTGTGTGTGTGTGTGTGTGTGCGGTGCATGCATGTGTGTGCATACATAGTTTTGTCTATATGGGACAGAGCACTCTCAGAAGAGTGCGACCATTTACTGCGTCTGCAATTTATATCCCAGTGGCACATCCAAACTACATAAATTCTCACATATGCTATTCTTGTCATTCTCAAATAGCTGATTCTACATAAGTGATCTGTGAACTCAGTGGAACGAATCTGGGAGTTTGGCCAGAGATAAGGTCAACATCGTAGGCAAGATCTGCAGGACACAACTGCAAAGGATGTTAATGCAAAGGGAGAGAGAAATTTCAGGACTCTATATTTGATGACATTCCCTCATGTATCGATACTAAGCAGCTCCATGGAAACACTGGAATATCGTGAATGTCTCCTCTACCAAATGGAATACTACAAATGGTGAAAACCAGCAGCTAATTTCTATAGAGTTTGTAAAAAATATATAAAGTTAAAATCAAAGCAGCAGAGCTCAAGCTATCTTTACTTTTATTTGGTTGACACTGATAAAGGAAATGTATTAAATCCCTGTATACTGCAAGTTTTGGACCAGTTTATTCACAGACTCGTTCTACTGCTTCCAAAACTATGTAAGTGTTTTGCGTAAGTATTTAACTGAGATCAGATCACAAGTGGTCATTCAATGCACATCTGGAAATACATTGTAAAGCTAGTAGTGAACACACAAGCTGAGAGCTTCCCACAGGATGCACATTAATAGACATGTGAGCAGCATCTAAGATAACAACAATGTCATTAAATGGAGGTATGTACTCTGATTTGAAAAGCTCCATCCAGATCAACATTAGACATCATGCAACACTTTTTCACTTAGCGTTTTACCTTACCCTACCCTTTACCTTAAAATCAATAGATTGTTGCTTTGGGTACAACATACTATGTGAATGTATGTCAGTGTTGTAAGCAGAAGGAAATAGCATTGTATGAATGTGCTTCCTAATTTAGGCTACTGTAAAGGCACAAACCACTTATATTTCCTTTCTTGTCATGCTGCTTCAGGAAAGAATATGTGGAGGAAATGAAATGAGCACAACAACAGCCTTATACAGTACACACACCTTCTAAAGCCATTCACCTCACTGGTAATAATCATTAATAATATTTCTCTTTCACATGCCCTTTTTCTCTCATTCACTAATCTTTTTCCTTTTTTTTAACATCTTTTTTCTCACAGCCTGTCTCTGTCTGTAGCAGGTTCAACCTGTTACCGCTGTAAGCTTCATTAAACAGCAACAAATGACATTATTATCAGCACTGTTTGGTCCAATCACTTTCTAATCAGCTGATGTGCCTCATCAGAAAGTTGAGCCGATTTTCTCGACTGATGAATTCTTGTGTGTTTCCATCGTTCAGTTTCAACTTTTAAGACTTTATTTCTATTTTGAGTGCAGAATCAGATGTCTTTTTAATGCTTGTGTCAGCTAAATCACTTAGCTGTGTGGTTTGAAGCGCATTGCACTGTGAGATGGACGCTACAAAACTATAAAAAGCTGAACTTTCAGCACTCCACATTTTGTAACACTGATACAAGTAGTCAAGTGCATCAGGCGTCAAAATACTCTTTCAAAACTGCTTGTAGGATGGTGAAATAGTTTTGGAAACCCTATTCTGCTCTATCCAGTGTCAGCCATCCAACCAACAATCCGACATTCATATCAGCTTCACACAGCTATGAAGTCAGAAAGGTTTTAAACCGTATTCTTTTAGCTGTATTTCGTCATTATTTTTGCAACTAATTCTTTTACCTTTTATATGGTGAACAGTTGAGTGCAGCAAATTGAATATCTTTCAGGACAGACCATTTGAAAATGCAAGCCAATGGTCCAACAACACATCATTTAGTTTGGATTGTGTATATATCTCAGCACTTATTCTTTATTTCAACAGTTCTGCCTGTTTTTCACTCAAAAAATTGGAAAGACCCAAGACCTTAAATGGACATTCAGTAAGTCATTAATCTTTTTTTCTGTTTTAGCAGCTCTGGCCAAGATTACATCTCACCCCGAGCAAAATCATACTTAGAAAAACACCCTGCCAGACAGACAGACACATTCAGTGTCCACCCTAGCTTACGTCTCTCACCATTATTTACAAAATGTTCAAACATCCCTCACCATGAGCAGGTCAGAACCAGAATCAACAGTGATTGTGACAGAACAAACAGAGAGTGAGTGAGTGTGTGTCAGATTTAATAGCATGAAAGCACATTTCAGGTATGTGCCTCAACATATCTGCCAAGATATCTGTATTTTATGTGAAAACCATAAAAATGTTACTATACCGCAATTGTTTCACAAATGTCAGTCAGACCCCTTTTATAAACAGGTGATAAAAGTTATACATTCTGATACAGTTAAATGTCTCTCTCACGCACACACACTGTCTAGTATGCACACTCGCAAACTGTACTTTCCGTCTGCGTAAGTACAATCATGTGATGTTTATTAGCAGGTCTATGAAAGAAAAGTGTGACAACAGTGAATGAGACCCAGACCAGAGGCGGTTTTCCTGAGACTTTGTCCAATCAGGACACAGGAAGCCAAGCCCTTCCGTTTAAATACACACACACATGCACGCACACACACCCGCACACGCACGCACACACACATACACACACACATATTCATGCACACACCCAAGTGGGAAATGAGCGGAGCTGAAGCAGTGTGATTCTCTTAATCTTTCTTATACCTCTCTGTGCCTGGTTCTTCATGATCCCATTCTCATACGCACACACTCACAAACAGCAACGCAATATGGAGCACATTCCAACACATTTCCGCAGCCTAGCTTCATTAAATTTGTCTGCTGTAAGGAAACACAGAACACCAAGTAACACAAAGTTAAAATGGTCATTATTTAGCTTTGAGAGTGTTTATTAGACAGACATGGGCTCATAAAAAAAACGTGTGCGCTTGCATGTTTTTTGGGTTTTGTGTGTTTGCACACTTGTGTGTGTGTGTGCTTTGCTGTGCATGTGCGTGTTTGGGGGGAAATGGGCTAATTTGTCTGTGTATCCTGACCATGTTCATACATGCTGCTGACGCTACTTTAATGAGGAACACATTTGGGTTTATATTACTTCCACATGCTGCGAAGATGGAAGGGGGCCTCTTAGAGTACAAACATGGCTCATTCAGCACACTGGTCTTTTTCACCCTTTATTAACTTTATATATATAGGCGGTCAGAATATTATAGAGATAACTAGGTGAAGCAGTGATATAATGAGAATTTAACATTGATATATAATCCAGACTCAACTGTCTGCACAGTCGCTGGGGCAGAATGATTCATATAATGTTTTTTTTTAGCAATATAGTCTGGCAATTGAATGCAATCTTCAGACCAGCTTACACTGCAAGATGAGGAACTTTGCACTCATCAGCTGAAACATTTGCTGAGATCCTTTGTGAGCTAAATGTGCCCTGACAATGCTGTTCTCAGACTGTATTTCTCTTGCCTTCTATGAAGATCCTGCCATCTTCTGCAATAGCCCTTATTCTGCCTTTAACAATTAATAGCCAAAACCCATAGTCGTGATTAATAGGGGTAGACTAAAACCTGGGGCAAATGTAGATTAGGGCCAAGTATCCAAAACAATTATTGTTAAAGCTTATCAGCCAATCCAAATATAAGATAATAGACGGCTCAGGAAACCCCAATTTTACAGGCGTTTTTTGCAATAGTTGGCATGTACAGTGGGGTTAGAGATAGTGAGTGACTACGGCTATGGCAAGTAAATTATGGTTAATGCTAAGTAATGCTGTGAACCAACCAGAAAATGCTTGAGGTAAGGATGAGCACACAACTCAAAGGTAGTGGATGTAACAGGAGAGTTGTAAAATCATTCTATATGCATGTCATTGCTAATGTTACTGGGGTTGTGCCTGAAGGTAGAATGAAAGACTGAAGCCGTGAGCTAAAGACAAAAACAAAACAAAAAATAAACTTTTGGGACTTTGAGGCATGACAAAGAACAAATACAGAAACCAAGCTACTTTTGAGCAATCAATTTAAAACATGCGGAACATGTTTTTCAGGGACCACAATCATCTCAAGCCTGTGTGAGATTAGTGCACTTGCATCAGATTCCTAATGACAAATTATTCATAGTCAAGAACATTTTAGAGCAGACTTCATCCAAAACCAGTCAAATTAAGAACATAAGACAAATAACAAAAAGCTGGTGTTCAGTTTTAGAAGTTCACTTGGGGTGCAATGTCACTTGACAAATGAGAAAGAGCCCTTAGTCTGATGGGTGGACCTGAAGTGCTGACCAATCATTCACTGTCAAATAGGAATGATAAAGTGAGGTATGGAGGAATGTGGGAGAAATTGGGAGGAAACGAAAGAAATTCTCGATAAGGGAGAAGGCAAAGGGAGAGCGGGTAGACAGAAAGGAAGAAGAAAAACAGACAGGTCGGAAGGCATGGAAGGACTCGGGCGGTTTTGTTATCTGAGGGAATGCAGAGTATTGAAGCCCGAGACATATGAAACAGTGCAGACCTATACCCCTCAGACAGCTGACTTCCCCTGGAGGAGATATCAAAATCGGGAGAGGAAAGAAAAAAGTAGCAAGAAAATCAGAGGCAAAGGCAACGTGGGAGAAAAGAATATGTGAATTGCTAGACCGAATAAAGATGATCATTCAGTGGTGTAGAATTTGAAGCATGAGAATATAAGGCTGAGATGGAAAGAATGTTATTCAGCAAGAGGATAGATGTAGGAGAGGAAAGGAGAGGAGAAAATGAAGGAGAAGGAGGAGAAGGAGAAGGAGGAGGGGATCATTAAAGAGCTCTAATGACCTGCTGATTGACGAGTGGCCCAAACTCTGACCCCAAATTGCTGCAGAGCCTGAGAACCAGTCCTGTGCTCTGCAACTGTGTGTAGGTGGGCATCTGTGTAGAGGTGAAATGGAAATTAGCAGTTCCCAGAAAGTCTTATCACACTTCATTTATAGTACACCAAAAATATTAGTGTTAATAATTTACATGTTTGTAACCACGCTACTTGATTAGTTTATTACAGAGGTACTTTGTCAATGTGAAGGACTAAGTGTACATCGTCACATGTAGCGCATGTAGTGAGGCTGCAGTTTTGAAGCCAAATGTTAACCCCAACATGGTAACATGCTCTGAGTGACAATGGTAACATGCTTCATGTTTTGCTGGTATATGGTTTGACATGTTCACTGTCTTCCTTTAGCATGTTAGCATGCTGACATTTGCTTATTAATACACAAACACAAAGTAGAGCTGTGGCTTGAAGAATAAATCAGTTTGAACCTGATCATGGTACTGGATGACCTGATGCATCAGATGGCTTGTTACACAGAGCAGTCTAAGAAGTTGTCCTTGGAAACCTTTTGGAAAGAGGAGGAACTTTCAATGAGCCATATGAGCGCTGAAGAAGAAGCATAACACACTTTGAAGGCTCCTCAGGTATCCTCAAACAGTTGGTTTGGTTTGTCTAGATATGTAGTTAGCATGTCCTTTATCAGTTATTTTCAGAAAATGTGTGCATTAAATGTGTATTCCTGGAAATCATGTGGTGACACCTAAATCGGTCTGCATCACTGTGCATTAACCATAAGCACAAAGCCTGAAGCCAAGACGGACTGTTGTGCGATCTTCTGATCTCTCAAACCTTGTGAGAATCCAGCTGCCTCTCAAGGTAAGTTAAGTTAAGGGGTCATCAAAGTTGCTACAATTTATCCTGTGCAAACATTAATGTCAGTCAATGTTAAGATTAATTCTCTTGGGAGAATGAATGTCTGTGCAGATGGAAATCCATGCAAAAACATTTATGTGTTTAGCCACTAATGGGGGTTTATTTCATCAGTAATGTTCAAAGTCCTGCATATACAATGACACGTGGCCGTACCTCTGAGACAGCAGAATCTGAGAATCCCTTTACTCATGAATAAAAACAGCACACTCATGATGTTGTGTGGGGTGTGCCAAGCGCAAACTGATGTAGAAAACACAAACACACACATACGCAGGCAAAAACAGAAGATACAGAAGCAGCCAAGCCAAAGTTGTAGACAAATGAGGACCAGATGAAGCAGCCTTGAGATACTGCTGGAACACATGTTCACACGTATAAACACACAACTCTTAAGTCTATGCCCGTGTTTCATCTAGAGTTTCAACCGCTGCGCTGTTTCTCTTTTATTTTCTGTAATCCCAGTTCTTCACTCATGCACACAAACAGTCATTCAGACCGACACAGCAGGAGCAGCAGCTCTGCTGCTTCATTACAGGGCTGTAAACTACAAAAATCTGTTTGTTAACATGCTGTAAAACTCTATAGTTTTTCCACTGCCCCTTCTCTCTCCCCTCACTCTCTTTGTGAGTAAACAAAGTTGCTATTGTTGACAGCTATAATCAATCACTCACACTCAATAAAGGCCACACACACTGTCATGACAAGTGCAAAAGATATTTCTGGATGTCAGCTTAAAAGTTTTTTAACCATTTGGTCCGAACATGCTCATATATCAAAAACGGCCAGCTCGTCTTTGAGACGGTGTGGAAGAGGTGAATGGTGAAACCAACAGATATGACTGCTTTACCCATAACCACGTCACTGTGTGGAAAAAATGTTGATGCCAGCTCAGCTTTACTGTCGCTTCATGTCGCAGACTTCCGCTGAAAATAACCTGTAGCTTGTTGCTTTTTCGACACGTGTGAACATAGACAATTTTAGTAAATTTTTATCTTTTAGTCTAGTTTTATTCGAGAAAAAGCCAACTTTTAATTATTACATTTAGCCAACCTGCAACTAACAACATTAATTCTGACAGTTATTTTATGTGTCATCTTTAAACAAAATAGAAAATGTATTTTCCAAAACTTCAAATGCATTCATCACGTTCAAGAGTACAGTACTCATAACTAATGTTATATAATTAATTCAAGTAAAAACATAGTAAGGTGAAACCATTAAGGGTGAAAACATTTTGAAGCAAAATAGTTTGTTGATGAATACTTTTCATCATCATGTTCAATAACAAAATAACACAGCTATATACCTTCTATTACTGGAAGCATGGAAAATTACCATGTTTACTATAAACTGTCCATAACCGTGTTGTCATGCAGCTAAGGGAAACTAAATCCAGAACCAAACAGATCCTCTTTAAGAAAATTGATGGAAAAACAGAGCTAAAGTAAAAAAGCGAGACTGTGTGTGACACACATGTTTGTGTGTCGGTGTGAGTATGCGTGTGCTCGGGAGTGTAATTGATAGGAGAATTTGGCCCAAAGCACAATATGACCTCACTGCTTGCCTGATTTCTCAGCATTCACAGTTTTACACAAGCTTGGATCAGGCTGACATAAAGATCACACACACACACACACGCACACACACACACACACACACAATCTTCACCATTCTAATACATCTTTCAGCTGTTTAAGAAAGCTATTTTCCGAAGCTCAGATAAACCACAGACTAATTTGGGAGACACAAGCCTAAGTGCACCCAGATAACATCTTAAAACAACTATTACTTGTGGTGTGTGGTGCGGGATAAGTGCTGAGAAGCGTTGACTGTTACCTAAAACAAACTCCAGGCAGTGTAACAACGCACAGGATGAGGAAGGGGCAAGAGAAGAACAGGAGTACAGTAGAACTCAAGAGGGGGAAGAGGAAGAACAGGAGGAATAAAAACAAGAGGTGCATTAGGTCACACGCTCCTTCACTTTGCAGCCATTGTAACAGAAAAATACACTGACTGAAATTGACCAAAACTAATTCCGAACTAAGGGTAAATCACTCTAAAGATATAGTTACTCTTTACAAAACAAAATAAGAAACAAACAAGCCCCTGCTTATCAAGCAACAATGTTTGGACCCCTTGAACAAATCTGTGTTTAATCCTTTCTAAGAGCACAAACATGAGTCGGAGAGTATAGGTACACGATGTCTCTTATAAGATTGATGAACGGTTTTGAGACTCAGTGTGGGCAGCTCTGGAAGTTGCCTGCCTGCCTAACTCTTGTCTAAGCAAAAATGGCAGAGAGATGGAGCATTAGTGGAGCACCTACCTGTCAATGCATGCATGCAACTTTAAACCTAAACAGGTAAGTTATGTAAACATTCAGTTGTCAGGAGTGAAGAAGTTAACCATTGATACAGTTAAGGGAACAATTTTATAGTACCTGGCTATAATTTCTGATGTAAAGTTAGACATTAATTATACCATTGAGGTTTGGGGGGGTTTGAGGTTTACTCGTTTTTGGAGACAGCATCAAGTGGTCATTTGGGGAACTGCAGTTAAAAAAAAAAAAAAACTACAGAAAACACACGTGTGTGTGTATATAGTTTATTTAGAAACTCTGCAGAGCAGAATCCTGGATGGCAGTAGGGCTGGCAGTCATGTTTATTTTCTGTTCATTGTGATTTAGAGACTGTTGGATGTAGCTGCTGGCCAGTCATAGTGAAGTGGGTTTGAATGTTGGCTTTTCAGCTTTTGCAGAGAATGATTGATGCAGACATCCCAAATCTGACACTGGAACATTGTAAGAGAGAGGGGAGTGTGTGTCTCACACTATCCGAAATACAGTTTGGACAGATCATAAATCTCCCAGAAGCGACACAAATGAAGAGAGACAGAGCAAAAATTCTCATAGGTGCATTATGAAATAAATAACCCATGCCATTTAGAGAAGAAAGGAGAGCCAGCTGGACAACATCCACACTTTAGATACATAGGTTCCCATTTACCACGCCACAGACAAGTACCAAGCCATTGCATTACAGGCTATTTGTGCAGTAATTACACTGAACTCTGCATGTTCGGTCTGTGCTGCAGCTTCCTTCTCCACGAGAGGGAGATCACTGGCCAGGATTTTTACGGCCGCTACAGAAAAAAAAAAAGGTCACCATTGCAAAATGTGAATAGCTTACTTAAAGACTTACTTACCTCACGTCTTGCTCAATTAACTCAATTTGTCACACTAAGGCAGAATAACAACTATCTCCAAGTTGGCAGTTAAAGTCTCAGCATTAAAAGCCAACCTCAAATTGTGAGGATGGCGACTGGACCGTATCTGATAACATTCCCCACATTAGCTAGGCTTGTGACAGAAAACTGTAGGCTACAAATATACTCCACAGTCATTACCCCAATTTCTCTCGCTGGATGGATTCAACAACATGACTATACCATCAACTAAACCATTAGGTTTTGACTACCAACACTTACAAGGAGCTAAATTCCTACTACCTTAAATGTATGGCCCCTAAGTTGGTCATACAGTAGTTTTGAAATACTATTTGTCTGTGTTTCTGTTGCAAGCATAAAATACTCATGTGATTGTCGGTCTTGGTGCAAAGCACTTGGGGATTAGCTTAGTAAGCCTTGGCTAGCAGCCTTTATGACCCTTAATCAAATCACTGCGTTATACTGTTTTACACAACACAGACAGAAACATTGACTTTTAGGAAGGAATCAAAAAATGTGGAATAACAATCTGTCAAGCGTATCTGCATTAGCTGTTAATCTTGACATTAATTGAGTGAAGTGAAACAATTGAAAGTGAAAAATAGAAACAAAAAAAGAGAGGACAAAAACAGAGCAAGGAGATGTAAAGCCAGAGAGAGACTGAGAGGGTCGTTTCCATTTTTTTTTGGCTCAGGCACAGCTGGTAGTATAAAACATTTTCTCTCTGTGGGTAAAGAGCAAGTAGGAGACCTCCTTCCCTCTCCACTAATCACACTTAATGATTCAAATGGGCCTAAGACATACCTCTGAAATCAAATCCACTTACAAGCACACAAAACACACACACGCACTCCAACAGGCACACAAAAACAAACGTCTACCCAAACTAATGAACACGCACACACAGAGGAGAGGAGAGGAGAGGAGAGGATTTAAATGAAGAAAGTGTCAGTTTGCATTGTGGACGTTTCCAATCCATCAGCGGGTCACTAACTAGCCCTGCAGTGCCACAGCTAATTGCCCTTAATGACCTCATAGGTGCACACACGCACATACACCAACAGAGACTCAAGTAAGGGAAAAAGTTAAAAATGCTGCAAACACACACACAGACGCATACAAAAGTGGTACATGCAAAGGAAAATTAAGCTGAGCCAACTGGCGACCAAAAAAACACTGTTCTTTCAAACTCTGTGCATGTGTGTGTGCTCTTGTACAGCTTCTTTCTGAGGACCAGTTTCGGTTTTACACCATCAGAGTGAGGACTTGTGCAAAGTGAGGACATTTTGGCCGGTCCTCCCTTCCTTACAAGACTGTTTGAGGGTTAAGACTCAGAGGTTACAATTAGGTTATGGTTAGCATTAGGGTAAGGGTTAGTAGGAACTTGGTTGAGATGGTTTAGATGAGATGGTACACACAAAGGAAGCCGTGTGTGTGTGTGTGGGGGGGGGGGGGGGGGGGGGGGGGGGTGAGAGAGAGAGAGAGAGAGAGAGAGAGAGCGAGAGAGAGAGAGAAACCCTGCAGCTACATCAAGCTCCCTATAGCGGCATTTCCTGAAACCTCTGAGCAGCAAAACATATCCTCTTTCACTCCCATCCCCAAATGGACACACACATTCACAAACAGAGGTTCTGGAGGCTAAGTGCAGACTCTGAAGTCATTTGTTAGAGGATGAAAATCTAACTTTATATTTCCACTTTTATTGCCATTAATTATTATTTGCATGGTACAGAAGTGTGTTACTCTGCTTGAGTGTTTCCAAAAGCAGATAAAAGCCAAGAACAAAAGACATTGGCTACTTCTATATAAACAACATTTCTTTAACCCATATGAAATCATTGTTGATGATCAATAAAATTATCCAAAACAATTGTTTGCATGCTGCATGCAGAGTGGTTCTGCCCAATGTGGTGCATCAAATCTAACAGAAAATATAACACATATAATAGAAAAAGCATTTACTGAATAGAAGTAAAGGGCCGTGACTGACCCACGTCAGTGGCACTGCTCACATTGATTTCAGCTTCGTTCATCTTTACAAACACTTATTTAAACAATTCATGGTTTTGCCACCACCATGTTTGTGGTTTCCCTAGAACTCAGAGCCCCAAGGGGCCCCTCAAATACACAGTGGCTTAATTGACAGACATACTGCATGCACATTTACGTATTATACAAACCATCACACACCAGCCAGAGAGCAGTACAGTTATTCCCATAAACCCACAACATTATAAAGTCCCCCGTAACTTAGCTGTTAGATAATCACAAAACAAAGGACAAAATACTCCCATAGAAAAGTCAGAACCAAGGAATTTATTTCCACTGAACCTCTCCCTGCTCACCCAAACACATGCTCTGGTTTACACTGAGAACAGCACTCGTGCTTCTGGGTGGCTGCAGAACTGAGTGGGCATGTGCAAAAAAACTAACACCACCACATTGGCATGTACGGCTCTCACTAATCACTTCAGTATGGATTTTTATAGTTACCAATACTAGGAGATGCACGGAGCAGTGTTTCTTCAAAACAGGCCTCTGGGTAAATATAAACACCCCTAGAATGTAATATAATGGTTGGGTGGCTTTATTTTCATTCCTGATCCAACTGGCATGCTGGAACAAATGTTACCATTTTCTATAAACTGATTCTTTCAACTACTAAACAAGAAAACACGATTGCCTCACAGATTGCTATTTAAAAGTTGTCATCTTTTAAAAACCTTAAAAAAATATCTTTATAGGAGTGATACAGAATTGCTTTAATTTTACCTTTAAATCAGGTGATAGCTCAAATGTTAAACACTGCAAGGATATCTGCTTGATGTAAACCAGACCTGGATCTCTGGATCTTTGTCAAAACATAATTTGCACACTCCACGTTGTTCAAGTATCCATCATCCCAGCAAAAAGCACATGTCATCTGAGAACATCAGATATACTGTCCAACTCCAGAAAATGGTCCACCCAACAAAAATGAAAACATCAGTTGTTCCAGCTAATTCTACAAAAACAGGAAGTTATGGTATTTAGCTTTTTTGAATAACTGGAAATGTTGATTTGGGTGTGAGGGTGTGATTTATAGTACTAATGAACTGTTCCTATTATTTTGACAACTTGGGTTTAGTCAGAGGGCTAGGTAAAATAACAGAAACACTTTAGCGTTGAATTCAGTCCAGTTTAGGAGCAACTACATCTCCCAACATGCCCATATGAAACCACCTTTCGTATGCTGTTTAAACATAACCTGAACGATGGAGGAGGTCAGGGTGGCTGAATGGGTCAGTAAAACATTTGACATTAATTGTTATTTAATTAACAAAGCTCCACCGACAGGCAATTTCAGCTTACGTTAAACCTGACAATATTTTAACCCTCATCAACCGCTAACAGAGACATGTACTCCACCTCATTATCAACTTCAATTTAAGGTCTACTGTGAATGTATTTATCATCAGTGTGTGGGAAGTCAGGCTCACAAGGCCAGACTTCCCACATAACTTAACAATTGTATTTTGAAAAGAACAACATTCTGCTATTCCTCCTCACAACATACATTTCAGGTCATATTTAATATATGGGGCCGCTGTGGCTCAGTAGGTGCAGTGGGTAATAAATAAATTAAACTTAAAACTGACTACTTGTGGATTGGAGCTTGCCATGTAGCAGTATAAAAATCAGTCAGCAGACTTGAGAAGAGACAGATTCATGGGACTTAACTCATACGTACATAAATCAAGATCTGCCATATCTGATTTTCACAATTAGCAATGGCTTACTTAATCGGCCTGATTTTTGGATGTGCAATTCCTTTGGAAGCTTAGCCCTGGCTGAGGTAAGTTATGGGGAGGCTAATGACACACACACGTGCGTCTGTGTGTGTGTTGAGTTGGGAATCGCAGGCCATATGCCAAATAATTGCAGTCAGACAAAATGGCTACAGCCTTGCTAAACACACTGTGGTCTGTGGTAGCTGCAGCACTCAGTAAAACAAACAAACAAACACATCTGCCCACAGCCACACCAAAGAGTTATGCGTGTGTGTGGTTATGTTTTATGTGTATATATATATATAAAACTGTGTTTTTGTTTTTTGTATGTATTCACACACCATGGCGGTTACAAGGTATTAATGCATAAGCATGTCTAGATGTTTCTGTGTGTGTGTGTGTGTGTGTGTGTGTGGAGAAGTGAGAGTGGTGAGAGACCATCACAGCCAAAACTACACACAGCTGCCAGGATGGAAAGAAAAGAGAAAGAGGAGAAGGAAAATAATAGCTGTTCACAGTTTAAAAAAACAAACTATTCCAATAAATTTGCCCCCAATCCCCATCTGCCGGCCCTTTTTTCTTGTTCCGAGCTGTTTTTATGGGTGAAATTAGTCCTCCCCAGGCCCCTGACAGTGCAATAAAACACTCTGCCAGGCACATACACTTATACTGGGCCTTGGAGAAAGAAACAGAAAGTAGAGCGGGGGAAAAAAGAGGAAAAACAAAGATGGAGGAAGAAAATGGGTCATTAGGAGAATGGAGCAGAGAAAGGTAGAGTAGGCCAATAATAATTAAGAGTGGTGAAAAGAGAGGGATAAGTTAATAGGTGGGGTTGGTAATGGAAATACATGAGATGAATAATATGTACACAGAAATACACAGAAAAAGGAACAAAAGGAGAATAAAGTGAGGAGAAAAAGAAAAGGGAAGGGGAAGAATAAAGAAGAGAAAAGGATAAACGGGATGAAGGAGAGAAAAACAGCACAGGAATGAGTTTCACATCTGTGGCCAACAATCCCACTGGACCTTTGCACACACAGCACACACACTACATGCACACATACATGCACAAAGTTATCATAGACTGAGAATTAAACCAAAGACTTTATACTCTCAAATGCATATAGTTGAATTTTTTTGCCCCCTCAGAGGGAAAAGGAGTGATGTGGAAAAATATAAATTCACAGGGCTGTTGACAGCAGCCAGGAAAACCAGACGACGGCTTACCGTGAAGTGACCTCACTGGGATCAGCGGTCACAAACCCTGAGAAAAATAGCAAAAAAGGAAAGAAAAAAAAGAAAGGACAGAAGGGGAGGACAAGTTGCAATTATTTCTCACTGAAATTCTAGACACATGATGTATATGTTTTTATTGTTTTAATCTGGCTGTAAAAACATTTTTTTAAATATAAGGGCATTCATTTATTTCAACATTTCTCATTGACCTTGGTTACTGAGATTCTTTTAATCTTTTAAAAACTACACGTCAACCTATGGAAATAAAAACAAGTGCGAACCAGATCTCTTAGTTGTGAGTCTACGCACATCTTTCTAAGAAGACTGAATCTGCATCATAACTCCATCATTTGTTGGGACGGGAGAAACCATGTATTTTTAAAGAACAGCTATGTGGCTACCTAAAATGGAAAAACTATGCTGAAGCCAAAGGGTTTGTGGATGGAGTACAATGTTTTTTTTCATTGAAAGAGACTGTATCTTAAAGGGGAATTACCGTTTTTTACAACCTGGACCTTATTTCTGGCATAAAATACGATCGTTTACTCACCCATATAACTTTGGTGTCATTTGGAGTCGTTCGAACGATATTTAGATCTGCGTATATCCATATAGTTTGAGTGGCTAGGGCAACGCAAAGCCTCTAAATAACGCATTATCTGCCGTGAAACTCGTTCCTATATTTTGTTATGATATGCTAGTGCTATTCCCCGTTGAGTCCGGAGCTACCTGTTATCTATTTGCGTACGTGCAGCGGTTTGTTGTTCTTTGGCCAGCTGTTCTGCTTTCTGACTCCGCATCCTCCTTTCAACAAGCTCCTCATCCGTATACTCTGGCTCAAAACGGTAAGGACGTCCATCATAAACAAAGTCGTCGTCCACAACAGAATCGGAAAAATATTCAGCCATGTTGCAAAAAACTAGCAGTAACAAATTACAGGTCAACAAGCCACGTAGGTTGCGCGCGGCGCTCAGAGATGACATCATCCAGGTCAGAGGTTAGTAGGTCAATCTACAGACCCTGGATGATGATAACAGCTAACTCCGGACTCAACGGGGAATAGCACTAGCGTATCATAACAAAATATTGGTGAAATGTTTCACGGCAGATAATGCGTTATTTAGAGGCTGCGTTTCGGTGTCCCAGTTACTCCCACTATATGGATATACGCGGTCTAAATATCGTCCAAATGACACCAAAGTTATATGGGTGAGTAAACGATCGGATTTTATGCCAGAAATAAGATCCAGGTTGTAAAAAAAAAAAAAACAGTAATTCCCCTTTAATATTTAAATCCTTTTTGAATTAGTGGAAGCTTTTCGTTCACATAGTTCTCTGTCATTCTTTAAATTTGTCCTGTCAGTTTTGTCGGACTTAACTCCTTTGCACCTGCTGAATATTCCTGTGAGAGGATGTTTACAATAATTCCAGGAAACACAACAGGTAGGAGACAACAGCACTATAAACATTGTAACACATTCCACAGAGCCTCCCCGCTGTGTCATGTAAAGTTATGTAGGTTAAAAAAAAACTAAAAAAATAACTAGGTATTAGTTTTTGGTCTATGAGGTAGTTAATATTGCATCAAATAGGAATGTTAATGGAAATATATGTTGTTTAGTTTTATACGTCTTTATGCACATGAACTGCTTAACACGTGCAAATGCCCTAGATAGCAACATCGTTCGGGGGCCAAGAGAGCTCAGCCCACTGCAGCTAATGAAAACACATGCAAACAGACAAGCAAGCAAATTAACAAAAAACACTATGAACCAAACTATGAACCTCGCTATTTCAGTTTCTGCTACTTGCTTTACATTTCAGTACCTGCTGTTGTTGAACTTATTTCCATTACATTTTGGATTCGGAAGTGTTTTCAAATTGACGAAGACCTGTTTTTAATTTGTTTGTGTTATGTCTGTTTGCATGTGTTTTCGTAAATGTTGCAGTGTGCTGAGCTCCCTTGCAGTCCGTAGCATTGCCACACTCGCCATTAGCATCTGCTCTAGAGAGTCTTCATTGAGATCTTGTTTGAAACACAGCACACTGTAAAACCTAATAAGTTGACCTAACTTGAAAATAATAAGCAAACTCATTGCCTCAAAAGAACAAAGTAAACTTAACATAGTTAATTAGAGCTAAATTGTTTAGTTTAAGCACTACTTAACTACTACTTGAATAGTACAACTACCTTTATTAAGTTTGTTAAACTTAATTTCATTTGGTGTCCTCTACGTGACAGAAATTGCACCCTATTTAAATAAACCATTAACCACAAATTCAGATTTAGTTACTCACTGACTCACTTCTTCAGGGTCACTCAGTTAAATCAAATACATGTTATTTTTATATGTAATTCCAATATTATAGCAGCAGTGATGGGCTGAAAGTGTAGTGAATGTGTATGTGCCCCAATGAGGATCATCTTTGTGAGTACAGTCAGAACATCAACTATGACAGAGGAGGGAAATCTATCTAGTCTTATCATGCCACTAACACCACGTGACCCAGATCAGGAGGTTTAACTAAAAGATTTCTCTCTTTCTTTCACAAAACAACATCATCAACATGGCCTGGACACCAATGAACGCTATTAACACCACTATTAACTTGACAGCTACAACTCCTTTGGAGCTTGTTACATCTTTTGAACATAAACAATCACTTAGTAACTGTTGTAGCATTTAACTCATTATTTTCCTGAACAGAAACACTTATACACGTCTCCACTCACTACAATATGTTAATCAGAGAATTCCCTGACAATAGAAAAACAACGTTTGCTCACTCTGTCATTTAACATATAAACTGAGGTATTAAACACACGCTTGCTAGGTACTCAGTTCTCTAAACCAGTAAAATGGTTGTACGGTAGCTCCTATTGTTGAACAGATACTGTACAACATGGGCAACCATGGCAGGATTGTTTGTTATAGAACTTACGAGGCTATACATGTGTGTATCATTAATTAATGTCATTTCATTGAGTCATTCCAATTAGTAGTATCTTAGTGTTTATGTTCAAAAATTCAGTATTTTGTTTTGAAAATGTTTATGATTGAATCAAACAAAAACAGAATGCTCCTGGATTCCATGTCCTCCTTTAGAAGCCAGTCACACACTGATCTTACTGAGGGAAAGTAATCAAAGTTGTTTTTGCTTGATTTCTCTGCAAAAGATGGTAAAAGAAAACATATCATCAAACATGATTCAACTTATGTGCGTCCTTTAATTTTATACTTAAGAGCCTAAAAATGTGTATGGAGCAGTTTTTATTTAAAATGCACTAAATACATAAAACATTTGACAAACTCGGATAATTGCCAAACATTGTCTGGCTGCGGGAGCTGCCATGATGAATGGATTATGCCGAACATTGCGACACATCAGCGTATTTACCCAATGCTGACCTGAAATTCAAATTAGTTATAAAATAATATTTATCTAGAGAAAACAGTTGCATTAGAAGAACATTAAACAAAATGTACTGCAGTTACAGTTATAACAAACAGTATGTCCTTTCTCAATTATTTACCCTTACAACGACTTTTATTGAATTGTGTGCCTGAACAAGCCCACAACGTGGGCAAACACACTATCTCTGCTGCAGTCAAACAGACAGGGACAAGTGTAATTGTGGCTTGTGGTTTGGCTGAGCATTCAAATGGAAAAGCAGCTTGTCCACATCACTGTCTGTGTGTCAGCAAGGTCCATTTGTCTTCCATGCAGTGCATGTGTGAGTGTGCAGAGAATGATTCAGTGCGCATGTTGATTGTGCGTCTGTCAGCCACCGTCTGTGGTAAAGCTTACAGCCATGACACAATGACGGGACACATGGAAGCATAAACGCGCACGCACACACACACACACACACACGTCAAGCCTCAACTTGGCTGAGAGGAGCCGGTATGGTGAGAATGCTACGGCGGGCGCCCACTGCCTGTTGCAAATATGAATAAGCCATTTGTATAAAGCATTTTCCACGCACACAGTCACACACGCTGAGTGACGTGTGACCGTAAACCCATGAGGTATCAAAACTAAACACCCACATAAGCTTACACTGTACACACAGACAACAGACATTACACGCTCAAGTAGGCACAATAACCAAAAACAAATATATGTATCTTCTGACAGCCTTATCAAAGTGTGGGGAACCTCTGTGTGTCCCAATACTCTCTGTTAAATCGGGATTATTTTGCTAAGGTTTGCTCATGCCTTCACATTCTTTTGCGGTTATTCTTGTCCACACTCTCTGAATGGGCGGCAAGGAAACAGGAATTCAGCTGCTGAATGAAAAGTGTTTCTGTGTGTGTGAGAGCAGCTAACAAAGGGAGGGGACCTTGTCAGGCAAACACACAACATATGAAAACAGTGTGAGTGTGTTTAGTTACATTATTATCGTGCATATAAAAGCCCACACACACACTCATTGTCCATTTTAAACAGATAAACGTTGCACAATATCAACAATCATCCTGATGTAAGAGTTGGCGATAAAACTTGTTTATTTAGAACTGGTTTCTGGTTTTGTTTCTGCCTGCTGTCTTAATGTTTTGAGTGATTAAGTCACAGGACACCATGCAGGCTGCCAGTCCAGTTCTCAGGTAGCAGTGGAAAGCTGATGGGCTAAATATACAGACTAACCTGGTTAATTATTTTTATTAGTATAATACATTGGTTGGTTCAGACTATATTGTATAATTTTGACTTTCATTTTTGGTTTTAAGGTTATATGTTATATAAGGTTGCTTGTATTTTAGATTCTAAATGTATGCTTTAGCTGTCCTTTGTGTTTTCTCAGTGAGGTTAGCACTTGCTGCCGCCATTCATCAAAAATGCATCTCCAAAACAAGTTTTATTTTTTTATTTTTTTACAACAGCCTCAGTTTGAAATATTGCAGGGAGCAATGGAGGTAGAGGAAGCAGCCGCAGTGAGATGTTAGATGAAGAGCTGCAGGCTAAAGCCCAAATTATGCTTCCGCGTTGACACAGCGCGTCCGTGCGTACGGACCTATTGCGGACCTATTGCGTCCTTGCGGACCCCCGTGCGTCCTACGCAAGGGCCAGACGTGCACCTCCCAAAAATCCTCGACGCGCGTCGAGGCGACGCAACAGCAACGCAGCAGCAACGCAGCGGCATTGGCTGTGATTGGTCCGCTAACTACATCCGCTGGAGACCGCTTTTCCGGTTTCCACTCATAAACATCATTGTCTCCTTTGTCGTGCCCTAATTTGCAAAAGTATTTCTTCCTCTGCTTGAATAATTTGGAGCTCCAACACCAGTCTCTCTGTCTCGGTGTCCATCGTACACTGTGACTACAGCAAAAGCCAGAAGGTAAATAACTATACGAGGCGAGATAGTCACAAGAGTCTCGGCCGGTCGGATACAATAAATCATAGCGCCCTCTACCGGTGTGGCATGCATTTCGACACGTAAACCCCACGCAGAACCATCACGGTCTCACGACTGCGTCCGAGCAACTGCGTGGCCATTGCGTGACCATTGCGTGATCACTACGCGGAAGCATAATCTAACCTTAAAGGCTGCAGATCTCCACCGTCTCAGGGAAGTAACAAACTCTTTTCACAGTGCTCTGTTGTTGCCATGCTCATGCTGTGTGCAACATAAAATCTGATTACAGTGGCTCAAAGAATGATGGGAAAAAGCCAATTATTGCAGATGTCTTCATGAAAATGACACTAGTTTGTTTTGTTTTGTCTGTAGTATTAAACCACTTTCGCTGTTACTACCACTAGATACAGGCGTCCACTTTAACCTTTTGAATTGTGGGACTTGTCATGTCACAGATGAGTTTACTTTGTATTGATTTAATCAGTTCAGTTTAATCATATCTTTTTCTTCTCATAGAATAGCACATTACACCGATCAGGCATAACATTCTGACTACCTTCCTAATATTGTGTAGGTCTCCCTTGTGTCTCCAAAACAGTTGTGACTCATCAGAGAATGGACATGGGCCTCCTGAGGGTGTCCTGTAGTGTCTGTCAACAGAATGTTGTTAGTGGGGCCTTTGGGTTCTATGGGTTGAGGAGAGGGGCCTCTGTGGATCATCCCACAGATACTTGATCAATTTGGGATCTAGTGATTTTGGAGGCCAGGTCAACACCTTGTGCTGTTTTTCATGTTTTTTTTGAGTTGTTCCTAAACTGTTTTTGTGTGTGTCTGTGTGTGTGTGTCGGGCTGCATTCTGCTGGGGATGGCTGCTGCCATCAAGGGTCCAAAAGTTTCCCAGCATAATATTGTCATATATAGTCACAAGACTGTCAGTGTTATTTACTTCTCCTGTCAGTGGTTTTAATGTTATGGCAACTCTAAACATTTGATATTATCAAAAACATAAGCTACAGACAGTCCACAGACTTGCTCCATATGTGGTCAGAAATTAACTATGAGTATAATACCATGAAGATATGCTTGTGTGTGTTGGTCTATATTCCCACGGAAGGGCCAGTGTTTACTCTTCCTCCAGAGACATGAGTTCTATTTAAGGGAGTGGAGCAACAAGACAGGGAAGAGACAGGTGCCAAGGAAGTCAGCACAGAGGTCTATGAATAACAAACTGAGGGAGAATCAGATCATGGTGTGTTTGGAGTGGAAAGCAGCACACTCAGAGCACATAACTAGAAAAACAATGATTCATTTCGGACTTTGTAACAATGTCTCTTTCAGTCAGTTCAAATAAAAGAGCCTCTTCTTTGCTTTCTCCTTTTTTTCTATCTTTGAGTAATCTCATCTCCATCAAACTTTATACCTCTGATATCTCTCTCTTTCCTCTTTACATATCTCATCCACTGTATTGGAAAAACACTGTGCCCACCTCCCTTCTCTAAGCACAGTAAATCATTCTCGCATTTGCTCTTTCTCTCTCCCGATGCACAGCTGCATGTTGGATGTCAGCCCTTCGCTTTTTCAACACAGCAGTTGACAGAACATTTCCACTTCGTTGTCAGAAAGCGCACACACACGCACTCATTCTTATCGCATATTTTTTCCCAACTTCCCAGCGTGCATGCTCAAAAGCATTTAAACCATTTTTTTTTTTCCAGGACACAAGTCTCAATATGCAGGCCAAGGGGGCAGCTCAAAATTCTCATCGTATGGTGTCATGGTGGTTCTGCAGAGCCCAAAAATGAATTACATTCCAAGCACAGACACACACTCATGCTAAAGTGGTTCCCAGAAATTGTCTGTCAAGCGGTAATCCCAGTCAATTACAAACGCTTTCGTGGAAAGGTTCGGTATCTTGGATTCGCGCGATTTACATGGATCACAGATACAAACTGTAACGGCTGCTCACACATGCAAAAAAATGCCATACAATGAAAACGATAACTTTGCTGTCAGAAACCACTCATAATGTAGCAACAGCACGCCTCTACAGGAAATGTAGGAGCTGCAGTTACTTCATTTAACAAATGTGTCTTATTCCTCCTTGTGGTAACAAATCAACACTGCTCAGTGAACAAGCATATTCTTTTGTGAAATACGGGCCAGTCAAAATGTGAATGTGTGCACACCCACCCACATGAACATGCAGCAAGCAGGAGGATAAATCAGTCTGAGAGCAGCGCTATAGAGATCCATATTATGTGGTTACTTAGTTACAGCACATTAATAAAACTTGTCCCAGTCACCAGTCAGAGGAGAAACAGCTGTGTCTGCAGAAGGTCAGGAGGAGGAGGAGAACTCCTCCCTAATTCTCTGGGAGCATGCATGTGTGTGTGTGTGTGTGTGTGTGTGTGTCTGTGTGTCCACTTAATCAGATTTAAGCATCTACACAGTATATTTCCCTTCCGATTAACTGTGAACAATGATCACAAAAAACGCATACACAGCACAAAGAAACACATTCAGCTTAACTAGCCTGTCCAGCCTTCTTAGGTGACCTCTGTACTAATACGCTCTGTTCAGATATGTTTTTCCATCCATTAAAACAGGACATTTCTGTAATCACAGGAAGCTGCATTCAGCTGGCGGTGCAGATGTTCGAAGGACAAGAGGTGATTTTATTTTGTTCTCACCCACACAGCCATATACAGCAGTGGGGACACTACGAAGCAAGTACATCCATCAGCATCCCAACTGGACCGCTACCACCTGCTCGTCAGATTTCTGGGAAAGGCTCATCAGCTGCCCCGGGCTGTGAGAGGAGAGTCTGCTGTTACAGACGAGCAGGGTTACAGGGGTTAACTCTCCAACAAGAGGCCGATTTACAGACACGGACAGGAACCATCTATCAGCACTCTGTTGCCACCAAACAGGCCAGACAGAGCACGCCTTTGGCCAAAGTCACAACTCAAAAGTGCCTTATAGAATCAAAACTGAATAGACGAGAGGCACTTCCTGATGCATGGTAGTATCCTGCCATGTGATCAATTCATTATAATGAAGTTATTGAAAGCGTTCAACGTGGGATACAAACCCTACAGAAAGGTCATTTGGGGAGATTTGTTTCCATCAACCAGGGACACAAAGATATTATCATCTTATTCATTAAAGAGGGCTTCCATCATTTATAAACAAGATTTTAATGTGTGTTACACTCACAGGCAAACTAGCACATAAAACACAACAAGTTGTCCTCAGCAGTTTTATCGTCTGTTTATCCAGCATTTAGGACACATGATGAGCTAGAGCATAAACCCTTGATGCCAGCTCTAATGCAATTTCATGGTAAATAATGCAAAACCTTCTGCATTTAATAAACTGTATATAAAGGAACCAAAGTGTTGCAATGTTTCACATGTTGTTTCATTACATAGAACGCTACAATGAAAGTACGTTTCTATGAAAAGTCACATTAGTAGAGTTACTGTGTCCCTGCACATGTTTGGGGATTTAATGTTTACACACAAACAAGGTAGTTTGACAAGCTGAGAGCAATAACCTACACGGAGGATGTTTTTGTCAATTTCATTGATAATAATGAAAATGATATTGTTATCATGTTAAAACCGACTCATTAAGGATCTTGAGTATTCATTTAGGATCTTTGTAGATTGGATATGGAAGCATAAATAAGATGTTTTCACATCAACATTTTCATTACTTTTACAGTTGTGTCCATGCTGGAACTGAGAAATGTCATTGATTTTAGTACTCTGTTTTACGTATATGTATACGTACAAGCACATGAATGCAGCAACAGCAAGCTCTGTATAAAAAAAAACAACAAAAAACAGGGTTTAACCTAGGGAAAATGTTAGCTGTGCAAACAGCTCTTTCCATTTGTCTTCAAAATGGACCAAAAATTATTGTCAACCGACAAGTAAAGCTAGTTTTCTATGTCGGCTGTTATGTCCTCTCCACATTTCTGTTAGAAATGGGGATGTAGATGTCGTGTTAAAAAAGTCCACAGACCCATTAAGGCCCCAATAGTGAGCTTCACATTAATTAATTAATAGTTCATCATTCTGGACAACATGCAGTCACATGTATAGAATGTAGAAATGAGAGAATCATATGAGCAGAGGCCGGCGTAAAGAAACGCATGGTCATGTCAGCATTCTGGTGGTTTTATTGGCGGATAGGATTTGTTGCAGGTTGAGGCCTCGATATTGTGGTTGTAACCTCTTGGTTACATGTGACTGAAAATACTAAACAGATCACTTCCTCTGCACTTCATCTACCATGCTACCCTGAACATTTTGATGTGTAGAGTGTTCGTATGGAGTTAATCTTGTTTAACAATGATGGCCATAGTCTAATTATGGGAATTTTATGGTCGACAACTTCTGTGAAAAGTCGGCACAGAAAATTCACAAACATTTTCTAAGTTAATAACATTTCCGGGATGACTGATGGAATAAAAAGGAGAGTGGTAGGGAGTGAGGGAGTGAAGATAGAAAGAGAAGGAATGAGGAGACCAGACTGGGATGGTGGAGAGTTAAATAGAGTGTGTGGCTGTTTGTGCATACATATGGTACTCTACCCAGGAGTAATGTGAGCCTGCAGTCCCACAGGGGACAGATCACCTGTAGAAACCCCCCACTCTCTTTCAAACTCCCCCAACCCCATAATGACATAAGCACCCACTCCCACTCATCCACAATCAACCCCCCACCAACACCTACATTCACATGCACAGATGTTTAAAATACAAAATTCATGAAAGTAAAGTGTCTCCACATCTCCTGCACTACACGGGTGTATGCAGAACATTTGCAGTTATGCACACTTACACCATTCCAAGGAGTTGGCAGTCCTATTAATACCACACTTCAAGGGCTTCAGAATTGGGCACCGTGCCATAAGATGCTATCTGGTGACAGATACACACTTGTGTCTCTCTTTCTGTCCTCAGGGTGCTGCCTTTCACTCTGCCTGCCAAGCTGAAAGGTTAGAATGGTTACACTCCCACAGCAAGACCAAGTTGGACTGAGCAGCACTGCAGCCACTAGAACATGTTTATTATTCATTTAAAGAAGGGGCAGTGCACTCCACATGTTAGAGAAACGTATACTTAAAATAAAGAGTTGCACTATGACACTGTAACTTTAAAAATATCATTTTTCAACAGTGGATTTATTTAGCAGTGCTTTTCAAACAGTTTTATGTGACAGCCTCAAGCTACATTTAGATGAATGAATGCATGTGACACATGTATTGTGTACTTTTATATAAAAAAAGTGAATTTGTTGAAAATAAAAACTTGAAACTCGAAATGAATTCTGATCAGCTGGTATTAAATCATTATGGACAGATGCAGGTGTCCTGCCCACGCTAGTACCTCAGCCTAATTTAGAAGCTCTCTCCTCAAGTGACGCTACATTATTAATAATCATAAATCTACAACTCCACATTGCTGCATTTTAAATTAGCAGTCATACCAACAGAGCCTGAAGAGACTCATACAGTTAATTTATTTAACTTGTCCACAGATCCTCCCTTTCTAACTGAATTAAACAGTAAAGGTAGCGTTCGCTTATTATTTTTACACATCATTTGTTTACCTAATGGGATAACTTTAATTCCTCATTTGTATTTTATATTAACTGCTAAAAAAAAAAAAAAAAAAAAAAAAAAAAAAGTAAAAAAGGTGCCAGTGAAGTCAATGAAGACTTTAGGGAGGTTTGAAGCCAGGCCAGTCAGGGCACATGTCCTTCCAAAGCCAGGCCTCTTAAGCATTAAACCATCAAAATGTTAGCAAGGGTGGGTAATTTGGGAAGAAAAACCACACCACTGAGTCCCTTCTGTTGGCATCAACATGCAGAAAGAATCACATGAACGCTGTGTTGGAGGAAACTGTGTGGCATAGATAATTAGAAAGCCCTGACTATTTTTGCTTGGCCTACAGCAGTGGAAATCAGCACTGTTGGACTGCAAAATAAACTCATACACAGAGCTCACGGAGCATGCCTCAATGCTAATAAAAACACATAGAGCTGAACTGTATGAACATACCATCATTGCAACTGGTCCAGTTGCTGCTTAAATTCCTTGACCATAAGACTTTCAATACATTCTGATCTGAGTTTCGCTGCGTCAAGGGCCCGCCTCTGCACCCTTCAAATGCTATTTTCCATACAGTCACCATCAATTAACTAGTCAGTGCAAATGTTTATGTTATGCTTGGGCTAACCCAAATATTGGCAACCTTATTTCCCTCTGCAGCTGATTGCCGGTTTGGTCTGAAAGTGGTTTGTGCACAGAAGTAGAATGGTCAGAAAATACCCTCCGTGCGGATTCAAGAAAACCAACATCAAAGAGCTAAAATCATTTATTATGAGCAACCAGAAATGAACAGAACAAGAAGACGTCTCATGTACTTCTCATGCTTTATTAATATTTATAGATCTTCAATGTTAAATGTGGGTAAATCCTAGAGGCTGCTAAATTGTAATGCAGGGGTTTGTTCTGTTATTGTTAACTCAGCGGTTTTACGGCTTGAAGAGTAACTGTGGTCATTATATGCTCAGTGTGACGGTCATTAGTCTGTCAGTTCCAACAAGTTGTCTGCTCACCCCTGCTATTCACACTCTACTGTGAAAGTAAGCAGTGGGGACGGAGTCTGCTGATGATGTGCTACTGCAACTCCTAACCAAACGCTCAGTTTCTCTCTGCTCTCACTGTTGTTTCCTATGCATTTAGTTCAAAATATTCTTTCACTTTTAGCCCTAATGTTTGGTCACAACTTTCAACTTCATTTCTCATCCATTCACTTCTTTCTTTTGCACACACACCACTCCCCTGATAACCATCAGCTCTAAGGCGCACTCTATTGTTTCAGCTCAGTGCTAATTACTTCAGGTCTTGACCCCAGGTTCAGCCGAAGAGCAGCAGCAGAGGGGGGTGGGGTGTATGCGAATATGTGTGAATGTGTGTGTGCCAGGAGAAGTGTGTGTTGGGGGGGTGAGTTGGGGGTGGCTGGGCGGAGAGGTCATTGCTGCTGCCAATCAATTGTCACACTGGATTCATCCATACGTCACAGCATAATCCAGGAGGGAGAACACAGCAGCACAATGAGAGCAGTCAACAAAACATTTCAGGGTTTTCATTTTAGAAGAATTCACATGTTATAAAAGCTAATGTAATGTTTGAATGGCAATGGTGTATTCTGCCTCCTTCTTTCCTTTGTTGCTTGGTCATGTTTGTTTGTGTCAGCAGATAACAGATTAGGTTTGAGATAAAAAAAAAAGGCACAGATTCTAAGGTCAGAATGAACTTCTGTTCTATTTTAGTTTGCGTGCATGACACAGTGTGTGTATTCAGTTGTATCAATGGGTCAACACGAGAAACTTAAGCAAATAATACTTGCAGTGTGGACATCATTTCACAAGATGAAAATACAATTCTTCTTACTAGTTAGTCTGAGGTTTCATCTCATTTGAAACTTAATCTAAGAAAGGAAACATCTAAATATATTCAGGAAGTTACTGGAAAAGATCTGCTGAGTTCTTAGGGTGAGTTTGATTGCACCTGGCAAAAGCTTTAGGAGTCTCTGAATCGTACAAATTGCTTAAAAAAAAACGCTAATCAAGTATTCCTCAAGCTTTCTGTCTTCCAAAATATTTGCAGCAAATCCAAGCCCTTTCTGACCCGAGTCCACTTACAACAGTGAGAAGCCAAAACAACACTCTTCACTGCTAGTTTCATGCTGTAAAAAGAGAAACCTTCTCCCAGGGTGCCACAAGCAAACAAAACCTGTCCAGTATGTGCATTCATTGCAATGCAAAACAGATTTCCAATGCTTCAGCATCACTTAAGGCCCTACTTTCAATTACAATGTCATGAGTGCTTAGAGCTGACGGGCCTTTAGAGGAGGGGAGTGGAACCTGTGGTGAAGTTCCAGACGGCCTTAAAAGACCATTAGGGACTTTGAATATAAAATGAAAAGACACACACACACATGCACAAGGCAAAAAGTGCACTTTTCACATGTTTTCTAAAATTAAAGCCACTGAAAATATATTTAAGCCACATCCGCTGGTGCAAATACAGGTTCTGGATATTGTCAGAATTAGGGGGAATGCTTACTGAAGAGAGGAGAGAATAAGAAAGGAAAAGGAGGCAGGATAAGGCAAAATGCTGAAGGAAAGCAGAAAGGGGGAGAAAATAGCGGGTGAGGGGAGTAGATGAGATTCGCTCTTCTATTTTTCTCTCCGATCCCGCCTCCTGGCCAGGGGTTGGTCAGGGAAACCCAGCTCCCGCACATGGATTGGTTGGCTCTTCTCTGGACGGGGCGAAAAACAGTCTCCCCTCACAGACACAATAAAGTTGAGTGCTGGACGCTCCCAGGCACTAGGCGCAAAACCAGACCCGCTGTCTGTCTTTTTCCCCACATACACACGGAAATAACGTAAAGCAACATAAGGAGGATATCGGGATTTATCAGAATGTTTGCGTTTTGCATCATTTATTTTAACTGAGAAGACACCCTCCTGATTACGCACGTATCCTGCAAGGATTCACTGCTGCTTTCTGGATATTCCAATGTATTGAATGGCTCGGAGTGGGACAGCCTCCTGAACACACGGACTACATGCGCTCCAGTAGCTACTGCTGGACTATAAACAGCGCTGTGGTTTCCAGGGCGACCCAACCTGATTGTGTGAGTGTGTGTTTGAGGAGTGAAACACCGTGCCAATATCTACAGAGGGTAACGGAGTGACCATGCCCGGGATGATGGTGTCGCTCACCGGGGTAGCCCTGCTCTTCTTGTCCGGATTGCTCCGTCCGGTCTGCGTGGTCAAGGCTTTCGGCGACGAGGTGGAGGAGATGACCTGCGACCCGATCCGGATCAGCATGTGCCAGGGTCTGGGCTACAATGTCACCAAGATGCCCAATCTGGTCGGCAACGTGCTGCAGTCGGACGCGGAGCTGCAGCTGACCACGTTCACGCCGCTCATCCAGTACGGCTGCTCCAGTCAACTCAAGGTAATAGACCAGGGGGGCAGCCAGCGCGCATTGGCATTACAAGAAAGTACAGAATACCCAGTATGTTATTACAAGTG
The DNA here is from genome assembly GCF_963514085.1 of Chelon labrosus. Classification (NCBI taxonomy): domain Eukaryota; kingdom Metazoa; phylum Chordata; class Actinopteri; order Mugiliformes; family Mugilidae; genus Chelon; species Chelon labrosus. The sequence goes on from NC_140346.1 coordinate 1,963,484, forward strand.
GTGTTACATTCGGGCGCAAATTTAGGGACAGTGATCTGAGTCTATAAATGTCTGCTATATTTGTGTGCGCACAGAGAGGCAAAGAGAGGTCCCAGAGCACATGACAGGGAGTTACCAGCAACAACTGACTATATTCAGGGAGCTGTTCAGACTGATGGTGCCAGTGATAAAGAGGAGCATAATAGCTATAGGTTGAGTCTCGTGGAGTTAAAATAAACGGAGGGGGTCCCCTGCTTGCCTGCCTGCCTGCCTGCCTGCCTTCCTTCCTTCCTTCCTTCCTTCTTTTCTGTTGTGCAAGGCTATCATGCTAATTTCATTGAAAATGCCCCCTCTGTCTGTTGACATTCTGAGTTCATGCATCGCACAGCAACAGCTGAATCTTCACTGCTATACACTGAACTGTACTTGGTAACAATGGTGCCCTCAGTGTCCTAAAACAAATGCTGCTTGTTTGACTCATGCACCATGTAAGAAAAAAATTAGATCCCTTGTGTGTCTCTTTTACTTTAGATCATGATTGGAGTGAGCACCGAGAAAGGGAGGATGTTTGTGGAGATACCCAGTTTAATGTGGATGAATGGTGTTTTCTTTTTCTGAAACTGCATGAATTCTTGTAATTTAGACATACTTATTTTCACACACATACAAGCATGCCTAGACATCAGACATAAACCTCCCAAAGCGCTCTTTTGAATCATCAAATGCCAGAAGAGTTCACTGTTCTGCCTAAATGTGCTTTTTATGAAAGTTTTGCAAGCTTGGAAATAAGAGTAAAACATATTTTGACATGTTAAATTAATACAGCGCGTGCGAGAGAAAACTAGACAGAACAAGAAGCAACTGCAGCATAAACTTCTTTCTCACACACACGTTAAAGAGGGAGAGAGGGGAATGAGAAACACTATCGCCTAACATTTGCTCTAATGGGAGGCTTCCTGACTGGTAACTGGAGCAGCTTTTACCAGTGAAGTGACAGCGCTCAAGTTACCAACGGTCTGGGAAAACACCCAGAATGTGTTACATTACTGTCACCAGTTGAGTAAGCACAGCTCACTATGAGAAATGTCAGAAATTGCACTGCATAAAATTTAATATCTTCTTCTTTAATGAACTTTAGACTCACATGCATGATCATTTGTAGACATTTATTTAATCAAGTCACAAATTATTCAACAACAAGTTTATGGTGCATTTCTGTATTTATGGTGGGAAACTTACTTAAACTAAACTTACTTACTAAAATACTGTATTCTAGATTGGGCGTCTACTCAATTAAAAGAGACAAAGATGCACCACGTCCCAAATCGCAATTATGATCAAAAGACAAATCTCTTTGGTGATATTATCAAACTGCAACAGAACAGAAGCATTAAGTTCTTTCTATTATTTTTGTAGTTTTTATATCCCAACATTTTTAAGTTTACTTTGGAAATAACAGTATGAGTTGTATAACATCTCCCTGTGTATTTATTTCCCAACCTTGACACCCTTCTTGGGCTCATGTTTCATTTGGGCCCCGTCCAAGGGCCGATTTCAGGCTGGGATTTGTCTATCATTGGATATCAAGGCTGCAGGCCCATAACATTACTTCTTATTCTGGCCCAATTCGTGTTTTGGCATTTTGGAAATGAAAAATACCAGCAAGACCTTTAACTCCCAACACATTTTTTAACTATCAGTCAGTCCAAGTGCCCGGAGCTAGTGTTTATTTCATTTATCTCAAGGCAGCTGAGGGAAATGCACTTTCTGCCTCTATGTGTTTTCATATCGTGAGCCTGGTACAATTTTACACCCGGGCTTTAAACAGATTTGACAGTAAACACGTGAAATCGCTTAAAATTGCTGCCTCCTGTAACCTCAGAGTACTTTCTCCACTCACATCACCACCACCTCGACAGTCAAATGTGACTCCAGACTATCTTTATAACCCAGACTTAGATATCTATTTCAAAATCATTGCCATGGGACGGGGAAAACTGAGCCTTGGATTAGGGGGATTATGCAGCATTACATGGCACATGCCCTCAGTGTTGTTAAGTCTGCAGATTGTTTTTAAAGATGCAGAGTTGTATGTGTAACCTTGGAGCAGGTTAGTATTGGCTGACTTGACTCAAGACATGGAGTTTCTTATTAAAACAGAAACCCAGCAATGGAAGGGCTGATGAAATGTATTGAAAGTACTGGGACAGTGAGAGGTATATGCAAGTAGATGGAAGAGCCATCTACAGGTTGTAATCCTGTTGTAACATACAGAAAGGCCCACAGGGTTCCCACAGCACGGTCACAGTTCGTCTCCTGCTTCACAGTTTATTTTAACTGAACTGAATAAAAAGTCATTGCAATTAAACACAATGTTGTTTAATTCTTAACTAAACAAAATGTATTCAGTTTCACCCCCTTACGTCAGTCATCCAGAAAAAATAAATGCCGCACATTACTCACCATTCAGCAGCAGTATCATCGGTCTAAGCTCATTTATGACTTTCGTAATGTTGCCTCTTCTCTCAAAACCTGTATGGTGTGCAGGAATTTGCAAAATGTTAAACTTGTACTCTCTATTTTTCAGTTCTTCCTATGCTCGGTTTATGTGCCAATGTGCACAGACAAGGTCCCTATCCCCATCGGCCCATGTGGGAGCATGTGCTTGTCTGTCAAGAGAAAGTGCCTGCCTGTGCTCCACGAGTTTGGCTTCATATGGCCTGAGGTGAGTCACATCATCACGTAAACATCCTCTAACAAACCCAACTTCAGGATATTGTTGAGGGATATAGAAAATGTGATATATGGTAAAAGAAATGCATTCATTTAGTTAAATGGATCACAGATGAAAGGAGCAACTGAAACATCCTTTCTCACCATGTTTCCTCTCCAGGTGCTTAACTGCAGCCTCTTCCCACCACAAAATGACCACAACCACATGTGCATGGAGGGTCCAGGTGATGAGGACCCTCCCTATCAGCCTGTCCGTCATCCTCCCCACCAGGAGGAGTGTCAGGCCCTGGGATCTGCTCCCGACCAGTATACCTGGCTCAAGCAGACCGAAAGCTGCGCTCTCCAGTGTGGATACGACAGCGGACTCTATCGGCGAGGGGCCAAAGTCTTCACAGATGCCTGGATGGCGGTGTGGGCTGTGCTGTGCTTCCTGTCAACCACTCTGACGGTCCTGACCTTTCTCTTGGATTCGCAGCGCTTCTCCTACCCTGAAAGGCCCATCATCTTTCTCTCCATGTGCTGTAATCTGTACAGTGTTGCCTACCTGGTAAGTAGACATTCAGTGTTATATCATCCCATTGAAGCTGTTGGAGAGAATGAATTTCATATCTGAATGTACAGCTTGCATGGTTGTATTAAGCAAGAAAGCTGATGCTTCTTTTTGTAATTTCTGACATTACTCTAGTGCAGCCACGCCTCATTTCCATTTACGTTCTTTTGTGTGTTTTTCCAGGTACGACTGACTCTCGGGAGAGAACGTGTTTCCTGTGACCTGGATGCCGCAGCCGTGCCAATTCTGGTTCAAGAAGGATTAAAGAGCACCGGCTGTGCCATCGTCTTCCTCCTCCTCTATTTCTTTGGCATGGCCTCGTCACTTTGGTGAGAACAAACAAATGCAGCCACACACACTTTTCAACATATCAATCCTTCACCTCTTTGTCCCACTGTGACCATTGTCATCAGCGGTTATGAATGGCCTTTGCGGGAACAATTGGAACACGAGACTTGCATCCTGTTTTCTTTAATATCTAACTGTTCTGTCTCACAACCTTTGTACTAGTTGGATTCATTTTTCCTGCATACAAAAGGTAGAAGTGCCATTTTTAAATGTCTGCAGCACTAAAGTTGCAGTGGAAGTACAGTGGTGTCACAGCTCTTCTCTCTTTTTCACTTAACTCTTGTTTTCCTGTTTGTTTTCACTCTTACCCACTTGGAAAAGTTACAAGTCAAGAACTCCACTCTCCAAAAATATGATTACAATGCTCCATTATGTAAACTGTGTCATGATAACCTAATTACAACTGAGGCACATGTCCACATGATTTTACTATGAAATCATAACAGACAAGGTTTTGTTTGTCTCAGCATCTGTTTCCTGGAAATCTTTTGAGCCGTTACAGAAATGAGATGGATATTCTTGTTCATCTCACTCCACCAGGTGGGTGATCCTCACCCTCACCTGGTTCTTGGCTGCTGGACTGAAGTGGGGCCACGAGGCGATCGAAATGCACAGCTCCTACTTCCACATCGCGGCCTGGGCCATCCCAGCTGTCAAAACCATCGTCATCCTCATCATGAGGCTGGTGGATGCAGACGACCTGACTGGGCTGTGTTACGTCGGCAACCAGCAGCAGGAGGCACTCACGGGCTTCGTGGTGGCCCCCCTGGCCACATACCTCCTCATAGGTAATTACAGCCCAATTAATGTGGGAATTCTGACACTTTCTGTGGCTTATATCTACTGCTTTACACCGTCATCACATATTTGACATGGACAAACTCTGTTTTCATTATCTGATTCTATCTGATTGTCCTGACATGACATTTTTTCTCTTCTCCTCAGGCACTCTGTTCATCTGTGCAGGCCTTGTGGCTCTTTTCAAGATCCGTTCCAATCTGCAGAAGGACGGTGCCAAAACAGACAAGCTGGAGCGCTTAATGGTGAAGATCGGAGTGTTTTCTGTTCTTTACACAGTCCCGGCATCCACCGTCATCGGCTGTTACTTCTACCAGCTCTCTCACTGGGGGCAGTTCAGGGCCAGCACCCAGGACTCTTATGTGGCGTCGGAGATGCTTCGAATCTTCATGTCACTGCTCGTTGGCATCACATCAGGCATGTGGATCTGGTCAGTGAAAACCCTCCACACCTGGCAGCGCTGCTCAGCCCGCCTACTCAGAGACAGCCGGGCGAGCCGAGGCGGCAAGAGGGCACCGGGCGAGGGCTGGATCAAACCAGGGAAAGGCAATGAGACAGTGGTGTGAGGACAAAGAAAGAGAAACTGGACAGTAATGGAGTTGTACTTGCTTCTCTCTCACGTACAGAAACTCTGCTAAACGAAGGACGGAGAGGGTCGAGAGATGTGAGGGAGATTAAAAAATGTCATGCGGCAATGTAGCAGGACTTTCTGAAAGAAGCGACTAGATGCTACGGCGTCACAAAAGCTCCCTGACAGTCCCTGACTCTGTACCTCTAACGGGGGAGAGGAGGAGAGAAGAGGACTGAGTCAAACATCAGTGGCAACAGAAGCCTCTCTACCTCTGTTAGGATTCCTTTGCCCAGGCAGGTGGAGAAAGCAAAGAAATGAAGAAAAAGAGAGACAGAAAAGGCAGAAGAGAAGCATCAATATGCAGACAAGAGCTCAATAAGCTGTGTAGCACCGCGCCTACCTCTCTGCCTCTCTTTTGTCTGGAGCCCTCAGCAGAAAAGACTGAACCTGCTGGAGACAGTAAACCATCATACAACTGTCTTTTGGGGATTTTATGAAGTTTTAATTTTTACACTGGAGCAGATAGTATACAGGGGTAGGCTGAGGTTTTCCAGAAGCATCTGACACTTTGAGAGCCCACGCTAAAATGAATTTCCACACAACAAAATACCAGAGGAAATGCAATTAAAATCTGACATATTGCCTTATATCTGCAATTTGAACATTTTTCTACATCTGTGGTTATTATACATTTTGTTCAACGCAAAACAGCAGGTCATTTTATCACTCTGAATTTTTTGGGGGAACCGGCTCTAAGCTGTGATAATGCACTATAGTTGAGATATTGTGTTCCAGGACAGCTGTGGTGTCACATTAATATGCACAGAGCCATTAACAGGGAGAGTTTGGTCAGATGCCTTACAAACGCTGCAGAAAAAATGATCACATTCTTACAAATGTTGTAAAGATGACATAATGTGATTAAGACTGAGGATAGTAATGCCACAATGAATCCTGGGATGGAGGACCAGTGGTGCCTTTTATTTAGACATAAATTTGGAAGGGTCTGGGACATGTAGGCCTTTGTGAATGATATGCACAGTCTTCTTGGAAACCCTGTACTTTATATATGCTCTTGAATTACCAGGAAATTGAATTATTCTCCCTGCCCTTTTCCAAACACTGGATCCAAGGCAGGTTGAAGAATTGAAGGTTATTAGACAATCACTTGCCAAAATACACATTATGCAACTGTAAAAGGTTGTCATAGACAGTAGGGTGCATAACGTTCTGTGAAAAAAGCAAAGCACTGAACTGTCACCCATAGTTTGATACATGTCAAATTGATACATAGTGTAGTAAACAGAAAAATTATTAATCAAATCAATATTTGACCACACTCGGAAAGAGCACCAGTTTGTACAGTTTTACTGTACTGGGCAGGTAAGTTGTTCCAAACATCTTAGAGAACTTGTATAGCTCTGATGAGACACACAGTATGTGTTTACATGCTCCAAAAAATCAGAATTGAATTTTGTTTTACATGTATAAAGTGGTTCTACCCTGTCCATTGAATATGCTACAAATGTAGCAAGAGGAGAACAAGTCCAAAACAAAGCTAGAACAAAGGCAACTGAACCGAACTAGTGTTCGTGACTTAAAAAGCATGAATGATTTGCAAAACGTCTTCAAGACAACCCAACAAGTCCTGCTGATTTTGTTTTAGCTTCGTTTTTTATATATAACATGACCTGGATGATTAAGAACCTTTACCGGCAAGAAGGTTTTCCCCAATTTTATTACCACTGAATGCTTAAAAAAAGATAAGGCCTGAAACAGACCTACGTTTTCATCTGCACTGCCTACATTAATTACTGCATTGTTCTTTCAAAACACGTGTTGTTTTGCTTCTGTCATGTCTACTCGGCCCCTCCTGAGATTTTGCACAGAAAGAATGTTTTCCTTCCAAGCAGAGAGAAACGATTGAATCAAGAGTTTACATGGTTATGAAACACTCATATTTTCCTCTTCAACGGCTTGTCAATGGTTTCCACCACCTCTCTCAATGAGATTGAAAATGACAAGTCTGGTTACATGAGATGGTTACATGAGGGATTTTTATTGTGATTATTAGAGAAGTACTGGTGTCCATGTAAACATAGACAGTGTCTCTCCATGTAATCCCAGATTGGCTCCTGGCTGAACCTGGCTCTGATTCAGTGTTTGGAAACACCAATCTATGACCACTATAATGAGTAAAGCGCCACCAGTAACAAGAGAGCATATCTGTCAGACCTTCTTTTTCTTTTCTGTATGTTCATGTATTATTTTTTTTCTTTCTAACGCCATCACAGAAAAATGAAACTGATACTGTTAGTTAACATCATGCTCTCATTGGTGTCCCGCCAGCCGGTGTCTTTTTGACTTTGTCTGATGCATTTAAGGCTCATTTCCCAGACAATCAAGCCCTCCCTGGAAGAGATTTTTGTACATCACTGTGGATTGCAAATTTAAATTTCACAGATGGATTCCTTTAATTGTCTCCTACATTACATTTTAATTCTTAATTGATCTAGCAGTTTCTGGACTCATCCCGTCTCTCTGCTGCATTTGCTACAAAATTCTGAAATTGGGTACCACATATTTGCCTGACAATCTAACAGAGCTCTTAAGTCTCAGTGAGTCTTCGTACGTGTAATACATGTGTATCACATTACGTCTTCTATGTTGGAGTCTTGAATAATCTGAGTGACTGAAATTTGTGTTTTTGTCCTCTTGTGTGTCATATGTACTCAGACAGTGCCGCACACAGTCTGTACAATCTTTTTTTTAGCTTAACGATTACAATGAGATAGGAATTTATAACCCTGTTTGCTTTCAAAGATACTTTTAGTGGTTCTGGTGAAACCTAGAACCCTGAACAAAAAATCTCAGACAAGCATACCATGGCACACTTAAATTTCCAAGGCCAAACAAACATTACACTCACTCAAAGTGAATTAAATTAACCTCTGACTGCCTCTCCTCTGAGCTAATGCAGCTTTCCCCTTTAACCGTCTTAGTGTTTTGGCTGGCCTCTCTCTCATGACCACGCTTAGCTTCAGTTGGCGTTTCCAAACAATCACATGATGTGCCTTGACACGCAGCGAGTGTCTGTGTGTGCCATGCTTAATGAAGATTGAGAACCACTGGTAATATAGATTTGTAAATGCCTTTGAGAAACCCAGATATGAATGGTCGCAGCTGAGGTCTGTTCAGCAACCACCGATCGCAGCCTTTAAGGTCTCCGCTTGTAGGAAACTCTTGACATCAATGTATTATAATGAGATTGCTAATTTATCCTTGTAAAAAAAAGTGATAACATTTTTTTAAAACTTGTTATTTAAATGACACTTTTGTATCAGAAGAAGATGAATAAAAACTTTTTGGTTTCCAATATTCTGATTTGATTGTGTGTTTATATACTGAACATACAAGTGTGCATGTGCACTGTGAATTTTGGTGTTTGCAAACACAAAATACTAAAACATTATCTTTACAGTTTGCCAAAGTTAAAGTTAAGATCTTTGAATGTCTTGTTTTTCCCAATCAACATAAAAATCTACATTGGAAAGTCTTGAAATACTGATTTCCAAAATCAGTTGCTAATCCTAGAAATACATTGTCAATAACATAGACATCTGCCTCCAAGAAGACACTACAAGGCCATTAAGATTACAGAAAATGACCTCAGTGGATGAATGAATGTGTTAAGGAAGTGTGCTCATTTACTGGGTTGAACAATGCTGCCACCTCTTGCCTGATTAGACAAATTAAAATTGGTGTTTTCTCATTAGCCGCTCTTAAACTTGCAGCCTCATACAGTAACTGTATTAACTCTGCGGATCTACACTGACTCTGTTTTGATCTCTTCTTAACAGTTACTCTGGTTTAGAATAAGAAACCCTCTACAACCACTGAATTTGTTTTGAATCCACATGGTGATTATGCTGTGTAAACCTTACTGCACCATCAATCACATCTTATCAAACAGCACTGAACTCCACTCACACAAATTTACAGAGCACAGACTTCAAAATGAGGCGTAATTTGGTTTTTACAATTACTCTTACAAACAAAAGTTTGGCTGCAACTCACCAGAGAGGCAGGAAAATTGCATCTGGGCAAATGGATTAATTCTGGGTATGTTGAAGTGCATGCGTGTGTGTGTCAGCAAACGATCGAGAGTCCAAATATCTAAATCTGCAGCTCGGATTGCCTTCCTGTAATTTACTGTGAGTGAATTGAGTGTTTGTTTAAGAACACACTCAAAAAGCCTGAGGTAGAAGGAAAGTGACAGCATCTACTGTTCTACTGTTTCCAGATGTGGCTCCACTAACACACACACACACACACACACACACACACACACACAAAGCCTGAGAACACGCAAAGGCAGGCATGTTCAGAAAGCACCGTTCACACAGCACAGAAACAGGAGGAGTCTCTCACATTCATACCGTAAATGGTGGTTTTTGTTTTGTGGGTATACTGTATGTGTGTATTTAGTGTGCATTCCCAGTTATTTTTTTTTTTTTTCAGATAATGTCACAGGTCATTTAATCTCCAGGCTTCTACGCCTTGGCACCAGTTTCTCTGTGGTTATTTAGAGATACACTAACTTGTCACACACATGCATCTTTAACAGCTAACAGCTCAGCCTAAACACCGATTTTCCGACCTTAAAATAACAGAAAACTGCACATCTAACTGTAATTCTTGCACACAAATGACAGCGTTCGCAGCGTATCCTCTGGATATCCGCTCTCGTGGTGACATTTGGACCAAATCAGTGCATACTGTATAAACACACAGTCATGACACAGAGTAGCACACGCACTTTGTTCCACTATGTTAGTGAACAGCATGTTAGGATTTTTGAAAAAAAGCTGAAATATGAAAGGCGCCCATTAAAATTCCTTGGAATAATATTCTTGGGAATGTGTTGTTCCCTTGTGTGTTGCAGTGTGTGTGCGCTCTATGTTTTAATGCACTGTTCTGTGAGGACCTAGAGACAGAGGCAAATCAAGTGAAAGACAAGAAGTGAAATAAAAAGGAAACGAAAGAGACAAAAATAAAGAAGAAAACGAGAAGAGTGAAAGGGAGTTAGAGGAAGGGAGAAAAGGAAATCTGTCATCGTCCAGCAGCAGATTGCTGCAGCTGTTCCCTCTCAGCAATGTTGAAATCATTTTCCCATTCTGTTCCGCGTCAATGCTGTATGAATAGTTTTGAGTAATGGCCACCACTGGGGATTCTGGGTGACGTAGTTGGCCTGGCCCAGGAGCCAACTCGGTGCAAGAAGGATTTGTAAATCCCGGTTCTCAGGCCAAGCATGCTAACGAGTTGAGACTGAAAACCAAAAGCCTGGCCAAGTGAGAGATTGGAGAATTACTGGCCATCAAGCTGAAACAGAGAGCTCTTTATACACGGCAGGGAGGGAGAACTATTGAATTTATTTTATGGCAGACAAAGATCTACGCTTTAGGTAAGGTTAGATATTTGAAAACATCAAAATAAATAAAAGTCACTGTTTGTAACTTTGTACAGTACATCGGTCTTTATGTTTGGATGTTGGAACTGGTCATAAGGAAAAAGTTCAAAAGCTATGAAACACAGCAGTATTTAGAACATGCAGGTAAAGAAAGGCTTCAGTGTCTGATGCTGTGTGGGATTTAGAAAACACAATGAGCTGAACTTCATAGTCGTTGTGCACTATATATATATATATATATATATATATATATATATATATATATATATATATATATATATGATATATAGGGTCACTAAAGTCACATATAATATCTCATAGCTGCACTGCTGTCATCAAGCCCTAAAATAACGGTCCTTTCCTTTTATCACCACTAGATGTCACTCTTTGTCCAGAACAACACATCTCACAGACCGCTCTCTGTGGCAGCTCTTCTCGGCTCATTGGGGTAAATCAGAAATTAAAGTCACAAACTGACCAGATAAATACAACACACTACCATGACTGCTAGAAAATCTGTGGTTCAGACATCTTCATCTCTGCTGGCAGCACAGAGGACAAGCCTAAACCCTGAGAACAACCATTTAGCTGTAGATATTTACTACATTAATATCTATATGCACTCAAGTTTTGTAGTTGCATACCAAGATGGAAGCATTTAAACTTACTCAAAAACCTTTAAATGATGCTCCTTCATATATCTATGTCTACACATTTTGCTGCTTTTGTTGTTGCTTTTTGTTTTATGTCACTGCATAGGACAAATTTCTTTAGCTGCACTGGAAATGATGACATTACCAAACTCTACATTAATAAAAGGGTGAAGATTTCAGTTAAGCACAGTTTGTAAGCAAATATTTAATTTAACACAGAGACTATTACACTGGTTTGGGTAAAACATTAAAATGGGTATTTTGTGATATTATACCTAAGTTTCTAATAAAATTGGTGAGATTTTTAAGTGAGTTTATGTCAGTAAAGACAAGTGTTGTACACAGAGGGGAATGAAAGGGAGATTGAGAATGAGAGTGCTGGTGTTATGGAGCTAAATATGGAGGGAAAAGTCTAACAAACCGAACATAATAAATGACTCCATTGTTTTCCTCAATCAGAAAGCCAGTTTGGCAAACCAAATGACTGGAAATGACTCATACAAACATAATCTATCTGCAAGAGCCTGTCTGGGTTTGTTTCCTATTAGTTTTTTTTTTTTTTTCTGTGCATCTGCGCTCACAGAGAACAGTAATAGAGGGCATAGAAAAACCTGGCACATGCTGGTGCCATTATCCTGGGTCATGTTTTCTCGATATTATGTTGCTTTGCAGTTTAAACAGAAATTATTCCGTTTGTTTCATTACTGACTTGGATTTCTTACACTCTACATGCATTTTACCACTTATTTTGTCTGTGGTTGCCCGTCTTCTAGTTTCTGACTTTATTCCATCTTTGATTATCATAAGGTCAGAAATTTACCTCTGACCCAAACACGGTGCCAGAAAACAGAAAACAATAAGCAATTGGTGTAGAGAGATCTGACTAAAAACCATATGTGCAGGCTTCAAATTGACAAGAAAAGTCAAGGCATCAGCAAAGTTATTAGGATGCATCCTCTGGTAACAATGAATATCTCAGCTAAACCTGCTTTGAATTCAACGTATTGCATTAGATGAATTAGACTAGACGTGAATATGCAGTTAGTGTTGATGTTAGTCGTAGTTAACTGAAGCAATAGGCTCTCAATAAATTGGTGAATGCACTGCATCCAAGCACATGATGCTAATTTCCAAAATCCTTCCCAAATATGCCCAGAAGTGGCCTTTTCAAGCCACATGTTCAGGCTAACTCTCAAATGACGTTACTTCATTCTTTAACTAGAACACAGGAAAAAATGCATAAATTCAATTACACTACATCTGGCTAACGAGAAGTTATTCAGTTAGCGCCAATGTTCTAAGAAAACTGCATCACTACCGCTACCTGTAACTATTACTTTGTTACCCAAAGACAGTGTTTACTACAGTACTCAGTCAACAGTGACTAATTAATAATTTATTAATATCCTTTCCAATTTATCTCCAGCACACCTCTGTTCTAGTGAAGAGTAAACCTTTAATGCATCATGAAGCACACACACACACACAGACTCCTTCGGGGCCTGCATCAAAGAAGGCGTCCATTAAAATAGCCCAGCCTGAAATTCATGGCAGCAGAATGATTCAGTTTGTGATGACATCGGAGGGCAATTTCAGCAAATGCATCACCAGTTGCTGTTTGCTCCGGGCAGCTCCTTTTGTGGGCAGTCACCGGTGGTCATATCCTCTTGCAAGGCTAATGCAGCTGCAGCTGCAAGCTGTTTCAACTGCAAAAAATACCATGGCACTCTATTCAAGTCAGCCAATACACTGTAAAAGTCTCCTCTTTTAGAAATTAAAAGATGTCATTTCTACTGATGGAAAAATTGTTTGCAATACAGGCAAGTATTTGATTTTGAGGAGCATCTTTACTACCATCCCTGGACTCCCAGTGGAGACTAGAAATTGTTCTCTGTTTTGTTCTCTCATGGGTCTGTGACTTTGTACTGCCAGCTTTAAACTTTGTCGGATGCCTGAATAAGAATGAGACAATTAGCTAAAGCCTATGATCCAGGACTCACTGTGCCTTGCTTATTAGGACTGGTCCAGCACACTAAAGCTCCTCCCGTCATACAGATATGGAAATTAAGTGGCACGAACATGCTGTGCACAGACACATAAAAAAACACACACACAAAGCCACACAGAGCAACAAACTAAATGTCATCAGATAGGAAACAGAAAAGCAGACGGAATACAAGGAAAGACACTGACAGTAGAGGAGGAGAGGACTGCAGGGTAAAAAGTGATAGCGTCTATGATTCTTTAATGTTTATAGACCACATGACTAATAAACACATGTTGCCGGAGGAGTCTCTTACATTTAAGAATAAGAATGCAGTGTAATTGTGAATCCTGTTCTTGCATGGTCAGTGTAATAATCATGGTTAAGAGGAGAGTCTACTACTGCATTAACTTTGGGTTTCTAATGTGTTGGGGAGACGCTTTACTACGTTGCCACTCAAACAAAGAACTGATAAATCCATCCAAAGAACAGTTAAATCCATCTCTAATTCCTGCCACATGAGATAACCTTAAACTCATCATACCAATCGAAATATAGGCTCAGGATTGGGGACATTTGTAAGACTTATTTTTAATCTGTGGCACATATCCAATGAACCATTTTGTCACAAGTATGTCACAAAAACTGCCCGGGGACATGCAGTCATTTCAAACAGCTAGAAAACTTGGTAAAACAAGGAAAAAAAGTGCATTTAATTGAACCTATGTGAAGGGCATTGTAGTTTTACATTGCTTTGACAGTGATTCACTCAAGCTGTCTAAAAAATCTGTAAGGCGTAGTTTGGATCTAAAACAGGATATATAGTACTTTGGGTTGAATTCTGATCATTTTAAGACATGCAAAAAGGATATTTTAAGTTTAAATATATAGAGATCCACCACCAGTGAAAAACATGGTGGTTCAAAATCAGTCATGGTGGTTCAAATCAGATGAACCACCATGACTTTTCTTGTTTTCTTTGTTTTGTACCGATGCTAATGAGGTGCAGACATTACACTAAAACAAACGGTGGTTGTTTCTAGGTGACAGTTATGCTGGTTTTGTATTCATTGAGCACAGTGATGTAACAGAAAGGAAACAGCTTCATGTCAGAAATACTTGTGTAAGAGTGAGTGGCTGCTATAATCACAGGAGCTCTCTGTTGTTCAGTGTGTCTCTCTGCGCCCCAGACAGTATTACAGTTATTTAGAGAAATTAATGATGCAAACGTCTTTCAAATTCACCCGGAGCAACAGCTATAAAATTAAATGATGAAAATATGGTGCTGTAGTTGCTCTAGGCTTCATGTATCAGGCAATTAACAAGTCTTTTTGACAGATTTTGTGGATCACTGTTGCTGATTTCTTTGCCTTGATGGAGATGCTATTCTTCATAGGTTTTCACTGTTTACCATGATGTCTAAATCTCACTGAACCATTTTGGCTTCAGCTTCCTTGTACTGGAAAGCAGAATAGAACAGAGCTGCAATTTTGCCGCTCTGACAAGTAAAACAGTTTGTTGTGCAGGCGGCCTATTAAACACCCTGAATTGAATGTTCACTGTTTGACTGCGGAATAAAACTGCTAACCGTAGCTCTACAAGCTAAATAGAGAATGAACAGCAGCTGCAAGTAAACAGTCAGAAAACATGAGTTATCTATGAAGTTTGATGGGATATAACAAGAGAGGCAGAAACACTACTGAAATTACCAGGATTGTCATAAGATTTTTTTAAGTTCACAATTCATGTTGAATAAGATGACTGAGAGTGTGACTAGAGCAAAGCAGCCAGAGATTGGTGAGGGCTATCATTTTCTGTTAGTTAGTCCCTCATCAAAAAGTGTTAAATTGCTGGTAAAATCCATGCTTGTTTTGGACCATGTGAATATGCCACATCCTGTGTAACTACATCCACAGATCCCAGTATTGTAAGTTTTCATATGTTAGTCATTTCTGTTGTTATAAACATTCAGCTTTGTCCTCTGCAAGCATAAATTTGTGACTCGGGCTACAACAACTCATCAACATCACTGATGATAGTTATAAATATGTTGATCTATGCGGAATACCTCAACATGTGGCATTGTTTACCCCAGTTAACATTATGGCTTGCTCCCAGGAATGCTGAAAATGACCAAAAAAGCCTAAACACAAGAAGTGTCAAGTTCTAACTAGGGGTAAGCAAGTTTTGCACATAAATAATTCAGTTGCATTCCAGTTGAAATCAATCCAAGTCAACACTGTCGTTGTTAATGAATGACCAAATATAGCAAACAACATGTTTCCATTAGGACAAACGGAATAAGTCAGAACTTTTGTTGAATAGAATCATTAACTAAAAGTTTAAAATGTGTTTGTGAAAAACAGTAATCTATTTTATTTTGAATGTGAGGCTGTAGAACTGTGAACTAATTGACACATTAATTGCGACAGTAATCCATAGATTAATTTATGAGTTGAAAAACTGATGAACAGATTAGTCACTTTAAGAAATAATCATTTGTTGCAGTGCTAATTGTGAAAGTATATGTGAAGGTTTGAGCATCAAAGCCTGAATCCAGAACAAAGTTTAGTGTTTTTTTCACTACTGCTGGGTAATCAGATTCTACGTGTACGCTTTAGTCAGATGTATGTATCTAAGACAGATATGTTTATCTCGTTCCTCCTTCTCTCTTTTTTTTTGAGAACTTTATTTATATTCATTTTCAAGGTTACAGAACAGTGAACATACAACAACAAATCAACCCTACCTACCCACCCCAAGGCCAAAAAAAAAGAAAAAAAAAGAAAACCATACATAATGTATATGCAGATGCACACTCACATATAGAAGCACTTATACCATGAAAGAGAGACAGACTGACAAACTGACAAATTCTTATATTGCTAGGTATGCACTCCTAAATGTAATCCACATATACTATCAACTGAATACAAAGCTCATGCAGACTCTCATGAAATATAATCTTGTATATTAAGACAAAAACAAAAAAATACATGGTGGGGACAGATCCAGCTGGTCATTTCTGTCTCTTCTCTCTTATCTGTCTCTACCCGGCCGGCCTTAGGCAGATGGTTTCTGCTCAAGGTTTTGTTCTGTTAAAGGGGAGTTTTCCCCCTGCCACCATCGCTGCTGTGGGAGTTCCAGGCCGGATTTTGGAAGTGTCTTGAGACAATTTGTACTGTTATTGACACCATATTATTAATAAAACTGAATCAACTACTAAGATTTTATTTAAATTTGATTTTATTTTATTTAATCTTTCTTTTACTTATGGTTCTTATGGAGTGTTATTTTATGTGCAACAAAGCTACTGTGACCGAGCAATTTCCCTTGTGGATCAATAAAGTTTACCTAAGTCTAAGTCTAAGTCTCTTGCAAAAATAAGACATGTCACCTTAAACCAGCTGATAGATTGGAGTGTATCCCCACTAAACCCTGGATATTCTTTCCTTTCTTAGAAAATATCAGAGTGAAACCTGTTTGGGTTTTACTGGAGCTACTCCCTGCTCCCATCTGCTTGTTTATAGCTTTCCATGCCCTTTCTTGTGATTATTTTTTATCAAATCTTATAGGTATAGGTAGCACACTGCAGCAGACCACCTTCCTGCAAATATCACAGCTGGCAGCATACTTAGTAGCAAACTAGAAACCGGCTTAGTCACAGTGTTCAGGTGATGAATAATGTCCTCTTTAACTGATAATGCTGTGATATGGTCCCAATAGTGTGGAAAATAGTATGCATTTGTTTGCATATTTAAAAATGAGGAGCACAAACTGGATCCTAATTGTATTGCCCCAGAAGGAATCTAGTGAGTGTGTATGTGTACTCGGAAAAAGTAGACAAAACATTTAGCATTTTAATTAGACGATCAATAATTCTCTGATTTTTCAGCTCTAACGGGGACCCCTGAGAACTGCACTGCCTTATAACTAGATGCATCCCTGTTTTGCTTTTGACTATGAATAAAACTGTTTTGTTTTAGGAGTGGAAAACAATCCTGAGGAGGAACACTACCTAATAAGAGCCACAGAAAGGAAAATTCACATCCTGATGTTTGCCTCCACCAACTAGTCAATTTGCAGTTTACACCCATATCTGTCCAGATATTTGAGATATACTGTATGTAGTTCTTGCAGAACAATATGGTGATGTTTGTCGTCATTAAAGTATGACTTGTTGAGTTTTGGGCAGAAAATGTGTTTTATGTAGTTATGGTGACCTTTGATCAGTTCATCTTTGAGTCCAATTGAACATTTGTGGAAATTTTAAGAAATTCTCTAGGCTTTCCTCTTTTGTCCAGCTCTTCTCTGTCATCATACAATCAGCTGAGTTGTAGCTTCTGTCATATTTTGGATCTCTCTCACACGTTGACTAATCTCACTGTGGGGTCTTGCAAGATTTGCCGTTCTAAACTGCAAAAATATTTCGAATGAGATGCAAGAAATTTTTGTGTCTTTAAATGGAAACAAGAATTTCATGACGGGTTCAAATCCATGGGCCGGCTGGCCTTTCTGTGTGGAGTTTGCATGTTCTCTCCGTGTCTGCGTGGGTTCTCTCTGGGTACTCCAGCTTCCTCCCACCGTCCAAATACATGCTCATGAGGTTAATTGGTGATTCAAAATTGGCTGTAGGTGTGAATGTGAGTGTGAATGGTTGTCTGTCTCTCTATGTTGGCCCTGCGATAGACTGGCGACCTGTCCAGGGTGTACCCCGCCTCTCGCCCGATGACAGCTGGGATAGGCTCCAGCAGACACCGCAACCCATAACAGGAATAAGCGGTTACAGAAGATGAATGAATGAATGAATTTTATGAATCGGAAATTATGTTTTTCAAACGAAGAACAATTTGAATCGTAAAATCGATATTTCTGCTCTAGAAAATAGTGAAAATGTCACCTACAATGGAACAAAGGAGAAGCTGACTCATTTAAATGTCTTATTTTTGTCAGCCAATCACCCCCACCCATTCAGTTTATTCCAAATTTAACCTTTTTGTTTCTTAAAAGGATTACTAAAATGATTAATCCCCTCACAAAATTGCTACTGATTAATTTCCTTAATCAGCTACTGAATCACTTAATTGGTGTCAGTAGTCATAACAACAATCCTTTGGGTTTGTCAGTATTTTATATATTATTATACATTTACTTTGAAAAAATAATTATTCATCCAGGGATAAACAATCTATCCACCCTGTCCTGTTGCAAGCAGTCCCCAAATAGAAAGTTGTGGTTGTGGTGGAAGAACAAATGTGATGACTGCAGCCAGCTAATCTTTTTGCGATCCTTCCATCCACATTCTGATGTTTCTGTTTAATCTGAGACAGCCACAGGCTCAGCCGCCCTGCATTGACTACAAACCCTATCCTCCAGGGACTGTAGGGAACTATAATGGTACAGGTGGGCCCTTCAGTGTGCTGTCATCCTTCAATGACGCCTCCATGGGGCTGTCAGAGGAGGAGAGGGTTTCTGGCTCCAAAGCAACACCACCATTAAAATTGACACGATGCTCTGTCCCAGAAACAGATTCTTTACTGTGGCTGCTCAGTGCAGTGCACCTAAGAAATAAACAGAGGCAGTTCAATTTGCTGATAACAAGTGTCAGTGACAGGATTGCTGGATCAAGGGTGTTTTTTTTTTTTTTTAGCACATCACAGAACTTCTGTGACCATGAAATGCTTTACATTATAGTGCAAAAACATAAAACACACAACTCCCTCTCCATCTCCTTAGGAGATCATGTGTTTTTATTGCTGATGTTTAATTAGTCAAGGAAAACATACAGGCACTCAGTCTGTCTGTATTCCTGTTGTGCCATCTGGTGTAGGGTAGCAGGAGGAGACGGTGACTGCGGATGCAACAATGGAAAGAAATGACAGTAAACACAGCGTTACCTAGACTACATGGTAAGAATTCTACATAGTTATATCTTGTATTTGTATCATCCTCAGATTCTACATGTACACTTGTAGTCAGATGTATGTATCTATGACAGATGTACGTATGTTTATCTTGTTCCTCCTATTCTCTCTCGTCTCTCTCTTTTCTGTCTCTACCTGGCCGGCCTTAGATGGGTCCCTCCATATGAGCTGGGTTCTGATCAAGGTTTCTTCCTGTTAAAAGGGAGTTTTTCCTTGCCACTGTCGCCTTCAGGCTTGCTCTGGGGGTTTCAGGCCAGGTTTCAGACCGGATTTTGTAAAGTGTCTTGAGATGATTTGTATTGTTATTGATGCTATATAAATAAAATTGAACTGAACTGAATAAAATAAGATCCTGATTATGTATTGTACTTCATACTTCACAATCATTGTGCTTTTATCATTCTTTTGTCTCCCCCCTCATTTCTTAGAACACAGGAGCATGTATGACTCATTTGTGTTTGCTGCACATTAAGCCATCCCTCTCAGTCTGTGAAACACCGCAATTAAATGCAACTGGCTTCTTTTTCAGCTTCTCTTATGTCTCTGTAAGTTATAAATCATCCAAATACTGCCTGCATGACTCTTTAATAGCACATGAAGCGGCTGATGAGTTAACACCTATTCACTATCACTAGTGGGCACAGACCCAGGCAATGGGTGCCACTGAGGATGCGCACTCGGGTAACCAAAATATGTTTAGAATACTACACTTATGGGAAGCTGATACAAACAACGATGAGATTTCTGCTTGGAAAACTGATTAAAATGATTTAACAACACAACTCATATAGACTAATCAAATAATAGACTAATCATTGTAAATGTATATGGGCCTTAATATTTCCCAAATCAATAGCTGTTTTGACTAACTTTTATTAGATATCACAGATAAAACAAGATAAAACAATCTTGGCATCTATTGCAACTGAAGTAGTGATGCACAACCTATATGTATTAGACATTAACAATAACTCATACAGAAGAGTCAGTCAATTGTTTGATCTCTCTCCTCCTCCTGGCTCTGTGTTGATGTGACCGTATGTAAATAAAATGAAGTTGACAGCTCTGTGGTACAGACTACCTGGCTACATAGTCTAATTGAAGCCAACACCATTTGTTCCATTTGTGGCTACATTACTTACTGCTTAAGGGTAAAAATAAAGACAAAGCCAAGGCATCCACCAATGTTAAATCAATGAACATACTGTGCAAATATGAAAGTACATGATCTAAAAGGAGGTTGTGAGCCAGAAAGTGTTTAAACAGGCTGTCTGATGCATTTGAACTACAGCTTCACCATAAACCATAGGCGAATGAGTCCCAGACATTAAAAGGCTCATTACTTCTAAGTTTGAGGCCCAGTTCTAGCGTGAAGCCTCCCATCTGTCTGATCTGACTCACTACCAGAGGGTGATCAGTGGGCAGTGCTGTGCTTTTTTTATTTTTATTTTTTTAACAATGATCCATGCCACTGTCCAAAACGTATGGCTTGGGGTCTATTCTAACAACTGCAAAATTAATCACCAACTCAAGGAGCTCTGGCACAAATTGCATTAATAAACCAGCAGTGATCTGTAGTCCATGCATAGCACACTGAGCGTGACATTCTGTTGACGCTTAATATCTCACTAAACCTCTGGCTCTCTTTTTCCCCACAGAACCCAAAGTGGGCACTACATTTCCTGAGCCAGTTGATCATGTTCTGTTTCTTCTACAGCTGCTCGAGCCCTGTGGACACCATCCTCATCCTTCACACTTCAAGAGAGCATTTAGTGTTTTCACCCTGTGCTACTGCATTGCTGGATGTGCTTAGCACGTTTTTTGCAGGATCCTGCAGAGCAAACAGGTGAATCTCACTTCACTGGTATGTTCTCCACACAGGCATTTACACTGATTGGAACTATTCAATCCATTGTAGTATAAGAGGCTAAAGCACATGGACCCACACACAGAGAGCAAAAATCACTCTCATAAGGACACTTACACATCTGAAGCAGCCCTCATGAGGAAGACAAAACTACCCTCATGCACGTAAGAGCAACCACACACACGCCGAGGGAACAAAAAACAATGGGATATTTAAATGTCAGACGAGGATTTAATGTCACTATTGATAAAATGTCAAGAAATACACTTGTTTATAGCCATATCATGCCAGTCCTCTCCATATTGTTTCTCTTTTCCTCTTCTCTTGTAGCATACTCTGTTCTGTGAAAAGAGGAGGCAATGTCAGTTGATAAGTCATATCCCTCCATGATAAGGAGTGTCATTATAGCGGCAACTAACTTATCTTAAGCTTGAGTCCAAATTCATGGATGCCAGTTGGTCTATAACTAACTTGTTTTTACAGAAGTTGACAGATAGACTTTTTTTTTTAAATATGATTTATTTATTGAGTTTTCAACAAAAAGAGCATACACAGACCCTTGTATACAACTGCGTGAGAGAGAAACAACAAACCACTGAATGAGGAGAGGTAAGCACTAATAGCAGAATGTGGTGTTACTGAAAACAAGAGGATAAAGTTTGTCAATACCCACACAGAGTTACAAACCTGGAAACACATAATACCAATAGAGGGGGGGGGGGACTGAAAACAAAACAAGACAAAAAGAAAAAAATAATAATAATAAAAAAAACAGAACACGAGACACTTAAAAGACACTAACAAATGAGACATACTGTGTGCTGCTAATGCAGGGAGAGAGCGTAAGCCCGTCAGGAGCCACGGGGAGGTGCAGTCCAGAGGGCTGTTTAACCAGTGGGGGGAGTATCCAGCTGGAGGGACAGGACATGCCCCTGAAAGGGTTGCCAAATCTTTAAAAATTTTTCATTGGATCCACGAAGGGAGTGTTTGATTTTCTCTAATTTCATAAAGGATAAGGCATCCCTTATCCAATGGGTGTGGGAGGGGGGAGACGGGCTCTTCCAGTGCATGAGAATAACACGCCTCGCTAACAAAGTAAGAAAAGCCACCAATTCAGTGAAGTAAGATGGCAGTGGGTTGGTAGCGGGCAGGACACCGAACAGGCCTACTAAGGGTGATTGGAAGACTTTGGTAGAAGTGATGGCCGAGAGTGAGTCAAATACAGAATTCCAAAACCGAGAGAGAGCGGGGCAGGTCCAAAACATGTGACTGAGGGTAGCTGGTCCTAAGTGACACTTATCGCAGTTTGGATCAGTGCCCGGATAAATGCGAGCTAGTTTACTTTTAGACCAGTGGACTCTATGAATTACTTTGCACTGCAAAACCCCATGCCGGGCACAAATAGATGATGCATGGACCCATTTCAGAGCGCGCTGCCAGACCTCAGGCTCTATCTCTATATTAAGGTCTTCGGACCAAATAGTGCGCAGTTTATCAGAGGACGAATATTGGTGTGAAAGGAGAGTGTAGTATAGCCCTGAGATGGTACCTTTGAGGTAGGGGTTAAAATTCAAAATAGTGTCAATCAGAGTAGCAGGAGGAATAGCAGGGAAGCCAGGGAAGCGATTGCGAGCAAAGTCTCTGACTTGTAAATACCTGAAAAAGTGGGATCTCTGCAAATTGTATACACCCACTAGTTGGTCAAAGGATGCAAATATTCCCTCAATGTAAAGATGTTTGACAGAAACAATACCATGATCCTCCCAGGCTGCAAAAGCCCGATCATTAATAGAGGGAGTAAACAGAGGGTTAGCATGAACAGGAGATAAAAGAGAAATTGACTGTAACCCCAAATGGCGTTTCAATTGAGTCCAGATCTTGAGACAGTTCTTTACTATAATATTACTGGAATAAGATAGTGGTGATAATGTCAGGGGGAGGCACAAAAGGGACCTTAGAGAGGAGGAGCCACATGAGGCAACCTCAATCTGCAGCCACGGTGGAGGCTGATTGTTAATGTGATACCAGTGCAGTATAGATCGAATATTAGCGGCCCAGTAATAACATAAAAAGTTTGGCAGAGCTAGTCCACCCATCTCTTTGGATTTTTGTAGAGTGTCTTTCCGAATTCTGGGAGGTTTTTTGTTCCATATGAACTGAGAGATCAAGCTGTCGAGTGAGTGGAAAAAATGTTTTGGAATAAAGAGGGGTATAGATTGAAATAGATAGAGGAATTTGGGAAGCACATTCATTTTAATACAGTTTATCCTGCCAGCAAGAGATAAAGGTATGAGAGACCAACGGTGGAAGTCTTGAGTCAGTCGAGCAAGCAGAGGAGAGAAATTACATTTGAACAAATCAGAGTAGTTTCTGGTTACACAGATGCCTAAATATTTAAAATTACTTAAAGACGTCTTAAATGGCAAGCCCGAAAGGGGATAAGCTGTGGCTGCAGCGTTAATGGGCATGAGCTCACTTTTCTGAAGATTTAGTTTGTAACCAGAAATTTGCCCAAATTCCTTCAGCATGGCCAACACAAGGGGGACAGAACTGTCTGGGTCAGAGATGAACAGTAAAAGGTCATCCGCATACAACGAAAGTTTGTGCTCAGCACCTCCCCTCCAGATGCCCCGGAACCGACTGGACCTGAGGGCCACTGCCAGAGGTTCAATGGCGATGGCGAACAGTAACGGGGAAAGTGGACAGCCCTGCCGAGTTCCACGATTGAGGGGGAAATAATCAGAGTAATCATTATTTGTGCGGACACAGGCTAGGGGGGATGTATATAAGAGCTTAATCCAGGAAATAAATGTGTTGCCAAATCCAAAGCGTCTTAATGCATGGAACAGATAGGGCCATTCGACGCGGTCGAATGCCTTCTCAGCATCCATTGAAATGACTAATTCTGGAAAATCCGAGGACGAGGGTGAGTATATAATGTCAAACAGCCGTCTGACATTGTGAAAGGAGTGTCTATCCTTAATAAACCCTGTTTGGTCTGTGGAAATAATAGTAGCCAGAACAGACTCTAAGCGTTTTGCCAGCATCTTAGCCAATAACTTGACATCTGCGCAGAGCAGAGAAATAGGGCGAAAGTTGCTACAGAAATGGGGATCTTTGTCCTTTTTTAATATAAGAGAAATAGTGGCCTGGCGTAGTGTAGGGGGGAGGATGCCAGACTGTAGTGATTCATTGAACATGTTTAGCAGAAGTGGAGATAGCTTATTAGCAAATGTTTTAAAAAATTCGGCTGGAAAGCCATCGGGGCCTGGGCATTTCCCACTCTGCATGGACAGCAAAGCTCCTTTAAGCTCGTCCACTGTAAAGGGTTCATCCAGGTCAGAAGATGTTTCAGGGTCAATGGAGGGGATGTTTAAGGACCCAAAAAAATTTTCAAATTGTGCCACGTCAGACGAGCTCTCAGAAGTATATAACGAACTGTAAAAGTCCCTGAATTGGTCGTTAATGGCTTGAGGATTAATAATTGTTCCAGTGGTAGTGTTAATTTGGGTAATATGCGTTGACGAAGAAGATTGTCGGATTTGGTGAGCGAGTATTCTACTTGGTTTATCTCCGAATTCATAATAATTATGCCACGTTTTTAAAAGAGATTTTGTTGCCTCATTAGAGGCCAGGATGTCGAATTCTGCTTTTTTCATGAGCAGTTCCTTAAAAAGATCTGCGTCAGGTGAGTCTATACATTTTGTTTGTAGTTCTGATATAGCACTGGAGAGACAAGTACCCCTTTCAGCAGCAATCCTTCTATGGTAAGCCGAGTAGGATATTACTTCTCCCCTTAAATAGGCTTTGCATGTCTCCCAGATTGTTGCCGCAGACACAGCCGGGTCAACATTAGTGGAAATAAAGAGGTCAATGCGACTGTTGATAGTATTAACAAAATTGGAATCACGAAGAAGTAGTGAATTAAAGCGCCAGGGAGATCGCGAGAGGGATCTACCAGGAAGGCAAATGTCAACTATGACCCCTGCATGGTCTGAGATTACTATAGGGCTATAGGAGCATGAGCTGACAGAGGAGAGTAATTTGCTGTCAATTAGAAAAAAATCAATTCGGGAGAAAGTACCATGGACAGGGGAGAAGAAAGAGAACTGCCTGGCGGTAGGATTGAAAAATCGCCACACATCTGAAACTGCATATTGCTCCATGAACAACTGAATGACTTTGGATGATTTAGATTGGACACACGGCTTGGTAGACGAGCGGTCAAGTGAGGGATCAAGACAACAATTAAAGTCACCACCGAGGATGAGCTGGCAGGAATCTAAATCAGGGAGGGAGAAAAAAAAAGTTTTGAAAAAATCCTCATTGTCCCAATTTGGACCATACACATTCGCCAGAGTCAGATTATTACCACAAATTTTACCTGAAATGATAACAAAGCGACCATTGGGGTCTGATATGACCTTGGATACAGAAAGTGGGACTGATTTATGGACAAGAATTGCAACACCACGAGCCTTACTTGAGAAGGAGGAGTGGTAGAGCTGGCCTACCCACCCTCTACGGATCTTAAGGTAATCTGATGGCTTGAGATGAGTTTCCTGTAGAAAGGCAATTTTAGTGTGTAGCTGTTTCAGATGGTTAAGCACTGTGTTACGTTTTACAGGAGAATTCAGCCCCTTGACATTCCAACTAGTGAATCTTAAAGCACCCCTGGGTGTTGTCAAGGAGTTAGAACTTAACATACAGTGATATTAGGGGGCCTGGGTGGAATTTGTACCAGTACACCTCCACCATGGTGGACATGATGCCTGACCAGACTGAGAATGCCAAGTTGTAGGCACAGCACATAGGTAAAAACAAACAAACAAACAAAAAAAATATCAGCAGACAATAAGACGGGACACCTAACAGAAAAAACATCAAACATACAAGCCTCCCCGCACCCATCCCCTCCCCTTAACCCAAACCTCAGTGAAGTTGCTGCAAGGGACAGCAACCCACAACTCTCTGATACGTAGATCAGCATATCTTAATACTTCCTTAATCCTATCGCTCCATTCCCACAACATAATGTAAGTGAACTTTAAGAACAAAAGTTAAACCTCTTTAAATACCTCGAGCAAAAAACATTATAACAATCATAACAGTTTCACATTAAGGCTCAGCTAATGTAATGGCCAGCTGAACTTGAGCCTACAGCAGTAATAGCCTAGCAGTCAATCCGTTGCAAAATATACACAGTGGTAGTGGACATCCCTTCCACTTCCAGTTAGTCAGGCTAGTCAGATGAGGGAGAGAAATAAAATACTACTAATAGCCGTAGACTTCACTGAAAAGATAACAAGAGGATAAAATAACAAGAGGAAAATATGCCAGATCACTTGCTTACGGATCTTTGTGTAAACCCTGCACAAACTTGACCGCTGCTGAAGCGGACAGGAGCCAGGCCTTCTCCCCGTCAGGCATGGTGATGCGCAGCTTCGCCGGGTAAAGGAGAGTCGGCTTGTAGCCGCGCTGATACAGTTCGGCCATGGAGGACTTGAACTCGGCGCGCTGCTTCAGCACGTCGGGGCTGTAGTCATCATAGAAGCGGACCTTATGGCCTTTGTAGGACAGATCACCACGTCTGCGAGCCTCGCGGATCACCAAGTCCTTAATTTGGAAGCGGTGGAAGCGCAGGATGACGGGCCGTGGTCTGCCTCCCGGCGCAGGTTTCGGTGCGAGGCTCCGGTGCGCCCGGTCCAGCTCAGGGGGTGAAGTGAGGGTCTCTGTGCCAAGGACATCAACGAGGAACTGAGAGAAAAAAGCCGATGGACGAGGGCCCTCGATCGACTCAGGCAGGCCGATGATGCGGATGTTTTGGCGCCTGCTGCGCCCCTCCAGGTCCGCCACTTTGGCTGCGAGTGCCTTGTTATCTCCCTGCAAAGCGGCGCAAGCAGTCTCAAGTTGTTGAAGCCGCTGGTCAACCTCGGTGGCGTTAACCTCCAGAGAGCTGACCCGCTGTTCGTGGTCCGTCACAGTGGAGTGGATGTTATCCAGCGTGGATGTCAGCGTGTCGAAGGATGACTTGAAATCAGCCGCCAGAGCCGCCCTGTGCTCCTCCAGTAACAAGCTAATCTCAGACAAAGTTATGCTAGCAGCCGGCGAAGTTTCCTTGTCCTTTTCAGCGGTTTTTCCTTTAGACTTAGACATTGCTACTTAGTTAGTTCAGCTCTATAAACCTGTTGTAAACACTTTGAGAGAGAAATACTGAAAAAGTCGAGGTTTAAAAAGGCAATTAAAAGTGCGTTAGTGGGAGCAAAATGAGCACGCGTCTACCCTGTGCGTCTCATACCGGAAGTCCAGTTGACAGATAGACTTGACGTTTACAATAATATAAAGTAGAGAAATGTGTGTTTTCATGCCCTGAAACATCAGTCATAATATAACAGTTGAATAACATGCACAGTTGTTCTGCCTGCATTCAACAGATTTCAGAGAGATTCCAATTAAACGATGGCATGCGTATGATTGCGCATCTGCCCAGGAATCAGCTGGAAATATAACAGAAGACATTTCATTCATTTATTGACTACATTGAATTTGTTCATTAGAGAAAGAGGATAGGGACCGACTAAGACAGATCCAGTATGACAGATCCAAATGATACCAAATCTGTTTCTGTGTCTCCCGCAAACTCATTATGCCACCTGATGTTCACCGCATGCGGAGCAAACATGAATCAGAAGGAGACGTATTTACTCCAACCAGAGCGAAACAATAGGATCAAGCATTTACATTGGTCATTAGATGCCAAATATTCTCCTATTAAACTGATTATCAAACATTTCCACCACCACTCGATTAAACATTCCTTCCAATCAGTCCAGCTTGTTCCTACTGAGGTGGTTATGATTTATTTTGATTCTGACTGGACTATAATTCAGATTATTAGCGGAATGCTGATGTCCATATAAACGCAGCAAATCGTTCATCAATTTTCAAACTATTTTGTGTGAACTAATTCATAAAATATTTCATTTTGATTCCTTTGTTATCATTATCATTATCCTCAAAGGTCACAGAAGATGATTTCTCGTCTTCCAGAGAAAGTCACTTTATTTATGAGTTTAACAATGTTTTAAGAATTTAAGTTTGCATTGCCTCTTTTCACTCACAGGGCAAACTTTACCATTTTAGATATATTAAAGCACAATATTTAATATGATGTTCCTCAACTCCAACTCCTAGGGTATAATGGGTATAATGAGCACTGAAGCCTTTAAAGGTTGTCCTCACCCTCTTTTTTCCTCCATTTTTACTGGAATCTGCCTCACTCTACTCATTAAGCTCGCCTCAACCATCACCTCCCATTTCCCACAACCTCATCCTCCTACATGTTCCCATCCTCATCCTTCCATCTCAGTCTGACTCCCATTCATCCTCTCCATCCTTTTCCTCCTCCCGTCTTCCTAGCGCTCACTGCTCATTGGGTCCACAGGGAACACATGCACCAAGAGGGCAAATAGACAGTTCTGACTGAAGGATTATGTGTGTGAGAGAGACCACATGAGAATGACTGGAGGAGCATCTGAAATTGTGAGGTGCCAGGCCTTCATTTAAGACATGTGAAAGTTTTTCTTCTTTTTCCCTTGTTATGCTGTGTGTTTCTGTCAAACAGTCACACACGATGACACAGTCTCTCTCTCTTCTCAATAACCAGACATGGGTTGACATGCATTATGGATGAATGTGTGGAGGGGAATGAATAGGCAGGTTAAAAGTGTGTGCGCTGGGCAGTGCAGTGTGACGACAACTCCCAGTCTAAATCCTCTTTTAGACAGGTACATGGCTTTGATCGATCCCTGAGCCATACCGTATAAGAGATGTGTGAGCTCAAGCACATCCATGGGTCTCTCCTCATGTCCCACTGCGCTTAATAGATCTGTGCCTGCCCATAAGTATGCGTTTGTTCCTCTGAGTGCTGGCCCGCATGTTTGTTGTGCAGTTTATTCCAAACAAGCATTACAGCAGAAGAGCTCATTTCAGTCCTACACAGCCCACACACCAACTCAAGAGGAAATGTTATGTGAAAGTTGCACAGTCATCTGTTGGGATTGCAGCATACTGTATGGATACAACAGATACGTGACACATGGTATTAAAACACCACAGGCTGTAGCTCACCAACTGACATTAAGAGTCTGCTCACATGTTTACTCGTGTCCTCTTCAAGAGACAAAGGGCTCCACAAGCTGAGCACACCGTCCTGTCTCATTCATAAAATTTCGAGTCATATAAATGATCCACTATGCTTCTCTTCAACCGCTGTGCTCCTGAGATTACTTTTATTTTTTAAATCATGATAAATAAGTACTAAGGAGAAATATCAGAAAACACGTGCAAGCCTGACAGTGGGAAAGCTCAACTTAAAGATCCACCAAGAGTGTTTTACCTGTACCCAGCATGCACCTGTTGAAGGCAGCAGCAATGCTGTAGGTGCACTTGATGTGTGTCTGGCTGGTTGGTGCATTAAAACAGACTGAGATGATTTCATGAGGTCATTTTATTGTAATTGGGCAATTATTCAGATTATCGGTCAGATAGTAGTGTCCATGTTAAAGGGCCTTGAAACTGTGAAGAGTTTCAGATGTCCAGCAGATCAGCCTTCATCACGTGTTATCAAACTGTCTACTTGAGAAGCTTGAACTCACTCTCGTAGCCTTCTCAGACACAAACTTTTAGCTTGCTATCATATAATTGTTGACAATGTGTAAATTGTCTTTCACTGCATTGCAGGGAGAATGTAAAGTAGCTGTCTTCAGTTCTAAGGGATCCTGAAATTTGACGCTTTAGATCAATGTGAAAAGGCCTCTTCTGTCAAGCCCCGTTGTACCTGTGCTGAAAATATTGATTTAATGTCATCTAAATTTAGTTAGAATGGCCAGCAGGACTCAGTAATAAAAGCAGGCAGATCATTCCAAAGAAAATCACTGTTCGATTGTCTTAATCCTGCTGGGAAGTGATGCCTATACATCACAATGACCACGGCCGAGGCTCAGTTATTGATGAGTTGATATTCAGCCATTCATGCCCATTCTCACATCTGAAGGTGACACCATAATGAAAATATTTTCAGATATAGAAGAAACCACTTATTTTAATGCAAATCTGATCTCAGTAATGTCAACCATGGGCATGTTAGACTTTGCTATTTCGTGAGAGTAAATCTGTTCTGTGTATATCTGTGTGTGTGAGATTGAGCTGGTTTGTAAAGGACAGTTTCAGAGGGAGATAGTGTGACCATAAAGCAGGAGCAGGAGAGTCTGCCAGCCCCTGGCAGTCCATCAAAGACAACAAGATAGGGGACAGAAAGAGAAAAAGACATGAAAGCGAAACTGGGGGGATGGAGACAAGAGAGGGCTTGTGTTACATGGCATATGGGCTCTGTGAGGAGACAGATGTTTCTGTTTGGAGGGGAGAGGTGAGCGCGCGCACACACACTCCTTGTTGCATCTGTGATTGCAGTGCCCCCATGGGGTGAAGAGACAGATGTGTGGAGAGGCCGTATTGGCACGTCGGGACTCCCGAAACTCATCCACCCTTTCTCTAATGATATTTTTTCTTCTCCTTCCACCCATCATCATCATCTCCTCTTCATGTCACAATTCCTGTTGAGTTGCTCACACTCTGGTATGTGTGTGTTTATATGTTTCTCTCAGTAGCTGATAGCAAAAGTCATGCTAAAACTATTTCTATTGATGTCACATCAATAGAAATGGATTTTAATTGAACCTTAGATGAAAGATCAATAAGGAAGATCTGTCCCATCACAATCCTCTGTTTGCCTCATGAATGTGGGTTATCACTCTATTTCCTTGTCCCTTCTATTTTCCACGTTGTCGAAATCAGTTTGTCACTTTCATCCAATGAACTCTGAAATTTGCCCACTTTCTGTGAGCCAATCATTACCAGTCATTATTGCGCAGTCCTCCTCCTTCCCATCTCCACCCCTCCACGGTCACCTCGAAAACCTTTCATCAGAGATCTCCTTCATCTACATCTCTACCACCACCACCCCCACCACTAGACTCTGTGGGGGTCCTGTCCCTATCTGCCTTCACCATTTTGGATTCAACTCAATGGTAGTGTTACTCTACATAGTTTAAATGCCAAATGATTACCATGCCTGTTAATGTTTCCTCATGAGGAATATTTACTTGTAAGCACTGGCAGAGATAATGTCAATGGACAGCTTCTTATGTCTTTCCCAGCGTCACAGCTCTTTTGTTGCAGAAATTTGCGCAACTTTCAGGTAGAGCCGAGAGTGACCATGAAACATTAATGAGCAACTTATTAAGTATAGGTCTTTGGATTTTGTTCAACATCACAGAAGATCTCATTAGAAATGTTCACATATTTCACATTTCTTTCCCTACTTTCTGTAAATGTGGACAGATGAGCGAGGTGTTAGGTCTCAGGTGGTCTCATGTGTTTGCACTGTTTTGCCCTCATTTCCCTCTCCCAGGGATAGAGATTGTTGCTAATGTAGCCATAAATCACACTGCATGTTGTTTGTGTGTCTGTGTGAGTGAGAATGTGCATCTGTGTGTGTGTGTGTGTGTGTGTGTGTGTGTGTGAGAGAGAGAGAGAGATAGGGGGAGATGATTAAGGAGCACAGAGTGTAGAAAAGACAGAGACACAGAGGAATGGTAGAGGTGGGACAGAAACATTTGCTGCACAGTCAGCTCTGCAGCATTTCAGAACATTTAAGGATGAAATTGGCTGCTGCATTACTGACACATGACGCAATTTCTTTTCTCATTCGCTAGAAAATGATATTATATTATTTGTTGGCACATTTATTTTCTTAAAATATAATTTCATCGTGTCTTAGTAAGAAAAGTAGTTTACAATTCAAGTAAATATCTAGAGGCAATGTATCTTGACATTGTAGTTATGCACCAATGAAAACCTGTAGACAAAGACATAAAAAATCCGGCTTCTTATTCAGCATGAGTTCATGTAAGTATTATGTTTGAGGTGGTAGTTGTGGCTCATATGACAGTTGGTGATGTTAGTCCTAATGCATGTGAATGCAGGAAAAATGTAAGTCACTTTGGGCTAAGCTGCATCGTAAAATGAAAATGACGTAAATGAAATGTCTGCAAGATGATATGATACTTGAACAATCATAATAGTATTAGATTGAAGAGATCAATAAACATGGAATATTAATCAGTCATCATCACTGATGCTTAAGAATCATGTATCATCATCAACTGTGTATGTCTATAGTTTCTCTTCCATTTTATCATGGAACAATATTGTACAATATTTTATCACATTCTCTAAAGCAAGGGTTCAGTGCATGTGTTACGTGGTTGTTTGCGTGGTTGCACTTGCATGACAATAAACATACATTAATAAAGCTGGACAATCCTTCTGTGATCAGCGTCTGTGATTTGTATCCTTACAGTATTTTCACTGCTGCGCTATTATGAAAAAACATATAATATGTATGGGTGCATGCAGTTGGGACATTAAGTTAGCCATGCAGTTTTTCACTACTGTGATCTGGATGAAAGAGTCCGCTGACTGGATGTAAATGTAAACGTGGCGCCAGTCTGTTATTACAGATTAGACCTTAGAAAGAGATTAGGTGTTTTGGCTGATGTAGGTCACATTCCTCAACCGTGCATGTGATGTGTACCATTGATAATAATGCTCTAATCCGCTCTCAGTACTGCTGGTGTTGCTATAACCGGTGGGCCAGGGCCCTGGTTTTAGTCTGAGGCAGAAAACCATATCACATTTGCTCACTATAAAAAAACACAATTAGTTTGGGAGCAGATATTTTAAGCATGTATAGAGTGGTTTTAATATAAAAATTACTTTCTGGCCCCTTGGTGGCAACAGAGTAAGCTCTATAGTTTAATCTCCTTTTTGCTCTGTTTTGGTCTCTACCCGTGTCTCACAAATGAATGGGCTCCATAAATAATCACAAAAGATATATAGTCACTTTAAAATGGTTAGCATGGGCATCTGTCAGATAGATGAAGGATTAAATATTTGCATGGTTTTTACAAGGTTGCTGATGTATCTGATATCTGATGTCTGCAATGATAATGTGTTTAGCTTTCTAACCACCTCTAGTGCTGTTGGAATACTAGAAATGCCTGAGGGTCACAAGTCTGACAGAGTTAAGTGGCCTCAGTGTTTTCATGCCAAAGCAGGAAAGCTCTGAATTAATGGACCGGTGTGTGCGAACCATGTAAGGCAGAGAGAGGGGGGAGTAGAGAGAGTTACAGCTCCCTGTGTAGGGATACCTCACCAATCTGTACAAGTCAGTGGAGCAAAAATCTAAACACACACACACACACACCATCACACACACACACAGATATCCATTCATATACCTTTACTGCAATCTATTACCTCTATTTATATCTATTATGTAGGAGAGAGGGAATGAGAGAGGGAGTGGGAGGTGGAGAATTAGGGACTGGAGAATGCAGGGAAATAGGGCAAGATGTAGCGAGAGAGGGACAATGGTAAGGGAGAGAGCTGGAAATATATAAGAGGGGGAGGGAGAAAGATGAACGAGCAGGTGTCTTGGTACAAAGAAAACAGTGTACGAGAACAGGAGAAATAAACCGGGAAAGATAGAAAACAGGGGTCTGTAGGATTCTGGGACAGCTGCGGAACAAGACGACATCCTCTGTTGCCATGACAACTGCCTCCATGCGAGCCATCACTCGGTCCCATGCTCGATTGCCCACACAGAGAGAAAGCATACACACACACATACACACACATACACACACACACATCTTCATTCACAGACACAACTCTTAAACCTGCCCTCAAACTCCCACGCTGCCTGGCAACTTACCTCTCGCCCACCCACCTCCCTCCTCTCCGTCCTCCCACTCGCCATCCATCCATCAATCCATGAAGTCCATCCGTGCTTCCTGTGTCTGACTCAATTGTGTAGTTCCTTGTGTAGTTGTTCCTTTTGTAGTTTTTATGTAGTAGTTTATAATCGGAGGCAGTGAGCGGTAAGATTGTTGTTGGTGCACACTGTATATGTGCAATGCTACACATTCACTGCCGGATAGAGCTGCAAGACACTGCAGCAGCTGAACTCAATCCACAGACAATCACAGCCAACCCAGAATATAAAGTTTTCACACTTGTAAAAACAGATACAGACACACACACCAAACACAACACAGATTTGATCAGGCCTTTAACATTGAGGGGGACAGAGCACACATGGCACAAGGTCACATTAACATGGAGATTCTGTCCACATGCTGTTCTGCACATATCCACAAGAGGAGACACATTTGGCACAGAGGGGAAGGGCACTGCTGACCAATTTTCCATGTAGCCTTTTCCCTGCCAAGGTTAAGAGCGCCAGCACACACTTTGCAGCTACGCACACACACACAAACACACAATGACACACGCAGCAGCTCTGGCCAAAAGGCCCATCCCAGGGACAAACACTCTGCAGCAGCAATCAACTTGCTGAGTGGAGAGACACTTGATACAAAGAGGAAACCATTAAATCAGTGCTGACATAAATCATGTCGACATTTCCTGTCTTCTTTTGTATGATAATGTGACACAAAAATAGCCCTGTTCCTACCGTGGCATCATGCTTGCAGCACATAAAATCAATAAAACAGCAACTAATATTATAAAACATGTTTCTGCCACAAGCACGCCCCCACATTTTAACATTCTGCACTACAGTGTGTCACGATCGCTGTCCGAGGTGCTGAACAGCGTTTGTCAGGAATGCAGAGCTGCCTATGACATTATCGATACAATGGCATGGGTCTGGGTGGTAAATTCTCTGAAACAGAAGCTTGGTAATGGGTGAAAAACAATCCATCAGAGAAGACATGGAGACACAGGATATGATATATGATGTCTGCACGTCAGTGATGCCTCTAACCCATACTGTGTATTATTTATGTATAAATCATATAAGGTCTCGACACTCTTATCACAGTTGTTTATCTGAGGTTACTTTAAAATAGTACGCCCCGAGTACAAAATACATCACACCATGAGAGCACTTTTGGACAAGAAACAAATGACCTTGAATGCTTTCTCTCCCCCCTTTCTTGTGTTTCATGAGATAAATAGTTGAGCATCTCCCAGCATGCAGCTGGGGAAAAACAGCGAGATGCCCCGAATAAGTCAGCATCTAGAAGAGTAGCACACTTACACACACACACACTCACCTGTGGATAGTCCAGAGGAACCATTCCACCTGACTTTAATGCCCTGAAGGGAAACCTGTGCAGAAATAGGAGTATAGTCTGATTTTCTTCTTGCTCTAAGTTGACAGCCCAGATTCCAGCGGCACCAATTTACCTTTTACATGACAGTGTGCTTTTAAATAGAAGAGGTCAGGAATATTTATTGTTTCAAGCCACAGAATCAAAGTGTATATGGTGCATATATGAGAGTGATATTACTATGTTTACATTGTTCTCTGTATCATTGACCTTGAATGCTTTTGACCACCTGCTCCATGTAGTGTGCAGTCTGACTGAAAATCCTGATCCATGTTTAAAAGGAAATAAAGTATAGGATCTGGAACAGAGACTACACGCACAATGCCTTAAACACTTCAGGGGATTTTGTTCGGTCTTTTGTTGTTATAATGGGTTATGGTATCGGTCTCCCTTTCTTTTATAAACTTCACGATTAAAACACAAAGAGGTAGCTTTTGTAGTCCGCAGTCATAGGATCTAAGAGCTTGTTTTCTCTCTTCTGTATCTTCCCAGAAACCTCAGGATTTCTTTAATGTGACATTACTGTTAACCAAGTGAAGCTAAGATTTCTTGTCTTTCCTTATCAGCAACACTGCGATCTAAAAATTACAATTTTTTATTATTTTTTTTAATTCTTAAAGATGATTAAATAACAAAGTCAAATGTCATCACATTATTTTAGCGGGTTTGACTGAGAATTGGTTTGGCATTTGTTCACAAACACAGTCCCAGGCATTTCAACCTGGAAACCTAAAATATTTCCAGTGAGAATTAAATGCCATTTGCAGCTGAATGAGAATCACAACAATGGAGCTGCACTAAACTTGACAACAAGGAAATTGGTTGTCCAACAGTAAATGTTCATATTTACTGCAGTAGAAGCTTGAAGCCTCTATTCAGAAAACTGAAGAGGACAAAGAGAAGTGAATGAAGAGTTTGTGAACAACCGGTATAGCCACTTTTAGACAAAAAAAAATAAAAATCCATTGGGCATTTCTTTTCTGTCAGAACAATCTTTCCATTCAGTTAGGGACTGGTCAGCTGGCAGTGTATCCCAACTTAAACTACCTTTTTTTTTTACCAGTAGCAAATTTAGAGATGAATAATCGGACTTAGAGCTTCCTCCACTAAAGTTGTGTTTATTGTCTCAGTGAGGGGAGACAAACAGAAATACAGCATTTTATGTACTCTGCCACATGACTGAGTGCAGGTGCACCTGTTTGTCTCCGAGGCAAAGCAACGATGGGGTTAACGACAGATAATCCAGTGACTGAGTCATTTCATAGTTTCAGTCTAATTTAGTCACATTAGATGAATCACATACTGGGCCTAATTACTGCACAAATGACCACTTTCTAAGGGAATATCGACTAATTTGCGCTGACATATGAATACACTCGTGAAAAACAAACAAAACTCTCCTTGATACAACAAGCTTGTGAAAGTTATCAAATCAAATGTAATACCAGAAACACTACATCCCACACAGATGTGTCAGATATCTACAGCATGTGTAAGCAAATCCTCAAGTGTAATCAATAGTACATTTGTTTGTGGGTGTGTGAAACAGAGAAAGACCCAGGTCTGGTATTGAACCAGATTCACACTCTGGCCATGCTGCTTGTGAATGATGAGTCATTCAGAGTAAGCCTTTCATATTCCACATAGCACTCCATTTAAAACTGACTGAAACTTCAGCTGCTGCCAGGTCTCTCTCTCTCTCTCGCTCTCTCTCTCTCTCTCTCTCTCTCTCTCACACACACACACACACACACACACACACACACACACACACACAGACATGCTTATTGATCAAAGCTGGAGGTGCAGCTGCTATTTTCATTCATCCAGAGTCTCTCCTGGCTCCACCTATTGATTCTCTTTTACTGTGTGTTTAATTCACAGCCAGAGTGAGCCTGACACAGCCTCCACTTCCAACACCTCTCTCAGTGTTTATCGACCATGTAGTAGCACTACTTCTGAGCTCAGTGGCTGTATTTTTCACTGTGGCTGTTTTATTGCGGCGGCCATAATGTTTTATTATTTATACCTATGTGCTACTGCGGCAAGATGAATATCCTTTAACTCATAAGGGTGATTTTTCACTTGGGAACAAGTTGCTTCAATTACAGTGGGTAGCCATGATACCAAAATTACTTTTAATTGCAAAGCCGTGTGAATATACTGGAGTGTGTGAGAAACATGGTCAAAAACGGACTTTAAGTCTGAAATCACGTGCGGCTTATTCCCTCTCTATCCTCTGTAAATGAGAAGTCTTGTGATTATAGCCCCTTGTTATAGCTTCTCGCTCTACCTCCTTTCTTTCCTTCTCTCTGTTACATGTGAAAGGAAATCAAGGAGAACTACAAGGACATAAAGAGAAAAGGAGCTATCACTCTCTCCGCTGCTTGTTGCCTTAGAGACCAGCAGAGAGCGAGAGATAAATCTGTGAAATCTTCTGATCATCTGTTTGTGTGTGTGGGTGTGTGTGTGTGCGTGTGTGTGCGGGTTTGCAGAGAAGCGGCTTGGCTTCTGACTCAGAAGACAGCAGAGGAGAACTCTAGTCTACGCCTCATCTCTCTATCTCTCCCCCTGCTGCCATGCATTTCCTCTCGGAAACTGTTGCTGAGAATCCGATCCAATTATTACAAATTAGAAAGTGACACTGTCTTCCTCCAGCCCGACCTCTAAACCAATATCTGACAGAGGCTCTGCTAGACAGTAGACTGTGTCTATGTCTCTTGAGGATCAAAAGGAACCATAGTGTTAAACGAGGCACAAAATGTTATCTTTAGAGGCAGATAATTAGACAGCGAGTGTCTGAGGCAGGCCAAAAACTGATGAAAGATTCATTCATGGAAAATAGTGTTATTTTTCTGGAAGACATCTTTACTCTAAACAAAATTACCATCAGTGTAAATAAAGTCTTGATTGAGTTTACAGCCTTCACTACCTTTGGGAAGGTCGATCCTCTGTATGCAGCACAGCTGCAGTCACATGGCAGGTCAGGAGCAGGTTACTGAAAAAAAAAAACTACAAACAAGACCTATTATATGCTGGAATTTGAACTTTTTCTCTGTGAAATCGGATTTTCAGCATATTAGAGGAACCGGTAACACACACGGTGAGAAAAATGCTGCTCTGAGAGGAATGTTTGTCCTCTCTATTCATAGAGGAAAGTACCACTTAAAGTGCCTGATTACGTCTGAATTGCATTTGGATTTGTTATATTTTACACTGAATGTGTGAGTTTAAAGTAATTTGATCTTAACCGAGTTAAGCAACCTACTTTGGTTTGGTAAAAGAATTCAGTAATAGCAGTAACTTTGAGCACAGATCAGGAGCTTGTGTGCATTGATTCACATGTGAACTGACTGCTTGAGAACACACTGAAATTTTGGTTCATAACAACTCTGAAAGCCTCAGCTTCAAGCTGCTTGGGACTGTTTGAGTAATGTGGAGTATCAGGGAGATGTCAGTCACATCTGGTCACAGTCACAAAATACACCGACCGGCCTGAGGTATGAAAACTCTACAATTAAATTCATAGTACCAGAGACCCCTTTTACAAAGGATTTTCTATTTTGGTACTCCTAAATGTCTCCTGCTGGACTTGTGTATTTGACTTGAACCCACTTTTATTCAAACAAGTATAAATGATAAAGTAATTCAATCTACAATGTAAAACTTATGTTAAATGTTTGAAAGAAATATTATTTGAATGTTAGCAAAGCCTTCTGCATGGTGAGGAGATGCAAAGGACTGAGTCACAGGTGTGGCTGTGCCAAATCCAAAACTCTCACTAGCTATGAATTAATCCAAGATATCAGTGAATAACTGCAGTTTAATCAACGGCGATTTACTAATTTGATCACTTATATGATACCATTAGTTTCAATAAACCTGGTGGACACAGGTTTTGGCCATTATTACACAATACTGAATTTTGCATTTAAAATTATTTTGTTGAAAACACATAATTTACAGAAAATACAGTGTCTTTACATATTATTTAATGTAGTGTAGGCTATTCCGAAGAAATTATATTTCTAGGAAATTTTTGACTTGTAGGATAATGTATAGGAGGTCTGCTGCAGTCACAATGTGCTCTGCTGCAGAGAATTTTGTCAGATGAACGTTTCATGTTGTATCTGCTGTTTTAAATGATAAACACTGTAAGAACCCCGCTCCTATCCACCTTCCGAGTTTGTCTGCTGGTCATGATGCTGATCTGGGCTAAGCTCTTTTACTTGTAGTTTCTCCACCAGAAGTCACTACAGAAATTATTTTAGATTATATCAAATTAAACAATGGCTAAAACCTCCAGGTCTTGGGTCTCCACGTCCATCATTGTCAGCGAGGACTACATTACTGCTGACATATTCTGCTTAGGGCATTAAAATAATTATAACTTTCATATCAGACCGTGGGATGCAGATTGGCATTGACCCCACAGCTGTGTTGGATGGGTTTCACCAGCTGAGCTGTTTAGAGACATCTTACATCATATTTTGAACAAAAAATATCTTCCACCAGGAAGGACAGCAGCTGAACTCACCTATAGTTCATTTAAATAGGTGTTATCACCTATGTTGACCTGGTTACTGTAAACTGACAGCTCACTCCCCTGGTAATGTGTTGCATTTGTTACATGAAGTTCAAGTTCAAAGTTAAAAGAAAACATCTAAAGCTTTATTATGCAGACTTTTTCTTTTGTGACTTGGCACTCTCTACAGTCTCAGAGTATAATTCACTTTCACACCACTGTTGTAAGATAGCTTAACCTGTGTCCAAAAGGGCAACTTTGCTAACATAACATTGCTGCAGAGTTTAATTTTGTGAAACTTTTGCCAGTGACTTATAGACAGTCCAAGATTTACCCTTGCTTGGCCTCTTGCTCTGTCACTTCTAAGCGTCCTCCATCAGCTTCTTTTCTGGACTATATGCCATGGTGTTTATACAGAAAAGACTGAGCCAGCATATCTCTGAAAACCCATTGATCCACTTGTAGTGTGATATATTGAGATGTAATGTTATCCACTTCTCACTTGCCCTGGTGAGCTCATCAGTGGACCCACTTCAGTTTGCCTACCAGCGCCACAGAGTAGATGACACCTCAGGGAGCACTCAGATGACTCTGCAGTTGTTGGCCTCATCCAGGATGGGGAAGATGGAGAATATAGAGGACTCGTCTGAGATTTTGTAGTCTAGTGCCAGGAAAACTGTCTGCAGCTGAATGTGGGGAAAACCAAGGAGCTGGTGGTGGATTTCCGCAGAGACAAACTCACACCACATACACCGGCCACGCTAGAGCGCTTGATAAGAAAGGCCTGAACAGACTCGACCCGCTAAGGGCACTTAGGTCCTTGGGAGTGCTGGGAGTGCTGGGAGCGCTACTGAGATCCTTGTATGACTCTGCTGTTGCATCAGCCATATACTAGTGAGTTGTCTGCTGGAGCAGCAGCATCTCAGAGGACAAAAACTGACTGAATCGACCGGTGAAGAAGGTTGGCTCTGTTCTGGGCTGCCCTCTTGATGCTGTGGAGGTGGTGGGTGATCGGAGGATGATAGCAAAGCTGTCATCCCTGATGGAAAACCAGTCCTACCCCCTTCATGGTGCTATAACCGCACTGTGCAGGGCTGCGTAAATGAGCGTCTCCGCAGGTCCTTCCTTCTTGCTGCCGTGAGGCTGTAACCAAGCATGCTCCCAGTAGACCACAAATGTATAACTATTGTTCTATTTAACCGTATATTTTTTGTATTCATTTAATGTTTACATGTCCTTGTCTTATGCACTGTCCTTAACCATATGCTGCTGTAACACTGCAAAATTTCCCTACTGTGGTATAAATTAAAGGATTATCTCATCTTATCTTGACTGTACCTAATCGTTACATAGCGCCAGGCATTCATGCATTCAGGGTACTGAGTGGAAAGGAAAGAGGCACCATTGTCCCCTAAAATTGCATTAAACTTTAACTTAACTTATAGCAATAGTTAAGCTGTAAATATACAGTAAATCATATTAGTTTAGACTCAAACAGACAAACGACAGCCAGGCGGTCAGTAAAGATATGGTTTATTCACATGGACATTTTTGAAAACTGGATACATCTTTGGTTCTATAATCTGTCTTAGTTTGCTGTATATAATATGTACACAGTTGTAGACATATTTGCATTTATTCCATAATTACAAATATTACAAACATTTCACTGTGGAAAAGAAGTTTAATATGAATCCTCCTCGTTTTAACACTACTTTCTTCAACGCACATTCTGTGTTTATAATGCAATTCTACTGAACACATTGCCATAGAAT
Organism: Chelon labrosus; assembly: GCF_963514085.1. Classification (NCBI taxonomy): domain Eukaryota; kingdom Metazoa; phylum Chordata; class Actinopteri; order Mugiliformes; family Mugilidae; genus Chelon; species Chelon labrosus. The sequence continues at coordinate 2,004,922 of NC_140346.1, forward strand.
CGGGTTGAATTCTACCTCAACGGTGAAAAGAAGAAGAAGAAGAAATATGCACATTTAGGAGCATTTATAAATAATATATATAGTGTATATATCTATTGAGAACATTAAATTAAATGTTTTGTATTAGAAAAGGCACTTTAATTACATAAACTGCTTTACATTACATTATTGGGGGCACATAAAGACCCAAAAAAATGACCATGTAAAATAAACCATTTTATGTGGCTGTGGTCTTACCAGGACTGAGAGGGGACTGCTTTGGATGGTTGGTGGAACTCTAAATTCGCTTTTTGCTTGCTCATTAGCTAAGAATGAAAAATAAAAAATGTTATCAGGGATGGGTACGGAGGAAAAATTACAGTAGACGAAAGAAACAGAGATGACAATGTGAAGGAGAAAGAGAGACAGCTCTTCCATGGTGTCTGCAGTGATTACCTCTGCAGACCTTTGGCGTAGATATTCTGTGATTTGCTGCAACCTCTCTGTGCATGTGTTCATTAACTCCATCCCCATGGCAACCGAAGTGGCAGTGTCAAGGCTTGAAGTCGCCCAGAGGGTGACCTTGCCTTCGACAAACGCACACAGCTGCATCCATCTCTCTTTCCCTCTTTCAGTCTCTGTTTCAATCCATCCATTTCTTGAGCCAGCTGCCTCTCTGTCATCCACTCACAACCCCCACCCAAAACCAGCCACCCACCCATCTGAGCTACCAGGCAAAAAGAGCTGGCACCCATACCCTCGTCGTCAAACACAGCCAAAGTAGTTCTCCCTCTGTCTTCTGCTCACACACCAGCTCGACTTTGTGTGTAATGAGATACAAAAAGACGTCTAACTGTCGGGTGGTACTGTTACTGGGACCTGAAGCAGGCGGAGCATGTCCCGCCTTTGTCCTTCTCTAACTGAGGTATGATGGTGTCGGGGATCTCTGACTGGAGCATGTCGTTCTCACTGGCAATGATGTGTTTCACCAAGCAGTTAGCTGCTTCGTCGATGTTGATGTTTTCCTGAATGTAGACAAAAAAGGGAAAGATGATATGGAGACAGGGTGAATAAAGATACAGAATACGGAATGAAGAAGATATATCAGTGAATGCTAACACTGTGACGAGCTACCGAACAAGACGCAGATAAAAAAAAAAATGTGTGCAGGAGGAAAAACCCGTGAGAAGAACCTGTGAGAGCAGGTGAGTGACTCAAATGGACCGTAACTAAACTGAATAGATGGATGAAGCACCAGGCAGCAGCCGTGACGTGAACACAAACTGAAAGGGATCTTTGCATACATTTATTCACAGTGGCTGCCAGTGGTCTAAGACAGAGACAAATGACAATGCAGCATCACCTCCACTGACACGCAAACACACAATGGAGAATACAGCAAAAACAAAGCAGTTGTGACTAGTAAAGCAAAATGTGAGACGTGTATGAATTGTTCATTCGCATAATGTCAGGAAAATATGTACCTGGAATATTCAGCATGATGGCAGAATGGAATCCATATCAATAATTCATTAGTCCCAATCGGAAACCGTTCATATTAAAGATGCAAGCACATTCTAATTCACAACGCAAAGACTACAGCCAATGGCCAAATAGTATGCGCTTTCTGTGTGAAAAGAAATAACTCTTTATACCAGCAGGTTGCAGTGGTCTGTTTGTCATTAGGAAGGGGACTAGCCACAGAAGCTAGGACTAGCTAGGACACCAAGAAGCTAGGAAGACACTGGTCTCTCCTGAATGATGCCGATCAGTTGGTTGACAGTTTATTCATTCTAGATGATCATGTCGTTTGATGTATGTGAATGTTCGTTGAGAGGACGCGCCCTCTTGACTTCATCGTTTTTTTGGTTTTTTTTTTTTCACTTTAATCACACTGGTTTGCTAAGCTGAACAGTCACTCAGTGATCTCTCTGACTCTCTGACATACTGAGTAATATAATTAGTGTCAATGGTGCCGACACAACGCTCAAACAAGGGTCACAGACGCTCACTGACTGCCCGACACCAGCAAGGGGCTGACTGGTGTGTAGAAAAGGTAGATAGAAAAGCACTATATAGAAACAAGACCATTTATAAGAAGGAAGGAAAGTCTGACAGGGAAGTAACTAGTGAGAATTAGTTATTCAAATTTGGAAAGGAAAATTTATGTCAACGTTAAACAACTGTTAAAACCATATCAGTGTGAACTGCACTGAATAACATATCATTTTAAATCCTCTCTTAAAACACATTTTTTCTTTTTGCGTCTCAGCATGAGATGTTGGTTCTTATTGTTTGATTGGTTTTATGATTTTAATCTTGTTTCTGATTTTTCTATGTGTTTTATATATTCTCACGTCTGTGTACAGCACTTTGGCCAACTGTGTTGTTTTTAAAGTGCTGTATAAATAAAGATTGATTGATAGATTGATAGACTGATAAATTGATAGATTGATTCCATACCAAAATGTATCATCCCTTAAATTGTATCTCAATGTCATGTCCCATGTATCTGGACACATATCAGATTATTTTATAACAGAGAGATGCACATCCCTAAAAACACTATTGAACACAGAGTAATTGTCAGCTAAGTAGGACAAAAATAAAGCAAAAAACATACTCAGAAACTTTACTCAGATGGAGTTTGCCTTGGTTGAGAAGGATGTGAACGAGTGTACGAGTGTAACTCAACACAAACCTTTCCATATGTTATGATCTGTTAGACTTACTCTTTTCTTCCAAAATGACCCCCCCCCCCCCTAGAAAACACCTTTTCTATTCTCTGCCAACTTCACTTCCCTCCTAAAGTGTGCATGCAGAACATGTCCAGAGCCTACCAAGATAAAAGTTTGTAATAATTGTTTTGGCAGGCTTTTTAAACAGTGAGCTCAGAATGCCTGAGCTATCCCTCTGATGCCATATCAACTCTAGAATAGACTGTGATTCAGCTCAAAGAGAGGCTGGTACACAGTCTTGTACAAATGAGGTCTGAGGGATCAAGATGCACATCACTTAAAATTAATTTTAGACAATTACTATTACATAATTACTAAATAACTTCCTTTACTCTTCTTTCACTGCAGCACGTCTATTTACACTATCACCTTCACCTTGTGATGGTATAGGCCTTTGTTATGTAGAAAAATCTCTCAAAAACAAATCTCGTCACATGCAAAAACAAAAATGTCTTCATTCAGATGCAGATACTTTCTATTACTGCAGCTGTGCACCATACATAGAAAACTGATTTTGTATTGAGCACTATAATTAAGTTTTATTGCAGTTTTTGTACTGTACATGGACGTGTGAAGCATGTGTGTGTCTTGGTCTATTTTCTTCTTTTACCACCCAGCTGTGAGATTCCTAGCTGCCTCAGTGAGGACTTGAGCTGAGTGTCAGTGTGCCAGTGCGTAGCACACATCTGAATGAAAAACACTTGTACGGATAAATACAGAGTCACACAGTACACTTTGAAAATCTGAAATAATTCAGGATGAAGTTTTCGATTAAAGTTGAGGATCAAAACAAAAAGGGCACAACAGAGAATAAACACGTCTCTTTTACAATTAGTGCAAAACTGTGGTTGTTATATTCCCTCAACATTCCTGGGCATTTTGTCTGGACGATGATAAGGCACCTGAGGTAAACGCTGCTGACCTGAAATAACACAGAAGGTACGTGTGCACTGAGACGCTTTGAAAATTCAGCAGAGCTCTGTGATTGGGCCTTTATTCATATGCAAATACTGAAGAGACTGAGACTGTGCTAAACTCAGCACTTTTAAACGATTTCCTCAGATCCTGAATGTGCCTCTGTGGTGGCATCTCTACAGGCTAATCAGGTGCTGGCTCTCTGGAATCGAGGAGTCAGCTGTCCCTCAAGGACATCTGAACAGAAAGGGCACGTCTGCTGACATGCAGGCTCAAATCTCAGAGCTGATGCTGAAGGAATGTCTTTGTTTCATTGTAGTTACGTCACTGCTGTGAGTGTGTCTCATTCTCACCTTAGCAGACGTCTCGTACCACCCCACAAAGCCATTCTCCTGGCAGAACTGCTCCATCTTTATTCCGTTATTGGTCAGTACGTCCCGACCCTGGTCACATTTGTTAGCCAAAAGCACGGTGGCCACATGTTTCCCATTGGCAAGTGTCAGTTTGGAATCCAAGTCCTCCTTCCATTTCGTGACGGCCTCAAAGGAGGCAGGCCGTGTCACATCAAACACGATGAAGGCGCCCATGGCTTCTCTGTAATACACACGGGTCATGTTGCCGAACCTCTCCTGACCTGGAAGACACAACAAAGACACGCACAAGGTAAAGGAATTATTGTTTTGTACCGGGGTGTAGTTCTAATCCAATTTACTCATTTTATCACACTCCCATTTCATACGTGCTTGCATGCATTCTCTACGTACCTCACCTCCTTCTCCATTCACGAGAAGCAGCATGAGGGAGATAAGAGGCAGACACGCAGAGAGAGGAGAGGTGTGTCTTTGGTGTGTGTGCTTGCCTGTGAGATTGTCTGTAAAAACTCCTGAGGGTAAAATTAATTTGATAAGCTCTGTTGGAATGTTGTATCCACACAGATTGTCCCATCCATAATGTCTGCTATAACACCATCAGCCATTCAGTTGGCGAATACAATCAGCCTGTGGGCTAGTTGTTTTCACAACATGTATGAGCTAAAACCCTAAACTGGTTTTCCAAACTGCTCAGCGGGAAAATATATTATAGATAATATTCATTTATTTATTTCTTGTTGAGTCCCACAGGATTATTTCTTACCTGAACAGGTGGTTCAGAGCAAAGGGTCAGCTGCAGAACAGCTGGGAGGAGGAAAGTCTTCCACAAGGACATAACAGAGGGGCAGATGCTTGTCGAATACTCTTTCTTAAGCAAAGTGTTTTCAGTGACACTAAGAAAAAGATATTTAATTACGAGTTTAAAACTCAACTTATCTGATTCATCAGACTTGTGTGGGTGTAGAGTGATCAGATTTCACTGAAAGTTGAAACCTTTGCGTCTTAATATAGGTGCCCAAAATATGACATATAAATCTATTCAGGTTTTCTAAGGTTACCATAGGACGATAAGATCCACACAGCTCACCATAGTCAGTGTGATTTTAAAAGGCAGAGCAGTGTTTAAAGCTCCTGAAATAAGTTCTATATATCTCACTTATTTATACACGGTAAAGCTCTGTGAAGCTGTCAGCCTGTCAGCCCAGGCCTCAGCAAAATTGCAGACCAAAATAGAATGGTTCAAGTTGTTTATCTTGGGAAATGCACAAAAAACTGCCAGGGATTTATTATAACTGTGGCATGAGAAAACTTTAGTCTGTTAAAATCCCCAAACAGACCTGCAGTTGTGATGAGCAAAGTAAAAATACTCAACAAGAAATATATGTTTTGCAGACATTGTTTGTTAACTGGATATAACTTGAAATGCCATGAAAACTAAACTGGGAACCAGTATGATGAGGTAATTCTGATTATTTAGGCTTTACCACTGCAAGGCTTCCACTTGAGTTTGGGAGCACACAGAGTACAGCACAAAACCTATAGCAGTTTTCTCTGAGGGAGACACTCATCTTTGTTTCATAAAAGAAGCTTTCTGTATACAGGAGCTTGGGCCTCAAATCTGCCTCACATGAGTTTCAGACACATGACTGCTTGCGCTTACCGGAGAGAGCGCACAAGAGGGGAGAGAGCAGCAGGTCAGACGATTCTTCTAAAACTCAGCCGACACTCATGTGACACGAGGCTGCTACAGCCTTTAGGTTTGTCATCTAAGCCAACAGCATCACGGTCAAAAGCCTGCATTACTTCTGATCTCTGTGGTCGCCCGAGGCAATGAAAGCATCGAAAAGTAACAAGAAAAAGTATTACGATTTCTCATGGCCGTAGCTTTCTTTCATCACACCCATCCACTGTGGTGTAGTGAGCAACATATAATACAAATATGTAATATAAAATACAAACACAAAATTTAGAATAAATTAAAAAGAATAAAAAAACAAGTGGAGATGTGATTGAATCACATGGTGATTCAAATTTAGGTAAAAATACATGCTGTGCATTTATCATACACATAGTTTTAAAGCAAGAAGACTGAGATCAAATGATAGAAGCAGGAAATATGTTTGTAATCTGGGCTGGGAATCTGTGTTCCTATTTTACTGGAAATTAGATCAGATTATTTCAAATCCAGGCCCAAATGACCAGCTGATGCAGAGCTTTATGCCAATGACCTTAAAGTGGAAGACAGTTGTTATGGTTGATTTCAGATTTATCATGTGGTATCATGATGCTCCCTCACCGTCACGTGACGTAAAGGCTCATTTTATGGTATGAAATTAATCTTTTTTTTTTTTTTTTCTTTTCAACATGTGATGCAGAAGCGCCTCGCCAGGTGGTTTGAAGTGAGTTATGCCAACAGGTCAGCTGGTTCACATGAGGAACATTAACCCTTAATATTCTCCCTATAAAAATATTTTAATCAACGTTGCAATAGACCTAACAGCATGTTCCAGTGCAGCGAATCTGTTTATCTGGACTAAATGAGAAATCAGGCCTCACGCCAACTCTCAAAGTTTTAATTTGAGTGGCCAAACTCTGATAAATGTTTCTTCAATTATTCTGAAAGCTTAGTCTCTGACTAAAAACAAAAGCACACATTGAGGAGGGGAAATTCATTTTAAAGCAATCATTTCAGTGTGTTATTGTGAAGCTGATTCGTCAATTGTTTGACCAAGAAAGAACAGCAAAAATAATTAGAAACACAATTTTCTTAGGACTACTAACATTAAAGAATTCAAATCTAGCCTTAAAGTCACTTCATTTAATTTCCCTAAGGGAAATGCGCTTCTTTAATTATCTACCAGCTTCTTTTTCATCTTTATCTTCATATGAAAATAATAACTTTCTAAAGAAAGCTAAAACAATGAACTAATGTTGTTTAACGCCCATTGTTGACCACTGGATGTTAATAAAGCTGTTAAAAAAAGATCCACGTAAATTCCTTACATAGCCTATTTATCTATTTGAAGATACTTCTAAACCATGTGTAAAGTTTGAGTCGGAGGAAAGGAAGTCACAGAAACTAACATCTGAGTGTAATTCCAAACTTTTTATCAAATGTTCTGTCTGCGTGTGACCTGCTATTTCCCTGCGTAAAAGCTGCACCGTACCAGCGATGTCCCACAGCTGCAGACGCACCGTCTCCTGGTCCCAGTTGAGGACTTTGAGTGCGAAGTCCACCCCGATGGTGGCTCGGTAGTTGGGGCTGAAGTTGTGATGGACATACCGCTTGATGATGCTGGTCTTGCCGACCCCGAGGTCCCCTATCACAAGAATCTTGTAGAGGTGCTCCTTGTGGTGGTTGTTCTGCATGGCGACCGAGGAGGGCGAGAGCTGAGCATGAATCCACAGTAATGGAGAGGGCCTGCGGATGAAAGGGGAGCAGCAGAGGACAGCACAGAGAAACGCGGAGAGAGCTGGGAGCGAGAAGGGGAGGTGGGAAGTGGAGCGGAGACGTCTGGACCTTGTGACTCACACCGAGGAGCTGCCAGGGAGAGCCGGGATGGATTCAAGTTGTCCAAAGAGATAAGTGTTTAGATTACCAGGAGTAACAGACAACACATAGCATACTTCCTCACATGTAAATGAGCTAATTTAATAATTAATAATGAATTACCCATTATAAGCATCAAAAGTCTTAACCGTGCAGCAGAATGCTCCGTTAATACGGTATGTTGCGCATTCAACTACCAGACTTGGTTTCTGATGCATCAACATATATATAATGTTGTAGTGTTGTTGCTGGTTAAGGTAGAAATAAGGTGGAAAAATAAAAATAAAAAAGTGTAACTAGGATAAATACTATGAGAATTCTTGTACTTTTACATTTAAAATAAAAAATGATGAACAAAATCCCACCATGGTGGTTAGCACTGATGCCTCACAGCAAGAAGGTTCTGGGTTCGAATCCATGCTGACTGGGGCCTTTCTGTGTGGAGTTTGCATGTTCTCCCTGTGTCTGCGTGGGTTCTCTCCAGGTACTCTGGCTTCCTCCTTGGTTGTCTGTCTCTCTGTGTTAACCCTGTGATGGACTGGCGACCTGTCCAGGGTGTACCCCTGATGAATGAATGAAAAATCCCACCTAATACTACTTGTCTGAAGACCCCATTGATTTGATGTTTGCAATGTGTTCACTAGAGCTTGCAGAGAACACAGCCACATACCCCGTTAGAAAATGGTGTGCACACTTATGTCACCTTTTTCAGTGCCACTGCAAATTGCATATAATGGTATAGAAGTTCTGATTCAGTCTGACATTTTTACATCACAAAAACCCACCACTTTAACAGAAGTGTATACTTTAAAAAAATACCAAAGATACAAAAGACTATAAGTCACATCCAATTGCCCAGAATTTAAAGTGATGTTACCTCTCTAACACATAAAACATTCATTGATTCAACAACAAAAGGGAGGCAGAATAAAAGGCTCCACAATCAGTTGCTTTATTAATCGATTCAGAAATCACTGGAAGTGCTCCACAGAGAAACATGTCAGTCTGTTTGATGCAAGGACAGAAGATATACTAATTTTCCATCGTGCTTCCCTGAGACAAAGATTAATAGTCCTGCACCTGACAAAAACACAGACTTCTCAATTCCCTTTAAATGTTACAATTACAGCGTGTGCCAATCCACTTTGATTTCAAGTTCGCACTGGCAGTTCTAGCTTGAATTAGGCAGTTAGTCAGTGATATAAAAAAAAAAATACATCATCAGTTGCGGACATTGTAAAGTCTGAGAAGTATTATGGCTTCCCTTCAATTAAAATCCATTTTTTTAAGAAATGGGATGTAGGAATACTTTTACATCCCCATGTCGCCATTTTTGCAGGATAATTTACTAATCAACAGTAACCAGTGAAATAAACTAGAGACAACTGTAAACACTTAAGAATCTGACAGCTGGTTACAAAGAAGGAAATGTTCACACTCATTTAGAATGAGATATTTTGATTCAGATTTTGGGTTGATTTCCCTTTAAAATTTTTATCAGTCAACATTACTGTTAAAGCAGAAATCCGTAGCTTTTTATCTTAATGTGCAATTTTCAAGGTTTTCTAACTTGTAGGATTAGGGAGGAAGAAGACTAATTTACTTTGAAAACAGATTTTAAAGTAAAATCTGTTATCAACTCCCATTCTGAGTTTCCGGCTTCTACAGTTTGGGGATAGGTTTGGCTGCAACTGCAATGCTCTCGATAGAACACTCGTCACTTCCCCGGCGGATTCGGAAGTAGCCATTCTCGCCCCAGGTGGTGCCCCAGCTGTTCTTCACAATCCAGTACTTCTGTCCGGTCTTGTGGCAGTGGCCATACCCCACTAACAGCACAGCATGGTTGGTCAGCTCGAATGGGTTGAAGGAGTCTGCAAGGAATGTGTGGTGGTAGATGCCTTCCTTGTAGTGCATGAAGTCAGGGTAGACCTGTGGACATAAGAAGAATTTACACATAAGTTCAAATAGAATTCATTCATTGTTGGGGTAGTTGAATGTCACCATTTTGTTGGCTTGGATGTGGTTTGAGGTTAGCAATTTAAAGCTATACTTGCAAAGATTTAGGGAATCATTATGTTTAAAGCAATGGCATAATGCAATTTGTGGTTATTAAAAAAAAAAAAACTGAAATATTTGAAAAGAAGTAGCTTAATGAGTTACTGTATACTGCAAGTTTTCCCTCAGCATGTACATGCAAGGTGAGCCACCATTCTTAATACAAAGAACACCTGAGGCAAAACCATTGACCTTTAAGCTTGCAAGAATTTCTGCTAAGTTGTGAAAATGAATTAAAGCAGAGCTCAGACTACAGGATTTAGAAAATCCTACCCAGTTCTTAAATATGGTTGCAAAACACTTTAGGAGAAACTTCAGATATCCTGCTTTCTAATCTCCAACTTGCACACGATCCAAAATTAGTAGAGCAAAACACTACATTACTATAAGATTACAAGCTCAGGGAGCATTGAATGCACCACCATACATTATCTGTTAGGGGAAAGGACACAGTGACTGCGGTACAACAACTTGCTGTAAATCTACTGATCCATCAGTCCAGTAGGTGGCTTTAATGCACCTCCAATCCAGCCTGACAAAGTAAAACTCGTAATTTGTAATACTTTAGAGAGGGAAAAACCCAAAAAATATGTATGGATGTGAAAATGGTTGGGGAAACACGGTCAACACAGAGTATCTGTTCTTCAGAAGGAAGTGGAGAAGAGAGCTAAATATTTGTAACAGTAGTATGGTAGTTACTGCCGGTGTAGAAGGAATTTTACTTTTGCTTGACAACACCATTAGCTATTCCATGTCCTTGCAGACTTGTTTCTCTCATCTCTCTCCCTCTCAAAAAAAATAAATAAATTATATTATAGGTTTATCTTTAAGACACCTTAGAAAACAACTTCTCAAGCAGTAGAAGTTATTCCTGGTTGTTCAATGAACACAAAAGAAATATCAGTTGTTTTACCTCAAAGGCCACTGCCATTGGTCCATTCTTGACTAGCTCCAGCATCATGGCCATCTCACTGCAGCCGCCATAGAATCCACCAACATAGCCATATTCTGCCGCGTACATGTGTCCACAACTCTGAGGAACGCCACACGGAGAGTTCTTTGCAATATATGGAAAGCATGACTCATCCACGATGCCGAAATCCTGCACATACTTCCCAATTAGATATGGGAACCCACCATCACAGCCTTGAAAAGGGAGAAAAACATCTGGTTTGCTCAAAAGATAAAACATTCTGAACTGTGCAAAATATTTTTAAGGCTGTCTCGACTTTCTTACAAGCTAAAATCTATTATGCGGTGCAAGACGGAAAAATGAAGACGCTTTTTACAGATCTCTTTAAAGTAATTAGCAAATAAATCACTAATCAGGGCAGGTAAGAAATGCTTGACTTTCAGATGGTAGTGAGGATACACTTTCCAAAAAAACACTTCAGCATTACTTGCTCTGATAAGGTGGTAGAAGGCTGCAAAGACATTTTCCCTGACCATCATGTATTACAATATGAATGTTTTACACAGTACATCACATACATTTTCCAACTGCCACCCAATGTATATTGAATCTGCATTAACTATTTTAAAGTGAATTTATCAGATTAGTTTACCTTGAGAGTATTCAGAGCAGGAGACCACTTGTTGAGGGCTGAGGATAGGGGCTTCACTGTTGTTGGTGAGAATTCGAACACGAGCCTCCAGCATTCCCATGGAGGCGAAGGAGTAGCAGCTTCCACATGATGCTGAAACAAAACATGAGAGATTTACACCAAAGGGAGTACACACAGGAAGAGAATAGCACGTGGGGAGATAACAAACGAAAAAATTAAATACTGCAGACTGTACTGCACACATGATACACCTATGAAATAAAAATCCTAATAAGTTGCAACTGTATACTTTAATAGAACATTTATTCAAGAATGCATTATACCACTCAGCAATTAATGTCTCTGTAATGTCCCTGCCCGTGTATACTTATCAGCCACAGCTATGCGTAATAATGGAGCAAGGCTCAGAGACGGACACACTGATTAAAGGAACTGGTTACTAAACACAGTGTGAGACACCAAGTTCTTAATAAAATGCTCTGCAGAAACAAATTAGGCCAGGCAACAGAGGCTGCAGGGATTTGCAGGGTGATCTAATTGCGGTAATGATTCAAGTCAGGCTGACACTGAACACTTTATTGAAGACCTTTTGTTTCTTAAGACTAATAAAAGCCATTCATATAGATTAAAGATCTGCACTAGAGGGAAACTTGTGCTGTTACTGTCAAAGTTCCATCGCAAGCCTTGAGGAAACTGTCTGGGATTGCTGTGACATCTACGACATTAACAGCCACGATCCTACAGCACATGAGACCATAGACCATTAACTGCACACCATATCTAAGCTCCTTTTTACATGTTTCTTTTATATCAACTACTGGTATTCCTCGGGTAAACCCACATGAAGCAACTGAGGTTTATATGTAGCAAAATGAGTCATGGTATCGCAAATCTTTAATCAGGTCTGATGCTCACATCACCAGAAAAGTATGACCAGAAATATGTAGAACGTCTCTTGTCTATGACAAGAGCGCAATGAAAATATACAGATATCAAACATTTGTCAGACAGAAGTTTTCTGTAGGTTAAATGCAAACTAGTCACTAAAACATGTGGCGTGTCAAACACTGAGAAAGAAAAATGTTTTTCCTTTCACTATTAGTACCTATAGTGTGCCTGGTTAAAAGTTTACCAAAGTATTGGCAGCTCTGATACAGTGTATGGGTCCTCCTTGCATCACAGCCTTCGTAAGGCCAGCCAGACCAAGTCATCCTCAATCCCACCACTTTTTGTGGACAAAAATGGAACCTACAAAAGCTGGACTCATAACACAGAAGCAAAATAAGCCTTATAGCACTGCACAGTGGCTTAGAGGCTTCTCGTGAAACACTTCAGACCTCTCCACATCCTTAAACCCCACCCTACAGAGACCCTCTCAGACTCTCAAAGCACTCAGCACGCATAATCTCTCCACTCTCACACTAGGCTGTGCAGGAACACAAGAGGAGGGCAGAAAACAGACCCAGAACTGTCAAGAGGGAAGCAAAGCAGCTGTTGAACTGCTGCTTCTGTCAGTTTCTAGCTTACTGACAGCTGGTTGAATGTAAAGGTATGATCCTGCTTTTTTTTTTTATTTTTTATTAAATGTCTATGTCATGTGTGAATGTGAAAAATACAGTTATGTTTCAGTCCTTTTAAAACAGATCTTTGGGAGAACTTGAAATTTCCTCAGCACTAAACAACAACTCTTTCAAGGTTTCTACAGAATAATAATAATAAAATGTCACCTTGGTTTCTCACAGGGCTGACAAAGTTAACACCATCAACATTTCTCCAGTCCCAATGCTCAGGCAAACCTGCCGCCATCTTGGCTACATCAGCTTTCACAGGCGCAGGGCGAACACGCCTAAAGTAAAAATAAAGAGTCACATTATGTAGGCATTTTCCATCTGACATTTGCATTGAAAAACTGTTGCAGAATAACAACATCTAAATCAACTGTAAGGAGGATCTGTTAGTCCAAATAATATTTGAAGGTTTTAAAGGGTTCATTTCAATTAGCTTTTGATTGTGCATGTGTCACTTCTATTCTGGGTGAAGTACATCTTTATTTTACACTTGAGTGATTGGTGACCAACTGAACTGGGAGCCTGTCACACACTTTCAGTAAAAAGCAGTATGATAGCCTCATAATATGTCTTTCAAAAAAATTGGAACTCCTTATTGGTGAAAGAGGCACTCATCATCTTGGCACTGAGAGTCATCTGTTTTATGTGGTGATGGCGTACTAGTACTGTGTAAACAGCTTCATCAACCAAATACCCAAAAGAGACACACCTGCAAAATGTTCTCATAATGACTATAAAGACTCTTGATTCTTGATTTTTTTTTTTTTTCCCACCCATGACAAATGACATGGTCGAGAGTATAAAATGGGAAATGTAAGTAAATACTCACACTGGGATACGTGAGGCAGGGCCTCCTGCTCTGTACTGCAGCTCCTGTAAAGTGTACATCTCGTTCTCCGGATAGGGCACAGCCTTCCATGAGCTCTGAACAGCATTGATGGCATCAATGAAGTCCAGGTTGTGTTTGTACGGCTTCTGTAGCAGCCTGGCGGGAGAATGATGTCACGTGTGAGGTTTCGTTTTAAAAAAAGATGGGCTCATCTGCCCCTCAAACAAAGAGAAAAAGGAGCATCATGTTGTGTAACCAATATTATATGTGTACTTTGTGAAATCTGTACATCCATGGACAGAGAAATACAGCACTACAATAAAATGAACTTGTGTGAAGCAAAATACTTACGATGAATAACACACATACAACAGAGTTCCTTTTTCTTTAATCATTTCCTGTCTACCTCTACTCTGTCAACTGTCAAATAAAATCATATGGTTTTTCATGATACAGTTAGACAAGGGACCAAAGACAAGGCGGGTCTACTGTAACGTGCAAATCCACTTGTTTTAATAAAAGTGAAAGTTAATTTCCTAGGTTTCTCATTTCTTTTAATGAGTTCTTTTTAATGTACTGTCTTAGCTAGAACAAACACACTTGTGAATATAATATCTGTACTAATTTATGGGGTGTTACATATTTAAACCATCTTTCCCAATATGACAAAAAAAATGTTCCAATTTATAGTTGATAGATGCTATCCTCTATTTTCTTGTGCAAATGTCAATTGTAATGTCCATCCATGTACACAGTTTAGAACCGTTTAACCAGCCATCAGCAGTACATATGTTATATCTCTCTTTGATCAGTGTTTAGGCAAATATCCTTCAAGGGGTATTTCTCTTTTTAAAATATGTTGAAGGGCAATGTGTATCTTTCTCAAATAGTCTTTGATAATAGTAGTTTACTTTGGTAAACTTTTCAGTTTCAACTGTGAGGCTCAGGTAGGATAGACGGCATTATATAGTCTGAGGGGACTTCCACAGTTCTAACTAAACACTGACCAAATACAGCTGTTTCCATGTAATCCGCATTGCTTGCAAGTTGTGATGAGATGATCTATTCCCATAAACACAAATGAGCACAAAAATGTATCAAATGTTTGTAAGGACTATCTGAATCTAGTTTAGCAGAAACAAGGAAGGTGAACTTACATACAAACAAAAATAGAGCTATGTGGAGTTGTTCTTCTATTTGTACGAACCTGAGCTGAAGACTGACGATATTTTAAATTACAAGTAAACTTGAATCTACTGGAACCTTGTAACTTGACACTTAAAATAACTTCATTTAAATCGAACTGGGGCTGTAGAGAACATGAATCGGCTTTACGCTGCCAGATACTGTCAATTGCACCGCCTCTTAAAAATATGAGATTCTCTGATGTAAATTCAATCTTACAGACCCGTTTCAAAGGTTTTTGAGAGTGACTACGACTAAGGTCACATCAGATGAGAAGCAAAGGAGTGAAAATGTAGATGTAACAAAACTGTCAAAACTACATGGCAGCTTTTCTAATACACCAGTCTTGTGGTTGAAAGTTTGGTTCCTCTATTTTTGCATTAGGGAGATTTACCAAACTGCTGTAGTTTACGTACTCGCTGCTGAAGAGCGGTTTGAGATCCGTGTGTGGGGTCACTGTTTTTACCCTCTTCCCTACAAAACAGGCCCAGTTACGTCCCAGAACATCATGGACCCAACCTGGTAGGGTCTGGTCGCAGTAGCTGGTCACCTTAGGGCCCTCCTGAGTGTACTGAAAGAGTTGGGGGACAAATGGATTATATACAACACTGTATTGTCATTTTATGCAAATGCAAATGCTCAGTTCCTTTAAGCAACTGAATTCACTGGAAATTAGTATATATTCAATTGTTTTTAGTAAATTATTCAAGTAGTCATTCCGTCATAAATTTGAGAAGGAATTCTGGGATCTATAAAGCAACAAATCATCTTCTCATATTGCCATTAAGTTAAATCAAGAACCAAACAATGAGGAAGTTGACCTCGTGGATAAATCATATAAACGGCTGGAAGACAGACAAGCCACGACACTTCCCTCCACTCAGTGTCATGTGAGTGACGAGAAATGACACATGACCACAAGATTAGATTTCAACCTACTGCTTTTGTATGTCGCACATTTTACAGATACCATCATTAAATAAAAAGAGAGGAAGCAGAGACGCTGAAAACCAAACCACGGAGGAGTTAAACCCTGCAACCACAAAACTTCCTTTCCACGTCATTTTAAAGTCCGCAATGGACAAAATTATAAGTTAAACTTTGACTACAGCCAGTCAGCAAGCTGGGCTAACTCAAGGAAGAGAAACAGTACATGCAAGCAGTGGACACTCGGCCAGCAAGGAGATTACATGTTTTGCAGCATTACAATGGCAAAATAGTGATATAATGGTGTCTATCCATCTTTTACCCTGAAGAAGGCAAACCATTTGTAGTCATTGATGACAACTTCAAAGCCCTGATTGTAGATGAGGGTGAAGAAGCCCGTGTTTCCCAGCTCATCTGTGGCTACAGACAGTTTCTCCAGGGTCACAGTCACTGTGCTCACATCTGTGGCTGAGGGGGAACGGAACATGATATAACAAATGACAGAAAATGTATCTAGACTCACGTTTTTAACATTCCAGTAATCTGTGCACAACAAAAATGATTGACCCAGTTTATTAAGTGTACTTCAATATTTATCTGTGAGGGTCATGTACAGAATTATACATATATTTAGCATCTGCTCTATCGCATCAGTGTTAGCTCAAAGCTAATTTAGATTAAAATAAAACAGGATACAGGACAACTGAAAGTAGGCCTCAACTTGTCACATGACTAAAAATTGAAACTATTGCCATGATCAGTCTCATTGTGTGATCAGTTTTTGGTATGTTGTGATCTTTACCTTCAGAGGAGCAGTTTACAGTCTTGTCCTGTCCTCCTTTGGACACCTGGAATATCCATGTTCCCAGCAGGTCCTCATAGGTGCAGTTGGCCGGTGTGTCACCCCAAGACCCCTCAACCCAAATCAGGAAGACACACAGGAGCACAGCGCTCAGCCTCATCTTTATACACACCTAGCTTACCTCCAAACACTAAAACCGACGCGCCCGAGAAACGCAAAAAGTCCTACCCTGATAATACTCTCCTTTGTCTCACTTGGACTTATCTGCGTCTCCGTCCTCTGTCCGCTATTTAAACTTTTACACAACCCCAAATTTTAACTTGTCCTGTCAAGATAGGTCGCTGCAACGACGCAACGCACATGCGCACACTTAGCTAGAACCTTAGCCAAGTAGCTAACGGTTACAAAAGATACGCCAGTATATTTTTAATATTTGTATCAATATTGGAGTATTTCCAAAACATTTACTCGCGTGTTATCCATTTATTAACATATATGCCAGTTCTAAACATGCAAAGAGTAGTACATTAAGACTTTTACACGTTTGGGACGTAACTACCGATACTTCAACGAACAAGGAAAAACTTGTCTGTGAATCTCTCGCGCTCTCCACCGTCCTTCGTCTTTTTTGGTTTCAGTTTCCTTGTCATGTGACCAACCAGCTGAAACAAGGCATGCGCAGTAGATGCGATAGGAGAAACGGGTGGAAAAATCTAAAAAAAGGCCGCAGGTGTTGCTGGTAAGATCTAAATTAAAACCATGCGATATTTATATTGCAGCAAATTATGTTTATATATATATATATATATATATATATATATGTGTGTGTGTGTGTAGGTGAATAAAAGCAAATATATAAATGAAAAGCATTTGTAAGACAATAACACTGCTAAAAACTAATAAAACATGCCTGTTTAGACTATTTGCTTATTTATTATTAATGTCTGTGATTTAGATGCATTTAATGTCAGGACCTGGATTTCTTTTATAGTTTTGGTCATTCACTGTACTGTTCTTTGCATGTACTCTTTATCAGTTTAACACTGTGCATTGTCCTATCATTTATCAATTGTCAGTGTTAGAAATGAATGTGTCCAAACTATTAATTCACTATTGGGTAAAGTGCAGTGTAGTGTATTTTATAAATGGAGTAAAAGAAGAAGCACCTTTATCGTCCATATGTATTTTACACACAGGATATCTGTTCTCAGCATTTAACCCATCCACTCGTACTCACTAAGAGTAGTGAGCACACTTGGAGCAGGGGGATTAGGTGCCTTGCATAAGGGCACTTCAGCCGTGGATGTTAAGGGGGAATAATTACTTATTCATTCCACCCGCACACATTTCCTTCCTGTTAGTGAGTCAAACCAGTGATGCTACAGCCCCAAGCTTGCTTTTCTAACAACTTGGCCACATCCAGTAATGTCTAGCAAATTAGTTAACCAGCTTGTTTGCAGCCTACATTTCTGCCATTAAAGGTACAAGTGCCCATGCACTTAGTTGTGGTACAGTTGCTTTCGAACTTCAGCAGAGTCTGAGATGGTTTGTGTGATGAGCGAAAAAGA
Organism: Chelon labrosus; assembly: GCF_963514085.1. NCBI lineage: Eukaryota > Metazoa > Chordata > Actinopteri > Mugiliformes > Mugilidae > Chelon > Chelon labrosus. Next base: position 2,022,974 of record NC_140346.1, read on the forward strand.
CCAAATTACACTATATTAGGAGCTTGCAGTGAGTGGAGCAGCAGCAGCAGCAAATTACCCTGTAGGGAAGCTCTCGGATCAAACACAGGTGATCTGAGGTTGATAATAATGTCATCTCCTTTATTCTTTTCTTCATATGAGTCTGAGTTCTGTTCTTGTTTGCCACTTAGGCTGTCCTGTGTGTAATTTGGTATTGTAACAATTCCTGTGGGGGGAGTTTCTGTTCACTTGTCTCCAAAGAGAGGTCAGAGATACAGCTTGCCTGTTTGTGTGTTTGTGTGTGGGTGTCACTGACTCCTGATAGGTCTATAGTTAAAGGGGTTAAAGAGCTTATTTTAGCCGGCGGGCACTTAATGGAAGTGCCAGAGGCTTTGATCACCATAGTAACCATGACATAGACTGACTCATCTCCTTGACAGACCATAATAAGCACTCATCTGAAGAAGGGACTGAAGAGGTATTAGTCATGCAGTCTCATTAGTGCCATTACACTGTGTTTGTGTGTAGCTGTGTATGCGTTTGTGTGGGCACATGTATAGGCACTGATGCGACTGTGAGCATGCACACGTGTGCGCCTATGCAATAACGCAAACAGTGGAGCTGAGAGCATGGAGATAGAGGGATGATGTGGGGAATGTTAACAGCCTGAACCCACTGAACCCCCTCCTACAGTGACTCATTGAAAGTCGTGTGTCGATCTTGATATTGTTCTCGCTTCCACTGGCAGGAAATTAAAACTCAAGTGACTTCAGTTCTGCTATATTGGCACATGCAGATGTGTTCCCTGCTTGCTTGGCTTCCTCTCTCCCTCCATCTAATTTTTTTTCTTCTTCTCTCATGCCTTTTTGGTTTCTCTACCCTCGTCTATCGTCCCCTTTCTGTTACACTCCCTACATGTAAAAAGTGGCAGTGCCCAATTCATCTGTATTTAGAAGAACGCAATATTGTATTAATGCAAATACAAGCTCAGAGAGAATTGCTGAAAGTAGTTTCAGTGTAATAATCATAGTAATTTATGAAACCATTTGCTCCAGTCCATGCTGGTTGAGTTTGAAGCTGTTATGAGACTTGCTTTGACATGCTCTTTGCTATTGGACTCCTCATGTTGTTTATGTTAGCTTTATGATAATTTGAGCAGCTAAGGGGTTTAACTGAAAGTGTCTAACATCATCTCTAAGCAGTAGTGTTCTTTCTGTTTTTCTGTTTTACTTTGTGTGAGATCAGCTAGAAAACAGAATGCAAGACCAGTTGTTCATCAAGTTGGAGGTGTGTAGGTGGAGACTCCATCACAGAGTGGGGTTGGCCACTTCATCCTTGTGGCGTTGATGTTACACCTTTCGCATTTAAATTAAGTTCACGGTTAGTTACCTCAGCATACACCTACACGCTATATTCCACACTGAGCAGCAGGAATGAAATGTTTTCATCTTTCTAGTCCATACTCTACGTTCTTGCCCACGTATAGATATAGAAAATATACATTCCCACACACAGTAGCCTTCCAGCACCCTGACACACGAAGCACCCTCCACTCTCACCTCGTTGACAACTTCTACATCATCTCAGCGTTTTCCAACCACTGTTCCCCACCTTCACACTTCTGTTCCCGAGGTCTGGAGGTAGTTGCATGTTCACCATCAAATGCAATTATTTTAAACACACACAACATGTTGATGCAGCCACGGTACCTGAATACACCCATCAGTGATGGAACAGAGAACAAGAAAGTAAGAAATAAGAAATAAAAGAGGATGAAATGGGAAGATCAGGAGGAGACGGGGAGAAATAATGAAAGACGGCAGGTTGATTTGATTGACTTGACCTGTGTGTCTTCAGTTAAATAAATGAAATGTTTTTGGGGGCTGATCCACAGCAGGGCCGTGTCACTCTGCCACACCAGCTGCTGAAGGAGATGGAGGGGCAAGAAAATATCACAGACGCTGTCAAGGTGTTGTCAAGCAGCTTCCACTGTCTGGGTTCAACATGAAGGCCGGAGGCTTGCAGACTGCTCCTCACCTATTTACTGTCGGCTATAAAACTGGGAGATTGTCCAGCTGCAATATAAGACTGGAAACATAGAAGGTGTGAACAACCTTTCTTTCTTTAGAACTGATGAGGATGACTGCCATGATTTAAATTAAATCATGGTATGGAAAGATACAATAAATGCATAAATGTTATGAGAACTTCACAAAAGTCCATGGCTATGTGGGCCCCGTGTAACAAGTATGCACTGATCCAACGCAGGTACTGTAATTTTTCCAGATATAAAGACTTAAAACTGAAAAAGCAATAAGATGAAAAGACAAGGAAGTTGAGGATAGCTTTTTTTTAATAACGATTTCAATAATAAGGTACTTTGTTGTACACTTACACAATAATTATCAATGGCAAAAAGAGAACAAAAAGAAAACATTTTTTTTAGTTAAGTTTCCCCCAAACACAGACACGCACATATCCCATCTCCTGTCAGACACCTTTGCACTGCTGTATAGGGTCCTTACAATAATTGTATTACATTCCAGTGACGTCATTATTCAGAGCTGTAAATGTGTTAAATAATACTCTGGAACTTCCATTTGAACTAGGCTTCTCTGAGTGTTTTACTGCTTTGAGTCAACTTACGGTGACTTTTAAATATCCACCCCTTAAGTCCAGTGGCAGCACAACAGTTTTTTTTTTTCAACAAAAGATGGAATTCATGTGTTCCCCTACCTAACACAGTCAGAAAATCACAGATATGGATGTGCAGCAAAATTCAGATGACTCATGCTTGTCTAAGTGCTCACTGTTCTTCCATACACTAAGGCTTCTGTAGACTTGCTATTCTTCTCCTATCCAATTAATGCATCTGCAATAACATGCCTTTCATATTGTCTTTTCCGTCAGATTTCCCTGGTTACGACACTAGGGAGAAATATACAAAATAGACGTAAGGACAGAAGAGGCGGAGCAACCTGTAGTGCCAAATGGGGTGGGTTATACTTTGGTCAAACAACGTTAAATGCGCTTTTTATTGCTCCTGCAACAACAGAAAAACACATCCATAAAGGACGTTAGTATGAACCCTTGCTCTAGGCTCTTTGTCTCTTGTCCTCTGTTAAATTAAAACTACAAAAACATCATATTAACGTTCCCAGCCTATTTACTGTTCCCAGTGGGCACAGATTAGGGAAGGGCCGTCATGACAACAACCAGGGGCCGGTTTGGAAGAGGGGTAAAGATAGATTAATTGGGAGATGAGAAGAATTCAGTTTTGGACAAATCTGCTCGAGGTCTGTTGGGAATCGCCAAAAAGCCTGTGTCAGCAACAAGTATGTGGAAGCCAGTTTCACATTCCATTGTGTTTGTTATGTCTGAGGCTAGTCTAAAACTGCTGTGTGGGCACGGTCAGTGATAAAGTTATAAAACTTGCTTAAAGTCCAATCTCCTCACCCCACCAAGCCCTCTCTAAAAAGCCACTTATAATCTCATATTTGACACTTTACAAAGCAGAGTCAAAATATTAATAGATAATTAAATATCTAAATATAAATCTATCTTCCATCACGCCAATAATGTAGCATCAATTTACATTCTACAGTTCTGAACATCAAAAAAAAGCAAAAACAGAACAAAGCTTTAAAAAAAAAAGTCATTAAAAGCAATTCACTAACAATCAAACATTCACACAGGCAGACAAACACTACAGTATTTTCTTAAGAAATGTTTCATTTAAGCCATCGTTGTCACCCTTTCAAGGTACTGGCACTGTTATACAGCTAATAGACAACAGAGGCCCTGTACGATGTAACCACAGTACAGTCAGATTTCTGTAGTGTTTACCCACAAAAGAAATGTGATAGCACTCGAAATAAAAAGATGAGAGAAAGTTGGCACTGAGTGAAGGAGCTTACGTTAATAACGCTGTGATAAAAAAGCTACACAGTAATCTGGGGCTATGCTGTAAATCAAGCGTGACTGTGCAGCTCTCCTTTCAAATAAATAACTAGTATACATTTATCATTCAGTAATAGTAATTTTATGCCTGGAACGAATAAATACTTCAAAATTAAAATATATAACATTCTACGGAAAGTATAGGGAATTCAGCTCATTCTGTTTCTGCTTCATTGCGTTTATGGTAACCCATCATCATTCCCTTTTTATCAAAATGAAGTCCAAAGTAGCTGCTTCAATAAGCTCGTTTAAATTAAAGTTTTGATAAATCTGGGTTGTAATGTGACTGGAACATAACGCGGGTTATTCATTTATATGCAGATGAGCAGCCTTTGTCAGGGATAAGTAAAATGATTTTCTGCTCAGATCATCCATAGTGTTCCAGAAGAACACTATTGTTTACAAGCTTGTAAAATATCCCTAGAACTGGAGTCAGTAACTAAACAAGATGGTCTGGATTATCACAGCAAGCAAGCAGAAAGAATGTAAACACCACTTCTATAGGCAACGTTCATCTCTTATTATTATCATTATCGCTAACTCTCTAAAGGTCAAACATTAAAAACAGCATCTCACCAGAATTTTAAGTCGGGATATTAATGAGGATTTTGCTTGTGTTTGTGTCCACAGCAGTTATCTAGTTTAGATGATGAACGTGTGAGGAACACAAAAAGCACACAGCAAACACCAAGGAAATGGTCCACATTGATGTTTCTGTGATAGCATCATGCCTCTGAGTCAAAGGTTTAATATAACTGGTTTTACGTTATGGAGGACCAGAAGTGACAAAATTTAGAAATAAATACATTCATGACCCAATAAATGCATTAAATATAAAGTTTGTATGACTAATAAAGAATAAATAGTTCCGACTGACTGTTGAGCTGTGCATACAGATCATAATTAAGCAGAATTGAATAAAGAAATGTAAAATTCAAAGACATACTGTATAGAAATAAGTTTGAGGAAATAAAGGGGAAATGCAAAGGGAAAATAATACAGAAATAAATAAACAAATACATTTTAAAAGGGATTTGCTTAATAAGTGAAATGAAATAAGAAAGTAACTAATTCTAACTAATGCAAATAAAAAATTAGAAATCAATTTATGTTTATATTTTATGAATGCATGCAATTTATATTTTTGATGCATATAAGGATTATTAATTCATTCATCGAGTCATTCATCAATTTATTTTTGATTTTGACAGTTCTGGTCTTCAGTCTAATTCTTAAATAGTAAGATGGAAGAAGTTTATTTCACAAAGCAAAATCTACACAAAACATTGATAAATTATGTCTCACAAATGTCAAGATCATGTGAATAAATACACAAACTTTTCCCTTATTTCATAATACACAACCTCACTTCTTATTACACAATACCCATTCAAATAAGCAGCTTCACGCAAACTTACAAAAATACTGTCAATGATTTTTCGAGTCATCAACCTCACGGCCTTGGGTTTCATTAATCTGAATGTAGTGAAGGTGGACTCATCCAACCCCGTTATAAAGTCAACATACATCACACTGATATGCATCTTGTAATGTTTTGTACAGCACAGTTTAGAGTCTAAATGCCTTTAATTTATCCTGACAGTGTATCCTGTTGATTTGGAGATACTTTGTTCAGTCATAAGAAGAATAATTTTGTCTCAACACTAGGACTGAGTGAGTCACAAAATTATCTATTTGAACGTCTTCTTAAAAAATGGTTTTAGCGCTTTACAGTTTTACATACTATGAAATAAGACTAAATCCAAAATAAACCAAATTACAAATGAGGCATTTACTTGTTTCAGGTGGCTACTGTGCAAGAAAACAAAAACAAAGAACAGAATTACCCTAAATGTGAAGGAATTTACTGCTTGGCACACAGAGGGAAGAAGGAGCTGTTGATCTCGGCCTCAAAGTCCCCAACCCCTCCCTTTGGTTCACATTAGCATCTTGTGATTTAAGTTCGTTAGCACTGTTAAACAATTTGTGACAACTACCTAATTATACTCAAAAAGGTGTTCATCATGACACATTATTTATAATAATTATGTGAGAGCCTGTGTCAGCGGGCTCACAAAACTAACTTCATCAAGCCTGCCCTGACAGTGTATCCAGCCATTGGTCGATGTGGTGTTTACACAGTAAACATAGTTTTGTTTTTCTATATCAAATCAAATTAATAATCAGGCGAGGCGACGTGAGAGGCTCCACCAACAAACCAGTCAGTCAAACTGATGTTTTTTTTACTGATTGCAGAAATTCCTGTTTTGTTTTTTTTTGTACATGACTCCCTCTATAAATGAGTCAGTGGTTAGCTTAGCTTACATTAGCTTAGGTGCCACTCAGGGGTTTCACTTTCACACTAGGCATCAACATGTGTCCTGACTGAGTAGCATTAAAAGGCATTTCCACATGTGTATGGGTGACCACCTGTGTTTGGATCTCAGTTCCACTCTCTATATCCAAATAAACACATACATTCTTTCAAGAAGCATTCGAACAGCTGCTGTTTTTTAAATTCTTGTTTAGACTGAATCATTAGTTTGGTTAGTTAAAAGGCTCTCTCTACTTTGAATAGACAACACTTGTGTTAATACCATATCTGAACAGGGACTTAGACCTATCTTGATCTAAAACCACCCCCAAAACACTGGGTTGTTTCAGTTATTCATTTATAAATAAGTTGGATGGAAACATGTAACAACACCAGGATTACATATATCTGGTTTTGAGTGTGGGGTTTAATGATAGAGAGATAAAAGCAACCCTTATATCCAGTGGTTTCATACTTTCATTTAAAAGGTATAAAATAAATGACCTTGTGTCATTTTTTTCCAATCAGCAGATGAACATATCTGGATTAAAAGTATTCTGGAGCTCCAGGATTATCAGTTCAATTCTTTAGAGTGCATTTACAAAAATAAATAGCATTTTGGCTTGACATCATTGCTCTGGTGAGTGCAAGAATTTACTAGACATCACCATCATCATTATCATGTTTTGGCTAGACCATGATGGGAAATGTGATTTAGAGGAGATCATCACAGATTAATGTGAGTAGTGATCCTTGAGGGAGGGCTGAAGTGTGGAGCAATTGTGCAGATTAGTGCAGATTAGTGCAGATTTCTCAGTTTGTCCTGCTGCAACACTAATGTAGCGTTTTTCGTGTTTTTTAACAAGATACAGCCCTGATTCCATGTTAATGTAGTCCCCACCAAATCAGAATAACCTGTATAACCTGATCTAAACCCTAACCTTTTGCAATAAATATCGGATATTGGTCGTGTAAGATGTAAGTGAACAATGATGTCGTCTAACCGAGCCCTTAAAGAGAGTGAGATAGCAAGAGATGCGATTTTCTGCAGAGGCAGCAGGCAACTGCTGAGCTTGACCCAGTGGACTGATAACATCCTGCTTAAGTGCTGAAGCAAGCTCCTTGTTACTCTCTCAGCACATTCCAAACACTGTCAGTCCTCCTCAATAATATCTCAACAGTAGAACAGGTTTGTTCTGGACAAGAGGTAAGGGCCCAGACTATTAAATTTAGATGAGTAGATATAGCAGTAATGATGCACTGACAGCACTTTGAAATGCGCTACTAATTATGTCTGCAATTATGACCAAGTGTTCTGGTGGCATGATTTTTTTTTTTATGTACAAAGTTTTATCCTAAGATTGAGGCCTCAGAGTAATTATCTCAGTCATTGCTTGAGTTAGTTTTTACCCCACTGGCACCAAAGAAGAAAATGGTTCTCTAGCTCAGACTTTTAGAAACACATTAGTTTGAAGACATCACATCAGATTTTCATCTTGATTTACCTGCCACCGCAAAAAACAGCAAATAAATAAACAACAAATAATGGCACAATGTATCTCCTTAACTATCGAACACAGCAGCTATGTCATCAGTAAACTGGAGACTGGACCAAGACTATAGAGTAAAGAAAGTGGGGAGAAGTAGAATTGTAGGCTGAAACATTTCATAAACAGAAAATTGGCCCCTTTTTTCCTAATAGAAATTACTAAATACATCCCTTTCGTTTAATATAGATTTAAATACAGATTTAGATATAACATCAAGAAAAAGGTCTCATCTTCCAACCATCCTCTTTGTTTAAGTGTCTTCCAGAGATTTTAGGATTGATGAAAAAAACAATGTAAACCACTTTTTATGATTTAAGAAACCCCAGATGCACACTTGAATACAAATGGATAATATTGCTTTTACACTGGAAAATGTGGAATATTTATATAGAAAATATCCAAAACAATAGAAACAGTTTTACATTTATGTAGTTTTTTCTTTTTTATGAAACCACGTATTTACCCACAATCTAGTAAGCTAGACCCTCCCTTACCCCTTTGGCACAATATTCATATTAATATTAATCATTATTATATTGTTGAATTACAAGACATTTGTATAGGAATGGTCACTCACACATTCAGAGTAGTAACACAGTTTCTGTAGTCGTAACACATATTGGTACTGTATGTTATAACATAGCTCAAAAACATCTTTTTTTTTTCCTTTTTTTAAACCTTTGTTGATATGTAAATAAATTCACTTTCATCTGAAACAAAACAGAACTGTCTTTGCATGCCCTTATTATTTACAGAGTCACTTTGTCTGAGTTTGTTCTTGCTGGCTACTGCAGAGCACAAAATCAAAAGGATCAGACGATGAGATGCATCTGCATCAGTCAGCTGTCACAGCAGACAAATGCACATGCTGCAGAAAATAAGAAGGTCATGGTAACAATACAGAAGCACTGATTTTTGTTGTGATACGAATTGTTTAATTAGTTTAATGTAGTCATATATGTATACCAGATAACAAAAAGTAAAAATATTGTGTGTTGTGTATCACAGCCTTCTAACGTTTTTACTGTTTTCTACTGTGGAGGTAACTGCCGCAAACCCAAGGCCCATTTCTCAAAAGCATCTTAGTGAACACATTCATCTGCACATTTTATCTCCCACTATTACTCTGAGTAGTGCTGGCACATGTAAGTACATTTTGTTTAGAGGCATATCCAAATCTTAATCCAAATCATTCAAAATCATTCATATATGACTATTTTCAAACACCTTTTAGAGAAACTAGTTTCCAAAACAATTACATCTCAATATTTTTCTCAGTCAGTACTTAAGTCATGAGGCCAAACCTTCCTTTAAAGTAATGGACTTTTGTTTAAAGGACCAGTGTGTAGGATTTAGTGTGGTCAGCTGGCAGAAATGGAATTTAATATTAATCTTTACAGAAAATTGGATATGGAGAGGGTCTTTTACATTTTTAGATTTAAGTTGCTGTCACTGCAGAGTCTCCTACACACTTGGGAGTATTCAGTTGGTAGCAATGAAACCTCACCACAAGATGGCACTAAATCATACACACTGGTCCTTTAATCCAATACAATTTGAGGTCTCAGTAATTCACATCTGTGTGTTCTGAGGTGTTGGCAGTTGGCATTGTGTCTGAGAATAATGTGGCCTTAATATTATATTAATATAAAATGAACTCCATATTAAAAAGTGCTCTATTAGAATTTCTTTGTTATGTATATTTTTTTGGCAACCTTGCAATAAATGAAGCTCATGGAGGCTGAGGGGGATGTTCTCCCAGCTTGAATCTATCAATTTGTGCCCACTAACATTAGAGATGACTGTGATTCCAATTAATCCAATTGAAAGCAGCATCTTTGATGAAACGCAGAGACTTAGTCCTGCTGGCACATTGTGCAGATAAAATGTCATGACTGGGATCCAGCTAAGCCTTACAAAATGCACCGTTAAATGTCACACACTAACATTAAGCACTGGGGTTAGATTTCTGCCAATAGCCCACCTGAATAAGAAAGACTGACTTATGACTAAGATGCTTATGGTAAAACAAGGCCTGGTCTTGTCAGTCCCTCTTGTCCCTCTTTCTCAAGTCACAGACAGAAAGCTACAAAAATTTGGTCCCAACAGCTTCAGGAATCATGTAGAAAATATACATTCGAACTTCTGAAGAAAACTAACTGGAGAGTAGAAAATACTGCAATACTGGCAGGATAAAAGAAAGCTGCAAGAGAAAGAGGGACTGAGAAGGTTGGAAAGATGAATAAATAAAAAGATGCTTTTGTCAGAAAACTCTGTCTTAGCATGTTAACACTGTTAACGCAATGCACTTTGTCAGAAGCATGTAGGATTTTATCACTGAAGAAAAATCCATAACCTCTCATATATTTACAGTGTTTTCCCTTACATTATATTTGTATGGGTGTGCTCACACTTGTTTTTAAGTGTGTGTGTCTATGAGCGATTACATATGTGCCCTTGGTGGCCTCTGTGTAAAGGCTGTAGGAGTCTTACCTCATCAATACTCTTTGCTATCATGTCGCCATCACCTCTCCTCAACTAAGATACACCAAAAATACTCATGCACACTTAACACACACACACGCACACATTCACAATCTCTAATTAGTTAATAGCCGAGTTACCTTAAGGCCACTACCCAAACCTAAATGATACACAGCCTTAGACCTTCAGAATTCATTTCAGACGTCACTGACGCCAAAACACCTTAACGTTATAGTGGCCATATCTGCAGGTTTTGATCTTCATTCACCAGTAACAGCACTAAGAAGATTCAATAAGCTCTTCAATGAACTTTCATCTCACTGCAAACATGTAAACATAAACACAGCTTGGTGTCTTCCCCAACAAGCCCTTCTACGACTGCTTTACTTCAGGTTTTTACTCCACACAGGGATGTATGTGTCTCAATTTCTTTAAGACCTGTTGTTTTTGAGTGCTCCTCTTCACTTCTGTGTTTTCTTAACATATCACCTCTGCCTTACAGCGAGGATGAACTCTGGCTGTAATTTCTGAGCGTCAGTCTGCTGTACCTGGGTGAAGGGGGTGAGGGGGGAGGATGGGAAGGGACTGGGGGGAGACATAGACCTGTCTCTGACATAGCTGAGCCACTGCTGGACGCCAGAGAGTCGCGGAAGGGTGACGGAGGAGTCAAAGCGATTAGCTCCTCTTCTAACTCTGACCTCCTCAGTGGTGAGTCAGTGAGGCAGGTGACCAGGCCTCCTTGCGTTGGGGAGAGAGAGGGGGAGGACTGGGGATGAGGAGGCGGCAGGGGGTAAGGGGAATGAGGGATCGAGTGAATGGGGCAACCACCCCGACCCCCAAAGCTTGACTCAACAGGGGGGAGAGGCTGGACGTCAGCGTAGGTGGTGAGGGTTGGCGGCATCTGGAGGTCACGGGGCAACAGGTAAGGGTCAGGGGGATGAGGAGAAGGAGGCGTGTGTCTGTGCGTGTGCGAGTGCGTTGGGGAGCTTGAGAGCATCATGTTGTTCAACTCAGAGATGTTGGCGGTGAAGCGGTTCACAACACAGCTGATCTGATCCATCAGTGTACTCTGAGCCACTCCTGGCTGATCGTCCACAATAAACAAACGACCGTCACTCCCAGTGACGACAGAGCCGCTGCTGGGAGGTCCGCAGCTGCTTCCACTGCCGCCGCTGCAAATGCTGCTCGGGTACTTTGGAACACTGACCATCTGAGGCTCCTCCCCTAAGCCTGCTCCTATCCTTTGGCTGATGGTGCTGATCGGCGAAGGCGTCTGCGGCCGGTATGTGATCGAGTAGTGCTCCTCCGCTTCAGAGAGCTCGTACAGAGTCTTGTCAGTGACGCTGTCAGGATGAGTGGGCAGGGACGACATGGAGGGCAGGGAGGGCAGAGGAACATGTGGCGGCAGGTCAGCTCCACCGCAGTAACGCTCCTCTGAGGTTTTGGAGAAGGGCTTAATAACAGCAGTCTGATTGTTCTCCTTCTTCTTGATGTGAAAGGACAGCCGCTGCCACAGGTGGTTGCCACGTGTACTGGTGCGCTCGGTCTGCGCCCAAGACACTGACTTACCATTGGAGCTGCAGGACATGAAGGGAGCGAAAGAAATAAGAGAAAATAAAGAGTTTAACAATAAAAAATAAGTATACCATTTCTTTCACGTTTTCTAATTGTAGACTTGATGTTGTTCATACAGTAAGTGCCCAGGTAGGCAGGATATGTAAGTATGGAAAATCACTTACTGTGACTTGCCTTGACTCAACCACAGAAAACCAGTGTAATTTCAGTAAAATTTAGTTTTCTGTCCTATTTTTACCTAACCGTCTACTCTTCATTTTTCTCTGTCAGGCTCTGTCTTCCACTTTTCTCTGCTTCACATCGGTCACGGCGCTCTGTCCCTTGCACCACTCCCCCATCCTTTTGTCAGGTTAATTAGTGTGATTAATTTATAGTGAAACTCCCGATTAAACCTCACACCATGGTGGCAGGGGGTGAAACCAACTAAAATTCCCCTGGAGACACGCACACCTACACATGCAGAATGTTGTGTGGACTTTCACGTATATACATATATATATCTGATGCTGTGATATACACATTTGATCACTGACTGATCCTATCGTACATATATTGTATCTAGATAAGAGGCAGATTTTAGTGCGTGCTAAAGGTAAACCAAGCACTCCTCAGTATTTCAAACATTTGGTTCAAACATCAGTCAAATATTTCTGTCTTTCAAAGAGTTCCCTCTGGTCTGCCAGATTTCCGTCTACACAATGACAGCTTCCAGTTCTACACCAAAGAGACAGACAGCCCTGCCAATTACCACCTCCCACAGAGGACGACAGGACCAAAAGAGATAGGGAGAGGAAGAAGGAATGAAAGGAGTAAAGATGGAAACACTCCTGACATTTCTTATAAGAGCGTGATTGAAATCTTGCTTGCCAAGTGGGTGAGCTGGAGTAACCTGCTGACAAACAAAAACGTGTTCTTGTCTTTTCTCCCTCTTCAAGTGGCTGAGTGTCACTTTCTTTGTGCTCTTTGATCACTTTCTTGTCACTATAGATGACTTGTGGATGGCCTTAAACTAGGTGTGAAAGCAATTATGTCTCCCTTTTGCACTACTCCTTGAGCCTTTCCTTCTCTTTTTCCCCATTACTTCTGCTCTTCATCTCTCTCTACATCTCTATTTATATTTTTTCCAATCGTCTCCTTATCCTCCCCTCCTCAGTTCATTCTCGTCTCTCTCCATCTTTGCCATGTCTCCATTAGGCAATTGTCTGCAGTTCATGTTGGGGTCAGAGGAACAGCCAAGGAGACCCCGGGGAGCTCAGAGAATCAATCTCCCAGAAAGCTCAAACACATACACGCCATAAATAGTCTCAAAGTGGAGCCATTATAGAAATAATGTCTTGGACTGTAAGTGATGAGTAACCTGGCATTAACCTGGCCAATAAGCCTCAAGTGGACACACAGTCCACACACAAACACACACACATACACATTTGTATGGCAATCTTTGCGAGGACATTAATTGACATAATGCATTTCCTGGCCCCGTACCCTAACCATCTCAACTGTGCCTAACCCTAACCCTTACCATAACCTTTTTGTAACCTTTACTCTAAAACACCCTTGTAAAGAAGTGAAGATCAGCCAAAATGTCCTCACTCCGACGGTGTGAGGACAGGTACACACACGTACCTGAGTGTCTCTCCAGTAGAGCCTCTGCGTTTCCACAGATTAACCAGACTAGAAGAACGGCTGGCAGCTGAGGACGATTTGCCATCGCCCACATGCATGCGCACCACTGTGCTAGTGGTAAAGGCACTGCGCACATTGCGCTCTGGTTTGGCCAGAATGATGTACACCTGAAATAAAACATAATGTATGTGATTTAAACATGGTTCAACAGCCAGAAAAAATATTTCATAACACTTTGAAGAAGTTTTTTTACACAAAACCTTGGACTGTAACTGTAGACTGTAATTTGTATAACCAGTGTTCTTTCTAGGAGAGCAATGGAGGACTCACACTTTAATGTAAAACACTAGTAAAAATACAGTTCTCCAAAGAACTGTATTTTTACTAGAGTTTTAGTGCTGCAGGGATATTTAGCTGTTTATAAGCAGGGGGAATGTGATGCATGATAATATTTTAAATGAGGTTTTTCAAGTGAACACTGGCATTTGGTTAAAATTTTATCTTTCTAATCATTTATTCAAAACCTGACTTGAACACTCACTTTTAATTACAGGGTGTTTACTGGGAGTGCTGCTTGTGCATTACTGCTCTAATGACAGGGTTACTAATGACAAAAAACAGAGGTACTCTCATCATCATCAAAACAAATTGTGTTGTATGCAAAACATGAAAGAAAGAAGACAACACACTTCCAGGATGAAGTAAATGTATACAGAAAGAAGAATAAATGCTTCTTTGTGACCATAAATATTCACAAACAAATTCCACCAGTTACAGGAATAATACAACGCAGTGTTAGTGCTGTTACCGTGTTTACCTGAAGCTTAATACAAAACCACAACACATTTCAGATTTCCTAATATGCATTATTCATGACCACCTGACAAGCAATCAGAAAAAAAAACAACTTGTGTTTGGTGACTTAAAGCAGAGAAGTGAAAAGTGTGAGTAAACCCTTACCTTGGGAACAAACATACAGCACAGAGCCACAGTGGCACTGAGGCTGACACTGAAGCACATGGTGATAATTTTGTAGTTGGAGCCAAAGTAGATGGGGACAAATGCCAGCCAGATAATACATGTGGTGTACATGGTAAAGGCAATGTATTTAGCCTCATTGAAATTAGCTGGAACGTTGCGGGTCTAAAGAGACAAAGAGAGCAAGAAAGATAAGCATAAGCAAAAATTCTCATTTCTTTATTAATGCTGAATCTTTCTGTGTATTGTGACATAATCTAGGAAACTAAAGGCAGACGATGTTAGCTTTTGATAACAGAACTCTGCAGACATGGATATGCAGTGTCAACCCACTGGCTTGTTGTATAATGTTGTTGCTGACCTCACCATTCATATCCCTAAACCACCAGAGTCATAATGCTTGGCTCAGCTACTGTGTTCATAAAGAAGGTTCATTTATTTGCTTGACATGCACCATATTTCAGTTTTTGTCTCTTTTTGCGATTCTGCTCTCGTCAGAAAATTGATGACTGCAGGCCACAGCCAAGCAAACACTGACTTTATAATGTGTTTAAAACAAGATCTTAGAGCAGCAAACTAACAGTGGTTCAATATTATTATTTTCTAATTATAAATGAAACTTTTCTCACATTTAGCAGCTTGTTGTCAGCCACGTACGGATTATTATCTTATCTCTTGGAACTCAGAGAAAATTGGAATTACCACTTCACAGTTGTTTTCTTCACTCACCAGTCGAGTTGAAGTTCCCATCTACTGTATGTGTCTGTATCTGCCCAGACTCATATACTATATGTGTATGTGTGAAGACTTTAAATGATTTTAATAACAGTGTTTTTGCCGATTACTATACTGTTATATCCAGGTGAAATTTAATTTTTAAATTTTTTTGTATGGGTTCTTGTGTTATTTATGGCCAAAAATGTGTGTGTGTGGGGGGGTCACACTGTCCTTTGAGCACTTCAGTATAATCAGCTTATCCTTGAGTGAATGTGCCAAATTACAGATGTATGTATGTGAACCAGAAAGCAGCTTCATGCCTCTGACTGTGACTGATTCATAACACTGAAGCGTTACTGCAATCCTTTTGAAAATGACTCTAGCTAATACCTTGAAGGCATAAAAGGTGCAGCTGAGGATGAGCAGGCCATTGTATCCTAGTGGGGCAACCACTCCAAGATTAGTGGTGTGGCAAATGAGGTTGACCTGGCGAATACTGGGATAGTCGTGGATCACCTGTAGGGAACATGACAAGCAGTGATTCAAAATGTGACAAGTACTGCTACAAGCAACTTTTCATTGATTCCTTAGAGAATCTGGCTGACATGTAACAACAGAGATGCTTATAAACAGAACAATAAAAGCAGCACTGCTAATTAATTGGCATTTCATTTATTACACAGCAAATTTTAGATGCTCAGTATTGGAAGTTTGCTGGCAAAGAATTCAGTTCTTAACAGCTTTAAAGAAGGATTGTTTAGCAGCCACTAAAAATGTTTTTTGGATAAAACAACCAAACCATTATAGTACTGTGTCAATATTTCTAGTTTTAGAAATGATGACACATTTATTAAATAATCAAAGAGTCGTGATCGTCTTAAAACAAGTCTCTTTGAGATTAAATTCTACTTGAATTTATTTTTCTCCCAATTCAACTCATTTTTTAGTTTGCTCTCACATTTCACAACCACTCAAACCCAGCTCACCTCAGGTGGCTCCATGAGGAAAAGAGCCACAATTATGCCCAGCTGTAGTAGTATGAGGAGGAAGGCAATGATAAGCTGAGCACAGGCAGACATGAAGCGAGGTTTCTTTGTACAGATCTTCTTCTTGCTTCCTGCCAGGATCCGAGCGATACGGTTCGTCTGGGGTCAGATGGCAAACATCATCAGGACATACAGTAAATACTGAACATAATGACTGTATATTCTAGCCATCTGTTTTCTGTATTTCTCCACTGCAATTACGTAACATATAGTAAACCTAACAGCAAGGCTACTCCAAGTCTTTTAAAAATCGTATTTTAAAAATCCTTAACTCAGTCCCTACCTTGGTGACAAGCGCAGAGTAGCTCATGGCAGGTGACAGACCTATTCCCAGTCGTTGGAGGTAGCAGTGGATGACATGGGGTTTTGCTATGAGGCTGAAGGTACACAAGTACCCCAGGCAGATTCCTGCCAGTATTATGTAACACAACTCCCTACTGGAAGATTTCACTACTGGCGTGTCCCGGAACCTAAACACACGCATTCAAACAATCAATTATGTACAGAAACACAAACATGTAAATCAAGACATACACATGTGCAGTCAGGAAGTTGAGAACACAAAACAAAAGTTAAAACAGGGGATGCACATCATCTCAGATTACATACTTTCTGAAAGTGATCCGAGAGTTTTTACCTGATGAAGACTGCAGTGACAAAGAATGTGGCCATTAGGCCGAGGCAGGCAAAGACAACAGCAGCAATGGGTTCAGGGTCTCCCCAACGCAGGTATTCCACTGGTATTGGGTCACATCCTGGGGAAAAAGAAGGTAACTATGTGAAGGTGAATTTCTTGAGATTAAATTAATCAAGGTCCTATATTTGGTATGTGACATGCCCAGCAACTGCAGCATGTTTTTGTAAGAAGAACATCAAACTGAATAGTTATTCCTCGTGTTCTTTTTCGCTGTCTCCACTTGCTTCCATTATACCCTTTTACATCCAAATTTTAACCAGTGTGACTGTGGTTTAACGTCCAACAGCGTGCATAGGTCAAGGCTGGAGTCATGCATGTTGAGCCCGCAGGCTTGGAGAGGCTCGACAGTCATTGGTTGACCAGTAGCACTTTGTGAAAACATTTTGCTATGTGAATACAAGGGGTCTGGTTTAGTATAAAACACATGACTAGCAAAGAGTGTCTTGGGGCCATTGGTGCTCCCCTGAGAGAAAATATGTTACAAGTGAATGATTATTCGAGTACTATCAATCTGTAATCATTCTTCCATTAAAATATTCATTATTCACAGCTGCACTTAAATGAGGATTTTCACAACACTTTCATTTACAATGCTACTTCTAATGCTACTAATGTTTAACAAAAACGTATTTGCACTTTATGTTCTTCTTCTCTGTCTGTGCTTATATTCTTCTTCATCTTTTTTTCTTCACTGTCATTTAGTATTTCTTGTCGGTTTCCTGTCGCTTGCTTTTCCCTGAAATACCCCATCCATCACACTGCCCCTTTCTATTTCTTTAAATACACTGCCTGGACAAAAAAAAAAAGTAGCCACCTGGATTTAACTAAGCAAATAGGTACAAGCCATTAGGATTATTTAACCCTAACTAACGTAATGAGTAGCTTCTCATTTCTTAAACAACCATGTCTAAAGACACATCCTGTGGTTGTGGAAAAGATGTTAGTCTGTTTGAGAAAGGTCAAATCATTGGCATGCATCAAGCAGAGAAAACATCTAAGGAGATTGCAGAAACTACTAAAATTGGGTTAAGAACTGTCCAACGCATTATTAAAAACTGGAAGGATAGTGGAGAACCATTACATCAGGGTAAGAAGAAAGGCAGATGAAGTGATGCACCCATCATGCCTAGTGTCTACTGTACAAGTCTGTGGGGGCAGTGCTATGATCTGGGGTTGCTGCAGTTGGTCAGGTCTAGGTTCAGCAACATTATGTGCCCAAAGAATGAGGTCAGCTGAATATACTGAATGACCAGGTTATTCCATCAATAGATTTTTTTCTTCCCTGATGGCAGAGGCATATTCCAAGATGACAATGCCAGGATTTATCTGTCTCAAATTGTGAAAGAGTGGTTCAGGGAGCATGAGACATCATTTCCACACACGGATTGGCCACCACAGAGTCCAGACCTTAACCCCATTGAGAATCTCTGGGATGTGCTGGAGAAGGCTTTGCGCAGTGGTCAGACTCTCCCATCATCAGTACAAGATCTTGGTGAAAAATGAATGCAACACTGGATGGAAACAAATCTTGTGACATAGCAGAAGCGTGTTGCGTGTTGTAATCAAAGTTAAAGCCGGTGTGAGCTTTTTTTGGTGGCAGCCTTTTTTTCGGCCAGGTAGTGTATCTCTCTTATCTCTCCACATCCTCACATCGTGTTCCCTAATTCTATTTCTCCATCTTTACCGTCCTCATAGGTAAGAAGAACAGTTCTAATTATGGTGTGTCTTAAAGTTTGTTGGAATAGACCAGCTGACTGGTCTTGACATACAACAGAAGCAGAGACACACAAACTCTCTTTCGAAGGCTTTCTGTCCCTAAACATTTTCACTTTCTTGCTTTCTTCTTCCTCGCTTTCCAAACATACACTTGTTAATACAGAATTGCAAATTACACACCAAGAGGAAGAGGCAGAACAGTCATTAAAAACACTTAAGTAATTTAATAACTGCCTTTACACAGTGAACAAATCAGTGATGTGTTTGGGTCTAGGGGCATAAACAACTTTCTAATTGCTGAATGGGAGCCAAAGGGACAGTATCAGAGAAACAAAGTCAGGCAGGAGATTTCAGTGCGTGGCTCACTCACAGACTTACATCACTGAAAACGTAAAGTACCATTTAAGTAACAACAAGAAATAATTCAAGAGAAATCAGAAATGAAAACAGTGGAAGACGGTGCATGTTGAACACCATGCAGTATGTGTAAAACAGAACAACTTGTTTTGTTATTTTTGCTGCTTTGTGTGTATTTGCAACATGTTTGTCTAATGTGTTGTCTTGTATTTACAGCACACTTGTGTATTTTGTTGTGTTGTGTGGATTTGCAGTGCATGTGTTGTCAAGCTAATGAAGACATCTTTTTAATAAGACTACACTAAGTGTCTTGCGCAGCCATAAGGCGTAAAGACCACCCACCCTTTAAAAGCAAGGTAGGAGGAATCAAGAGAATTTAACTCCAATTAATCATGCTGACATACATCTACATGTTGTTCTAAAATCCCCAGAAGAGTGTTTTTCTCATGGCTTACTCAAAGCAGCCCAACAGCACTGACTACATCAGCAATTATTTAAGATTTAATTAGTTCACAGAATCAGGAAATCGTGTCGTGTGTGACCAGAAGCCAAACTGAAGCATTAAGTGAAGAGGGATCATTTGGATGCTTCAGTCAATATAAAGTTTTGTGGCAAACTCTTTCAAACGCTCACAGACTCAGACTGTGGAATCTACCGATCAGTGAAGAGGCTCAAATCCCAAAGCTAATCCTCCCCTTTTTCTGCTCCGTTCACTTTCCCTGGCTGCCGCTGCTAGTGTCAGAACCTCCATTCAACTCCATCTCTCTCGCTCTGCCTCTCTCTTTCAGACTGTCTTTTATCATCACCTTATGTTTTGAAGTCACATTTCTTTCAGTCTTTTTCTTGTTTTTGCTCTGCTGCTGCCTCAAAAACAATCCTTTAGCTTCTATGGTTTTCATACCCACTTTACCTCAGTCAAGACCTTACTCTACCTCGTCTATTCTTTCCACCTCTTTATCTTTGCCTCTCTCCATCTCTCATACTTTTTCTCTTCTTTCTCTTGGCCCGAGGGTGAGAGATCAATATGTCTGATGGTGGAACGGGGCAAGCAGAGTGTTTATACTTCATTATTACTGTTCCATATAACCCTGCAGGAGGACACGCCACACAGTCACACACGGATAACCTCAATCGCACCTTTAATTCTTTAACCTTCTCTTTTCCCTCTATCACCTTTCTATTTATCACTCTCATACTGGTTTTCTCCCTGTTTTAGATTAAGGACTCTTCCGTCTCTGCCACTGAAGCTGCTGCATCTGAATTTTCAACAGGGCTTGAGTCATGTTTTAATCATTGAGTTTTGTGAGGAGCTAGCAAGCAGTATAATGAGCAGCTGAAAGCACAACAGGGCAATATCCAAACTCTCAGAAAGCAATGGAGGGGAAATAAATTTTCATTGCAACTGAAATGTATTTGCATTGAAAGCGGCTCTTGATGCAGAATAATTAAAACACCAGTGACCATGTCAGTGACAAATTAAAGGGATGTGAGAGAGGGAGTGGATGGGAGGGAAGGGGAAGAGGAGGGTGAAATGGAAGGATTATGTCTCAGTTTCTCGTGCTGGTGTAATTGTTGCAGAACTTGCTGTAATAATAATATGCTGTAATGAGACAAAGGATGAGGGAACACTAAGGTAAATCTAATTCTGTTTAACATCCTTTATTTTTCCTATGAAATGTATACACACAAATGCCCGTGTTTCTGTTCAGGTATTCTCTTGGCCAAGTGGAAATGTGTCTGAGATTGCAGTTAAAGGTTATACATTAATAAACATAGAAACACATACACATGGACTCACCTGTGAGATCATCAGTTGGCCAGGAGCCCAGTTCACAGGCGCGGCAGGTGTACTCATCAAACACAAATTCATTTTCTTTACAGGGAGTGCACGTCCAGCAGCAACTCACCTCGCCTTTACGGATTACCTGGAAGAGAAAGAATACACTCTGTCTGTGCATGTTTCCATGCTTGCTGGTTTCATGAAGATTATTTGTCTACACTGCAGATCATGTGCAGCAGTCACTGTATTTATGGAAAGCTTTACTTTTAGTAAAGTGGAGAATATCTGACAGTAATGCACCATTCACGCATAAAGGATCCGATCACTACCTAACGCTCTATAGCTGACAGATGGTCGCTAGTGGATGCTCCAGGCGCTGGTTGCTCAGGTAACATTCTTGTATATTTCCAACCCCAAAAATTCCCAACAATCAGAGCATAGAAATATTACTAGGGTATGAACGGAGGTAGCTCTTCATGCTGTCACCTCTCTGTTTGAAAAGAAAATATTGTCAGCCTGACACACCAAGCCTGCTATCAAGTTGTGGGTTGTGTTTCATTGAAACTTTGGGGAATTCTGTTTTTGTCACATGCCAATCAGCTTGTTTAATTCCGTCACCTCTAAATTGAGAATAGTTCAACTTGGTACCTGTCTGCTTCGCATTACCAAAGATTTTATCGCCCTCAGTCCCTTTTGGATTTCGGCCGCTTAGAGGATCTGAGGGGTCTGGATATAAAATCCTGGCTGATGAGAGGCAAGATATATACTGGTGCCAAATCATACAGATTTAATAAGCTTATGACGAAAATGAAAATTCCCAGAGAACCCTCCTGCGCAGCACGTAACGTGGTTTATAAGATTTAGTAAAATCAAATTTCTAATCTTTATGTATGGAAATAGGTTATTTAAATAAGCCCTCTTTATGAATGCCTTTAATGTTAATCGAATTTAATGCATGAAATTACCATTTTAATATGTACTTACTGTAAAGTACGTAAACTGGACACATAATATTTCATGTACTGCAGCATGTACTGTAAATACTTGAACAATGCCACCAGATTGATAACCAAATTTATCTATATTTGTCAGATTACCTTAATCTGTCCTTTGTCACAGGGTTCACTGCAGACTGACTTGATGATAGATTCTTTGTTGGGCCAGATTTCATCGTCGTCCATCTTCAAGCCGCTGTTGTCCCAGCTGCCAACGGTAATGTAGTCGTAGTACTCCTTTCCCATCTTTTTGAAATTCATTATTTCATACCTGGAATAAAATGGCACACATACAGTGGTCATCACATACTAAACAATAGACAGAGGTGCCTCTTCAACCCAACAGGGAGAAAACCAAAAAGGTCCTCTACCTAGTTACAGTCCCTACCTGCCAGGTGAGTCTCCATTTTCATCAAATAAGATTCCCTCCCCCGACACACCCGTGAAGTTAGTTTTCATCAGGAAGTCCAGCAGGGTAGCGCCATCTATAGGTCTCATGGCATCACACAGGCCCTTAAAATACAGAGTCATATTCAAAATAATTGTTCTGACCTAAAGCTTGAGCAACCCTCCACATTCCAAAATAGTGAAATGTGTGGATAAACAGGCTTTGTTTTTTCTATCCAATGATTGTCCCACTCAGCGCAATAACTGTAACATTTTTACAGTTCTCTCAACATTTAGGAAAGAGAATAATACTTCATGGTGGTGGAATCTCCTTGGTTTGTCCTAGCATTTCCCTCCATTTATCCATCAGACCAGCACCTACCTGATAACCTGGGCACAGTGCCCGTTGCATGTTATGCAGGCCATATGCCATGGAGTAGATGGCATTTATGACAAAACCCATCTTAGTGTCCTGTGCATACTGCTGTCGAAGGGACTCTCGCTCTGCAGGGGTGGATGGGTAGAGTCGAAGGGAGGAAGAGTAAGGAAGGGTGGAAAGAAAAAAAGGCAGGTATATTAGAGAAACTCTTAATTTCCCTTCCAGTTTTATGAAAAACATTTTTTTCCAACATCAAAGACCCCCTCTTCCTCATCAGTTATTTCCCACCTCCACATCTCATTTCTTTCTTTCTGTTTCTGTGTCCTGTTCATTTGTATTTCACGTCCCATTTCATTATAATACATGAGACAAGACTCCCTTTGATGCAGGGCTCACATACTGTTTGCCTATGAATGGAGGGAATGAAACAGAGAGAGAATGATGGGGGAGATGAATACAAAGATTAAAATAAAGGGAGGGTTCACTCAGACACAAGAGATATGTCCAGTGAGTGGGTGTGTGCTTGGCCAACTGTTTGTATATTATTTGCATTTAGTGGTCACTATGAAAGCTTGTCAATAAAAATGCAGACTCGTACTGTAGCCTATTATGCTGACCCCAAGCAAAATCCCCACTTTTACAGTATGGGACTTGACAATAAACATCAATTAACTGTCCTAATGTAGCTAATAATAACAAGCTTCAGTGTTTACGACAGAATAATCTTTTTCTGTTGTACTTCTTTTGTGTCTGAACTTACTGCTACAGGTGCGGTTGAACTTGTTGTTCTCCTGTGGGTGACCTTTCAGTCGACAGTGAAAACGATGCTGCCAGAACTCTGGAAACCAGGGGTTCCTGTGGTTGTTTTCAGGACGAAGCTTAAGGTAGTATTCATCGAACCATTTCACGTCAGCTGACTGGAGCTTGATGGTGATGCCGCCAGTTGCTTCCCTAACATAGCCATCTGTCACGTCATACCTGTCAGCCCATCCGTCACTGCAGAGAAACACATTGAAAAACAAATGTTTAGCAAACTCCAAACCTCAAATCAATTCATCGATCAATAGGTATACACGCTCCACTGTTTCACATCAAAACCAAATTACTTGGTCAATTAGCCCAGAATACTTAGATTAAACCTCAACAGTATTTTGAACAATACATCAGTAATATGGGAGACGCTCAGCATCCACCTATGGTGAACAGAGATTTTGTTTTGTTGGGAGTATTTTGGTGTAGTTTCTGTCTGCATTTCCGTGTGAATCCATATTACGTAAAACCATCTTTGACCTGTTAGATTCCAGTCCATGGGTTGCTATGGATTAGAAGATGCTGAGCCAGCACAGCCCACATGTACCTCAAGTAAGAAACACTGGGTGAGGGGATTCTGACAGGGTTTAGGTAAAACATGGATCCTTTCTCCGTTAAACAACCCTAACTCTAACACAACCTGTAGACAACAGGATGCCTGTTAGGAACTTATATGCTTAGTATTAACTATCTGAATTTGAACTTTGAAGTTTCTCTTCCAATCTTGTCTTCATTAAAGGAGACATGACATGCACATTGCCTTGTGTATGTTTGTATTGTAGGGCTTTAAAGTTTCTTATTTTTTTATACACTGGCCCTTTATGCAGGCTTTCAGTTTAGCCTTTGTATGAAACAAAGGCTAACCTGGGGCCAGTGTCTTGGGGCCCATCTCCAAATCAGCCTTTACTGACTGGCCAGTTTCAGGAAACTCTGCTTCAGCCAGAAACCAGAGGCTACAAATATAAAAATAGAGTTACATATTTTCACGTTCTTTACTCACGCTGTCAACTTCCTCAACACATCCATACATGTTCCAGTCCAAATCCAATTGGAAATTTGCAAATAGACAATATCAACAACACAGTGAATAGTCTTAGCGGTTCATATAGTGTTATAGGATTGAATTAAAATAAAATTGAGATATGAAGCACAGGGGCACCATTATGCCACCATAACAAATAAACCCCTTTTCTCGCACACAAACACACACTGTAGGAGACATTTAGTTGGTGAGTGCTCCAGCTTCCGTGCAGAGAATGAGAGACCAAAAGACGGGGAAGGCAAGCAAGAGACAGAGGAGGCGCCAACAGAATGATTATCAGAGTCAGAGGAATCCAAAATTCATCATATTGCTGAGAATCAACTGCACACAGACACACACACACATGCATACGGCAGCCGGGTGCTAAGACGATCTAGGTCAAATGGAGTATTTTGGCTGCAGCTCAGCAGCTGTGCCCCGTCAGACACCAGTAGACAAATATAACTACCTCACAATGAACACACATGAACTGTGGAGACGGACTGCTGCAGTTCGCATTTTTTTTTTTGGAGAAGATCTGGGTTTGTGGCTCCTCGAGGAAGAACAGATGGCAAAGAGAGCGTGTCCGTGTGTGTGTAAGAGACAGATAAAGAGAGAAGTGGATGTGAATGACAAATCTTCTCTCGTCGTTTCACAACATGGGCCTCAAGCAAGAATATGACCCTAAGTTCTTACAGATGAAATAAGTTTTTCCTTTCCTTCCTTCCTCTTTCTTTCCTTCTTTCCGCTATCTGTCTGTCTCTCTTTTGTCGAGCCTCCAGAGAACAAAACTAATTTTCTCCTAGAGCAATCCTTGCAGCCCCAGTCTGATTGATTGAAGAGTCGATGTGTTTGTGTGAGCGCCTGCGTGTGTGTCTGTGTGTTTCTGTCATTGTTGTTGCCACCATGTACCGCTGACCTGTGGCCATAAATCATGTTGTAAGCATTTTTAGATTGCTATCAATTACCTGTGAACATAAAATAAATGTGCATACAGTAAGGGTACAACGTGTGTAAATAAATGGTGTCATATCTAAATGGTGGAAAGGGATTGGGGGTCGATGTGGAGGTGCACAGTGGTTCTGGCATCAATACTAGCCAATAAATGCTACTTTAGTTGACACCTGACAAAAAAATGACAACTTATTTGTCACCATGCCCGAATAAACTGAAACTGAAAAAGGAAAATCTTTCACAAAATATCAATGTGGCTGCCAATATTTTTTATTCCAAATACAGTATCAAATTAGGTATATCACTCTTCATTCAACTGATTTCATGATTCATAGTACATGTTGTCCTAAATCATATTTTATCTTGATTTAAAACCAACCCTGTGTAAAATGAGAGCTCTCGATAAAGAATAGAAATCAATGGAGCATGAAATAGTTTTGACTGCTGCCTGCTGCAACTTTTTTCAACAGTGAGTTTCCGTCTCTGGTGTCACGCAGAGGACGATGATCGATCAGTAGCTCCCCTGAGGCAAGAAATAATAGGATTGTGGATATTTGTGTGAGTTTGATACTGGTCTGTATTTAACACAATGTCGTTCTGACACTTTGAGACACAGTGGGTGGAAAGAAAGCAAGAAATACAGATAAAGTTAGGAAAAATAAAAATAAAGACAAAACATCTCAGAGAATAACAAGCATGGAAAACTGGTGCAAACAATCAACGATGATTACACAGACCTTTCATCCTCATCTTATCAATAGGTTTCTTCTTTTTTCTCTGACACAGGTTTTTCTCCCCATCACCCTCTCTCATTAACATCTTCAGCTTTCCCTGGAGCCCCTACACTTTGTTTTTCTATACTCTTCTTTTCCATCCTCCAGCTCGGTCACATTCCACTGCATCCATCTGTCACTATATCTCGTTTATTTTTTATTTTTTTAACCCTATTCTCATTTTCCCTTTCACAAATGCAACAACACTTTGTACACTTGATAACTCTGTCACACACATTCTCATGCTCAGTAAGTAGTAGTTTTGTCTCACCCTGCATGCGCTTCTTTCAAATGATTCCCTATTTAATTTTGGTATTTTTTTTCCCACATTTGTACTGTTTTATTTTTCTCCCTTTCTTTCTTTGGCCTGCCACCTGTTTGGCAAGCTCTCCAGCAGGTCACGCCTGCCACTCCTCAGAGGCCAAAATGATCCACTACGCTCACAACATGCACACAAAAACACAACTACTGGTTCATTAATCACCACCTGAAGTAAATGCATTTCTCTATATTTCCAATAAGCAACTAAAAGAGAAATAAAATAAATAAAGACACTTATGTTAACTGGTGCAAGATCTTTGTTTCATGAACAAATTTCCAATTGATCCTTTCTTGTTCTTGTTGTAGACAAACAAGCCCTGTGTATGGGTTGATTTCATAGAAACACTGGAAAACCTGTGGATATAGTTAGCATTAAAACCTATAATTGTGATTCTTCAATAATGTGTAAAGATACATATGTAGTAGTCAACAAGTGTGGGTACAGCAGAGGAGATAATCATACATAAAAACTGGTGAAAAGACCGGTGGAATGGTTAGCTAGCTCGCCTCCATGTGACCTCTAGTCTCTTATAACAGATTTTAACATTTTCTATGGGAATGGACCCCCGTACTGCTATTAATTGGCCTAGTAACCTAGTAATAGTAATATAGGAAGTCAGACTTGACAAAGGGTTGGAGCCCTCTGGTTGGTGGTCAGCAGACCGGCAGAAAAATTCGGGTGTGAAAACGGAATTCTCAAAATCTCCAATGGTGTGTCCCTTTCATGCACAGTTTTTTCAAAAGAAGGCAACAGGAATCATCTACTGAGATGCTACGTATAAATCTAGCTACAATGACTGCTTGCCAACTTTCAAAGCACATCAGACTACATCATGTTGTTCAAATGTTTAGTATGTGATAGATGGTGACAGAGAACATGGTTCGTCCAGTCCCCTGCCAAGCATTATTTCAAAGTGCCAAACCAGTCCCTGTTTTCAAGGACAACTTCTGTGTAACTAACCATCTGGTGCGTCCATCAGGATATATTTATTTAGCACTGCAAATGACATTTGCTCTGTTCTCTGTCTTGCATAAATAATTCATAAATTAATCATTTCAAAGTTAGCACAGAGACTCTCACACAAGAAAACGTTGTTTTCATCACACTTTTACATCTAAATCCCAGACATTTATTTTTTAATTGAAGCACTTTGATGGTTGTATCAATAAGTAGTCGCTGTTGGTCTATGGTTCACTACTAAGCTGTGTAGTGCTTATATAAACAATGACTCATAGCATTACATATTTAGACCATATATGATGCAGTGACTTTTGCATTGAGAATTCTCATTACTGGAGTTTCATTTGAAAGCAACGATCACTGAAAAGACACATTAAAGAGGATTTCCATGTAAGATTTGTCTGATTCGTCTTGTGTCAGAGTAGGCGGAGGAACAGTAGGGGTTGAACATTACTGTTTTTCAAACAGCAAACTAGAATTATGTTGTCAAGGCTGGACACAATGCTCGGAATAGGCCTTTATAAGTAATTCCACCACAAACTTTTACAAAGTAACTGCTCAAGGCTGATGTATGGATCTCAAAAGTTAGTAGAATAGTTGTATGTACAGCCGTAAGTCTGCAACTCAAGAACAAAAATATTAGTATCACGTTAAGAAACCATTCAGTTACGAAGTGTCAGTAGATCCCAGCATGGAGTACAGTGTTGTCTAAGGGATGAGAAGAGCTGGGGTGATTGGCGATGACTGACACTAGCTTCTAACACACCTACTGATAACGTATGGTAATTGATTCCTCCACGTACCCACACATTTTGAAGTGCACGACAAGCAAGCTCCATGCCTCCAAGCACAGACATACCAAAGGTCCACCTGAGAGCCCTGTGAGCACTGTACGTTTGAGGCAGCTTTGCACTCTTTGGCCTCAATCAAAAAGACTACATCCAGCAAGGAATTGTATGCTTTATAGATTTTGCACCAAAGAAATACAGACAATGCTTATAGATCGAGAGCTAAAATATGCAACTCTATGGGTGATGTTGCCATAAGAGGAAGGCGTTAGAAGAAGTCTGTGGGGTATGTGTATATATATATATATATATATATATATATATATATATATATATATATATATATATATATGTGCTGACAATGTATAATGTGTGTATGAGTGGCAATGGTTGTGTTTGTGCATGTGTCATCATACATTAGGCTGATTATTTGTTCACTCTATTGTTGATCACAATAACTGCTTTAAATGACATCCTGGCTCTCTCTCTCTTTCTGTCTTTTTCCACACATCTAGGAGCCCAAGGCTGTTGCCATGGTTTCCAGCCCACGCTCAACCTGCTGTCTGTACTTTGTGTCTCATTAGAATCACACTGGATTTTAAGTGTATGCAAACCCCGCATGCACACACACACTCTCACGCTCTCTCTCTGTCACACACACACTTACTTTTCTATTCACTATTCAATTAACATTCGACGCCCTGTCTCTACCAATATTGGAAATGCTATTTGCATAATAGTACAGTATGCCAGTGTTGTAGGCCACTTCACTACCTTAAACAGAACTTTTACAAACCAATTCTACATACTGAGGCCTGGGGCAATTGCCTTCCCATTCTGTTCATTCAGAGTATTAATAGAAACTGGAACTCATTTGCGAATGATTATTAATTTTCAGCTGGCTCTTTCTTGGGTATGAAATCCATCTTAATCCTGCACAACTGAACATGTATACTGGCAAAATGTGGTACATATTTTGTAATACAGTAATGTGTACATGTATGTAATGGCTCCTGTGAGATTAAAAGTAGTGTACTATACACAAACTTAAACAGAAACTCAGTTTTCCATGTTTTACAGACTCCTGTCTGTCTTTCTCTCCATGCATTCATGGATTGACACAGCTCAGATGAACAATGTATATTTAGTTTGTTGAAAATCTTTGATTTCTCTCTTTGAAGTTACAAATGAATGGATCTCTATCAGGACATTCTTATCATCATACCTACCTACAGTGTATATCCATTTTAGTTTTATGTAGATCTGCATGTAAGATCTGGCTATACTGTACGTATAATTAGACAGGCACAATACAGATTTAGCAGGGTTTTATCCTTGAAGTGGATTCATAGGATGGTTGAGAAATATTTGGTGCAGTTTGTGCTACTGGACATGGTTTTAGCGATCTTATGTCCTTGCAGTAGTATTTTACATATTGTGGGTGAAAAACAGATCAGGCAGACCATGTTTTCTCCACACTCAGCCATGTGTAGCACCTTCTCCAATTTTTCTTGCATTCTATTCACAATATATTGCAATTGCACAAAGTAATGCTACACTTCTTTGTCTTTGTCAACTGGTCACTGGTGCCACATATGACTGTCTTCCGGATTCATATGATCGACCCCCTTCTGTGGTATTCAAAACCTTGTAAGTGGAAATTGTTGTGTAGAGTTTTCTTTGTAATTTTGCAATTGTCTGATGAAAACATCCACGTTACGTTCCCAATGGCTTCAAATTTTCACATTAAATTTTGTGTGCACGACTGCACAAGTTCGGTTTGAGGGCAGTCTGAGAAACAAAACCAGTTGCCTTGGCCATGTATGAGAAAAATAGAGAGAGGGCTTTATGAAGCAGAGAAAAAAAATATAAAGAAAGAAAAAAACAATGATTTTAACACACAGCCCTTTTTCTCTCAAGAAAATCAGTGATTTTAATGTTCTCCACGTCAAAACTCAACTTTTTGTCTCACATGGTTCAGTGACGGTTTCAAAAAGGCAAAAGCATAAAAACTTTTTTTCACAATCGTGGACAATTTTACAAATGTCACCATCAATCAGTCTCTTGTACTGAAGCACTTAAATATGCCAATAAAAATAGGTTTCAGAAACATCACTACTGTGAGCAGAGATGTCACAGGTTCTGGAAAGCGTAGTGTGAGTTTATTGGCCTGCTAGACCAGTAAAATTGTCCAGTATCTGCCAAGCTTAATAGAGTGTATAAAAACACTAAAAAAATTGTAAAACTGCTAGCAAGGATTACAGTTAAAAGTATTGGGACAGTTTCAAAACGAATTCATGTCAAAGCAAAACAATGCTTTCCATGTTGAAGATTTCATCTAAATTAAAGTGAGTTAGTTATAGTAATCCATGATCCACAATCCAAATGTTAATTTGTGTTATTGTCGTGCTTTGAGCTCAGTTATACTGTGCTTGGTCAGGATACAGCTGCAGATCCTGTAGCAAATGAACACCTGCCACGGCTTGATGAAAGAGTGGAAGTATGCATTTCATTTTCTACGTTGTAACATCAAAGTACAAATTTGAAATGTTTTGTAATCACTGTAGTAATTTGATTTGAAGGTTACAAATTTTGTATTGGCAAAATATTTAAATCTGATCTGAAGCAGTCTTGCTAACAGGTCACTTTAGTAATTACTGTCAGAGTTCAATAAGAGCATGCCACCTGACCCCATCCCACCCACTCCCTGGCTGCCATGGTAACCTAGCAGAAAAAGCTTAAATGCTGCACACCCTCATTCATACACACAGAAACACACACCAACAATTCAACAACAATATCTGACAGCATTAATTAGCAGGGATGAAAAGGAGCATGGAACAGGTAGAGAGGTAGATAATAATTGAACAAAATGAATGAAAAGGAGAGTGAATGTGCATGTATGTGAATTTGCAGAATGTAGATGTTGACAACAGCTGTACATTTATATGATATAACAAAACAGACAACAAGCGAACACTAAGGTGGTCAAAAGGAATAACAGAATTTGGATGTTTGAGCTTTAGTGTGAGGACTTCATTGGCAGCAGCAAGATAGTTTTTGATAGTATTTCAGGATAGCCAGTCATGGAATACGTATATGATATTTATTTATTTTTTTTAATTTATGTTTTTGGAGTTTGCATGTTCTCCCTGTGTCTGCGTGGGTTCTCTCCAGGTACTCCAGCTTCCTCCCACCATCCAAAGACATGCTCATTAGGTTAACTGGTGATTCTAAACTGGCCGTAGGTGTGAGTATGAGTGTGAATGGTTGTCTGTCTCTGTGTTAACCCTGTGATAGACTGGCGACCTGTCCAGTGTGTACCCCGCCTCTCGCCCGATGACAGCTGAGATAGGCTCCAGCAGACCCCTCGACCCTTAACAGGAACAAGTGGTTACAGACGATGAATGAATGAATGAATTTTTTGTGTGTTACTTTTCTATCACTGTATCCCTCATTTACCAACATATATTTCCTTCCAGTATTCACCAACACAACACAGCATACCTTTACATACACACAGCCCATAACCTTCTATGTTGTTTGATCTTCTGTACCAATTGTTTTGTCCCTGTCCTCTAACAAAAACAAACAAAAAAAAAAACATCAAGCCTAAACATTGTACTGAGTGAAAATGAGTGAATTACAGCAAATAGCAGGGCTTGTATGAAAACCATCTATTGTAAAGTTACAGCAAAATGAAGGAGAGAGTTAGATAAGTCATACAGTATATAATGGTATACAGGAGCTTAAAAGCTAATAATCCATTAATTCATAAACAGGTTTTAGAGTGAGACGTTAGAAAGTGTATGACGAGCTCTGACTGAAAATTGTATTTTTAACAGAAAGCATCAACCTGTCCTGATCATCTATCAACAGCCTCACCCAAACGGAGGTCAAGGTTCACCATGACAACAGCAAAACTCATTAAGCTAAATGTCAGAACTGTCTCACACACAGACACGGTGGCGCTAAACTCTGTGTGTGTGTTTTATCATTCAATAACGTCCTGGCAGCAGAACAGCCTGTGCCTGCTTACCTTGGTAGCAGGTTCAGTTTATCTCATCTATCGATGCCACACTTCATTACCCTCGGTTTCTATTTTTCTGACACTCACACATTTCACATATCATCTTTTTCCTGTTTGTTTTGGCTCAACACATCTGGATTCTTTCTCCCATTTCACTTTCACTGTTTTTTTCACTGTTGCTCAAATTTCCTGCTCATGTGAAAGACTTTCACAAAAACTTAACTTGCATATAATCAGACATATAAAGGATTTATATTCACATGCATAAAAAATAGGAATATATCAACATGATAAACATTTAGTCATTTAGCTGAAATCAAAAAGTATAGATCACCAAAATTAGAATCAACACACATTAAGCTCAAATCCTAATTAGCTAATTAAATTAGTGTTTCAGATAACATGAGTTAGCCTTCAAAATATCCTCAATAGTCTACAAAGACAAGTCATCCAGACAGATGTATGCACTCCCCTCTTTCTCACACTCAAGCCCATACACTTTCTGAAGGCTAGTTTTGGCATGCAGAGTGTGTTTCAGAATGTGGCAACTTTGCTGATTTCCCCAGGGCTTCAGACAACGAATGTTTGATTTGATAGGTGACAGAGAGACAGAAACACATCTGACAGACACAAAAAAAGAGACATATTCAAGAAAGACTGGTGGACACGAAGAGGAGAGGAGAAGGGAGGAGAGGAAAGAGTTATTTTGTAACAGAAACTGTCAGAACAGTGGTGGAGGCAACATTTAGAAAATATTCCATTCAGTTTGTCGTTGTTAATGAACAAGTAAAATAAAATATTCACATCCCATTAATTGAACACTTTGTTCATGAGGCAGATTCCCCCCAAAAAACCCAAACCCAATTACAAATGAGTTTGTTAACAATAAACACAAAAACACTTTCATTTGCATATACACACACACAAAAATGATGGTGCTAATACTGCTCCGACACAAAAACATAAAAAGCTGAATAATCTATGATTATAATATAAAGTTATAGGCTTGAAGTGCAGGGGGCAGGAGAACATAACATTGCATTTCCATTTAAATATTGGCAGACAGCCTTCATGGCAGCAGTGAATTCCAGTTTAAATTATTGTTGTGGTTGTGACTTTTGTACATGTTGAATGAACTACCAATTTGTATTTTCATTTGATTTACAGCAGGATTGCTGGATGGTGAGTACAAACTAAGAAAGAGGATGGGTGAGTGCAGATAATAGACATTACTCCCCTCCAGCTGGGGTCTTTGTTTGGATGCAGTCAGGTGTGAGAACCACACATACACATACACCGACAACAGACGTACATTGGTTCAATAATAATCTCATCTATTGTTGAAAGGTGTGTATGCACTTGGCTATGGAAGAAGGAACTCCATATATGTGCAATAACGTTTTTATCATCTCAATATTTTGTGTCATTTTAGGCCGGATATTGCCAAGCAAACCTTACTGGATTTAGATGACAAGGAAAAAATTAGGAAAGCATAACTACAAGTCAACAAAGACAGGGGGAATTAGTAGAGAGGATGATGCAAGAAATGGCGAAACTGGCAAAAACAAGAAGCAAAAGACGATGCGACCTATGAGTAAAATTATCAGAAAGAAGTGAACTAACTAAATCCACTGAGATAAGTACGGAGGGAGAGAGGAGAGGATAAAGTGACACAGATATGATCTCTAGGGGAGAAACAGAATGGCAGATGGAGAGAAAAGAGGATCAAAAAGAAGAGAGCAGTGTTCTGCAAGGTTTTATAAGTAAGTGTCCTTAGCAAGGTTGGTGAAAGGAGGAGCACAATAATGTTTGGAGTGAAGAAGTGAGTTGAGCAGAAAGAGAGAGATAGATGGATGATGTCAGGGGAAAACAGTTAGAAAGAGACATAGGCTGTATATTCTGACTATTCCTCCAGGTCTAGCCTCATCACTTTTTATTGGTTCACACATAAAAGTGTCATCTCCCTTATTCACACAGCAGACATTGTAATATCACCTGCTGAGGTAATACACCACCAATGTAACATTACAGCCCCTCTTCTGATCTTTCTTATTTGTGCTTTATCTTTATCACCACGGTAGCCTTTTGGTCTTTTTGCTTGCTGATCCTCTCTCCGTTTCAGCTTTTCTATCATGTCCGTTTTCTCCCAGAACTTCTACATTCACAGACCTTTGTGCTGAGCCAAGATATTTAAATGACTTCAAAGGCAATGAGCCCAGCCTGGGACCAGATTGTAAGATGAGTTGGAAATTAAATAGTACAATTACATGGAAAAAAAACATTTAGATTTGACATGGGCCAAATTAATTAAGAGTTATTGGTTGCAAGACAGGTAGAACACTCTAAAATGTCAATATATTGGGATCATGTCACTCAGACTAATGGACTTTTAAAATCCTGCTGGCATCGGACACACTTAAGCAGAAACTTCATCAGGTAAGGAAGCATTGAATGGCCCACCTCACCATTCTTGCTCCACATTCTAGTCAGGTAGGTGGCGGTAATGCACCAGCAATCTGGCTTGTCAAACACAGAACAAACCAAAAGAAAAAGACGAAACAGCAGCAGAAGAAGAACTAGCTGTGACTTCAGGCTACTTTGCAGTATGGAAAAAAAACACAAAGCAGAGGGCTAAATTTCCCAGTTTGGGATTAATAAAGAATCTATCCATCTATCTAAACGGCAGTGGATAAAAAAAAATGTTCCAATGGCCCAATGTGTCTGCAAGGGGTTCAGGAAGTGTAAAGCACTGCAATCAAATAATTTGGGCAGGCTTTGCGCGGTGATGGACAGAGGAGTAACAGTAACAGCAGTCATCCGAGCCCCACTGAGTTCAATTTGTTTACAACAACATGGCTCTGATTGGTTGTAGGACTAGTAATTGCGAACCTATGTGTTTTTCTCACATAAATAGCAGAGCGGCAGTCTCTGCAGTTCATCTACACAAATACTAAAGAAAATGCTTTTGAGATGTGGTATTCTATGGACAAATGTATGTAATATTAAATGAAGTATTAGTAAATATAAAGTTAAGTTATAAAGTTAAGCTAGTTCACATTAAGTCTGGAGTCATTTCCTCTGGGTTTCGATCAGCTCTCTTTAAGTAACTGTAAATCTCCATGGTCTAAAGTCAAGTCCAGACTCGTATTCGATCGGAACTGAATCTCCCTATGCCAGGCTACGGCAGCTGATAAATTGACAAGAACCTCCTATTGTCTGAGTCCAGCTTTAAACAACACCAAAAACTTCCATGTGTAACAACTTGTAAGATATGTAATATACACATATTCATTAAATTTACTACTGTAGCCATGGACGATCAACAATTGAGACGTAATCTCTAATGCCAAGTGACCAGTTTCTGTATCTGTGCGAAAACACACTCAACCACACACTCCTCTCCACACAGATGCTAACACAAAGCCATTAATGGACAATCTTGTGTAACCTAATGATGGCTTAGAAGCGGCAGTCAGAGCTATTCCCTGCTTTACACGATGGCAATAATTATACCGGTTAGTCTGCACACACGCACACAACCAGTCTGTCTGTTTGACAGCTGGGATTAGCAAGGAGAGGTGCGGCTAATGCCCAGTAACGAGACATCCAGTTTATCGCCCACAGAATCATCTGTATCTGTGTGTGTGTGTGTGTGTGTGGGGGGGGGTCAGAAAAAGAGAGAGATAGAGCACAGATGGATCTGCAGTAAATTAGCTGCATGTTATTCTGGACTTTAATGGCTTTCCCACATCAAACTGATACCACATGGTTTAACCAGCGTTCTCCTCTTTATCCCTTGCTTTCATTCTCTTCCTCAAAGTCCATTATTTGTCATAGTAAAAGAAAAGATACAGCATACATACGTAACTTTTATAAATTCATGAAAACAGCCACACACTAAAGGTGGATTCCTCATCAGACAGATGTTTTCACCCTGATGACAGGTGATGATGTAATCTGCAGATATTTCTGTATTTTCACTCACCGCAGATGTGCTCACAGCTTCTAGCTGAACTGATAGCATTTTGTTTTTATACCAACCGTGGGGAATATATTTGTCTGATCTGTTTAAATTCTTGCCCATTGTGTATCCTAATTAACAATATTAACAAAACTGGGTAGTCTCCAGGCAGCATTGTTTGGCTGTGACAGCCAGTCTCTATGGCTCGATCATGTCCTCGGAGTCTGTGCATGCTTAAGAATTTCTTTTGATTAAATTAATAAATGTCAGCGTTAGTTAAAGGTTAAGTTAAATCTGTTAAGTCTGTTAGTTTCTTTGGGTTTTGTCAGTTTCTTCAGGTTTTCTGCTAAAGACAGACACTGGTACTGTATGTGGGCCAACTATTGGGTTAGATAGTGAGGGTGTTGTATACTTGTTATTTGTCTTTTATGTGTTTTTTTATGTATCTGCCTAGGGACAATAGATGAAAACTAGCTATGGTGCTAATTCTAGCATATTTACATTGTGTACTTGTACTGATGTCCATCAATATGCACTGTCCCTATCTAAATAAACAATTAATTAAAAAAAAAAAAAAAAGATAGACGGACAGACAGACATACATACAGACACTTTATTTATCTCAAGGGAAATTCAGTGTCCAGTAGCTTCATCCCATTAAAAAAACAAAAAAACAAAACAGATATGGAATCATAATAATAATAAAAATAAAAAAAACTATATATGTATGTGTGTATATATATATATATTAGTTTTACATGTATATGTATGTGTGTATAGATAGATAGATAGATAGATAGATAGATAGATAGATAGATAGATAGATAGATAAAATCACGGTCCAGTTGGTTCCCATATAAAAGAATTAAGCTATACTGATAAAGAGTATGGATTTATTTAAATTTTTCAGATTTTTAGGTTCACTGGCACTGGAATTATCTGGTACTTCTCAGTTATAGTCGTTTCATTGGAGGCAATGTTTTTCAACTGTGAGCATATTGAAGGAGTTTTAATGCACAGCCTGTGCTACAGAGAAGGGTTGTCAGCATTCGGAAGGCATTTTAGTTAAGCTTTAACACAGAATCGATGCTATGGCTCACTTCAAACTTTGCTGGATGTAAGTTTGAGACAATGTTTAGAACAGATACATGTGGCCAAATAGACTTAACCGTGACTTTGGTTCTCAGTAGTTGTAACCGTAGTAGTGGTTTTGGTAACAGCAGAGTTTGTTCTTTAATTTGGGGAGTGAGAAGCTGTAGATCAGGGGTGCCCAAAGTGATCTACCATCCATCCATCTTTCTTTTTATTAGTCCAAGAAGAAAAATTGTTGAACTGCACCTTTAGAAAAATTAGAAAAATAGCGCTGTCCCTTTGAGGCCATGTTGCAGTAAAACGTAAAAAAAATAAAGAAGATGATAGTTTGCCTTGCTCTTTGTTCTGGGAGGTGCAACAGATAAATGATAGACTAACATCTAAAACCTTTTTCCAGTGGCACGCAATCTACCCGCACTACCATCGCGATCTATTGGGCACCCCTGCTGTAGATCGTAACAGAGAATTTACAGCAGAGGTGCGTTATAAAAGTGGACAAGGCTTCACTGATGTCTTACACTGCACAACTTGCCTCCGAGATGTTACCTGTGAGATCCCTCATCACAGAAATGGGATGCAGATGGTAGCATCCATATAACGTGGTAAACATCCTAATCCCCCTCTTGGAAACTTTCTCTTTCACACACTCCCTCTGACTTTCTATAATTTTCTCCCTCTCTTTCTCCTTTGTTGCTATGGTAACAAGCAGTGCGGGGGCCGTGATGCGGCACACATCACACCCATCTCACTTAGCTCACCGGAAGAGAGGAAAAGCAGGGGAGACAGAAACAAATGGGTGACAAGGTTTGGTGTACGTGTGCCGAGTATGTGGAGGATGTCCGTAACTTTATTTTGAGGCCAAGTCAAAACAATCTAATCTACAACTTTAAACATACATTGTGATGTTTGATGCCAACATGTACAACTAAATAAGTGAACGACTGCAAACTGCATTGTAACGTGGCAATTTGTTGGGTGGATACTGAATCTGGCCACCACCTGCAGAATGTTGTCTGTCAAAAGCTTGCTGGTGTTGCACATAATTACATATTGAAGCCAATCTGACAGTTTCATGAAGTCTCCCAACACAAGCTTAATTGTTGATTACAGTGTAATAGCTCATGAGTCAGAGTTCTACATTTTAAATATTGCCTGATTATGATGGGTTACACTGATTAACCTTATCTTAATCATAGTCTTTACCACTCGGTGTTGTCAGTATACAGTGACTTTCCAAACAGAAATATAAGATACTCTAAAAATCACATATTAATAAATATAGACAGAAGGTGCCACCATGTTTCATTTTTATTCTTTATATAGAAAATCGAACAGCTAACCCTCTGGTATGTGAGCTGCACGCTCTACCTACCAGCTGACCCAGTAAGTCAAACTTACTCCCAAAATGGAAAAAAATATATAGAGTTACCTAAGAAAAGAAAATCTATGTCAATGAAATGCTTGGTGAGATAAAATGGGTGAAACTTAACAATAAACCTCAATACTAATTTCAGTACAGACACTGTGAAGAGCAATGTTGGTAACTGGTTAAAATTGAATAACGTTCATGTACAACAGCATGACAATGATCATTCAGTTACTAAGGCTAATAATAATTTTAAGGAAACTGAATTATTATTTTAATATACTGTACATGTCTGTTTTATTCGGAAACTCAAAACATTGTGTCCTTTTCCTGGTCACAGAAATTTCCTATCTTACTGGCCTTGCACTCAGTTTTTGAAAACAACTTAAGCCAAAATTAAGACGATCGATAGTTATTACTTTACGTAGTGTTTTCGAGATCAAAGCAGCTTTTTTCAGACACTTCAACAAAATTCAGAGACACAACTTCTGATTGGTCAATAAGCCAAGAACTCTTGACAATTGAAGAATTTAGTGACTGAGTTGAGCTGGCCACCATCAGCCTTAATGTATATATCAAAAACTGCAGCTTTTTTAGTATTTCTCTTTATGTATGACCTTTGGTTCATGCCAGCTTAATGACGTCTTGTCAGAAGCCAGTGTGAGTTCATTAACACAAAAGATTTCTGAGACTCTGCCCGCAACCTGCTCTCAGTTCATGTTTCATCTAATTTGATGGCCCATTTCTTGCTGTATCCTATTAACACATTAAATAAGTAAACAAAAATCACCTGTTGTGACAAGCATGTGTTTTACTTAACATGTCAGAAAGAGACGAGCAAGGGGAAAAGTCATTAAAAATCTGTCTCATGTAATCCCATTTTCAGTGCTCTTAATGCAAAAAATAAAAAGTATTTCAAAATATGGTGTCAGACAAAATACTCAGCAGCTTCAGTTGCTCCAAATTCACATCTTATTCCTTCACGGGCTGTCTGGGGCCATTTCTCAGAGGCATCAGAGTTCATATTTCTCTTAATTACCTTTGCCTGGCTCGGAGTCAGAGTTAAATTAAGGGGCAATTCATTTCCTGTCCAGGCACTTCAGGAAATAGCACCACAATTCTTTACAGATAGCCTTTCAAATGTGTGATGGATTAAAAGAAAGTGTACTGAGAAGCAGAATGAAAGAGGGTGAATAGGTGTTGCCGGTTATGGAAATAAAGTACAGAGATACATTTAGTCAAGAGAGGAAATTGTAACAGTAGGAGGGAATAAAGAGTACTGACAACACACATCAGAGGTGAATTGTGTCCTAATGAGATCACTCTTGCTCGTTTATGTCAATTTCATAACAATGTAAGAAAATGCAAAGTTAAATGGAGGTCCAATACATTCAAATATCTTAAAAATTAAACAAAACAATAAAGATCAACCATTTAGATTACTGATTACTCCACTGTGGATGACTGTAGCAATGATCATATAAAGGATTAATTGGTGTGTATTGGTGTGTGTGCGTGAGTATATTTGAGCATGCTGAGCCACTGGGCTGACGTAACAGTCAGTTTAATCCCTCAGTGTAAATCTCAGAAAATGAGCAGCAAAATACTCCACTGAGAGCTCACAACAGACTAATAGCACAAACAACACAGTTTGTTGTACCAACACACAGATTCATGAACACCCAGATTCACAAAAGAAGAGATAAATGTTTACTGGATTACATTCTTCTTGCCTCTTTTTCATACTGTCACTTTCTCTCTGTCTCATCTGTCTTTCTATCGGTCTGTCTTCCCCCCATATCTTCTCTAATTCCAAGCACTTTTCCCATTGGAGTGCTGTAAGAGGATAAGGCCATTCCCTGGGAGCGCAATAAGAGGATGAATGTGTGTGTGTGTAGGTGTGTTTGTGTGAAGAGTGTGAAGATATTCATACGCGCACATTTTATGTGTATCTTGCACATGTTGGCCAGTTAATGTGCAACTAAATACAGGTGTGCTACGCATACAGTTGTTTGTGGAAGTGAAGTGTGTGTGTTAAGAAGTGAAACTACATTAATATGTCTACATTGTGTTGGTTGTGTGCATATGTCTGTGCAGAGGTGTGTGTGTGTGTGTGTGCGTGTACATGCCCATGGGTCTGCCCTACATATGGAAAGCCTCCTAATTCCCTGTCAAGGGACTCAGAGAGTTGGAATACCATTAGAAATCCTTCTTTTGTTCTTGAATCTCTCCGTTGTTCTTTTTTGTAACTGCAGAGTGATCACTACCAGTCATTAATCAGTCCGTCTCTTACAGTGAGAACAGAGAGAAAAAAGATGAAGGGGATGTGCTGCAGCAGAGCTGTCCACTGTTTTGATTTTGGATTTTTTTTTAAAACCAGATACTCATATGTTGATGTTCTCTAAAAAAAAATTCTAGTAAGGAACCAGAGGGAATGTGTATCATCACTCTATGACTGATGAAAATTGATATTCCTTCTTTATTCCTTACACTGTAAACCCAGATTTTGTTTCTAATTAAACATCTGAGTGATCATTACTTATTCTTTTATGTTTTGTAAAAACCTGCTATCATTACTAAACAACATTAGTTCTTTGGACTATTTAGCTGAAAGATTCATTGCACTAATCATGTTTAGTAGAGATAACTTGGTATGTTAACTTTCATATGAAAAGGGAGGGGCCTAATTCAAAAACCTGCCGGGTCACGTGACAAGGCCAGCGTAACTGTGCGTCCACACGGTGCTCTACACTTGGCGGGACGAGCAATATCGTGTCTGGACGAGCGGCTGCAGACTTAACGTTGGAAACAACCTACTCCGAGAGGAACGGTTAGTATGTAAAATAACTATTGTTATCTTTGTGGGAACTTTGAATAGGTACACAAAAGCTTGGAGACGACTTGTTGACTCAGCTTTTTTTTCTGTGTAAGGTTAACGTTACTGTTCGAACCTGTGCATGGTGTAAATAGGCTAACACTAGCTAATGTCCACTCAAAATTGTGTCGGCTAAATGTCAAAGTTAGCTTAGTGTTAACAGTCTGAGGACGGCTCACACACTGCAGGTTTGCGCGACTTTGTCATTATTACCGTCATTTTACACACACACACAGACAACACACAGACAACACACACAGACAACACACACACAGACAACACACACACAGACAACACACACACAGACAACAACAACAGACACAGACAACACACACAGACATCGACAACAGACACAGACAACACACACGGACAACACCCAGCTTTTAATGATTTACCACTTTAATTTCAGGGGACATTTTTGTCTTGTGATTTTTGAGAATTCCCAAGATTTTGTTTTTCAGAATAGTACTCAAAGTTTGGTTCATAAAATGGTGATCTTTGTGATGGACAAAGCAATGGCTCAGAAATTAACTGTCCTTTTGGATATGTATATTTCTAATGACCTAATTATTGTTTCTATTCCCAAGATGACTGCAAACCAGAAGATGACCTTGGGGGTTATTCTAACAGAGGCGGACATAAGAAAAGTCATCCTAAATACAAGACCGTCGACAGTCGAGGATTTAATAAGCCAGTTTAAAGAATCACTGGGACTTACTCATAACTTCAGTCTTCAATACCAAGATCCGGATTTCAATAATGAACTATGCAATCTGACAGATACTGAAGAACTTCCAGAGAGACCAACAGTCAAAGTCATCCCTGTCCTTGAGCTGGTTTCTGTCTTATCTGATGAAGTCTTCAGTGACACACCCAGTACAGCAGAAACAGAGATACTCTCACACTCACCTCTGGAGCGACAGAAACAGTGGCCAGAATTTTTCTGTTTTGTTTTGCCATTTTTCTTAAATAAAATGCAATGGAGCATTTAAAGGTGTTTCTTCATTTCCATCCACTTTAATTGAAACATTTCATACAAAAAATAAAAAATAAATTAGAGGAAAATATAGTGATTGTAATAAATTATGAGTATATTAGCTAATTTTATCTTAATTATTTTCAGTACACACTACTAATAAATATAAATATAAACTTAAGGTTCTATGTTAATACAACTTGACATGTTTAGTTTTAGCTTGTGTAAAAAGTCAGAATTTCATGTTAATACAATTCGCCATTTTTAGTTTTAGCTTGTGTAAAAAGTTAGAGTTCCATGTTAATACAACTCGACTTGTTTAGTTTCAGCTTGTGAAAAAACTAAAGTGGTATAGGGCAACGGGTTTCCACGCGATTTGCGAGTAAAGTCAACTAATTCGGGTTAAGAGTGTACATATGCAGTTTCAACCACAAATCCTGCATATTTAAACCACGTAGCTACACCACTGAAACATTACTTTCTTGGGGACTTTTCCAGAAGTTATTATTCTGAATAAGTGGCATAGTCACACTGTGTATGATTTTAAAATGAGTTATATTTTGGAGACTATTGAGTGTCAATGGGAGATAGACCTATGCACAGTAAATTTCACAATGAACAAAATAGCTATTACTAGGAGACTATTGGTCTAAAAATGTAAAGGCAAGACAAGCAAATTACCAGATGACTGTCAATGGTATATTACTTTAACAATTTACCATTGTACCCCACTGTTGGTGGACCGTTGGTGCTAAAAATAACCTGTTCCCAATCTGCCATGTACCCCTGATACAAGGTCAGTGCAGCATTAGGTTTTGGTGATGTATGATGTAATGCTATTTCAGCTGACTCAACATCCTATTAAGATAAATTCACAGTTAAAATCCTACTTCAGGCTCTGATCTAGAGGGAATGGGCTCAATAACAGCAACTTCTTTTGCAACAGCACCATCCCCTCTCTCCAAGACAGTGTAATTGCCATAAATATAACTTTCCTGCATATAGACTCCTGTTATTGTGTTAATCCCTGATACCACATGCCAATAGTATAAAATATCTGTATAATGTTACAGTGTCAGACACAAGCAGAGTGTGCTGCATGTTTGATATGGGAAAGACATAACAGTGTCCACAAATATGGACACTGTTATGAGAGACGGCTGTCCTATTATATTGAATGAACCCTCAGTCTTTTAAAATAGTCAGATTTGAGAGACAGTTTGAGATACTCATTTGTAGATAGTGAAAACGATACACAACCCTTTGGAGTATTTCTTGACTTCATGAATTAGTTAAAATACGATGACAGCTTTAAAACAGTAGAACAACCAAGGGACAGGAAACAGTGCCTTGTGAAACCTTTTGTATTCTAGCAAAATCACAAGGTCACATGGG
The DNA here is from genome assembly GCF_963514085.1 of Chelon labrosus. Lineage (NCBI taxonomy): Eukaryota > Metazoa > Chordata > Actinopteri > Mugiliformes > Mugilidae > Chelon > Chelon labrosus. The sequence goes on from NC_140346.1 coordinate 2,066,837, forward strand.
AATACACCTCCCACTTTTCAAGCCTCAGTGTTCCAATCAATCTACCTTTGTTCCAAAAGTATTTTCTTGAAAATGCCTTTTTTGCAAAGTGTTTCCAAGGATGATACCACAGACAGTTCTGTTACAAATCATCTGGTGCATCAGTTTGCAAGAAATAGCCGTTCTAAATGTTGTTTTTTCATGTGTTCTCTCAACTGGTTCTCAAGAATCTCTATCTGGACATACCAACTATGCTAATCCATGAGAAACATGAAGACAGACCTTCACAATAGAGTCGCACTGAGGAGTCACATGGAGCAACAAGAAAGTTTTGTTCTGGATATGACCATCAGCTCAAACAACTATTCATGAAAAGACCTTCCTTTAAAAGACCCAGATGTAAAAAAAAAATTGAGGCAGGAAGGAAGAAAAATGTTCAGGAGCATACGAAAAGGGAAGGACACAATAGCTAAAGAAACAGGTAGTGATAGACAAAAAGATAAGAAAAGATCTGTGGGCTGAATAAAGAATTCTTTCATATTGGGTAGTTTCAGTTCAGCAGCCTTTTGATTTGCTGTCTTGGAGGACTTCACCCAAACTGACAACAGAAAATAAAAGTCAAGCTAAGGTTTTATTGGAGTTTAAAATGTGAAGACATAAACCTGCCAACAGAGTCCTTTGATATGTGGTTGACACTTTTGACACCAAGGAAGAAAGAAATCCAAGGCACCTTGCGTCATGAATTACTTCCTTTGTCAAACTCACAGTAATGGGCCTTGATGTGGTACAACAAAAGAAAACGCAGTCCTTTCTAAAAAAATATCAAGTCTAATGAAAGATGATGGCCCCTTCTCTGACACATTGCTACAAACAGTTTGGATTGGACCAACGTGTTGTTTATTTGTTTTTTTAAGCAGATTGAATACCGTTTCCCTATAATGCAGATCTAAACCACTGCAGGTTAAGTCTGTGAAGGTTCTCAGTCATCCAGGTCATGGTTTATCCAAAAAGCATTTAAAAAGGCCGCTGGACTTGTAGAGTTTTTTGAGAAGACGTTTCTCCACTCATCCCAGTAGCTTCTTTAGTTCTAAGGGACTGGTGGGAAGTTAGAGGTTTAAATAGGAAACTCTGTGGGTAACCCATCAGAAAACTTGCCTGTTTTCGTAAACAACAAGAAGTCCACCTCCTCTGATTAGATAAGTTTTTTTTCCAATCTGACATAGATGGCTTCTTTTACTCCTCTTTCAAACGATCAGTCTTCTCTGGCTAAGATTTGGATGTTGTAATCTTCAAAGGACTGTCCTTTGTCCTTCAGGTGTGGGTGGACCGCTGAATCGTTTCCTGATGAGCTGGCTCTCCTGTGTTGGTACATGCGTTTATGGATGGGTTGTTTGGTTTCCCTGATGAACAAGTCTGTACAATCCTCACTGCACTGAACAGCATACACCACATTACTCTGTTTTTGCTTGGGTGTTTTGTCTTTAGGGTGGACCCCATTTTTTAAACTCTTTTTGGATACTGCAGGTTAAACGACACAAGTCGACAGGTGAGGTGAGTCCATTACTGCAATTTCCCCATTGTGGGACAAATAAAGGTTTTCTTATTCTTATTATTCTTATAGGCGAGTCAAAAGGTCACCGAAAATTGTGTTTGTAATAATAGCAGGACAGAATGGAGGCCAGTTCGTTTCACTTTTCATGAAATCATGAAAGTTTCAATATCAACAACAACCTTGTAGTTCTACGAACATCCAAAGCCAAGCCCGACAACAGACTTGTGAGGCTAGTCTGGACACGATTTCGCCATTATCTATTACAGCGTACCATGTAGGGCGCCATGAGGGACTGAAGACTATCCCAGCTGACGTTGGGCAAGAGGCGGGTTACATCCTGAACAAGCTGGCAGTCTTTCACAGGGCTAATACAAAGAGAAAAACAACTTTTCGCACACACCTGTACCTACAGCCAATTTACAATAACCAGTTAACCTAACATGAATGGGAGAATATGCACAGATAGGTCCCAGCACCTTGGCAAGCTCGAACTCAGAACCTTTTTGCAATGAGTCTAACAGTACTAACCATTGCACCATCTCAAGCCAACAGATCAGTGATCACTATTTTCATACAAAATCAGACCAGTGGAATCAGAGAAACTGCCAAGGATATCACAAGTGAAAAGGAAATAGGATGACACTGCCCCAAGAAACAGAACTCATTTTTAAATTCAAGATATATTAGTGATTAGACTTCCAATTAGCATTTGCTTAAAAGAAATTATTTAGAGACTAATTCAGTCCTAAGGCTAGATGCCCCTGATGCTCTAAACTGTGAGTCACTAGTGCAGCGTTCCAACTTAATTTACACATTTAAAAAATTAACTTACATTTCAGCAACAGTGTAAAAAACATGCAATATACAGTTTGACCTAGCAAATTTCAAATAAGAAATATGAAACCACACATTTTTATGCAAATAAACACTGACGGATAATCACACACATTCACACACTAATGATCATGAAAAACAAGGTTCTCTTAATCTTTTGTTGTTTTTTTTCCATCCGTCATTCATTAGAACACATTCCCCTGTGTATAATTACCCCCAAGTCTTTTATTGCAGAGCTATAAAAAGAAAGAGCACAATTAATTTCCATCATTTCACCAATTAAATGACATGAAGCAGCTCTTGTTTTAATCTAGGGTAAACATGATACTAGAAAACATTACACAACTCCATATCCCCTTCACAGACTGAAATAGACACTGTAGGTGTGAGTGTGTGTATCAACACCTGCATGTCCATGTGTGCCCAAGCAAAGATGCATCCAAAACGCAGCAGTGACGCGTAAATTACACTCTTACTGTGAGCGATTTGCTTTTTATGTCAAGGCAAGAAATTACCACGATACAGATACGAATACCACACACACACACACACAGACAGACTAAACCTGTCTGCTTTCTGCTCTGATAATCTCTACCCTCTTCAATCATCTTCTCCCTTCTTTCCCATTCCTTCTATCTCAGTCCCTTCCCTTTCTCGCTCTGTTTCCCTGCTCTGCCCTCTCCGTGTCTTTGATCTCATCTCACAAAGGTGTGCAATCCACTACAAATCAATTTTAAACAGTAGCTGTTTGAGGCATCTTGAACCATTCTTTCTGATGCCGCTTTCCAGTTTCTCTCACTTTAGATGCACAAGAAAATGCAATCTTGTGGGACAGCTGTGGTGTGAAGTCAGACACTACAGGGGTCTGACCTCGGTTAAACGATCAGCTCAAGGTCTCTATTATATATCACACTCTGACAAAATGCAAGCAGCTGGATTCAAAGAGGGACACAGTGATAGCGAATGAGAGATGAAAAAAAGAAGGTAAAGAATATGGAGAATTGCATGATGAAGGACAAAACTATGCAGGGTCAATGAATATCAGTTTCAGTGAAATGGCCATTAGAGTCATCAATAAGCTCTTCCTCTTACACTGGTCAACATAGTTAATAGTACTGTCAATATGACTGTTTGACTAAGAAAAAACCCACAAAAGCAACATATAGATGCATCTACACATGCATGTAGCCATTCATATAAACACATGCGCATGCGCCACATGTCACCCCAGCTGCTATGCTAGATTCATCCAAATATGGTAGGGGAAATTTCCATGGCAACAGCAGGCAGAAGGGGTGCAGACTTGTGCGGGATGATCTCCAGATAGAGTGACTTTTGTTTTTATACATGTGGTTAGCACTGATGCCTCACAGCAAGAAGGTTCTGGGTTCGAATCCATGGGCCGACTGGGCCTTTCTGTGTGGAGTTTACATGTTCTCCCTGTGTCTCTGTGGGTTCTCTCCAGGTACTCCGGCTTCCTCCCACTGTTCAAAGACATGCTGGTTAGGTTCATTGGTGATTCTAAACTGGCTGTATGTGTGCATGAGAGTGTGAATGGTTGTCTGTCTCTCTGTGTTAGCCCTGCCATAGACTGGAGACCTGTCCAGGGTGTACCCCGCGGTCCCGCCTCTTGCCTGATGACAGCTGGGATAGGCTCCAGCACCCCCCCATGACCCTTCACAGGACAAGCAGTTACAGAAGATTTTTTTTGTTTGTGCATCTATGCATACATATACACAAGTGTGTGTATAGACAGATTCCAAATTCCCTAGATCCCAAATGATGATACCTGTGGGATGCACCGGAACAAGCCTGATTCACAGAGGCTCTTCCCCTCAACCCATAGGAACCAAAGGCCCCCCACTAACAACATTCTGTTTCCAGACACTGCAGGACACCCTCAGAAGGCCTATGTCCATTTTCTGATGAGTCACAACTGTTTTGGAGGCATAAGGAAGATTTATAATTCATAATATTAAAATTATGAATAGAATATAAAAACATCTAAAAATAAATATATATCTATATTATACAACATAATAAACATAATAAATAATAACCTATATTATATTCATTCATTCATCTTCTGTAACCACTTGTCTTGTGAAGGGTCACAGGGGTGCTGGAGCCTATCCCAGCTCTCATCGGGCGAGAGGCGGGGTACACCCTGGACAGGTCTCCAGTCTATCACAGGGCTAACACAGAGAGACAGACAACCATTCACACTCACATGCACACCTACAGCCGATTTAGAATCACCAATGAACCTAACCAGCATGTCTTTGGACGGTGGGAGGAAGCTGGAGTACCCAGAGAGAACCCACGCAGACACAGGGAGAAAATGCAAACTCCACACAGAAAGGCCCAGTTGGCCTGGATTCGAACCCGGAACCTTCTTGCTGTGAAGCATCAGTGCTAACGTGTGAGGCATCAGTGCTAACCTATATTACAGTACTATATTACACTATAACTCAACACACAGCCATTAATGTCTAAACAGCTGGCAACAAAACTGAGTACACCCCTGAGTGAAAATGTCCAAATTGTGCCCAATTAGCCATTTTCCCACCCCGTTCTCATGTGACTTGTTACTATTACAAGGTCTCAGGTGTGAATGGGGAGCAGTTAAAATTAATTAAATTAAAATTAAATTCATACTCTTACGAACAATGTTAAGTCAGTATATATACTACAACTAACAAGAGAAGGGAATTTAACATTTTACTTAAGTGGCAGTTGGAACCTGTTTATTTCTGCTCATCATTAATAAGACCTTACCTGAGTTTGAGAAAGAAGTGTTTTACTAGCAGACAGATAAAAGACATCATCAAACCGATTTATAGAAAAATTAATGGCATGCCAGAATGTGCGTTTGTGCTTGTAAGTGTGTTTGTTTGTATCTATATTTATCTCAGCCCAGCTATTCATTAATAGGTCTGTAGCCCTCTGGCACCATGAGAAATTATAGAACAGAAGCAATCAATATATTCAGTTAGTTGTGTCTACATGCGTGCGTGTGTGTGTGCATGTACGTGTGTGCATGTGTGCCTGTGTGTGTGACACAGTTTTCTTGTGATGTGTTAGTTAGCCCTAGGGCCTGATTTGAGTTTTTAGGACTATTTCTAGGAGTCTAAATCCGAAACACACTGAAACTGAGAGACAGCTGAGGGTTTATAAAATTGTCAGAATATAGCGGGGAATCTAATGAAAAGATTTTATTATTGAACTTGGTAGTTCTTTAGAAGAACAACGTTACTGAAATGCTTATATCAAAATTTTAATATATGGCATTTATGACAGGCAGTGTTGTGCAAGTTTACACTAAACAATAACTAGTTCAAAGTTCAGTTCACACAGATAAAAGTGAACTAGTTTAAGTTCATAGTTCACATTTTTTAATTTTGAACTAAGTTCATAGACTCAAAATAAACAGCTCACGTTTTATTTTTTTTTAAATGAGCAGCTTTGAGCTATTCTTGTTCAGCAGAATCTCTGACTGACCTGCACATCTATCCTGCCCATCATATTTTTTCCACCAGGATCTGTGCTGCTTTTTTGATAACCATTGACTGTATATATTAGGAAATAACTCGTATGTACTGTATGGATCAGCTGCTTATGCGGTACCAGAGGCGGCATCTCTTTCAGCTGCACCAGCCATGCTGTATGCTGTAAATCGCACATCGGCTGACGTAAAACTTTTTTTTCTTTTTTGTCCTGAACGGAGTTGAATGTTGTTATTTCCCTCCAGATTGAGCAAAACTCACGTCTTCGCTCACAGTTGGAAAAATTATGCGTTCAGTTCACAGTTCACAAAAATATGAACACTGATCACAGGCATATTATTATGTAAGAGACAAGCCTAGAAGCATAGAAGATGGGCTCAGGTTACAGGAGTTCTAAAATCTTACGCATCTTTAAAATCAGGTTGTATCTCACATGTTCTTCAGTCTGATCTCAAACTTGCACACACTACATGATTTACCAAAGATATAAAATAAAATGTGGTACAACAACTTTCTCTGTAAAACTTTGCATAAAGAAAAAAAAAAGAAAAATTAGAAGGCTAAATGAGTGTGAGAAAATGTTCAGGAAGACATAATCAACGTGGAGTACCAATTTTCCGCAAGAGCTGGAGGAGAGATTTTAACGTCTACAGTAGCATGCTAGCTAATGTTAGCGTCAAGGGCTAGAATAGATTGTTACTTGGCAACACCATCAGCTGCCATATGGGCTTGTAGACTACTTTCTCTCAAAAATTTAAAAAAGAGAATGTGCAACGAAGTTATTAAAGGGGTTTTTGCTTTTTTTTGAAAACGAGCTGATGCACTTAATGGGGAGATGAAAACTCCCAAATAAGTTCTGTTGGTGTGTCCCATGTTAAGGATGACTGTCACTGACCTGTGATCAAGTGCATTAGAATTGCTGTATTTCTTTGTCTTCACCTCTGAACAACATCACACATGGCTAATACTGGCAGGCATAAAAAAAAAAAATGACAACTGTCGCAAGAGAAACTGAAAAATCCTGAAGTGTTCATTGCTTATTCTGTCACTTTCTGATGTCATTACATGGCCGATTTGCTCCAATGGTGTAGATAGAAATGTTCCCAAATCACTTTTTTTCCTTAGAAATTGCTTTATAATTATATAAAAACACAAATCTTTTCTTGAGAAAGGTTACTTATTGTACATTGAATATGATACTGGGTTTATATTATGTAACTGTATCTGTATCTCTAAAGGTTGTAACTATTTTTGTCAAAATGAATTCATGAGAGGATGGATGATATAACACAAACATCATGTGAATTGACCAACTCGAGAAAAAAAGAAAAAGAGAACACAGAATTATAGAGTCAGACAATGTTAGAGGCAATAACACAGACAACCATAAATTATAAATAATCAGTATGTTCATTTTGAAGTATTGCATGCCATGTGATACATAGCCACATTTTTTGCAGTCATGAGATTGGATCATGCAGTATTTCATAGTTAACTACCCAAGGAATAATCTGCATCATCATCACCTATGTGCTCCTCCGGTAATGTAATTATCCTGGTGTTAAACGAGTGTCTGCCCAACTGGGCTAATCACAAGTTCCTTACACGGACCTCCACTAAGCGGGGCAACCACCCGTGACCATCGCCAATTTATAACTACAGTTTATTTATGATGCTGATGCTAACGAAGGCTGATATTCAATTAAGTGTCCTAATACAAACAGACTGGCCAGAGACAGACTACAAGATGTACTGCAAAAAATATCCATTTTAATAAGAAATTAAGTCCTATATTCAGCCTAAGAAAATTACTTTTGTGTCACAGCTAGAATGGTAAATGGTCATTCAGAGGTTTCTTCACTTACAGGACATTGGGTGTATTCAAACAGTAAGAATATATAAGCCGGCTCTACCCATTTCAAGATGGTGTTGTATCATTTGAGAAAACTGTAGGAACAAGTTGATCTGATTTGACAACAACTTTCTATGTATATGTCAATTAACATTCCTTAATAACGTCACATGTTGGATGCAGAACACTCATTTTTCATATTTAAAATGTTCCCCATGCACGTCAGTCATTGTCACAACTAATTTTACTTGTGTTCTTTGGAACATATCAAGCTTCAAGTGAACTTATCCCATGAAAGTACGTACATGCAATTTATGACTGATCCATTACTTTAATATGAGGGCAGAATATGGCTCTCTGTTTTATGATTTTTTACTTTCATCTCTAATAGAAAGGTAAACCCAAATACCAGAATGTGGCGGCACAGATTTAGAACCGATCAAGACTTTACCTCGCTCTCAGAAGGGCAATGATGATGATGCTGATGAGGATGATGATGAAAGATGAGTTAGATGATAATGAGGGTTATGGTGGCGATGACAACAAAGTGATGCTGCGCAGATCACTGAGGGGGAAAGTGAAAATTGAAAAGAATTATATTTGTGACATTTTCATGCAAATCACATGAGATTGTTTCCAATCTATCCAAAATCTATTTTGTTCTCTGCAAACCGGCTGGCAAAGGTGCTAAATTCATTATTCATCTTATGTTAATTACACAGTTGACATGACAACCAAAGCTCATGCGGCTTAGAAGCAACTTTCACACAAATGCACAGATGTAGATAAAAACTGTCCCTTTGGAAGGTTATTTCTGCAACAGTGGGAGGAATTCATCAAAGTGAGAACTGAGCTTAATGTGAAAGCCACCTCCAAAATCCCAAACTGTCTGTGGGTGCATTTCTGTTAATCTATAAATGGGAACAGTGTCTCTTACTGTATGGTTTGGAGGTACGGTCTATTTGAGTAGTTAAGACACTTCAGTAGGCTTATTTTCTGAATTGATTGTTTGGTCTGTACACATTAGAAACTGGTTACAAGACCGTCCATCACTATTTCCTAGAGCACAACTTTGTCTTTTAATGTCTTAATTTGTCTGAACAAGAGTCCAAATCATTGAAACATTTTATTTACCATAACGTGAGAGAAGGAAAAGCTGCATAAAGCCATCAGATAGGGGAATTTCTCTTGATATTAGTTTCTCTTGAAACTGCATTACTTGTAGTTTAATTCTGCCTCAGTTGAGAAAGCAATCAGTTGCCTAATCATTGTGATAGCCCTGTGCTCATAATCATCAACAGCTTTTATAAGCGCCTCCTAAACACCCATAGGCATTGATGATTTGACAGTTACAGCTGTCTAGCTTACATGGAACACATATTTCCCAGCTGATAACTATTATTTTTATTGACCCAGTCATATTGAAACACTGTAGACTGTAAAGAGAGGAAGTCAGGGATGCACTGATATACCTCGGCTACATCTTTTCAGTAGCACACTACATATAAATCGGCACACACAGGCAGAGACCAATTTTCTTGGGAGAAACCTTGTGAAGCCATGATCTATCAACACAGCAGGAATTGACTTTGTAGCCCCACTGACCTGCCGATGAGGAGGAACTCTCCAACCAGCCCCTGACGTCTCATAGCCATGAGGATATTGCGAACGGTCATGCCTTCACAGAAACACGCCACTACTCTGGCCTTGGGCAGGTGAGCCCTTAGCCTCTCCAGCAGTCGATCAAAGCTTTGTTCTCCAGCATTGCTCCAGATTTTGCCTGGGGTGAACATGTCGGACAAACGCAAACACAAGTTCGTGACCCTCATGGTGTTTTCAGACTTATAGTTCTTCATTTGATGTGATAACAGTTTTAAGTCGGATTCCTTTGTTTTGATCAAGAGTTAACCACATACAATTTGACCTTCATTATAAAATATGACCTCTTATTTAGAGTCATGCACTAAATAGAGACAGGTAATTCATGTTATGTTCAACACCATGCTGTCAGTACAGTGAGAGAAGTAGTAAATGGGCAAAAACTATAGCCTACAATAGAGCTCTTCCTAATACCATGCAGCACAATGATGCGGGAGTACAAATGTTGTTAGGTGTAATTCAATGCTTTAGTGGGTGAATCAACTCTGACCACTATACACATCAACTCGAATTCAATTCAGTTTTACTTGACTACAAATATCTAGGGCTGGCATTATTGGATTTACTGTGGCTATCTTGACCTGTCTGCCTTACCAGAGTGGGCGATGCAAATGCCCTCCTTGGCTGCCATGTCCTTGAATGCTTCCATCCCACTTTCACCATAGTTGCCTTGAAAAAACAGAAAAAAAAGGGTAAAGATGAAACGGTTTTCAATTAGCTCAATTTTACAGCTGCTTGAAAATGACGTGGCTTGATGGATAGATAGATAATACAACAGTGAAATGGCCTGATCCCTTATGAGTTTCTTGCCTGCTACTGAACTAATGATGAAAGCTCAAATTTATGTCAGTGAAAGCATCTCCCCACTGTGGCACCCCTTTCTTTGCCAGAGAAAGTGGGTGACCTGAAATTTATGCTAATGAAGAGTTGTACACACTGGCAAAGAATATGATAGGATTCCCCTCTCTAATTTTTCTCCCTCTCCCCTTTCATCTCCATCCATCTCCATGTTGATTGAGGAAAGGCTGAACACTGCCTCTGCTTACCCAAAATGTTTGTTCCTGTTTACTGTCTGTTATTAGAAACAGAATACAGCGTGCTTAGGTACCATTTATCTGTGCTCTACAGAACTTAACAAGGAGGAAAAAGAAGAGGTCAGGAGAGAAAAGGGAGAGATAGAATGATGAACGGATAGCAATAAAGAAAAAAAGGAAAGAGGAGTCAAATTCAGAGGAGAAAGAGATGGAGAGGAAGACACAGCAAGAAGAAGAGGTCCCACAATCCCTGACCACTGTCCATCTCACACTGTGTGTGTGTATGTTGCCAGGCCAATGATGAGTGTGGTGGAGTGAAGTGTAAAGTCCTGTAATTAGTGTCTCAGTGAGAGAAGAGAGAGACAGATGGTGCAGACCATCCCTCCCCTGCGCACTCTCTCACACACACACACATTCATACTTTTACATCATCAAAATCGATAAAGCTTGTAACCTACTTCACTCTGAACTCAACAGGGATTTATGTGTGAGACATCTCTCTCTCCTTCTCTCTGTAAGCCTGCCATGGTTCTCTTTATCACTCCATTTCTGTCTCTGTTTCTCAAACACACGCTATTTATGCTGCTCAACATTACTAGTGCACCAACACACTTACGCTCCCATCCCTCCCAAACAAAAACCAACCCACACACATACACATTCAGCAGTTTGAGATATGCTAAAACCAAACAGAATACAGTATGAGCCAGTCTGTCCGCTGTGCCTCACTATTGCATCCCAAATTAACTTTATTTTACAGGAGTTTTTCTGCCACCCATTTTCATTTATTCATTTATTTGACAGGCACAGCGCTCATTAATCAACAGAGTTAGCCTTTTCAGTTTTTCATCCGTTGTTCCTGGCCAGTTATTTAAACTGGCAACCTAAAATTGGACCATAAAATTTATAAAACTGAATAAATAATATACAGCATAATACCATGCATCAATCAAACAGTGTCACATCATTATTATTAGTTAATAATTCATACTTGCTAGCATAAAAACATGCTAGCAAGGGAAAAATTAATAAAAGCAAAGCAGACAAATGGCTCCAACAACTCTATGATCAAATAAAGTACACATACATGCAAAGTAGAATCAGTTTTTACACCCATATAAATAAATGATATACGTATATTATATATTATTATAAATATCTTTGTTGCAGTGTAGCTACCTTTTTTTAAATTCACATGATAAATCAATAAAAATACTCATGAAACATATAAAAACAAATGTGAAAAATCCATTCTGGCTGTTTTTTGGCTGTTTTTTGTCAGTTTAATGGCCCGTATTCTTCTTTGATACCCCTTCACTGTGTCATTTATCTGATTTGTTACAATACATTGCAACATGCAGTCAAATACAAAGCTGGCTTTGGTTGTCTGTAGCTTCCTCTCCTTCACCCCTAGCAACTTCCTGCTTCTTCACCCATCTTCTCAACAGCAGCAGCAGCAAAAAGCCTGAAAAACTTTGCATACAGAGACAGGTGGCTGTCATTTTCTCCCCCCACTTCCATCCTCTCATCCTTCCTCTCCCCATCCCCCATCCTTCTCAATTACCATCCTCTTGTCATTCTTCTGAGGTCTATTACATGCAATTACATGTACCCTCATTTTCCCCTTGATGCCTTCTTTGTCAGTTTCCTCATTTCCTCATGTCAAAGCTGCACCCAAAGACAAACATCAATGAGTGAAAATGGAAACATTAGGTAAGGGACATCCTTATGCTCTTTCCTCCTCTTCCTCATCATCTGTCTACCCGTGTCTTCAGCTAAAACCCTGTACCACATCTGGAGTGCAAGAGAAAATGTGTTCACACAGACATGCAGAGACATGCAATCTACTGGCGTCTGTATCAACATCAGTCTACATTACTGCGGAATTAATTAAAAAGTCTGAAGTTAGTCACATGATTTATGCAAACGTCCCCCTAATATAATAGAAAAAGAGAAACTGAAATTGGACATAAAAATGTTTTATTCAATAGAATTAGTTGATGTAACTACTTAGTCAATAAATTATTCAAATCTATTCAGTATCTTAAATTATGGCGCCTTCACTTTCCAAGACTGGTGTTTATTTTAGGTGGGATAGACAAATGCTACTATAGTTTCATACTTTAGCTCTGCTGCTGATATTGGTTGGCTTAAATGCTTAAATGTTATTAACTCAGATGAAATAACTAACCATCAGTCGATGGCATTAGAAAGTGTTAGTAGAAGAAATAAATTGAAACACCTTAACACTATCAGTTGGGACTTTTAAAGTCATATTTTTGTTTCATTTAAGATTATGCGTTAGAAATAATTTCATGAATTTCCAATAGTCTGTGTGTGTATGTCCACTTTGCACCATGCGCTTATTCTACTGAACAAATTCTGGATCTGAAAATACATCATGTCTGTGCTCAGATATTTCTCTATCTGGGCTCGAACAGGCTAGCAGAAATTATGCAGTCATCTTTAAAAACCCAGGTCTTCAACTGGTGTTTTACAGCCCAGTTTAGTCCAAGTCATAATATTCCAAAAGAAGAAAAAATGCTAAAATCCTTGGTTTTAAAACCAAGCACCAGGAAGTCTTTGAATTAACTCCAACTTTACTGGAATGATTTGAACTGAAACCAATTGCTACAGTTTATTTGCTGATGGAAAGTTTTTTTTAAAAAAATGTGTATGTCCCCTATTTAAATGAAGTCTTATGCATAATTATTGAAGTGGCCTCGTTGACAGCTGGGTGCCCATATTATGATAAGAATTGAGTCTGGTTAGACCATTCTATAAGGTCAGTGGAATTCTATAGGAAATCTCTAGTTTATACTCCCTCATAGGTTTCATGAGCAACAGGATTTCTGCCCAACTATCTACCTGAACAGAAGCAATTAAACAGGCTCCTAGCGCATGAGTTCTGATACTTAAGGCTGAGCCGAATTGTGTAGACATAGTCCTGTAACCCACACTCATTAAAGCACAGATGCATTGTTATTATATAGGGACTCGCGAGAAATTGGCCCATGACCCACTTTAAATCTTCACCTTTAGGCAACAGACAATGTTACAAATCCTCCTTTTCTCCATTCATTATACCTTCCTCTACACTGCCATCTCAAACCCAGCTCACCTCCCTCTTCCTCCAACCAGCAATGGATGGCAATGAAAGCCAAATAGGCAATGGACACATCATAGTACGGATTCAAAGGAAGAGAAAGACTGGAAAGGGAGACAAATCAAAGAAGGAGTAAGGAGAAATAAGCGGTGCCAGAATCGAAAGAAACAATAAAGACAAATGGGAGAAATAAATTAGAAAAAGTGGGACAGACAAAAAAGGCAGAGCGACAAATAGGAAGAGGTGGAGACAAGGTTGACATCTTGAATTATTGAGAGATTGATCAATTTCTGTTACAGCATGCCTGGGTGACACATGTCAAATTACATGTCAATAAAACCCATTGAGCTGATATGAATTGAGCTGAACAGAGAGACACAGACAGAAATGAGAGAAAGAGGCGGAAGAGAAAGAAGAATACAACGTAGAAATGCTGAACCCAGTGTAGTGGAGAATGATAATGATGATTCTCTCCACTGAAACACGACTAACATCGAAACCCAATTGCATCCATGTGTGAAACAGGCTTGATTGATAATCAGGCTTACAACAGAGTCAGATTATATATAATATGCATACATTTTATGGGAAGGTAGGACTGTGAATTAGAGCAAAATGCTGACAAAGAACAGCGAATTGCTTGGCTAGACAGTTCTTACATGTCCATCTCAAGCCCCCAAAGCATCACTGGGCTGTGCATAGATTTTAGTATTGCAGTCACAACTGTGGAGAAATACTGTCCACCCCAAAGAGACCTCTTTGCATTACACATCCAGTGAAAAAGAAACCATATATTCCGTGCATAAACTCATGCATGAACGAAGTATTATCACAATGAGAGAGTAATACCCTGCCCCCCATGCAAAATAGTGTTTCATCACTTCTGTGTAATTACTGTGCTGCTGTTACATGTTTTATTCAGTTTCTTGCATATCAGTTTCCCATGTCTTTTGCCTCCAGATGCAAAATTTTAATGCAGAGAATTAATGAGCCTGTATAACCCCCCTCCACAATCTTTCTCTGAATCTGCAACTTCTGTGCACTCTCTTATCTATCCCAGGCACTCCACATCCAAGCACACACACATGCAAACACAAACACATAGTACTCTGTCTTCTGTGGTTTCCTGGCGTTATTATCATTGCTTCCTCCATTCGCTCCTCTTCCCTTGTTGCCAATTTTTCCAGTTCCTTTTGTTCTTCAGTAAACCCTTCCTTTCCTCCATTTTCCCTTCATTTTCCTCCATACAGTCCAATCTCCCTGTCCTCTCCCTTCATTCATCCAATGCCATCTCTTTCACTTGTCTATCTCTCTTTTCTCTCACCCTCTCCGTCATAACCCTTCCTAATTCTTTTCCATGCCATCCTCCCTCTCTGGCTGAGAGAGATTTGCCCGAGAAGGCAGCAGTCAACCTTGAAGACCGGTCCAAGGTCAATGTCTCCTGTATTGTACCTATATGCACAAAGACCAATACTTTCCTGACAAATGCATTTGCACACACAGTGACAAACACAGATTCCTTTATGTATATACATGCTCCCTGTCTTGTAGCTAAGATTAATAGGCAAGCTGAGTGGCACTTGCACACACTCATATGGACATCAGTCTCAAGAGAAGGAAAAAAGCGAATTACTTATTTTCAAGAGGTTAAACTAATGATAATGAGTGTTTTTTTTTGTTTTGTTTTTCAGGTTTAGTGTGTTATATTCAGTATTATATTAGCTCTTTCAATCAATTTTAACAAGGCATTTACCGTTACAGTGCAAGTAATTTGCTCACATTTGCACCGGGAAATTATAGTGTGTGAATGTGACAAATTATATGGGCATGCTAGTGCTTGTTGACTTCTGGTACTCTTATTAGCAAATCGTAGGGGGAACAAGACTCCGTATCGTCCCACTCTTAGCCAGTGTTGGTCATCCTTGTAGATTAATATGACCAGATCAGGTTATATTAGTGTTTCTGTATGAAACCAGAAGTCTTTTATAAAGCACTGGACCTCAGTGTCAGCAGTGAAATCCAACTTTCAGTACTGAAATAAATGCATGTGTACACTGAGCATCTTTTACACAAAAAGGTTTAATTACTTTCTATCTTGATTAAATTATAGTGTTCTTTAAATTACACGCCAGCTAATTTATTAAGATGGAGTTTACTAGTAGTGCATGCAATCAATCCATACTTGTGTATTTGCAAAAACGTTTTATACAGTTTGACATCAGCTACTCCATCACGCATTTTTTGCCTCATTTTAGAACTTCAAACACTTAGCCTCTTCCTCCAATGCATACTCAACACACCAAAACCATCCCTCACACACATGTACATATGCAGATATAATATGCATACATACAGGGCACTAACACACTCTCTCTTTATAGCTCATTTCAAATGCTGCTGTATTGGCCTCGAGCAAAGCCAGGGGCCAGGATCTTCCAGTTCTACAATCTTCGGTGTGTATGCGTGTATGTGCTTATCGCTCTGTATCACACACTCTCAGTTTAACAACCCTTCTCTTGGTGGACTCATGTACACACAGTTACTGTACTGTCCTCTAGTTCAGATAGCTGACACAAAATCAGAAATATCTCCCAACGAACCAAGAGACTAAACTCACTAAGTGAGTGAATGAGTAACACAACTGAAGTATGCTTACGTATCCTGTAGAAATTATTTTCTTTTTTAATATAGAAGGTTTTAATATATTTTTCCCTATTCAGACTACAGTTTTTAATTTATTTATTTTATTTTTTATTTATTCTTTGAATTCAGTGGTGTCTGACTCTCTGTCTTCAATGGCTTTCCGGTATCTGTTTTTCTGACCTATTGCTCCCACTGCCCTCTATAACCTGCTGATCTGCTCCTAACAATTCATCTGCTTCCTAGCATACAGCTAACTTCAACATTACATTAAATCCTTTTCTATTTCCCTTCACAAGACGAAACTCTTTATAAAACCACTTCTCCCTGCCTCTCTGCTCCAGTGTTGCCACAGTGCAACCTGTCTCGTCAGTTACATTCCTCTCTCCTCCTCTTCGTCCTTGCATTGATAAATACTCCTGCCTTGTTTCAAAGACAGCATTTCACTTTTTTTCCCTCGACTCTCATTTAGAAAGTTCCCTTTCTTGAAGCATGACAAAAGACATTTGAAATCAACAAATGATTTTCAGCTAAGACATTGTTGTATTTAGATAGATAGATAGATAGATAGATAGATAGATAGATAGATAGATAGACAACTTTATTGATCCCTTTGGGAGGTTCCCGCAGGGAAATTGACAAAATTTAAAAGTTATTCCAGTAAATAAATATAATCAGGAGCCAGGTACACAGTATGAGGTAGAGACAAAGAAAGAACAAGACAAAGAAAAAGACAAGACTGTATGTCCATGCCAGAGCAAGTGTGTGTGGGTGGTTGTACCTTCGGTGTGTATAGCAGACACGTAACTCCAGTTGTATCTCTTGACAATGTCCACCATAGCTCTTGCCTGCTGGGCATCTGAAGGCACCACCCGCATAAAGTATTTGTAAAGGCTCTGAAACAGTGGAAACAACAATTAGTCCCGAGCAGGGTTATTCAGAAGCACTGAAAACAGTGGATAAAGGAATATGTAACATAATTAAACCATATTAGTTGCAGTAAATAATCTTCTCTGTCTCCATACCCTTTATTATTTACACCGATCAGACATAACATTATAACTACCTTCCTAAAATTGTGTAAAACAGTTGTGACTCATCAGAGAATGGACATGGGCCTTCAGAGGGTATCCTGTAGTGTCTGGTAACAGAATGTTAGTGTGGGCCTTTGGGTCCTATGGATTGAGGGGAGGGGCCTCTGTGGATCATCCCACAGATACTTGATCAGTTTGGGATCTAGTGAATTTGGAGGACAGGTCAACACCTTGTGCTATTTTTCTTGTTTTTTGAGTTGTTCCTAAACTGTCGTTGTGTGTGTTCCTGTGTCAGGCTGCATCCTGCTGGGGATGGCTGGTCTAGGCGGGTGCTACATGTCTAAGTAACATCCACACAAATGATACCAGGTCCATACGTTTCCCAGTAGAACATTGCATTGTCACAAGATGGTCAATTTAATTTACTTCTCCTGCCAGTGATCATAATGTTATGCCTGACAGTGTGTGTGCCTGTTTGTGTATGGCTTCAGAACCATTTGTGCACATGGGCTCACCTTATCGCTGAGGTCCATACTGGTGGCAGAGTAGGCAATCTGTGGTATGTTGAACAGCTGTAGTAGGTTCTGGACCTGGATGGCCACTGAGCTTGACCCCGGTCCAATTAAACCCACGATGGGTTTCTTTCCCCGCATTGGGGTGGCAGAAGGGTCGGCACACTTCATCGTCGCTCCGCCGCCTCCTCCCCCTCCTCCCCCTCCTCCCCCTCCTCCTCCCCCTCCCCCCCCCTCCTCCCCAAGAACCTCCTCCACCCCACTCCTCAGCCTCATCAGAGGAGACCAACGAATCCCGTATGAACTCAATGCTCTGCTCCAGAGCCACAGCTGAATGCCAACAGGAGTCTCGGATCTCACAGCCCAGGCTGATGTTGGGAAGGATTTGCGGGTCAGCGTTGATGCGATCCAGGGTATGCATCATGGCCTCCACTCTCTGGATGCCATACTGCTCTCGCACTGCGCCACACTTACGCTCATGTACCTGAGCAGACAAAGTGGAAGTCAAAATGTTGTCAGTGATGATGGTATTCCTTTATTCAGATGCATTATTGTATGCACATATTTACCAGCCTTGATGACTACGCCTTTAAAACAGTGCTTTTAACACATAGGTGCTTCACTGTTGGACTAATATTGGTTTTAGAATCACATGGCTGCCATGTTCCAAGGGTTGTTTTTTCCTGTTTGCAATTAGCAATAATGAGATGGAAAAAGCTTAAATGTCAGTGGGTGACTACTGGTTCCTGGGGCAGCTAATAGAGCTTGAATTTTCATGGAGTCACACAGAGGTGCCCATACTACAAACTGAATGCGCTCTTTGGGAGCACAGCAACATTATGACTCTTGGCACAATACATGGTAAATCTGACCAAAACATTTAAACATTTTATGCCTTTACTCTGAAAGTGTTTCTTTCAAAATTAGGCAAGATTTCATTATAACTAAAAGCTGAATTGCTCCAATTATATAAACACAACATCAAAGCTCCAGGCACACACAAAATTACCTTGTCAGCAGGAGGCTGATGATGGACAGAGAATAGCGCTCCGATAATAATGTCACCTGCCATATGTGCTACAACTCGCCGTTCATTGGACTGGGCAGAGCCAGCTTGATGAGGCCCCACCAAGATGGACAGAACTAGCAGCAGCCAAAGCATCATCTGGGTCCGTTAAGGTAGCAAAAGGAGAGGAAGATGTCAAATTTGTTGTGCAGAGCCGTCACAGGGAACCACTTATCCTAGGAAAACGTCTCCAGGCCATGACAGGAGTGTGTGGCACAGAGGAGTTTTTGAAAAATGATGATTTCAGTATATTCCTTTCTTCAGATTTGTCTTTCGTTCCTTTGGATTTCAAGGTGGGACCATCACTGCAGCAGCTGAGACAGGTGCAGCAGTGCAACCTGGGAAATTCAAAAGAAAATCTGGGCTAAGTCTCATTTGCTGAAATAAATTCCAGGCGCCCCCAATTATAAGGTAGAGTTGGTCTCCACAGTAACAGCTGACAGACAGACATGTTCACATAAACCTGTGAGCAGAAAATACTTTGTTAGAGTCTGAAAAATGTTATCTGGGGTTGGATTTGTCAAGAACTTTGTTTTACTTAACATCATGAACAATAGCAAGGGATTCTAATATGTATTCCTAAAATCTCAGATGAACATACGTTGGCCTATCAACACATCTACATTTGCACAAATCTTCAGATTAAATGCAAACACATGATACAAATTAATTTTATTTATTTCACTAATGTTTTTTCCCAGTTCTTGGGAAATGGGGGAAATGTGTAGACTAAAGACTCAGCTGATATCTTTCGCACTCACTTGACATCATATTTGTGTAATTACATTGTACACCAAGTCTAAGCATTTGATGTTTACGTGAAATGTGGAAGCAAACTATGCAAATATAATCAACATAATAACAACTGCACTGGCCATTACTGTTACCAACCTAATGAGCAGTCACTTTGTTCTTAATGATGCTTAATGGCTATAGACCAGTGCTCTTTCTCTATGTGCACGAAGGCTTTACAAACGCCAGCCCACCTTTCCAGCCTTGGCCAATTGTTCCTGGGGAATAGCTATGCATCACCATAGTCACCAGTATGTCAACAACATAATATCTATAACACTACCGTAACATCATATAACACCTCACAGCGGCTGTGAGGAATCACTGGTTGTCTGACAAGTTTTACACAGCAATCGATGACAATAACAAGGTTGCATAAAACTACTAGTGGTCTCTTTGGTTTTTTTTGGTCCTTGTAGATTAACTATACTCTTGAAATTCCATCATTAGTACAGAACAAGCGTAGAATTAAGTTAGTCCTAAAGAGTCTGCTCCTCGACTAATACCAAATCAAAGTTATCGGTATGTTGTGCTTTTTTTCTCCTCCTGCTTTAATCATGTTACTGTAATAGTGGATTTGGGGTGTTTGCTCTAAAGTGAGCCTTTTCGCATTATGATCATTACAATTTAAATAGTTTTTCAGGCTGAACATAGTTTGCAATACATGCTTTGGCACAAAATGAAATATGAATTCAGGGGTATTTAGTAGTCCATTTGTTATGATAAAGAAGGTAGACTGTTGCTCGTGTCTCATAATTATGAATTATATAGAGTGCATCCCTTTAATAAAGTGCAAACAGAGGTTAGGCGTTAGCGAAGAATCACCGATGCAAAACCTTGGCTAGTCAGCCACTAAGTGGATGATTCAAACAGACATACGGGACATGTGTAGCTACAAGAACTACAGCGAGCATTCTGTGTTTAACTGTCAGCTATACAAGGGGACACCATCAGCTTCTTCCCCCGAGTAAACTTTGAAGTAGCCATCGCTCTGCATTAACAGGGAGTCTTATAATTTGCTTAACCTCAGAGCTACACAAATACTTTACCTCACTGCAATGGAGCAGTTTAATTGACCATAAACGGCAAGGGAGCTGGGACGGCTGAGACGGCAAAGGAAGGCATCCACTGATTATGCAAAACAGGATCGAGGTCATGACAGGGATGCTGGAGGTTAGCTGAGTGGTGGAAGTGGGGGACAGAACAATAATGGTGGAGTGCAGTAAAATACAGAAATGGAGGATGATTCATTCATTCATTCATCTTCTGTACCCGCTTATTCCTGTTAAGGGTCGTGGGGGGAAGAGAGAAACAAAAAAGAGCAAAAGCCTTACATGAAATCATGACTCAAGGGATGATAAAGAGACAAGGAGAAGGTGGGGGGGAGAAAGAGAGAGGCAAAAGAAGACAGACTTGGACAGAAAGGAAGAAGAAGAAGGTAGGGGCGTTAAAAAAAGAGGCATCAAGGGACAAAGAGCCTCACTGAAGGTAATTAACGTGACAGTGTCAGGATGGCAGCACGGCAAACCGATGCTCCAATAACGAACAAATCAAACACTACTCAGCTCTAACATACACTGACTGACTCCATCGGTGACACGATTGTGTCTCTGCCTCCTATCCTCGCCATCTACTGCCACATAAGAGCCAAACATCATATTAACTCTCCTCACTTGTAACTCCACAGCTAACCGCAATAACAAACACATTCCCGCTCACCAAAATTCCTTCACCGTGTTTCCCTCTCCTTAACAGAACCCAGTGTTTCATTTGAAATGCACACTCCATCACACACATGCTGCGTCTCTCTGTCACGCTCCCCCTCTGCGTCGCTCTCTTGTTGTGCAGGCCTGACAACGGCTGAAAGGAAAAGAAAATCAAATCCTCATTCCCTAAACAAGCATCTCACACACACCATTAGGCATTTGAATCAATCCAAAATACACACGGGAGCATTGAAATACCTTCCAAACCAACTTTTACGCTCACAAACTCCCCTTCTCCCTCACCGAGTTCCTTTAATTCAGTGCATTTCATTAGAGCTGACACGCTGTTCTTTGTTTTGAGAAAGCATTTACTTGTATTGCACATTAAACAGGCTACATTAACAATTATGTTTAGAGGGATCATTTGTACACAAACACGTTTATTTCCTCTATCTTGTTCTGTATGCTGCATAAACACTGCGTTTCTAATAAATGACGGGCAGGGGCCAGCGTCTGGAGTTATCAAAATAGACAATGTGACTCCACTGGATGCATATTTTGACTGGTCAGATCAGGGAAGAAGAAAATATCCTAATAGAAACATAAATCATTAACCTGACTGCAGTCATTCACAGCACATGGCCATACACAGAGAAATAATGCAAGCAGCTTGCATGCCATTCATAAATGGATGTGGATTCACCCACAAAATTTTAAGAATGAAAAGGACTGTTCTTTTGTATGAATTACACTCTGGTGCACAGTAGCACAATAAGAGTTTTAACATGTACAGGATATGCACTCTCTCCATATAATGGAGAATGTTCATGTCTTTCTGAGAGTATCTGGTGTACCACCTTCTGATCGCCAAGCAAAAAGGCACCATCAGCTGGCACCCTATCATTGTGTTTCTCCGCTTACTTGCTGGCAATTAAATGGGTCATACTGCTCTTCCTGTTGGGTATATAAACATTCACTTATTCAGGGAAGGTTTTTTTGCCAAGTAAGCTTGTGTCTCTATGTGACTCTTGTTTCAGAGTTGCACCAGTTCTAAAAAAAAGTTTAGAGGTTTATTTTCATTATTTTTAATTGCTGCCTTGTTTCTTTGAATATTTCAGTGCCACTAGGTGCAGTTAAAGGACGTCATTATTGCTGGGAGACAGCAACACTCACAATCAGATGTGTACAGTGGCATCTATAGCCCAATAACAGCTTTTCTCAGTCAGTCTAGTTAAACAAGTGCATAAAAAATAACAAATGACCTAAACAGACATCATAAAAGACTGAATTCAGACAGCAAACAATGATGTTACTTTAAATGTAACGCTGATTATTGATGCCAATAGGCTATTCCCTATGGGAATGGTGTGCAGTGTCAGTAACACAATGGTCCTACCTGCTGCTGCAGCAGCATCAAACAAGGTGTGACAGCGGCGCCTGCATAATTCCTACAAACAAGCTGTGACCTTAAATCACTTATCCTGCAATCTTTTAACGGAGACTTGCAGCCCCCACTAGTCTTCTTTGGGCGACTTAATTCATTTTATAATATACTCCGATTATCTCGACAGATCCTATAGCATCAATGTATAGTAATTCATTGGTGGACGTGACATTCATTTATCACTGACATGCAGTATCTGGTCAAACTACCTCTATCCAAGGAGAAATAAAATCCAGAGACAGCAACAATGACTGGCGCAGCGCTGCATCCTCAACCGAAAAAAAAAAATAGAAGCACACCAGAGTCACATCATCTGCACCGATCTAAACGTGCATGATTTATTAGGAGCGAGGGGTGCAAAACATGACAGAGACATGGGCTAATATGGACATGGCTACAGCATGCACCGATGAAATCCGGGTCTCTGATCCCCCTCGATCTTATTAGTGTGACTGCTTCTCCTACACAACACTGCATGCAGCCGGCTGCTTTCTTTTACTGGGTTACACCGTGTGTAACCTCACAGTACAATTCAAGGATAACTAGCCCACATGAATCTGCAAGTTCAGGAGTATTCAAAGAGCACTAATAACAAAGTGCGACAAAACCTCGCACTCTGAGCAGAATACAGAGTAGGGAAGACAGAGCAAATTTCTAGTGACTGAATTACGCTGGTCTTTCATTAATGGTAGATTTCTGCGAAACGATACCTTATGGAGTCTCTCTCCGGCTGCACGGTGCCGCTTGATGATCAGCGTGCAAGTTGCTACCACAGAGAAAATACGCTGCCGATAATGGGTAGCCCAATGTCACACACCCCGGAGCTGCCTCTGATCGCTGTGCAGCTTCCTCCTGTTTTCTAGTCACGCACACCTGAGCTTCTCTCCAAACACCTCTCTCCTTCATCCCACCCCATTTCCCTCTCCTCCGCTCCTCCTCCACCTCCTCAACCCCAGCTCCCCTCCTCTCATTTTCCACACCTCCTTCCCATCCCAAGTGGGAGAACGCTGCTGTCCATTTTCACAAAAAAAATTTCCCACCATTCTTTTCCAGTTTTACTCAAACGCACATCTTCTGGTTTTACCATAAATCCTCCATTGGCCGTTCGCGGTTCGTTTTAGAACATTTTGTTCGCCTCTTGTCCTACTTCTTCCCCATCCTCATATCTACCAGATGTGGCAAAGAGAAGTAAAACCTAGCACGGAAGAACAGACTTGTAGACTAAACCTAAACAGCAACATCATAACTGATGGTAGGCTAATTGCTTCGCCTTTAGCTTAGCCTATTTTCTTAGCTTAATAACATTAGCCACAGACTCTTTTTAGTGTTTTCTGTTTTCGTGTGAATGAATACGTCGAATGTTTTACGCCAAACCCTTTAGGTTATAAGGTACTTTGGTTTACAATAGAAAAAAAAATAGCAACTTGCTTAAATGTTGCTCCTCGTTAGTCTAACTGACTTATCGCGTTGCTAAGAAGGGTCAGCGCGGTAGAGTACGTTTCAACCTACTACCTACTTCAACATGACACCTGTAAACAAAGTTCGAGCGTAATTCAGCCAATCAGAGTGTAGAGGTGTTTCGCTACGTCCAATCAGAGGACAGAGTCGTTTTCCGTTCTTTCCTGTTCTTTTCAAAATTTTAAATAGCCTATAAAGAAAATCGCACTACAATATTTCGCACACATGCACGCATCGTCAACTCTTTTTAATGAAATGTAAGCAGACATTAATACGTCTCACCAGCAGATGGATCTTAATGATTAGTGTTCCCAGTATAACTTTCTACGTCCTCTCCTGTCTGTCCATCTTGTCGTCTTCTGACTTTTGATTTTAATTGCTGCACACATGCCTTTAATGTCATAATAACTGGTGCATCAAAAATGAACGTAAATCCTGTATTGCATATAGGCTGCACTTCCCAATAATCCTGTGTTACAGCCTAATATGCAGGCGTGGGTCTCCCTCTCCTCTTTGATCAAACAGACATCAGAGGTGAAACTGTGGGCTGGGATAACGATGCCGTGGAGGAGAGATCGATAGCATTTGAAGTTTCATAGCGGTCACGGGAGTAAAGATCCATTAACCTATACAGTTTCGCCTGGCGTCCACCCCAAAGACCGACGGAGATCCGATCATTAAAGATAAAAAATCAATACAAACCTAATGGAAACGTCCTGCTGCCCTGCAAACGTCTCCAGACATACAGTATACACAGACACTAGCCTACTGCTTCCAGCATCGATGGGCTATTTTAGGTTCTGCACGAAAATAAACTTGCAGGTTATTAGACCAATATTTTTAAAGGACATTTTAAGTTTTGTTTTAATTCACCTGTATTTTGTATTTGATTTTACGCATGTCAACAGTATAAAGAGTAACAAAATGCGTCTGTGGCTAAATGCACATGCAACAAACGACTTC
This sequence comes from Chelon labrosus, assembly GCF_963514085.1. Classification (NCBI taxonomy): domain Eukaryota; kingdom Metazoa; phylum Chordata; class Actinopteri; order Mugiliformes; family Mugilidae; genus Chelon; species Chelon labrosus. The sequence goes on from NC_140346.1 coordinate 2,091,974, forward strand.
TACCATGTAAAGTAAATCTCGCAGCTGAAGGTATAATTAAAAATAACATGTTTATTGGGTCGCTCTCAGTTGCATTATTACTTTCACATTTATATTTCCTTTCAACGGGTTACTCCTCCATATAAATATCATATCTGATGGTTAACAGAGGAAGCGTCTCCTTGTTGTAGTGAGGAGCATTCCTGCACAGGAACTCATTGGACTGGGGAAAATAAATGCATGAAAAATGTTATGCGGCCATGCCACTGCATCAATTTCCCTCTTTAAATGGAAAGGAAGATAAAGTCTGGGTCACATACGGTACCTTTGCTTGCAGGACAAGTGAATGTTCCTGGAGGTTTGCAGCATCCCCTCATGCGTCCGTCAGGGCATCATGCTTGCGGTGGTTAATCTACTTTTTCACTATGGCAACAAATGAACCCCCTCTCCTCTCTCTCCGCCGCGCAACGCGCTCCAATGAGGAGGCTGGTTCGCGTCACAGGTCACCCACCCTCTCTCTTTTTCTCTCTCCAATATCACACCTACCTCCACGATGCCATCTGGAGATAGACACCGATGGAGAGAAGGCTGGGAAGGATGCGAGATCGAGGGAGAGACGGGGAGGACATGGGATAGAAGGGGAGTTAGAGCTTGGCTATGACAGGGCTGGATTAATTTGCCAGCCAAATGCATTTGGGATTAGTAGACCATTAAAAGAGCATAGACAGGCTACACAAGCACACACAGACACACACACAAACACACACTGTCTTTATTGCACACAAATACACTTTCACAGGCTGGACCACAGGCTTTAGATGATGCATTGATAGCCTTCCTAACCCTGACCTCTATCTCTCGCATTTTCTGCACTTTGCTAAGCTTGTTTTGACACTAGCACCTGGACGGCAAAAATAAGATTTTACATGCACACATAAACAGACCTAATCTCTCACTCAGTTTGATAAATGTGCACGTGTTTGCCTTTAGAAATGATCTATATTGAGAACATAGACCATCCTACATCGTCCCCCTTTTGAGTTTCCAAGGGCTCAACCCAGACTCTTTTTTTGTGTTTGATCAATTATTTATACATTCCACTTCCACTGGTGAATTTATCCTCGATTAAATATATTCAAAGCTTTTATACATATACAGTAAAGTAATCTGTTTATCTTTTATTTTTAAGTTGGATACATTTAGGATAGCAGCACAGTAGTGTAGTGTTTAGCATTGGCGCCTCACAGCAACAAGGTTCAGAGTTTGAATCGGCTGGGGCCTTTCTTAACGGAGTTTGCATGTTCTCTCCCTGAGCATACTTGGGTTTGCTCCAGCTTCCTCCCACAGTCCTAAGACTGTTTGCTAGAGTTAATTAATTCCAAATTGCCTTTAAATGTGCATGTGAGTGTGAATGGCTGTTTGTCTTTATGGGTTAGTTCTGTGAGAGACTGGTGACCTGGCCATGGTGTGCCATGCCTCTAACCCAATGAAAGCTGAAATAGGCTCCAGCCCTTTAGCGACATTCAAGGATAAGCAGTAACAGATTATTAATGAATAAATATTTTGGTTATGTTATCTTGTATAGACTACATTGAAAATATGGGACCCAAAGTACAACCTTTGATGCAACAAAAGTGAGATGACCTTTGAGAATTACTTATACATGTGACCACTGCAAAAAATGCATCATGGTTTCACATTCAGGAACCAGACTGTGAGATGTTACACTCACAGCAGAAGTTAGTAGGTACACAAACAATAGAAAGTGTAGTCCTTGAAAAAATGATGCAACATTTACACAGCCGTGAATTATATTCAGATGTGTCAGTGCTTCTGATTATCAAAAGGACGTTGAAGTCAAACTCTATGGATAGTGTCAAAGAAGAAAGCCATTGCTGGTAAACCGGCACAAACCTGCAAGATCAAACCGAAGAACATGAAAAGAATCCTGATGGACATTGGCAGAACTCTCCTTGGTCAGATTCAACCAGAATACATGGATGAGGGTCAGATGGGATCCAGCATGTTTGATATCAATCTGGCCAGGACTACCAAAAATGTCAACTGTTAAACATGGAAGCATGCTGATATGAGCACACAATTGTGAATGCAAGTTTGAATATCCTCTTACAGAAAAAAAACAAAAAAAACAAACAAAAAAACTCTCTCAGTTTTAAGAAGCTTATCAGGAGAGAATTTTTTCCAGTGATCGTGAACACACTACAACAATCACGCAGGAAACTGCTACGATTGATTTGAATCTAACTGATCACCATTGGAGAACTGGAGGCAGAACAACAAATCCCACAGAAGCAAAGAGCTGCTGCAGTGGGGAAAATGGCAGAACATCTCCCCCAGGTTTCATGCATGCCCAGAAGGTTTAAATCTATTATTAACAATAAAACAAAAGTATCTCCCTAATGAAGAATGTACTCACTTTTGCAAAGACGTGTTTTTAAAAATGTACTGTAGTGCAGTTCAGATTAATTTGCTTCATTCCTCTTTGGTTGACAATAAAAAAGTGATTTTGACCAGGAGTTTAATCATTTGTTTTATATAATGACATATTTGCATTAATACAGTAGCAATAATAAGGTACAAAGAAGGCTTCTGGAATTAGAGTTCTAATATTTACATTTCGATTTTTTCTTTCATTTATCTCGATTATGTCTGTTCCTCTCTGACTGATGAGCACTTGAATGCACTATTAAAAACCGACAGGCCATGATGGATTGTGCAGGGCATATGGTTGCAATGATTTACTACATGTGTGCTGCAGATTAAACGGGTGTGTCTTGGGTTTACAGTTCGGTAAACAATGCTGACTTTGGAGGGTCCAACATCTAATCGTTCATCTGTGTCAGCTTTAAGCCTATATTAACACTTGTTATGATCTAAGAAGACAGATCAGACCTTACAGACCCTTACATGAGAGTAGATAAGCGTTGCTGTGGAGCTATCTATCCTAGTCTATCTGAGAATAAGTGCACACACATTTTTAAGAATCTCCACAATGCACACAAACTGAAGCACACAAGTTGTTTCTGTCTGTTGTCACATCACATCATGTCCTTGATATCTTAAATAGAGCTGTTCAGGATGGATGAAATGCTAGAGTGATCTGAGGTCGCGTTTCCGTGGCAACCATTCACCTGTTGTAGTTATACAGAAACAAGCAGCCAATGGATCAGCTCAATTTGTCTTATTTGATGCAAGTCAATTTCTCTCTCCCTTACTCACGTACACACACACACACACAGACACTGTTTACACTCATTAATCCCTCATAGAGACACTTGATGCTTGATTGATGCAAATTGGGATCAATAAGTGAATTAAAATTGATGAAACTGAGACAAATCAATGACACGTGAGAGAGTGAAGTGTGTCGAATGATGGAGAATTGGATTGCAGGATAGATGAATATCATCCAGTGTATGTGCATAATCTGAATCTGACACTGTTAAGCAGAGTTTTGTGAGTCACAGCAGAGTGCATCACATAGCAGCAGGTCCCCTGATTAGAAGAAAATAAGATTACAGTGACACAACAAGAAAGAGACATACCTGCACTGCGTATGTGTAATCGCATGTACAAGTGCACCCACGCTTAAAACATCTATAGGGTAAAATTCTCTTTTTACCACACTCCTCCGCAAATCACAAGCACAACAGACTCAGTGTCACAGTCGGCAAATCAATTATTCAATGGCATTTCAAAATAACAGTGGATACCGATGGTTGCCATAGACACATAGCTGATTTACAGGGTCTTCACTTGTCTCTGATATTCCCCACTCTAACTAGGACAAATAGAAAGAGAAAAAACTACAGCCACACAATGCCAAGAGAAATCAGGACGTCAATTATTATGAAACATTCTCTCTCATGTAATGAGATTCCTGCTTCATTGATCAAATTAATGAAAAGATTTGGATTTTATTTTTTCTTTAAGGAAACTAAACAAGTTTCTGATCTGTGGTAACGTGGTTTTCTATTCCTAACAGGCCTAATTTCCTGATATATCTTGATATGAAGCACAAATCTTGTTTTGAAAATCTTTCACAGTTTAAAATTATGTCACCAGCTACCATAGAAACAACATTTTCCAAGTGACATTTTGACACAAAAGGCAGATCTGTCCACCTACTTAGACGTTATGAAACTCAGCTCTGCACAGATGTTGAATGACGATGAAATGCTGCTGGAAAAAGTTGTACTTGTTATAAAATTAACAACGTAATAAAGAATCTACCTCTAAATAGAAGCACACCACAACAGATGTTTGAAACATGTGGCAACACCGTGTCTATCTTTCACATTTTTTAAGCATAAAAATTTACATTTTAAAAAGTTTAAGAGAAGTTGTCCTCATATCCAGAGACAGGCTGCTCCAGAGTCTGGGTGCATACAACGTAAAAGCAGCCTTAGAGTCGATGTAAACTGTCTGCACAGGTTGACAAGCTGTCACAGTCTCTCTGACTACCAAGAAGCTCTGATAACAGGGACAGCGCACAGACTCTGGCGGCTGCAGCAGAATTTTAGTTTTACCCTGCAGACATGAAATATATATATATATATGATCTGTGATATATGATATATATATATATATATATATATATATATCAAAATCCCAGTGAAAAAATAAATCAGACTTGCAGCAGGAATATATCTATTTCTATCGTAGGGGTCCACTGCTCTCATTGTTGCTCTATGAATAATGTCAGGACGCAGATTATGAGAGGTCATATTTGCAGCATTTAGTGCAGGTAGAGGAAGAACAAAAGGCTCAGCAGCTGTCGTAGAAAATGACACAATATTTATACTTACATTGTATGCAGATGTGTAAGAGTTTCTGAATATGCAAGGGGTACTGAGGTCAGCCTATGGATGGTGTCAAAGGAGAAAAACCATTGCTCACAAAGCAACACAAACTTGCAAGATTAATTTTGCCAAAGCATGTGAATAGGAGCTTAAAGAGAGCTGGCAGAAATAACTGAAATCAAAACAAATTTCTGTGAATCAAATGAGACCCTGCATGTTTGGTATGGACCAAAACAAATGCTATTGAAACATGGAGGAGGGAGTGTTTGGACATGGGCATGCACAAGTATAAATGATGATACACACTCTATTTGTCTCTGTTTTTGGAGCCCACTATTTAAATTTATTGCTCATACCTTACGAATCATTGACTGATTGCTTGGTTTGTAGGAACAGCAAAAATCCCCACTATATAAATCTATACTGACAGTGTTTTGTTTTGTCTGACATCCAAAGCTATTTAACATATTCGCTTACTTGCTTCTTGTACCCATCTGACTGCCTCACTCACTTTCTAGAAGCAGATGAGGAGAGTAAGGTCAAAGTTCAGGATGTTATACCCTCTGTTAATTTCCATAGAAAACCAACACTTCTACAGCTATAACAACACTTCTTCCTTCCCATCACTTATCCTATGAGTCAGCTCTTCCCTAAAGATATTTCAAAGAGTCCAAACCCTGTTAGTTATTTTCAAGATTGGACTAAAAAGCTGTGTTTTGATTTTCTAGCAGTCTTTGCAAATTTTCTGGCTAAAGAGACAAATTATCTCATTGGGCAACATGGTTCGAATACTATCTCTGTCCTGTAAAATTGCATAAGTCAGGCAGATTCGTCTTTCATCTGTGCAGGTCATCGGGTTGGATTTTAATATGGTTTCTGAAATCAAATCAAATCAAAAAGTTATTAAGAAACACTTCCAGCTGGTCAAATCCTCAGTGATCTGCCTCCTCTCATGTTTCATTTCATCTGATGAGGTGGAAACTGACTGCATGCAACAAGCATGCTGGGACAGTCAATTTCCCTGCTGTGGTGTTTTTTCTGTTTCAGGAAACAATGTCTCACACCGCCCTCTTGTGTCTGGTTGAAGGGGGAGGAAATAAAAAGAAGCGATTTATTAGAAAGTCTGAAATCTCCTCTTGATGTCATGTGGTTTCTGAAATATTCAAGAGTTGCTGAGCTGATGTGCTCTAACGTAAGAGTCTCACAGAAATTCTCAGTGAGTTCAAAGAAAAAGCACACTCTCATACAGTCTGTCTGTCTGTCTGTCTGTCTTTCTCAGAGGAACCCTGCGGACAGGTTTATCCTGTGACGGTCATTCCTGTGCGCTCCGCTGCGTTCCTGCACAGAGATAAGCCGCATCCCGTGCCTGGCTACGGCAGCATGTGACCGGCTTGTGATCCCGAAGCCTGCGCAGATGACTCCATGCCCCGAGCCCGACTGTACTAGGAACCCGAGGAGGGAAAGCGGATGGAGTCGAATCTCTCTCCTCCTCTTCCTTGTACGTTTCCACTTACTCTTCATTGAGCAGATGATGGTCACAATGCACCATGAGCTGCATATGATAAGGAAACTCTCAAAGACTTATTGTCATGCGAGATTTTTTCAACCATAGCCTAATACAGCCTCGTGCGTGCTTGCATGCTTCTCCAAATAGTTTTGAATCTTACTAGAAACGTGTTGCACTTTTCACATAATCATCACTTAATACACAGTAATTATTACACAAAATAAAATAATTGCTTCAATAATCCCCAACTGTGGATCAGTCCACTATAACACTGTTTCAGTTTTATACAGCTTCTACTACACTACTTGAGTACATTGAGTACTCCTGCCCCATACTGTAACTTTTAATATCTGCCAATACTACGAAACCAATAACATCTTCTTCCCTTAACTATTAATCGCAACCAGGTTGCTTCTGAAAGTGTTTAATCAAGTTTGTGGTGAGTTTTTCATGAACACTCATGTCATAGCTACTTAACACATGCTGCTCATCTGTGCTCCTCATGACACGTCTGTCTTTACAGGATGCCGCTCAAGGTTTAGTTAAGCATCCACATAATAGTTTAGGCAAATGGATCATACTGGATTATTCTTTTTTTTTCTGATATCAGATGCTGGCCAGTATCGGAGTGATACTGACACCAGTTAGAGAACCCAAGACAACCCTTGTGATTATTACTGTACATTTCTTCTCAGTATACCCTGATTAATAGTTGTCTACATATATTGTCTTGTAAGTTCGTGTGTGCTCATCTCTTCAGTGTCCTTTGTGAAAAAGGAGGACACTTATTTTGTGTATGTTTTTCTTCCACGGTAAAAGGTTCCATTTTTATTCTAATTTTATTCTAACATTAATTGCTGTTTTTATTCTCAATAATGCACATCTATCGCCACAGTGGAATAACTCACACTCCCTGCATTGTTTACATGGCATAAAAACAATTAATCAGCTTGCACAACATGCAAGGTCATATATTACTGTAAATATATGCTGTCTACAGCAAATTTCTATCCTTTGTTTAACGTGATGAAACTATAAAAAAACAAAAAAACAAAAACATGGACAATCATGGACTAAAAGATGTTGATTCTTTAAATCCTCCTACAATCTTAATAACATTTTAAACAATAAGGCTTTCTGGCTGTTACCGATTTGCTCGAAGAGCTTGTTATTCATAAACAGCCCTGGTGCTGTAATGTAACTTTTCTTGTGACATGTTGAAATATTAATATTGTCTTAAACATTGCTGCTCTGCAGAGGCATGTTAAACCCTGTCAGTCTTTTGCTCATATGCTGCCGTGCTCCAGGTTGTCCCTTTTAAGCCTAAGAACTCTTCATTATAAGGCAAAAGTGAACTTTTAGTTTACATTAAAAGTAGTACTATGTTTACTGTAACAGGCACAGTTACATTACATTGTTGCAGTGGAGAAAAACTCATACAGAATCTGAGTGTTTTAAGTGGGATTCCAATATTTTGATATAGTTGATTTAAGTATAATTTTAGTACAGTTGACCAAATTGAAAGGTCCTCCTAGATGGCATTTTAAGTAGCAGGAATTCCTCTATATAATTTGTTAAACATGTTGTCCAGACTGATATATAAGAGTTTTCCAATGCAGATAAATACAGCCCATCCTTAGCAAGTAGACTTACAGACATGTATATTTTGAATGCATTCTCATCTCCTACAGTTTCATCATTAATTGAGAGCCAGCATCCTGACTTGACTGCAATTTACTGGCAAAAAAGCAGAGGCACTGAACAAACTGATCATTGAATATTCAACCAGCTGTGGCCGTAATAAAAACCAGTCATTTTGCATATGCAAGCTGTGATCTATGCTCTCTTCAAAGCCACCAGACTCTATTGACACAAACTGTCATTTTACCTGGCAGAACACAGGAGCTGCTGGTCCAGCGTTGCCTCAATTGTTAGTTTGTTTTTGTTATTGCTTGACATTATTCTAATAGCTTGGTTTGGATTTTAATTAACACGTTAAAATACCAAACAGTAATGGCTTCAGGTCCTCATCTCAAAAGGGCTGTCTGACAGCAGTTAACAAAGTGGCGATAACTTTCCAAACTTTCCATTTAATATATTATGAAATCAATTTTTCACTTTCTCATGTCCGCCCCTTCTTCTTTCTTTCTTTCTTGCTTTACTTTTCACTTTCAATAGTATATACACACTTGGTCATGCATAAATTCCTGGGCAGACTTTGCTGAGGGGAGGGGATGGGGAGTGCACACACACACACATACCCATTTCTGCCTGAGGTATAGTGGAGCAGAGGTCAGCTGGTCTTAAGACAAAAAGAAACAGGAATCAAGAATATTATCCTGAGCATGTGATGCCGTGTGTGAGTGCACATGCTTGCAAATGAGCGTATGTGTGTGTGGGGGTCTTTGTGATTGCGTGAGATCACAATGAGATCACACACTTTGTCAGAGGACAGCCCCTAAAACGGCTCAATGAGTAGGGAGAGAACAGGAAAGTGCTGGCTGGGTGTATGAGAGAGCGGGTGGAAGGAGGTCTGGTAGCTGGTTAGAGGGTAGGTTAGCTTCAAGTTTCAAAAACCTGCAAAAATAAGGAACCGGTTGCGTGTGGATAAATACAGGTACCTAAAGATTGTATAGTTTTTCATTTGTTCATTAAGTTTACTAGAGAAGTCATCTCTTGATCAAATTTATCCGAATCCTGTTTATATCTGCTTTTACTAACTAGAAGTAACTTTCTGCTGCTTCTGCTGCCTCTCACCTTGTCATCTGTGAAATCTGAGAGTCTCCATCTTTACAACAGGAGTTTACATTGCCATTGTGGTTAAGACTTGAGTAGCTTTGACGTTTCATCATGAGGAGCCTCTGTGCATTTGTGACTCTGCTGCTGCTCATTGGGACTTGTTTATGCCAGTTTCCTCGACCATGTGCCAACTCAGAGGCTCTGCGGACCAAAGAGTGCTGTCCAGTGTGGGATGGAGACGGCTCGGCCTGCGGCGCCCTATCAGGCCGAGGTTTCTGCACAGAGGTGTTGGTCTCAGAGGAGCCTCATGGGCCACAGTACCCACACAGTGGGATTGATGACAGAGAGCGCTGGCCTTTGGCTTTCTTCAACCGGACCTGTCGTTGTGCTGGAAACTATGGAGGTTTTAACTGTGGCGAGTGCAGGTTTGGTTACTGGGGTTCAAACTGTGCAGAGTACAGAGAATCTGTGCGCAGGAACATCCTGACCATGTCGACAGCTGAGCAACAGAAGTTCATCTCCTACTTGAACCTGGCTAAAAACACCATCAACCGTGATTACGTCATCTCCACGGGAACAAGAGCAGAGATGGGTGTAAATGGCGAGAACCCCATGTTCTCTGACATCAACAGCTATGACCTGTTTGTCTGGATGCACTACTACGTGTCCAGAGACGCCTTCTTGGGAGGACCAGGGAATGTTTGGAGGGACATTGACTTTGCCCATGAATCAGCAGCTTTCCTGCCCTGGCACAGAGTCTACCTGCTTCATTGGGAGAACGAGATAAGGAAGCTGACAGGAGATTTTAACTTCACCATCCCTTACTGGGACTGGAGGGATGCCCAGTCATGTGAGGTGTGCACAGATGCTCTGATGGGTGGACGCAACTCCTTCAATCCCAACCTCATCAGCCCTGCTTCTGTCTTCTCCTCGTGGAAGGTGAAAACTATTTATTATCTCTCTGACAGGCTGTGAGTCTGCAAGCAAAAAAAAAACAAACAAAAAAAAAACAATCTTGACCACGTGTGGCTCTATAAGCAAATCTTTCTCATCCATTATTGAGAGACTGAAAATTCCTTTCCTCGCAAAACAAAGACTTGTTTTGTTTCCATTTCACACTGCAGCTCTGTAGGTTTAAAATTTGTTAATCCAAATCTATTTTAGATTCAGTTTAAAGCACTCCATTTCATCCTCGTCAGACACAGAAAACATAAAAAGCAGAGTGAAAGAGTATTCATCTCCCCATTGTAGCAAATGTATCAAATAAAGCAATATTGTTCTGAGACAATATTTAGAGAAATCCATCTAAAATCTTAGTTTGTTGTGATTTAACTAGCAGTCGCATTTGCTGTTGGTTTGGCATCATTTCATTTGACTTCACTGAGTTCATGCTTACTCTACAAGTAACCAACATCAGCTTGTTCACTGGAAACATTATGACTATTGTTAGTTTACATTATATGACTACTATCAACCCCTGATTCTTAGTTAATAGAGTAAATACTTCTGTATGAGAATCATTTCACAAAATCCATATTGAAGCTTTAGCTCAAGACATGTATGTTTGTGTATGTGTGTGCAGGTGATCTGCACCCAACCAGAGGAGTACAACAACCGAGAGGCGTTATGTAATGCTACCGGGGAGGGACCACTGTTGCGTAACCCCGGCAACCATGATAGAAACCGCGTTTCACGACTCCCCACGACGGCTGACGTGGAGTTCACCGTGGGCCTCCCCGAGTACGAGACAGGACCCATGGACCGATTCGCCAATAGGAGCTTCAGAAACGTCCTGGAGGGTAGGAATGGTTGAAGACATTCACATTTCACTGTTCTTTCATGCATACTGAATCTAAACCTTAATCTGTTAATTCACACAAGGGTAGAAAGGCAATTACAAGTGAATGTCTCTGAGTGTACATGGCAAGCTCAAATGCAGACATGCATGTAACAGTGACACAAACATCAGCAGGAAGAAATACAGAAGATATACGCCCACAAAACTGATTTTAAAGGACCAGTGTGTGGGATTTAGTGCCATCTGGAGGAGTTACTGCAGACTGCAATTGATACCCCTCCCTCATGCCTCCCTTTCCAGGAGGGCAGCCTAAGCTACATTTGCTATAAAGACCTGCTTATATTCTTCACATGGGAATACGAAATTAAATATTCTTGGTTAATAAAAACAAACATTTTGATTTTAAATTAATTCTTAAGACTTCTTGTCCACATTAGTGGTAGTATGCTCCATGACCATCTCACAGACACAGACATAGACAAAACTTGAAATAGGATGATTCCTCAGTTGTCCCTCTTCAAACAAAGGTCTAATTATTTTTTAAATCAATGGCTGAATGGTTGGTTGAACAGAGGAGCTGTTAGACATTTTCTAGTATCCTCTAATTCTTACAAACTCTTTCACAAATATCTCCATGCAAGCTGTACACATCCTTCTCTTACACAAACACCTACATTTCTTTCTATTTTCCCTTCTGACACATGTTGTGTTCCCATCCGCCTTTCTACACTTCAGTAAACAATGAACACTGATCTTGTGTCCACCTCATGAATTGATTCTTCCTGTGTCCCGCAGGTTTTGCCAGTCCAACAACAGGTGAGGTGGTTCCAGGCCAGAGCACCATGCACAATGCCCTGCATGTCTTCATGAATGGCTCCATGTCATCAGTCCAGGGCTCAGCCAACGACCCCATATTCCTGCTGCACCATGCTTTCATTGACAGGTACAAAACACACTCACATACACACAGTATGACATAAAGGCAAACTGCATATATTATTGTGACCTAATGTTGGCAACCTCTTATTCATCTCTTAATTACTTATTATCCTCTGCTACAAGTGAGACACAGGAGGCAGTAATGACAAGAGGGAATGAATGAACAAAAGACCAAATATAAAATGATTTCTTTTTAAATCCAGCAGATGGGAGACAAAATGTGTGGATCAACACTCAATGTTGCCACCAAAAGGAGGCATGACAAGCAGTTTTGTGCAAGCTGTCACAATCTTGGTAATTCAAAAACTGGAAAAGAGGTGGAGCAAGAGTTAAAGGAGAGTGTGTGACATCTGGGCAGACAGCTACAGTGAAGACACCCATCTGTCACTCAAAGTGGCCATGCCCCCAGTTATACAAACATGTAAGACTCTGTAGAAAAATTCAGTTGTTATAAGTTTCCGGTGAAATAAGTTATAGAAACCAAAGCTGATTTTTATAAGACATTTTAACATGGTGGTCTGTGGGGATTGACGCACCTTTGAGGTGTTTGCATCATTTTTCAATTCCAGAGATTGATACTAGGTAAGAATAGGAGCAAATAAGAATAAGTTCAGCTTTAACCCATCCTGGTGAATGGGTATCAGAATGGATACAAATTTTCCACTCATTTTTTCATATCCCATCTTTGTTTCATATTATACATTTTCCTTGTTTAATCTTTCTCTAGCATCTTTGAGCGCTGGCTCAGGACCCACCAGCCTCTACGGACCAGCTACCCACGTGCCAATGCACCCATTGGCCACAATGATGGCTACTACATGGTGCCCTTCCTCCCTCTCTATAGAAATGGAGAGTACTTCCTGTCCAACAAGGCCCTAGGATATGAGTACGCCTACCTGTTGGACCCTGGTAAGTGCCTAAATGCAAACATGTAAATGAGAGTTTCTCCAACATTTCACATGATAACACTGGCTTTTCCTGCCTGTCGCACCACAGGCCAGAGGTTTGTCCAGGAGGTCCTGACGCCGTACCTCCAGCAGGCAGAACAGATCTGGCAGTGGCTCCTGGGAGCTGGGATTCTCGGGGCTCTGATCGCCACAATTGTTGCAGTACTGGCAGTTGTTGCAAGGAGGAAGTGGAAACGTAACCAGAGGAGGAAGAGGGCGTCGAGCTACGGAGAGAGACAGCCATTACTACAGAGCAGCTCAGAGGAAGGCTCATCTTCATATCAGACCACCCTGTAACACACAAATACTGCACATACGGCTATACAGTATATCAATGTGCAAACCACTGAATGACCCAATGAATGAGACGAATCCTGGTGCAAGAGTTCTCATATTAATGATTTCATTTAATAAATTAATGACTATCCACATTTTAAAGTATTAGATGGAAGTACGGACAGTGAAGCATTTAAAAAAAAAAATAATAATTACATATTTTCGACGAGTAATACGTAGCAGACTGTGTGCGCTGTCTTTGACTTCGAGATGTGCTCTGTTGAAACAACAGAAATGAAATTACAATTTTATTTGAGTGAAAATGTTTCCCAACATGGCTTGGTTTTTCCAGTGCACCAACAGTTTTCTAAGACTTTCTAGTTTTTTAGGCAGCAAAAACGACAAGAAATAAAACAAACCAGAGTGTACATCTCTTAAATTTGTATTGCTACTGATCACTGTGTCCTACCAACCGTTTTCATGGCACACATTTAGAATTTCACATTCAAGAAAGTGGAATAATGGTGGCTCAGTTAAATTGAGTATCCTAATAAGTCATGGTAGGGGACCAGCAGTCAAACTCCCTCAGAGTGGAATTTCCTGCTGTGACAAGTCAAAATGTCTGCTGTGAAAAAGATCTATGGAAAGTCTTTTGGGGTTTTAGAAGGAACTGACTTTTAATGTTTGAGACAGTGAGTGAGACAGTGAAGAGTTTTTTGGGCAAGTAGCAAGACATCATAAAGCTGTAAAAATGTATGCACTACATTTTTAAAGTATTTAAGTTCTCTTTACACAAACTACTCAGCAGTCAAAGATGGTCTGTGAACTTTTTCTGCAACTTTCTTTCCTCACTGACCTGAACAGAGTTGCATTTTATGTAATTTATTATTCTGTTAAATTATACTTTAAGTGCAGTTCAGTTCACAGGGCACATACTGTGTTTAAACACTAAGTTTACTAAAGTAGGCAGCATTCAGTGAAATTCAAAAGCTCAAGGATAACTTGGAGAACCCAAAAATCTTCATCTTCTTTACCCGCTTATTCCTGTTAAGGGTCGTGGGGGTCTGCGGGAGCCTATCCCAGCTGTCATCGGGCGAGAGGCGGAGGTACACCCTGGACAGGTCGCCAGTCCATCGCAGGGCTGAACCCAAAAATATTTTAGATGATTTCAAGTCAGACCAGGTCTGCTGCAAGTTGTGGTTACTGCTCATGTCACATCAACAACAAAAATCTTTGGTCTAGAATTGGGTGTTTTTTAGAAATCCAGAGGATTGATGTAATATAGATGTATTTTCAACGTCACAATTCTTCTGAGAAAGCATCTCTGAAAAACTATACAGTAACAAACACATACGGCGCACCCCTCTGTTGTCAGTTACAATGGCCAAATGTGATGATCCACCAGATAGTCTTCTGTGGTGTAACCTACCCTGATAAAATGCTGTAACACACTAAACTAAATCTCCACCACACACTCACTGCTGTGTGTCAGCACTGGTGCTACAACCCCTGTGAATAAATCACAGGCAAAGAAACGGTCACATGTACTTGCTGCATTAAAATCTAGAATGAATCTAAAGCAACTGTGTGATTTGTTTTTCTTTTTGTTTCTATCTGTTGTAGATTGTTGATCACATTAAATGAAGTGTTTTATATGGCAGCAGAAATCTGACTTTTAATGCAGATGATGAGGTCTGTTATATATCTGCCTTAAAAATGATTATAAAAAATAGTGTGTGTTTGTTTGTTGTAAAATTCAAGGCTAACAGACACATCACATTATAACTGATGCTGCTGTAAAAGTCCATAATCATCAGAAATTCCAGTCTCTGTAACAAGTTTAGAAATTAAAGGTTAAGTAGTCAATGTGATGTGTTTTGTTTTTAAAAAAAAAACAAAAAAAAAAAACAATATATGAAATAAAAATGTAAATATTACCTGAATCAGAAAGTCAGGCTAATGACGATATAATAAATAGAAAATATTTTATTGCATAATTTGCCCTTTTCTTAAAAAAAAAGAAGACAATCCCGAAAATAGACACACAATTTAAGATTTACACTTATTTCATAAATTTCTTATTACAATTACAACGTGAGAAAATATGATTTCATTTGTAACAATCTTTCGATTCTTTTCTGGGACATTGTTGTGGCATAATACAAAAACAAAATTTTTAAAAACTACATAAAATGTAGTTTCAAACTAATTGTTACACACTGAAATTACACCAGTATCCTCATTTATTTAGCAGTAACTTTATGTAAAAAATATTAACACATTGCCAAAGCCCTGCAGAAGTTTGAAATATAATACATGCAAAATGAATTTAACAATATAAATAAAAAACAAACATCTAACTAAAAATACTGATTTGAGGAGTACAGAGTGTAGGTTCTTTGTGTAAGGCAAGCTCTTTGTCACACAAATATGAACAAAATGAAAACAAAGACTGTAACAAGTGTCCATTTTATGTCCACTTTTGGTTTCACTCATTTCCTCTTTTGAATAGGAAACTGACTGTCTCATAAACCAATCAAATATCCAATCAAATCTAAAATGCCAATCAAACTTTGTCATACTCATTTAATGTGGATATGTTGGACAGAAGTTTATCCTGAAGTCTCACTGAGCGCAAGCTTGGTTCTGTAACCTCGAAGTCTTGACCAGTAGACATTGTTTGGTGCTGGTCCAGAGTCAAGCAAAAGTTAAATGAAGTTTGGCTGACACTGAACTGACACTGCTTTATCATGCTTGTGTGGCTCCAGCTCTCTGTTTCTCAGTCCACCATATCTACATGTTTGCATGAAAAAGGCTTGTCTCATCCCTGAGTGCTGTTTCAGCCGTGGTCTCCTAAAAGACAAATCGATTCTTGTGTAATGTCATGTTGTCGTGTCTGTTTCTGGGATTGCAGGTTGAGTCAGACTATTTTCTCATATTAGCCTCCAACATGAGAAAACTAATTTACTCCACAGAGGGGTGCATCAGGGAAACTATGAAACAGCAGTTTGAGGAAAACATTGGCATCATGAGTGGAGACTCCAAGCAGGGAGCTGGTTTCATCAGATTGTCCTCACGTGGTGATCGTTTCAAATGCTGAAGCTTTTAAATCCCTCAGTCGGAGCTCGGCCTGATGTGTAGAGAGGAAAAAGATTCATGCAACACGTTAAGATTTTCATGCTTTACCATTTGCAAATTTCATAGATGTCAAATGATGTCTGACAGATTCATAGATGTGTACACTTTAAGAAACAAACACTTTATAAATGTACTAACAACATTTGTTGTTTCACTGACGTTGACCTTGTAATGTAGAACCAGTCCTGATTTTTCATCAGCTAAAGGACTCCTTGTTGAATTCAAACGTTGTTCCAGACGATTGAGCTGAGTTACACAGTCTGTGGAGTGTCCTGGAGATGCCCTTTGGTCCACAGCAGAAAACTCCAACTCGCTTACTGAAACCACAGAAAGACACAGAGATGGGTGGGATGTTAGCAGTGATTTCGGGTGCTGAATATCACCCATCTACTCACTGTTTATTGCTTTTTCCGATCTCATCCAGAAGCGGCTTCCACCTGGGTCGCCCGACCAGAAGCCTTGATGTGAGTGGGCGATACTTCTCTTCAGTCATGCTCTAAAGGAATAACAGTAGTTAGTTGGAGTAAAACATCTTATTGTTTAAGAAACACATTCTCAGTACATTTCCCATCTCTTTGGCTTGTGACATCTGTACAGCCCAGCAATGATCTTTATTTTATTTAATCTTTCTCTGCCTCTGTTGCTTTATTTTAACCATTAAGATTCATAAGCAACCATTACATTACATATATTTACAAATTTCTGCATACTAATCCAGTACAAAACAGTAGGTACAATCTAAAGTTCCATATTTACCTAATCCATTTATTCAGATTTAAATGCAAAATAATGTTCTAAATTATTTATTTATGTACCATGGAAGCAGGGGATTTTTACAGGAATATAAAAGGCAAACTGCCATGTAACACAGCATGAAGCCATTTACAGAAGACACATCATGAAGGTCAGACAAAGCTTCATGTTATGGTTTTTTTATTGTCACAAATTTCTATGACATTGCTTTTACCTTGAGCAACTCTAACAAAGGAGGTCATCTCCAAAGACCAATATGGGTAAAGAGTTTTCTTTATACAAAGTATAAGACAACCAACATATAATAGTGCTGTCTGATTTTGTGCTTTTAACTGGGCATGTCTTATAAATCTCACCATACTGTATGTGCAAAACTAGACCCCTCACAAAAATATAAAAAATTCCATTCAAAAATGTCAACGTAAAGATTGTTTCCTGGATTCCTTTTATAGCCTGTTAATTTACAATAGTTGTGTGGTTTCATTTAGGGCTGTTTGCAAAATTAGCCATACAGTAAACCACCATGAAAGAAAGTTGCAGTCTCCCCGTCGGGGATTTGAACCCCAGTCGCTAAACGGACCTAACCATTTATTCTCTATGGTCGTGCTAAACCACTACGGATGTAATATATGTTTGACCAGTACGACTTTGTACGATCCTGAAGAAAAAGAAGTCAAGTTATATGTTACTAAAAAATTCTATAAAAATTCAAATATTTTCACGTTATAGAATTTTACTTTTGAATGTTCTCATATATTTCATTTGATAGCGAAGTTGTAGAAGTTTAACATAGTTCAAACTATGGAGACTATGGAGAGTTACATTAATTCATTCATTCGTTCATTCATCTTCTGTAACTACTTGTCCTGTGAGGGGGCTGGAGCCTATCCCAGCTCATGGAGAGTTACAGCGTTATTAAATTCTATAACTTGTGCAGATGTATATACATATGAAAATATACTCTCTCTACCGTGCAAAGGGCATGGCCAGGGAGATGAACTAGAAGGAGTTCAAGGACTCTCCCTTCTATGAGGCAAAGAAACAAAGATGGCTGGGATAGATGAAGAAATGATGTATGGTTTGAGGGGTTACATACAGTATGTAAACATGTGAATAAAGGCACAAGCACTCAACTGGGGGTTCAGTGTCTTGCTCAAGGA
Organism: Chelon labrosus; assembly: GCF_963514085.1. Lineage (NCBI taxonomy): Eukaryota > Metazoa > Chordata > Actinopteri > Mugiliformes > Mugilidae > Chelon > Chelon labrosus. The sequence goes on from NC_140346.1 coordinate 2,110,033, forward strand.
CACTTCGGCATGTGGCACATTCCGGGGATCGAACTGCTAACCCTCTGGTTCGTGGACAACCCGCTCTACCTACTGAGCCACAGCCGCCCCCCCCATTCAACAATGGTCAAAGAGGTGGAGTCCGAGTGGAGCTGAGGCTAAATTGTGACAACCAGTTAACTGTGAGGACACCCACCTGTCAATCAAAGCACCCACATACTTAATTCTGCAGAACGTTAATCCTTGATGTAATTTACAGGTTTATCATTAATAGGTGACTTTGATATATTATAAAATGTTTTGCAGTTCTATCATTCATTTTAATGATACAAATTGAGAAAACATATAGTATACATATTATTGTAGTCATTCATGCGCTACATATATAATGCACCAGTACTATTGGATCTGCACCATCGCAGGTCGCAAGACCCTGCAGTGGATAGTGAGGACAGCTGAGAAGATCATCGAAGTCTGTCTACTCTCCATCACAAACATTTACACCACATGCTGCATCCATAAAGCCAAAGGGTGAAACTGGTGAGACAGTTTTCATGCCAGGCTGAAAGCATGTTTATTTCTGTTGTAAAGTTGGACATATCAACATAGAAATTATTCTCACATGGAGGTTGACTTGGAGGCTACAGTTTGATTCTGGTATGTTCATCACTGTACAATCACACGCCATGCTATCACATAAGACATAGTAGCAGCTTTTTATTATACATACAGCAATGACTGCAGTATGAGTACACTACTAAACTACTTTGTCTTTTGGGGAATGTAACATAAATAAATAAATAAATGTGTAGTAAGTAAAAAATGGGTCAAGAAAAGCTTTATTTCTACTGGCAGACTTTTCTGTTATAACTATCCACAACTGACCTCCACCACTATCGATACTAGGAGTCAAGCAAAGCAAACAAAGCTAACACTAACAAACAATAGACGACAGGGGTAATTTGAAAAACATCTTCTATATTCACTCTGGATTCCTACAGTGTTGTGAATTTTGACAGCAGAAATATAAACTACTAACAAAGATTGTTCAAACAACTGGATTCAAATGATAGATATTTTGGGCACTAACTTCCACAGGTATGTCTCTCTGTAATCTACTGCCCTCTAGTGGGGGACATTTTAAACTTGACAAAGAGTAGATCAATGAGGGCAATGAAATTCAAGGTTCACATAAATAGACAGACTCTCTCTCTCTCTCTCTCTCTCTCTCTCTCTCTCTCTCTCTCAATGTGTGTGTGTGTGTGTGTGTGTGTGTGTGCGTGTGTGTGTCTTACCTGCAGAGTGTCTGTCTGACTGACGTACAGTTTCAGATTAAAGTAGTCCGGTCTGTTTTCCTGCCAAAGCTAAGTGACAAAAACCAACATGGTAAGTTCAGTGTTTTGTAGTGTTAAGACGTAATTCAGCTAGTTAGTAAAGTTCTATTCAGAATCAAAAGCAACATTTGTTTTCATAGTTTTCACAGCAAAGGAAAAACTACAAATACACACCAGATGGAGACAAATCCAACAAACTTCAGTCAAGTCGTTGAGGCTGTTTCTTCAGTTCCATGATTTTAAATGTTTTACATTTTACTTGGGCCTATCAAAGTGATTGCAATTATTTGAGCTGACCACAGCCTTTCCATCCACTGGTATGAAAACACTTGGATGGAACTGATAATCCATCATTATTTCCACATTGTTTATGGTTCGACTGCTGTTTTTTTCAATTACACTGTCCCCTTGCTCTGCTTTGGTTTAGGCATCTGAGAGGAACATTTAGTGCCACTGTTTATCTCAAGGTGCTTAATATGGTGAAAGTATATAGAGCCACAGTAATGCAGCCAGTCTATACGGATGAAAAACAAGCAGTTAAAGAGATGCTGCAATTAAATTGTTTATTGCTAATATTTAGTCTAATTGAATTTAATGACTGTGACAGCCCTACTTCACTTGTGCGATAAAAATTTACATAGTTCATCTTAAATCTGCTGAACTGACACACATTCACCTAATAAATGATCTCGATAAATCCAAATACCACAAGCTTTGTTTTACTGTGATCAGCCCTTAAAGACACAGGTGTCACAGTAATTGCTCCTCTGCTCATCTGCAGATTTTTACATGTTTAACCTCTGACCTTCCTCTGCCCCCTAAAACACATAAAATGTATTTTGCCTGACCAGGAGGAAATACACAGTAATGGAAAGTTACTACCACCATTAAGCTGCAGCTAGTGGACTAAAAATGTTGGTAAACTTGTGATTTCGAAATGAATGGTGAAAATGAGGGGGCAGTGACTCTCCTGTCCTAAATGCTGGCCAAGTAATTACTAAACTCACACAATAACCGGCAGTTCCGACATGTTTTGATCAATATAATAAGAAGTCAATAACATGCAGACTTCATCCTGACCTTGTGATGCAGTGCACTCAGCAGCTCTGCAAACCAATAGAAGGACTGGAGCTCCCTGCAGACCCACACAAAATACAACCTCTGCAACCTGAAACCTGTCCAGCCGTCACTAGAACAGGAGGAAGGTAGAAAAGAAGAAGAAAGAAACACATAAATACTTGATTAAATTGTTCATCTTCTGTCAGTATTTTTGTATTTTTGTCATAAACTCACAGCAGAGCATGCAGCACGCAGGCGAACGGCGTGACTCCGATTCCACCAGCAACACAAAGACTAACGTCGTAGTTAAACACCTCTTGCGATGGACTTCCAAATGGACCATCAACGTAAAGCCTGAACATCAGTATGGACAAAAACACTAAAAATAAATATGCACACGTGTAATCATACAGTATTTCTGCTCTTGGGATCAAACATGCATTCAGCAAATAAACATCCTGTATGTGAAATCCCACAGTCCCACAGTGTGAGTGTCAAAAGACAACAATCCCCCAAACACACACACGCACACACACACAAAAACACGACAGAAATTTTCAGGATTGGCTTTGTATGACTGTCACATAATCACAAGTACATTTGCTCCTGTCTTTATGCTAAGCTAAGCTAAACATGCTGAATGTGTTCCTGGGCTAAATGCACAGAGATAAATACTGTAGCACCTTTATAATGAGTAGAAAAACTCTTAATCAGTGGTTTATAGCACACTACAATGTAGCTGTATTCTGATTTAAGAACATTTGTGGCCCGTTTCTAGACTTTAAGGAACAAGATGTTCACGTAGACTGGTAAATGATAGTAAGGCCATAGGCAGACACTCTGGTAAACCTCAGCTCACTTGACGGGAGGAGGGGTGTTGAGGATTTTGATGGTTTGTTTAGCTCTAGTTTACTGTCACAAAACAAGCGCTCGTTCCCTCAGAGCAAACATCAAACTGTCTATCTCTGCCCATCGCTCAGAGCAGGAAGAGCGCAGAGTCAGCGGTCAGGAGGTCAAAACCTCTGACCTCCCTGTGACTCAGAGCCTTCATGAGAAATCATGTCAGCCACGTTACTCACACAGCCACATAAACATACTTGGGATATCTCCTCTGGTGCACCATGGGAAGGATGTCCACATCTAGCCTTGGCTGAGGAAGTAGCAGCTTTGTGAACCGTTCTGAGGAGAGGAGAGGAGACGATTGGCTTTTTAAATTATTCAGTACTTTATCTAATAAATACAATTCAAAATGCAAAAACCATATGGGTACAATAGCCAGATATAGGTCTTTTCTGTACATCTCAGTTCAGTTGTCTTCACTGCCTTACAACTTGCCATCAAGGCAGTTTAAGGAGCCAACACAAACAAACGGATTTCCCTTCCTGTGTTCTGAGAGCATGTGTGCATGTATATGTACAGCAGCAAGTGGAAATGAGTGCACATGTTCTTGCATTTGTTGCCAGCCCCCAAAGGCCACAGTCCCCTCAAAAAGTGAGTCCCTTGTGAAACAAAACCTTGTATCTGGCTAACTGAAAGTACTGTATATGCAATTACTGTATTTGGGCATTTAAAAAGTTTACAAAGACTGTACAGCCTATGTAATGACAATGAAAAGTCTACTGTTGTGGGTGTTTGTAGGTAAGCTGTCATGGCAAATACAGTTTTCCAGCAAGACAATAAGCCGGTGTGAGCAATGCTGGCCTCAAGGTAAAGAGGGAGTCTCCCTCCCACACACACACACATGCACAAGAAGAGAAATATACACAAATGTAGAGACGGAGAGGAACACACACATGTGAAAAATGCAGTTTATCGGAAATGCATCCTCCCCTGAGAGAAGAGAGAATGGGGGGGGGGGGGGGACAAAACAAAATAACTCCCATCCTGTCGACTCAGATACGACACAGAAAGATTTTTGTATGTTTTTGTACGTGTGTGTGTGTGTGTGTGTGTGTGTGTGTGCGTGTGAACCTACCAGTCCAGTCTCCCACGATGCGCAGATGGATGCCAAAAGTTTCCTTGTCCTCTGTGGGACACTGGTGGGAGTTAAAGCACAGACAGTCAGTCACAATGAAACATACGCACCCACTCACACAGCCACACCGACACACACCGTCAGCTGTTGGAGAGTAAGAAAACACACATCCACATGCTACTAACACAAGAGAACTAGGCATGAACACAGACACACAATCCAGAGCACACATACAGTACATGGCAACTCTTTTCATTAAATTTTACAATGCACACACACACACAAGGATATAAGGACACACACACTAACACACTCAGCCTTCCTGTTGGCAGACAGCGTTACTAGCCTCAGGGGTCTGTCTGCTCTCTGTCAGTGTGATTCTCTGCCCTCCTCCTCCAAGCTCCATAACACACCAGGCATAGCCAAGCACACAGTAATTGTGTGTCTGGTTGTGTGTGTGTGTGTGTGAGGGGGGTATATCTCGTGTAAGCTTAACATTTCTAAATCCTCTACCTTTGTTTCGTGCAATCTGAACCAAATCTGGAAGCACCAATGAACAATGTGAAACGTGAGATTACTGGACAACCCAGGTGTCAATCATGTGGCAGCCAGCAACAGAGGGGGCGGTATGTTGAGCAAAACAGACTGCATGTTATTTGGCAGGAGAAAGAAAGATTAAGTGGTTGTAAAAACATGTGAGTGTGTGTGTGTGTGTGTATGTGTGAATATAGGCATGTCTGTGTGTTTGCATTGTCTCATGAGTGAGGAATGTGTTGGAGTTAGAGGGCTGCATAAAGTCTTACCATTGTTAGCGTGAAAGGATGGTTCTCAAATGAAGAGACACCTGGACAGTTGAGAACAATATACTGAGAAAAAGAGTAAGACAGGAAGTGATAGAAAGACAGCAGCAAGACAGTGAGGGAGAGAAAGGGAGGATTAGAAATGAAGCATGTGGAGAGACAGAAAAGAGCAAAAGAAAAACTCATCAGATGAACCACACAATAGTTACAGCAGTGGACTTCACATATTTAAGAGAATAAAGTCACATCTTCTCTCACCTGTCCGGGTCGAGCTTTGAAGTTCTTCTTCAGCATGCGCAACTCAATGACATTACAGGGATGCCTGATGACTGTCACTATGGTTACAGGGTCACTGCTCCGGATGTAGCGGTAGAAGCGCTCCATACAGTAGAGACAGAGGGGACCAGACACCCAAAGCCACGTCTATATACAAAGACAGAGGCAGATTTAGTGGTGTGGAAAAAAAAATCAGATGTCATGTTTTGTGGCAAGCTCAGCCATACTGCCATCTATCACAACCATACACTGCATAAAGGTGGACCACCGAACGCTTAGCAAAAGTGCGGCCAAAGCAAGTAGAGCTCCCCCTGGTGTCTGGCTGCAGAATAGGCCATAAGCTCCACCTCCTCCATATTAGTGGATGGGACTTGGGCAAAACCAAAACACTAAAATACATGTCAAATAATTTTTTTTCAAGGATGGTTTCTGACATTTTAGGTAGTTAATATAATACTGATGCATACTCAAGTTTTTCGTTTTAATTAGTTATTTGACGCTATAGAAACAGGATGTGACATCATGATGACTACAAGTTGCCATGCCAACCACTCCATGAAGCAGTCCCGTAGAACCGTGAGAGTTGGAGGAAAAATAAAGAAAAAATAAGTATAAAATAAAAATAATACAGTGTATAAGCCAACATTTCTTTGTAACTGGAGGAGCTAGAGCAGAGCACAGTATTAATCTAGTGGAAGTGGAAGTGTAGGTGGGTCATTGATAACGTCGCTCCGCGTGGGTCCACTGAACTGTACTGTGCAAACTCGCAAGATGGCTCCGCCCATATCCCTGGGAAAACAGTTTCAGTTTGGCCAATGCAAGGAAGTGGGGACACGTTCAACCAACAGAAGTGACAGGAACAAAACATAAAACCCAACATGCCATAAACCATTATGTTATTATTGGAAAACCTGCTGTTTCAACACACAAAACATTTGTATTCCTTATATAATGTATGTATAACTGTATGTATATTTTTGGTGATACGTTAATATAATAAAGTCTGACATAGAGTTGGACCAAAAACTCAAATATTGTTTGATGTGCTGGGTCACAAAACATGTTGTTGAGATTTGGCTACTTCCTCACACCCTTCTCTGCAGGGAGGCTTACATGAATATTTGAAGACGTATAACTTCTCCTCACTGCTCCTCCATTGCCCTTATGTGCTGAGGTAAAGGAGGAATGCTTTGTGTCCTGTTCAAAGCATTCTGGGAACTCATTGTCCATTGTCTGATGACTTAGCCAATATCCCAGTACTTCCTGTGTAGCCAGCATATGTCTGGACAACAGATAATGGATATCCGAGCTAAAATTTTCCTATCCCTATAGTTCTATGAGCAGCTTGAGACAAGAGAATGGAGACGACATCAACATAAACAATGTCAACAAACGATTCTGCTTTTTCATATGCAGATGTCCGTTTATAGGGATAATACATAGAGGAGCTGTAAGCCACTGCTGCTGAACTTATAAGTTAATTTAGCAAAACATTTTGACTCCTGCTGACCTGCTAAAACTGGCTACTACATCCACACCACATCCACACCACCACAGCTGTGGATTTGGGAGGTTTTACGCATTACAGTATTCTATTATTCATTTGTTGAATATGTCACTTTACTGGTGTAGAACAGTACTTTTAAATAAGCCTAACATTGCAATAACATTAACATTGGATTTTAAAAGTAGTTAATTTACAGTTGAAGATCTTTTTACCAAGGAAGGGCATCACAACTGTCTTGGAATTACAGCCAGGAACAGTTGACACCAACTTATAATTGCGCCATATTTTATAGATTTAAATAACTCAATTTTCTTACATATTTTATTCAGGAGGACATCTTTTACATTATTCATTGACATTATATGATTGTATGTGGTCTGTCTTCTGTTTGTTTTTATTGATAAATCAAAAGGATTAAAGGATTATCTTATCCTGTCTTATCTTAGTATTTGGCTCTTTTTTGGACTCTAATGGTTATGAGTGTGTCCAGCACTGACTCAACTGCTGCTGCTGTTGCTGTGGTCCTTTCTAATTCTACCAACATGTTCCCCATTACAGTTACTCAAGGGTTCTCTGAATCAAATCCGTACAAAGAGTGTGTTCAAGAGAAAAACTCCTACATTTGTCATTATCCGTATGTGTTACTGCTTCTTTCTCTTGGCAGGTACCTGTAACAGACTAATTGCTATCAGCTCCAGTAAAACCCGGGAAGCACAATCGGGTTTAAAGGGGATTTTATGGATGCAGCTTGTTGCTTAACGACCATGTGCAAACACATAATCACACAAGAACACAGGCCTTGATGTGGAGCCCCTCCCTAACAGCACTACACCTCTAATAAATGGGACCAACTCCCAGCAACACTTCCCAAACACTCACCATAAAGGCACACAACTAAACCCAATAACACAAAGACTTACCCAAACCTACATTCCTTTCAACCCAAATGCAAATACATGCAAAGACATAACAGATGAGCCTCGGCCACACACACTCAGACCTGTGGGTAGTGTGGCTGGAAGTGAGCCTCTTCTCCGCATCTGCTCTCCTCATCTTCACCCTGCTCCAGATCCTCGACCGGCTGCTCTGTGCTGCTCTGATTGGCTCGGAGGCAGCCGGGGGGGTGGGCCTCTATGTTTGTCTGGTACTTCAGAGCTCCACTGAGGAAAAAGACAACAAAGGAAGTGATGCTACTTTGGTTATTTTAGAGTCTATTTGCTAAGTGTTGAGACGTGGCTACAGTAAAAGAAACATTTGAGTGTATATATTGATCCTCCTGTCACAACAACATTCACACCTGATGGGTTTATAAATTAGCCATTCAGAATGAGAGTTAAAATAACTCGTCCACACTAAATGTAAAACAGCCAACCAGTGCAGAAACAAGGCAGGCATGAACACGCAGATATGACACAGTAAAGATAAGTATAAAGCATTCCGACCCCCTGATTTCACATGAAAAGCGTTTGTCAGTACAAGAAGTGAAACTGCCTTTTCAAAACACCCACATATGCATTTTGGTTTTGTAAGCAAGGATACAGTGTTGGAGATGTCTCTAACTCTCAGCTGTAGCCTCCGATATTTGCTGACATTTTAAGTGAGGCCGATTATTATCTTCAGAAGGAGACGGAGACAAATTGTACTAGCAATGCAGAAAGTGTCATGCCTGACTCATGAAGGAGACAAAAATATAAAAACGCTCACTTTCAACCTACCCAACCATGTGCACCATTAGGATGATATAGAAGACAATGAAGAGGTTGTGCGTGTACCAAAAAATCTCATAGTTGGAGACCCTGAAAAAAAAGAAACGCTTAATCAGATCAAAGATGTTGTAAAGACAAATAATGACCAAGAATATAGTTAAAGGAGGAGTAATAACTTGTAACACGAATCAAGAGAACCCAAAAGACAAAACACCCAGGCAAAAACAGAGTAATGTGGTGTACGCTGTTCAGTGCAGTGAGGATTGTACAGATTTATACATTGGAGAAACCAAACAACCCATCCATAAACGCATGTACCAACACAGGAGAGCCAGCTCATCAGGAAACGATTCAACGGTCCACCTACACCTGAAGGACAAAGGACACTCCTTTGAAGATAACAACGTCCAAATCTTAGCCAGAGAAGACCGATGGTCTGAAAGAGGAGTAAAGGAAGCCATCTATGTCAGACTGGAAAAACCTTCACTAAACAGAGGAGGTGGACTGAGATTTAATCTGCCATCTGTTTACAATACAGTTTTAACTTCTGTCCCCAAGAAGTTTCAATCTCATTCACACTTTGACACTGGAGCCTCTGACGGACAAGAGTCGTTAGAGCACCATTCATAGGGAAGAGGAGGGGGACAAAACAGTGCCCCCTCAACAACAGGTAAGTACCCAGTCGTTAATGGAAATTAGCTGCACCAGTTTCTGGTTATTAGCATAACAGCAAGTTTTTTCAGGAGGAGTTCCTATTTAAACCTCAGACTTCCCACCAGTCCCCTAGAACTGAAGAAGCTACTCGGACGAGTGGTGAAACATCTTCTCAAAAAACTCTACAAGTCCAGTTGCCTTTTCTGAACCTTTGTTGGATATACCATGACCTGGATGACTGAGAACCTTCATAGAACTCAAGAGAACGAGAAAAACTAAAAAGAGCAGAGTCAACAAAAGAAGAAAGCAAGGTCAGAGTTTGTTCAGGGCCAGACGCACAGACTCCCGCCTCCAAGCCTGAACAAGCAGGACATCAGAGGTCAGTATTAAAGGTGTCATTACACACAATAGCCTCCTATAAACACAGCAAACAATCACGCAACTCTACTCTTCCTTGCTGAATGTAGATGTTGCTTTGTTCAGTTAAACACTGAGCAGCATAATTAATTTTTGATCAGCTAAGATGTGTTGCTATCCTTGCTGCAGAAATGAATAGAGATTTGAACTAAAATGAAGTGAAACTGCTCTCAGGTTAGCTACTGCCAATAGAAGATTTCATTTCTTTCTCTCACACTGAAATGTTGCCTTCAAATGGGGTCACGAGTGGAGTTCATATGCTGCACAACCTTGTAAGTGGAAATTCTAATTTCAGTTCATGGTTGTGACGTGGTGGTGGATGGTAAGTCAATATTTAGTAGTGTCGTTAGAGTTTCAGCAGAAGATTTAGCTGAAATTTATTTTCAAAAACCTGCAAAGTAACAAATGTGCAAAATTCAAAATCATACCTACAATTTACACTTGTTGCCACCAAAGAGAGGAAAACAGGAATCTTAGGTTGCCACTTAAGAATATAAAAACTAAAAAACAAAGAGGAAATATATGTGTAACACCTTCTTTTTGTGATGTGCATTGGCAGTGAACCAGTCGACTATTTCATTTGGATGAGGTCCTGTACAGACATGAGGGAGGATAATAGGGTTGACTTCGGCTGTTGGAAAACAAAAACACAATCTGCATGGGCCGTGACACACCAGTCTGCTGTCTGCCAATGTTGGTGCGTGTCTGTGGCCCTCGTCCAATGGAGCATGTTGAAACGGTGGCAGAGTCAGTCAGTGAGAGAGATCACTCTGATTGGCTGTTCAAGTTAGCGAACCAAAGCAAGCGGAGAGACATGGAAGTGACAAGCAAGCAAACGATAAAGTCAAGAAGACACCCCGAAAGCTTATCTTATTTTTCATCTCCGTCTCACCCGAACACTGAAATACTTATCGAAAATCTGTCACACATTTTCAAAGTTTCAGACACAAGCAATGTGAGGTGATAGCTGGCTTTGGGTGATGCTAGTTCTATAATATTGGTTTGGTGTGTCTGGGTCTTGACTTGAGTGGAGGGGAAACATTTTTGGGAAAAACAGCCACAAAAACGGAGAAGCAAGTGCAAAAAATGTATACATATCTGTATTTTATTTGAAGAACTGCTACAGTAATTATTACCAGTGATCAGTGGTTTTACTGTTTTCAGCTTATATTATAAAACTGGGCTCTGCTGCCTGGCCCTCAGGTGAGCTTTTAAACTACACATTTCCATGCCATGGACCCAGAAACTTTCTTATAACTCAGTACTTAATGGTATTAACAGGTAACACTGAGACAAAGTATTGCAATTCACAGAATACTAGTAACTTTGTAACGTGAGTTAATATCACAAGATCACTGTCTCATTACGTGAGTATTCCTCTGGTGGGCAGCAGCTATCATCACACCACTCCAACCACTTAGCCAGACTCCTATCTAAAGCCTGGAGTGGTCTGGAGAAGCCTCTTATCTGCTGTTCAATTACTAAAGAGAGCAAAGAGAGAGCACACAGTCACACACTGTGTGTGTGATTGACCCACTATGACCTGAGGAATGACAGAGCTGTAATTTGTTCTGTGAAAAGCCTTCTGTGAGCTTGTCTCCTTATAGTATACATCTTCCATTTCTATCTCTCACACTGAAATGCTGCCTTCAAATGGGGTCACGAGTAGAGTTCATATGCTGCACCCTCTTCTGGTATTCACAACCTTCTAAGTGGAAATTTTAATTTCAGTTCATGGTTGTGACGTGGCGGTGGATGGTAAGGCAATATATAGTAGTTTCGTTGTATAGAGTTTCCATATTACTCAGACTTTTTTTTATTTATTTTTTATTGTTAACAGTTTAATTCAGTTCAATTCAATTTTATTTATATAGCGTCAATAACAATACAAATTGTCTCAAGATGCTTTACAACATCCGGTCTCAAACCCAGCCTGAAATCCCCAGAGCAAGCCTCGCCACTGTGGGCAGCACAGCCTTGTATCATATTACCATTATCTATGGATGAAATGGGCCGAACTGTAGCCAGCTCTTAATACATCCAAATAGACAAACTGTGACGATGATAGATAAAAGCACTAGTGAACCTACCGTACGCAGTAGGAGGAGGACATGAACATCAGGAAGAGGATGAGGACCAACAGCACACCAGTGACTCCGGGGACTAAAGACAGAGACAGTTAACATCAGCCATATTCATCTACTAAACATCACTGCTCATAGTACAATACTATAAAACAATTTCATATAAAAATAAAAAAATATATTTTACAATTAGAAAGCAACATTATTACTCTGACTAAAGTTGTAATTAGAAAAATAAGTAAGAGATAGCAAGGCAAACTTGATGCTCGTTTCCAAAAGCCACTAATCTGCACCATATTTGCCACGTTCACCGTTACACAAGTAAAAAGATAATAGCACATGCCTCTGGTCTGTGTGCTGTACTGTAAAAAAAAAAGAGTAGCCTTTCTTACTTGTGGTTAAAAGGATCAACTTGGGGTCCTGGAAAAGAAACAGAAAAAAGTATTGTACATTATCTTCATTCGTTTTTGTGAGGACTGATTTGAGTTTTGGACCTCACAGAGGCAACCAATTATGGCTGCAGAGAAAACAGTCTGCCTGCCTCGTTCCAACACATCATTTCTGCCGGTGACTTGCTGCCCTCTTCTTAAGTGTGAGCTAATCAGCTGGCAGGGTCTTTGGCTGAGATAAAACCCTGTAGCGACACATGGTTGGCTACCCCTGACTGAAGACTGAAGATGTCTTTTGAAAGTTGTGTGCATTTTCCTGACTACTTCAAAGGGGTTAGTGCTTTCAGGTTTAAAAATGTTTAATTAGTGTGCTTCACACTGAAAGCTTGTCAGATGATCTAACAACAGCTGAAGCCACTGCCTAATGCACAAATACAAAATGGGGGACAGGTTTTGTACATTTCTGAAATGTTCGTTTTATGCAGTGATTTGCCAGGTGTGCTGAACTGAGGTCTCCTTTTCAAATAAGTGCTTTCATCACTTCCATCAAACCATGATCTGAGGAGATTGTTCACAGTATGCTTCAGTACATCTCATCTCACCCCTATCTGACAGAAAACTTTTCACTCTGAACTCAAAAGCTTATAATTTTGAATATACATGAATACGATTGCTTTAATACTGCACTATCATACCCCGGGCTTTAGGTCGAGGCGAGCTTTGGAGCTAGACATGCCTTTGTGATGGCTGAGGTTAGAGCTCAGTGAATGCATCATGTCAGTCAAGTTTCCAAGTAAAAAAATGTGTTTGTGTCTCACCTCTCCTCTGTAGCGAGCCAAATTGAGAGCAGGGAAGTCATCTGAGTAGCTCGTGCTGAAGTTGACGACATTCACCAGGTGGGCTGAAACGTGCACAACTAGAGAGGAAGAGAAGGCGTTACACAATACTGATTTAAAACACACAAGTTTTGTGCACAGATGCCAGCACGTCTCTGCTTCAGACACACACACCTAATTATACAGGTCAGACTAAACTGTCAGGACAAACATTTCTTTGTCTATTCAGCAAAAAGTCAGCAAAACATCCTCCTGACTAACACACAGAAACACACACTTCTCCCTGACATCACAGGCTAACCATGCAGCCGCTCAACAGCTGATGGAATTAGAGGGCGTAATCATGAGACACAAGGGTCCTTTTTTCTCACCCACATCCTCCACCCACTCCGACTGCCTCCCACCCTTTCTGTGTCTCTCTCCCTCTCTGCTGCCTCTCAGTCTTCATTGTCATTTGTTGTCTCAGAACTATCTTAAAACGTGAGAACTTTGCCCAAGGGAGGAGATGTGTGTGTGGTAAAGATGAAAGAAGGCTTTAGTTTGCAAAAGAGATATCAGTGCTTTAACTTCTTTTGTTTTTTTTAATTTCTATCATTTTGTTAGCTGAACAATCGAGACTGAACCATCTCAAAAAATACTGGATGGATGGCTAATAATTATCCAATTTAGCATACTAATATACAACTTAAAATGGTTAACATGGTGAACAGTCTAACTGTCTAGCATCAGCATGTTGCATGCAAGCATATTAGCATTCTGATGCTAGCATTTAGTCAAAAGCTAAAAACAGTGTCACAGAGCAGCTAGCATCTGTATATAAAAGATGAACTTAAAAGTGAAGCTAATACGAGATAAGCTTAAGGTGTAATACCACTGATGCTTACACGGTGCTTCCTCAGAAAAAGGCTCCAAAATCAGAGTTTATTGGAGACCAAATGCCAAATTCAAGGTTTCAGCATGGTAGTCTGTAAACGATCCCAATTCATTACCAATTGTTCTTGGTTGTTTGTTTAAAGGACACTGCACAAATGTCTCCATCACAGTGTCATTAGTCACTTGGTCTTTATATTAAATAAGGACCTCTTTAGAATGCTTGGATCTCTGCTGAGGAAAAGCTCATAGCATGTGGTTTTAAGTGATGACTTCACTTACAGTTCATCTGTGTTTGTGAGACGTGCCTGGTACTGTAAAAACACTAATACGGGCCAGGCTTCTCAGGAACATGAATTAATAAGAGGAAGAAGCATGTAAAAAAGAAACCCAGCGGACACACAGCTGCTAGAGGCTCCTATGATGTCATGGGAGGAGACTCACAAGAATAACAACACACACACACACACACACGCATACATTACACATACCCAGACTGCAAAAACACACAACCAACGGGAAGGACACATCACAGCTGGTACACCACCAGGAATGCTGAGCCAGACTGGATCTATTTATCCGCACTTCACACACTTACTGACACACAGTGGTACAGGAATGAATGTGAGCTGCCGTAGTGACTGACAGTTTTTTTACCAGAGAAGATGCAGATTGCAACTCCACAGGCCACATGAAAGGTCTTGCTCTTGTCCAGCAGTCGACGTGTCTTTCTGCTTGATACCTGCACATGTATGTGTGTTACATGGATAACAATATTATCTTTCTGGAAGGATTGAAAGGAAATGTAACACACACAAAACTGTTCTCAGATTTATTTTTTATTTTTTTATCTCTGGACAGAAGAACTAAATGACCCCACAAATCACTCAGTTCTTCTTCCCACCCATCCATATGATGCTCCCTTCACCCCTCTGAGTCTTTCTTACCGTGTGTGTGCCTCGTACAAAGGTGAGCAAGGAGCGACACATGGGCAACAACACCAAGCTGCAGTTCAGGTTCAGCAGAGATGCAGACGCCCTGCTGATGCACAACCCTAGCTGGGAAATACACATACACACACACACATATTGTTAGGCAGGTTGCCAAAATGGGGCCTGATTCAGCGGATGCAAAACGGTAAGAGTCTGGATTAAGGTGCACGCTCTTGAGTTATGTCGTGGTATGACTTCTCCACCACACAGGGTTATTAAAACCATCATTGTCTCCTCTTTTTGTGGAGAGGTAAAGACCGTTCCTCCTAGAGGTGTTAATCTGCTGGGGGTAAGCACTCGAATCAAATGCTTTCATTTAGTTTTGTGAGGATGGTGACACACAAACTCAAAAACCTTTTAAAAGAGAATTAAAAGAAAATTCTTTTAACAAATCAAAATTTATAGAACCAGCCATTTTGTGCATCCTACTCTCAACTCTAATCCGACAGAGAAGTGTGTACAGTCAATAACACATACAGAATTTAAAGAAGTGTTACATTAAGGTACCACTGTACATCTCAGAACTTCCTGCACGTGACAGAAGGGGGCAGTTTACCTGAAGTGACATGTGAGGAATATGAGCTGCGTAATCCGATTTTACAAATCTCAAGCAACAGCTCAATAATCAACGCTGTTTTCTTGCAGATGTACTTTGGCATAGCACATTTAAACACTCTCTTGGCAGCCTCAGTGATCACTGCAGGTGCCATCTCTTTTGATTATCCCCAAGAAAACTCAAACATCCAGTGTGAGACATGAAGGTGTGTGAGCGTGTAGATCAAAGACGGAGAGAAACTGTAGTCCCGTCTTTGAGGAGACGCTGGATTTAAATGGTGTCATGGTGGTTGTAAGGGAAAACAAAATCCTAGGTGATGAACCACTGAGCTAACTAATTAGCAACTGGTCACACATCAGTTTTAAGTTATTAGAAAATAATAATCCACATGAGGGATCATCATTCAGTATACAACTAACTAAACTTCTGAAATATAAGATTGTAACAGACAACAGGTTCACATCTACATATAGCAAGCGACTTAAAAAGTCTGATGCCTTCACCCTTTAGAAACTTCCCACACACATTCACTCAACACAGCTTCCCAAAGAAAGGCAGCTGACGGCAAAACCACAAGCAGGACATCTGATATCCTGCTTTCTGCACATCCCAACACCCCCAAACAGTCCCAACACACAAACACTCTGAGCGATACAGGTGAACGAGATAAGATGCTATTTGAAGTCTAAAGTCTAAATTCCATTCAGCAGCATTAATGCTTTGAAACCAATCTCAGCTTGTATGTACACTCGAACATGTGCACATACACACATAAACTTAAGCCCTCTGGCAAGGCTTTCAGTCAAACCAGCAGCGTGCCCACACTTGCCCCTCTCTCCCCTTTGCCTTCCACTGTAGAGGCAGTGCAATTGCTCACACATGCTGCTCGCTGCCACATCTTATTAGTTCATTTATTTCTCACTCCACGCATTTTTCCATGTTTGATTTACATGACACTTTTTTTTGTCTTTGCATCAAAATCCTCGCACAAAGTGGCTACTGAGTTATTGTTTATGAATGGTAAAAACTTTTCAATAAATACATAAATACCTTTCTTTTTCTCTGTACCATTAATTAGCACTATTAGCATGCTGTAATTGTGCTGAAATGTTTAGTAAATAATAATACAAATAAGGAGAAAAGAGAAAACTGTGTTTTGGCTTCCACAAAGCTGGCACTGGAACTAATAATCAGCACACTCTATATACAGTATACATGTAATATATAGACACTTTTACACTGCATGATACGAGGAACATTTGGAGGGGCCAGTCTCCATATTAAGACCCTGCAAAATGATTTTACCTCTCAAAAAGACTTTGCTCATAGGGTAGTGAAACTATAACAACTTTGCGGGTAAGGTTTGCTATTGTTGAACATTTATAATTTGTTAAGTACTTGCAGGACTTACAAACATCTTACAATTATTCTTTACATCAGTTCACGAAAAAACTATTTGCTTACCTCTAGCGTAGCATTTCCAGCATTTTCACTCTACTTTTGCTTGCCTCTTTGGCAGCACTAACCTGGCTTGAATCTCCTCCTTGTTTACTAATGTTCACATGGTAATGCCTAAAGAGTCATTATAGGCTCCTGCATTACCACCACACACTGCACTATATTGGAGCAGCCTGTTGTATAGTTACTTTTTTATGTCAGTGCAGTAATGTGTCTAATCTTGACTGTATGGGAAACACGGACGACTAATGGTCTGAAAGAACTTTTTAAATTCTATTTAAAAAACAAAAGCAGAGGAACTTTGGTTGGAAATACATCTGTTAAGCTAAAATAAGCCTGTATGTACCAGATACACTGTAAAAAATGTAAATACAAACTAATTTGAGGCAGTATATAGATGGCTGGTGGACAGCAACAGGCAGTGTCTGAGCCTAGAGAGTCTGGACAGTAATGTCAGTGGTATTTGTGTGAATTTCTCAGAAGACAAGGAAAGCTTTCACTGCCACAAGAATGCATCCAGACACACAGACACTGTCAAGAACTTGTGACAAAAATTGCACCACATGAGTCAGCAAGCATCAAAATCAAATCCTGACTCTGTGTGTGACTGTGTGCCTGGCTCTAGGGTCAGCACAGATTTGCCAGCCGATGAACACAGACGACTAATTTCTGTCACAAAGTTTAAAGTCTCCTGTGATGCAAATGATCCCGGAGCAGTATGTTTCTCTAATATTGATTTAGTCCCAAGTTTCTTTTGTGTACTTTCTGTGTTTATTTGTGTAATTAGTGGGGCAGCTGTGCTGACTAATGCAGACTGCTTTTTGCGTTCCAAGTTTAGACACTCAAATAATATTGCAGACATTAAACATAGTAACTTCATGAGTCTTTTCAGACACAGCGTGGGTCTTTTTACAACATATATTTAAGCATTTTGGCATTTTGGCACAGTAGTAAAAGCACAGGTGTCTGCACACGAGCCTGTCGCACAGATAAAAAGTTCTTGAAATGACTGTAATTAAGAGCAGAGAGTTTTTAGGCAATGTATCGATATAAAACCTGATCAGATTTAAATTAAGTCTACATTTAGATCACAGATTCTACACTCTAGATTCAGGTTGCAATCCAGTATGTAACCGTACCTTAGTACAACTTGAGAAAAAGAATAAATCTGGTGTGCAGCGTGTACTGTAAATGTATCAGGACTCACCCCGAGCATCTTGTAGAGGTAATGGTACTGCTGCCCGTTCAAGTACAGCAGGAAGGTGTTTAGGAACAGCCAGGTGTTGGCTCCCAGCCACAGCATCTACACAAACAAATACATCATCCACAAGCACAACAGGATGTTTAGTATAGTCTAAACTACATCCACATGTTCATCATGAGGCAAATCAAAGTGAAGTACTACACAAAGAGGATATCTGCTGCTGTTGTGAGGATGGGAGTTCTTTGTCCTCAAAAGCCTCAAGTAGCCTACTTTTATATTTATGAACTTACAGGTCATCAATGATACAGCATGCTTTACAATACAATCTCACTAATGAGCAGAAAACAGCAATTTAATTAGTTTTTTCCTCAAGACTGAAGCTTCCTAATAACGTTGAGAGCATAACTTTAAGCTTTTCTAGAAAAGAAGCGTTACATTCATTAACAGCTAAAGCAGACGCATCCATTAACAGCTCACGACAAGAGAGGATCTGAACAACTTTCTGATCAAACTTTCCCCACCAGGACAAAGTGCTTCCCTCCTTCGTTGGCGACCCAGCTCCGCACCGACACAACCATGATGCCTTCAGGGGCTCAGCAGCTGCCAAAACCTTTCACTAAACGCTTCGGTGGGGCCGAGAGCTTGAAGACCCGTCTTTCCTGCAGCTCTGCCTCTCTCTGTGTGCCTGATCGCCGCAGTTCTCACGCCGGCCGGTGTCTGATCCGTCCTCCCTGCACTCCTCCGTTACGCCGCTCCTGTCTGCTCTGAGCGCATTTTGACTTTTCATCCCCCCACCAACTCTCAGCGGTGCAGAGCTCACACTGAGACACTCAACCGCATCTCTGCCTGTCTCCTCATTACACCTCAACCTTCTGTGCTGCAGGCATGAATATATAGTTAGCAGCTTCGCCAAAACATCCCCATTAAAATGGCATGGGGCTAAATGCAGAAGAGCAGCAAACAGACGGGGGAACAATAAACATGACCGCACCACCGCTCTGTTCTGCTCCTCTCTGCCGCTAGAGGGAGCCACAGATGAGCGTGTCACATCCTAGTCCTATCATAGATGTCACTGATAAATCACTTAATTATGTGAAATAAAAATAGCTGCAATGGGCAAAAATTCATTTATAAACATCTAAGAAACACACACAATTGGAAACATGCCGATTCCATCCCTTTAGTCCCGATTTAGGACTAGGAGAATTGCCAAACTTTTAACAGCATCATTTACAAATAGAAAATTGTTACTTATTACTTATCTATGAGGTTGTGGTAAAGGATTTAATGAAGTTGTTATTTGGGCACTTTTATGTGCCTTATTAGGAAGTTGCATCAAAACAGAAGTTTAAGTGCAACTGCTGAATTAAAATACAGGCATGCTGTGTTTATGCTCCTTTGTGTAATTACTTAGGACTTATGACATGGCAAAGGTCATGTATGTAAGTATACAAACTTTCAGCGTTCTCAACCATTTCTTTGGGTCGACGGCGCCATCTTGTGTCTGCAGACCAAAAATGCATGCAGCAGAGCATGTTGAAACACTAAGGATGAAAAAGGACGAATGTTGGAGGGAAATGTAACAAACTCAAGTTATGCATGACAATTAAGTCCACACACTTGGTTCACTACACAACCAAATATATGTGAACACTTGCATACTCCTATAGTATGCACCTTTCACCTTGATGTTTGTTTGAATTTCTCCCCAGTCATCGTCAATAATTAAAGGGAGATCTTAACGCCATACCCTTGAATCACATGTTAAACTATTATATAGCTTCAAACTGTAATACCAATATATTACTAACCAGTATTAATCAGTTAAAGTGTGCTTCCAATTTTGTGGCAACAGAACCAAATTTATTGATCATTGGAGTAATTATCTCACTACCTTGAAATAAAAGCTAAAGCTGTTATACATGGATGCATCTATACAGTTTATGGTGATTTGATCATATGCACCACAGAAAATAAGCTTGTGGTCATCTTGTAATTTAATCATGATGTTGTATAAGAGTGATCATCGGGCACTAGTTTTAGGAAGACTAATCTAAACAACAATTTAAATCAAAACCTCCTCACACCATCTGCAGATTTAATTAAAGTTGTTTTCCAGATAAACAGCATGCTGAGGACGAGGCGAAGCTGTGCTGTGTGTTTGTACTCCCCACATTCCTGTGCAAAGAGACTCCTCCCCACTTCACGCTTCAGCCCATCACATGAAACATAGCACACAGCTGTTCTCAGCGCCAGGAGGGGTAGAGCGTGGCCGAAGCCTGCATGTCATATAGTGTGGGAAAACATATCAGACTATGTAGAGTGACATAAAACACAGGCCTGAACACTGTTAATGTGTTAGTTGGATCTGAGGTTTTGGTGAATGAATCGCTTTATGTCATGACTTCATCTAAGCTAAAGACATATAGAGAAAGAAAAATGTAAAAAAGTTATGCAATGAAAGCAAATCTTTAGTGGCAAAATTATAAAACACCAAGCTAGTACTTTAACATTTCAAGTCAACAAGTCAAAATATATACTGAACAACTAAGTGTTTGACTTAGATACTCTATTTTATCACTCCAAGTCTTTCATGCATTTTTATTAGCAGAATCACTTCTACAATGCAGATTGTTCAATTTGTCACTTGTATATAAATAGAAACATCTGCAGCTGGTGAACTGGAATGTGATTCCTTTCTGCATTGAGTTACGTTGCAGTGAAGAGAAGACGATTATGCTTCCAACAGATATCTCCTATTTTGGTATTGTGCCGGTGGTCACAGAGAGGGCTGTGCTGGTCTGAATTGTCCAGTGTGTTGGCAGTTTAGTTGGCATCTGCTCATTGTGAAGGTTTTATCATATCTCTTGCTCCACTAACTGTAAACACTTCTAAAACTCACAGCTCTTCTTTGGTACTTACAACCGGTGGCTGAATTATTTTGTTTACCTGATGAGCTGAAGACACAGTGAGTATCTACTGATCCAGATTCACTATTAACTCCTGGCTTCCTTAAGGAGAACTTGTGCATGCTTCTGAGAGAACTTAAGGAGAACTTGTGCATGCTTCTGAGAAAACAGTCAGTGGCAGTCCAGACTCATACTGAGTAACACTGAGTCAGCACTGGAGCGGCCAAGGTGCACAAGACGGTAGTCAGTCCCCCTGACAAAGCAGAGCACTAATGACTAGCTTCCTCTTTGTACTCCCCTCCGACTTTACACTCCTTTAACGGGACGCTGACTGCCACCTTCCCCCTCCTCTTCCTCTCACTCTGTTTCACTCTGCCATTCCCCCACTGTGCACTACTCAAACAAATTACTCCCTATCTCTGCAGGCGTGCTCTGCACAGTCGGTCGTGTAGGCCCGTGGAGGTTTCTGGGACGTGCAGCTTTAACATGAGGAAGGAGAGCAGGTTAATTCGGTGGATCTGGTGGATTGTGGTGGTGACAGCTTTGTTCTTGGCAGGCTTCATCATAGGTAAGAACTGATACTTAAACTAGACACACTTATATCAGCCTGTGAATGTGCACTGATGTACTGAATGTGTGTGTTTGTCGCCATTCTGGTACATTTCACATCTTTGTGTGCACAGCAGGTTAACACTTGCTGTCCACAACCACACGTACCTTTAAAATATGATATTTGTAAGCCTCTATTAAGGGCTAGAGCCCATAATCTGAACGGTTTTCACTTGAATCATAGACACTGTTCATGCAAAGACTGTGTCAGTTCTAACACTTAATAACTTAATACCAAATGGATGGTGATCACTTTCTTCTGAACAGGACTGACACTTTTCTAAAATAACTGCCTGTTTCTCTGTTCTGAATGTGTGTGTGTGTGTGTGTGTGTTAGGTTGGTTTGCAAAGCCCACGAATGCAAACACAGAAAAACACAAAGATTCCAGACAATTTTTGAAGGAGTTTCTGGATGAAATGCAGACAGACCAGATCAGAGAGCACCTGAGGTAAAAACTAAACCTGTTCTGTCCACTACTACTAAGAGATTTCACCATCATGTCAATATAATATATGTTAATCTGCACTACTTTTGGACCACAAGTCACGCTGGTATCCAAGAATAATTTAAACCCTCAAAGCTTTGTTTTGAAGCCTGGATGACATCCTACAGTTTCTTTCAAAAGATACCCAATACATCCAGCTGAATTTGAGCCACATTACTCTTTTCTAATAATCATATCGCCTCACGGCAGAGAGAACATAAGCAGATACTGTACATAACACACATGATGTGCAGCCTTGCATCGTCTTCATTTTCTCCTCTTTCCTCTGTACAGGAAATTTACACGCTTCCCCCACCTGGCTGGGACAGAGCAGAACTTGAAATATGCAGAGCAAATCAGGAGGGAGTGGCAGGAGTTTGGATTAGACTCAGTAGAAATGGTGCCCTATGACGTCCTGTTGTCCTATCCCAACAAATCACAGCCAAATTACATCTCCATCGTCGATCACCTTGGAACAGAGGTACAGTACATGCTTACAGATGAAATGTCCACTAAAAGTACAACCAGAATCATGCTTTGCAAAATCCATTACTTGTTTCTGGTGCAGATTTTCACTATTTGTTCCTATTTATTGCTACATTAGGATGGCAATCATAACGTAATAGAAGTCGGGGTACTACACAACTAAAGAATTTAAAATGATCATTGTGTTTGCACTGAGATATTATTCTGGAAGTAATTTTAGTCTACAGACTGGCCAGAATTGTGTTATTTTAACCTATTCAACCACTTAGATGTTTTACACTGTTGTCCACACTTAGCCATGAGGTAAAAATGTCAGAGGATAGTGAGTTTTCACTTAAACAATAACATTACTTCAATCCAAACTCATACACCACTGCAGTCCTACTACTTGTCTTCTTAAAGGCAACTGATTCAAGTCCAAGGTCCTTTTATAGCCTTGTTGTGAGAGATAATAGTACAGCTCATAGGCAAAAACAAAACAAAGAAAGAAAAAAGAAAAACACTGATGCATTGAGGAACTTAAACACAATCAAGATTTACATGTCCACAAATTCAGCAACACACGTTTCAGATCCACTCATAGCCATGATGTTTTGCAGCAGAAAGAGCAGAAAGTGTGAAATCCTCTGAGTATTTCACAGTTTGGTCTCTAGTTTACTGTTGAGAAGTAAAAGGCCTACACTGAAAATATTACATAAAAGTTTAAGGAGAAAAATGTTCATGAGTGCAGACTACATATAATTAGTATTACTCATGTAATGCAATGTGCAGGAAGGATTGTTGTGTAATTTTTGCAACAGGTTAAAAACTAATTTTCTTCTTTCTTTCTTTCTTTCTTAAATTCTTAAACTAATTGTGAATAAAAAATGAAAACACAACTCAGAAGTGGCACTTTCAGTGTTTGATCTACCCAGATTGAAAACAAAAATGAGAAACAACATAGAGGAAAGCTGAAAATCTTCACATATGATTCAATTCAGTTTTAGTTATATAGCGTCAGTAACAATACAAATTGTCTCAAGACGCTTTACAAAATCCGGTCTGAAACCAGGCCTGAAAACCCCAGAGCAAGCCTCAAGGCGACGGTGGCAAGGAACAACTTCCTTTTAACAGGAAAAAACTTTGAACAGAACCCAGCTCATATGGAGGGACCCATCTGCCTAAGTCCAGCCAGGTAGAGACAGAAAAGAGAGAAGAGGGGAAACAGAGAGAGGGACACAGCAGTTAACATGCTATACAGCAGTAGCGCAGACTTGCATGATTAGTGATAGAAATTAGATAAGAAATTAGAGGACAGGAGCTTGGTGCCAGAGAAAAGAAATGGGAGGATGGGAGCTTGGTGCGAGAGAGTAGAGGACACATGCTCAGTGCATCGTCCCCCAGCAGCCTAGGCCTATTGCAGCGTAACTAAGGGATGGTTCAGTCCAGTCCAGCTTGATCAAAAAGGAAAGTCTTAAGCCTAATCTTAAAAGTAGAGAGGGTGTCTGCCTCCCAAACCCAATCGCTGAAGGCTCTACCCCCTATTCAACTTTTTGAAATTCTAGGAACCTACTAGACCTTCACTTTGAGAGTAATATGATCTCTCTTGCAAATTCCTGTCAATGCTCTTGCTGTGGCATTCTGAATCAATTGGAGGCTTTTTAAGGAGCTATTTGGACAGCCAGGCAGTAATGAATTACAGTAATCCAGCCTGGAAGACACAAATGCATGAACTAGTTTTTCAGTATTACGCATTACGTAGGTGAGAGAGGCAGTCCTGGTTACTTGCTTTATGTGCAGATTAAAGGACATATCCTCATCAAATACAGTATAACACCAAGGTTTTTCATAGTAGTACTGGAGGCCAAGGTAATGCCATCCAAAGAAACCAAGTGATTAGATAATGAATCTGAGATGCTTAGGGCCAAATACAGTGACTTCTGTTTTGTCTGAGTTTAAGAGAAGACAATTACAGGTCATTCAAGCCTGCATGCTGGAAGTTTAACCAGCTGATTCATTTCATCTGGTTTCATGGATAAATATAGCTGGGTCACCCAGCCTGGGTGTCATCTGCATAGCAATGGAAGTTTATACCATGTGTCCTAATAATATTGCCTAAGGGAAGCATGTGTAATGTGAAGAGTATTGGTCCTAGCACAGAACCCTGAGGAACTCCATAACTTACTTTTGTATAAGTAGAACAATCATTGTTGACATGGACAAACTGGAATCTGTCTGACAGATAGGATTCAAACCAGTGTAATGCAGTTCCTTTAATCTTGATCACACTCAAGTCTCTGTAGTAAAATATTGTGATCAATAGTGTGATGAGGTGGAACTATGAAATGTTCATCGTACCGATACAGAAAGTTTAAATAGTTTATCAGTATATTTTCTGCTAGCTGACTTTCTCTATTGCTTGACAGTTTGAGCTAAAAACTATTTGTGTTAGTAAATTATATATGTAAAAAGATAAATTAAGTAGTAGCTATAGCTGTCAGATACTTCTCATGGTGTAGTGGAGTAGAAGTACCCTAAATTTGTACTTTGTACTGTAAGAATACTTGAAATACCTTCCGCAACTCCTTAATTACCAAGGTGGTGTGAGACTTTAGTGTTCATTAGATGTAATCTAATGAAGCCTTCTCTTGTCTCTTTTTTCCTCAGGTTTTTAACTCTTCGCTGGCTGAACCAGTTCCACAGGGCTATGAGAATATTTCTGACATTGTGCCTCCATACAGTGCTTTCTCTGCCAAAGGACAACCTGAGGTACACACATGCAACACACACAGTCATAATGATAAAAACAAGCACCTAGAAGATATGTTCATTTCTCTACAGGGAGATTTGGTGTACGTGAACTATGGCCGCACTGAAGACTTTTTCCAGTTAGAGAGGACAATGGGCATCAATGTGACTGGAAAGATTGTCATTGTCAGATATGGGAAGATATTCAGAGGCAATAAGGTAGGAAATGAACTTGACTCCAAAATGTAGCTTTTCTTTCTGTATTCAAGCCTTGTTGTTTTTTATGTAGAAATCGGCACCAACTCAGTCATTACTCTTATCAGCACACAAATGTCTATATAGACACATCAGACATATAGACACAGTAAACATCATTTTTCAAAATGACCCACTGCACTCTCTTACGCTTGTCTGTCTGCCAGGTGAAGAACGCCATGTTAGCTGGAGCAAAGGGGATCATTATGTTCTCAGACCCAGCAGATTACTGGGCTGCAGATGTACAGGTAGGACTTTAAACAAGTCCCATTAGATTTCACTCTCACCACCATCATGAGTGGAAAAAGTAAGAATTCATAGAGCTGATGTGACTATTTGAATCCTGAATACAGTAGTACAATGCAATAAAATTAGCTTGTTTAAATGTTTTTAAATGTAGCCCTACCCTAAAGGCTGGAACCTGCCAGGTGGAGGAGCTCAGAGAGGAAATGTTCTCAACCTGAATGGAGCAGGAGACCCACTCACGCCAGGGTATCCCGCTAAAGGTGTGTGTGTGAGAGAGCCTGTACAATTGTATATACAGTAGTTTATCTAATATGTCTTGTCTCTTACAGAATATACCTACAGATTCAGCCTGGAGGATGGAGTTGGACTTCCAAAAATCCCTGTGCATCCAATTGGCTTCCATGATGCAATTCACCTGCTGAAGTACTTTTCCAGATAATTATAATGTGGTGTAGTTCAACACAGAGCAGCACTATTTTAATTTCACTTCCATTTGGATTTCAGGGAAAGCAACTCATTTTTATATTGGATGATGATGATGATAATGAAATGCTGATTTGTATTATTTACAGAATATGTGAATTATTAACTGTTCAACAGAAACATGGGAGGACATATTCCACCCAACAATTGGAAAGGAGCTCTAAATGTCTCCTACAGGATCGGCCCGGGCTTTATAGATGACTTCAAGAGCCAGTAAGTGCTTTTCTAAAACACTTGCACTGTGTCAGTGTGACCACACATGTCCGCTTTACCCTGTGATGATGCAATTCACTGAATCTTTGTCTCTTTTAACAAATAAACCCTCTCCCTGGTTCGGAGTCTCTGCTTTGCCACTACACTGCTGTCTTCACTCCGTGCTTTAAATCGGCTCTCCCCTTTTGTAGCTCTTGTTCTTGTTCAGATTGTATCAGTGGCAACATGCCAGCTGGAGTACAATGGAGGCCTGTGCGCCTCCCGTGTGTGACAGAAATACATTCACACGTAACACTGCACAATAAGGCAGAACCACAGTGCATTTTCTGGAGCAACTTTTGCCTCAAAAATTCAACCAGTCTTTTTAGTAACAATATACTTTTCTGCAGTCTTTTCTGCAGTCTGCCATTGAATGCTGCAATAAGTGCATTACAAAACAACTAGAAAAACACTTGTTTTTAGTAGATAAATATTTCTTTTTGACCTCTTTCTTATCCCCAACTCCTGCTCACATCAGTCACTTCCTGTTAAATATATTTTTTTATACATATTTCTTTCTTTCCTCTGTTTGTATCACTAATTTCTCAATCTCTCTTTCTCAGGAAAGTGCGTATGAACATTCATACTAATAACCAAGTAACCAGGATCTACAATGTCATTGGAAAGATCAGAGGAGCTCTGGAGCCAGGTATGAGAAATTAACTCACTCCAACTATTATGATTTAGTACAAAGGGAGGACCTAAATTCACGACGTGAGAAATAGGTTATGTTTAAGAACTAAAGTCCAAGCAACACAGCGAAGAGAATATCTGACAAAAAACTCCCAAAGTCCATGATCATAAAGACTGACCAAAGCTGGAAGCAACTAAATTAGGTACAAACTGAGAAAACATCAGGAAAACACTGGTGAGAAATATGACAGAGGACAACAGATGATTTGACATTGAGAAAGGAGGAGCACATGGACTATTGCTGCCTTCAAATGAAACTCACAATTCTGTGATCAGATTTCCCCAGCGGTGGCTAACAGTTTAGAAAGCTAATGAGTGGGTAATGTAGGAAATACTTTGAAAAGTCTATACGGCTAAATTACCTCCACCATTTCTGAAAATCAGAACTTGAAGGCAGCAAAAAATTCAAGTGATAACATTGTACGCTGTTGCTACGCAATTGTTGGTGTCTACATAGATAGCTGAAAGCTGAAAGGCCAAAGGTGGTTTGCTTCGTACCATGATACGAAATTGTTCATTAGATTCTTGTACTCCTGTTGTAGTCTTTCCTTGATACACCCCACAATTGCAGAATCATCTAAGAGCTTCTGCATATGACAAGACTCTGTGTTGTACTTGAAGACTTGAGGTGTACAGGGCGTACAGGACAGGGGAGAGCACAGTCCCCTGTGGTGCTCCAGTGCTACTGACAATAGTCCCGGACATGCAGTTCCCCAACCTGACATACTGAAGTCTCCTAGTGAGATAGTCCACTATCCAGGAGGTGAAGTGTTAGGTGTGGGAACAACAACATCCACACCGAAATGATGTAGTCAGTGGTGCATCCAGTAATCCCCTATAAGTCCTCACTACCGGCCTCCTGCAGCACTCCCCAATTGGTGGACAGGAAGCAGTCCTTCAGAGCTTACTCTGCTTCAGGCGACAATTTCCTGAAGGAGCGTTAGGTGGTGGGTTGTCTTGCAACCCGTAGCCTGTAGTGAGGTTGGAGCAGGATCAGATTTCCCCAGCGGTGGTAAAGGTGTAACCTTGTATGCATCCTTTACGTTGTGAAGCTCAATAGTCCTATTTGCCCTGGTAGGATAATCTACATACTGGACGAAAGCAGACAGTGTAGAGTTCAATGTCACGTAGTTGAAGTCTCCAGAGATCAGTATGGAGGCATCGGGCTGTTGCGTCTGAAGTCTGGCGACAGTTGTGTGGATGATGTCACAGGCAACGTCAGCATCCACTCGTGGGGGTATGTAGACACATATAGCCATTGCATGTGAGAACTCCCTGGGCATATAGTAAGACCGGAAACTCACGGCTAAAAGTTTTATATCACGGCAGCAGATGGTCGTCTTCACCGTTACATGCCCAGTGTTACACCACCGAGTGTTAATAAACAGTCTGATCTCCCACCTTTCCTTTTCCCACTTGCCTTGGTCCAATAAATCCACGTTAGCATTGGGGACGCTAGGCGTTAGCCACGTCTCTGTGAAGCACAGCAAACTACATTCCCTGTAGATTCTACTGTTCATCACTAGTCCAGCCAGTTCGCCCATCTTGTTGGCCAGTTCTGCAGCCCCGATTTGGCCCTCTTACCTCCTCAGGTCAGTGGGTGATTTAATGTAGGAAATGTTAAAGGATAATGAAAGGATGAGGCCACTGGGAATATCAACATTTAACTCTGATGTATCAAAATTATAAATAAACCTATACGACTGAAACATAATATATTTACCACTCACTGGAAATGTCAGCAATCACTCAGTCCTCAGGAACTCAGGACCCTATCAGAAGTCTTTAAAGGACTGTTCATATTAACGCAATGTTTTATTATGTGTTGGTGATGTATGACCCAAACACAGGACACAAAGGGATAAAAACTCACAAAACAGGAACAAAGGTAACCTGCAGGGTACACAGGGTATTTACAAACACTAATCCAAAAAAAAAACCACACACACGACCTAAGGGGGTGCAGAGGAAGAGCTGGAAATAACAGCTGGGTGGAGAACACAATCCTACAAAAACAAAAAAACAATCAAGGGAGGGTGACCAGACAAAAGATGCCACTTGGAAAGGTGAACAGACAGGAGAGGGCGCTTGAGAGAGCAAACAGTAGGCCAACCAGGAGGCAAATAGGCGTCTGACAACCCAGCAGCTGAATGAAGAGAAGAGGTGTAAGAGGGGTCAGGAACAGGGACCTGAACCATGGTGCTGCCCTTACAGGTTCGAGGACCACCAGCATGTGATAGGCAGGCCAGATAGCAGCAGGCTGCCAGCTATTAAGCCAGAAATTATGCCATGGGCCATGCCTTCCTGTTGAGGCCCTCATGGCTAGCCAAGTTCCTATAGTTGTAGTCCAGCATAGTTTCCAAATAGGACAACAGCACTTGCCTTCTCTCTTGGACTGCATCATTAAAAAAAAGCTGTCTGCTGGGTCCATAGTTAGTCAAGTGATTCTGTTCCATTATGTAGCGATGAGGTAGGGCCTAAACGCAGGACACAAAGGGAGGCAGGAACAGGAAACACTCATTCATTTTCTGTAACTGCTTTCTGTAATTGGGTCGCAAGGGGCTGGAGCCTATCCCAGCTGTCATTGGGCGAGAGGTGGTACACCCTGGGCAGGTCTCCAGTCTATTGCAGGGCTAACACAGAGAGACAGACAACCATTCACACTCACAAATATGGGCAATTTAGAATCACCAACTCCACACAGAAAGGCTCCAGATGGCCAGTGGATTCTAACCCAGAACATTCTTGCTGTGAGGCATCGGTGCTAACCACTACCACTGTGCCACAAAAAAAAAAAAAAAACAGGAACAAGAGGTGCTGCAGGTGCTGTCCACAAACACAAACTAAAAAAAAAAAAAGAGGTAAATGGTAAATGGCCTTGCTTTTATATAGCTCTTTTCTACCTATTGGTACTCAAAGCGCTTTACAGTCAGAGACACATCTACCCGTTCGCTCACACAAGCACTCACACATTCACACACCAGTGCCACGCAACTGGGGGTTCAGTGTCTTGCTCAAGGACACTTCGGCATGTGGCACATTCCGGGGATCAAACCGCTAACCCTCTGGTTCGTGGACAACCCGCTCTACCTACTGAGCCACAGCCGCCCCCAAAGAATACCAAAGAACCAATACCTAGAACAAGAACTCAGGAACAACAGGAAGCACAAGGAACTCAGTGGGAACACAGCAGAGGTAATCCATAGAGGTAAACAGAGGAAAATCCACAGACGACTTAACAAGAGGCAAAGGTGAACTAATGAGGGTAGAGCACACAAGGAAAAAACAATCCTACAATCAGAGAGAAAACACAGGAGGAAATGATGCAAGACATGAAACACCAACTAATAGATTTACAAAAACAAGAAACACAAGGAAAAAAACATGTCACAGGAAATGCCTCTAAGCTAAACCATAACACCAACCCTTAATTCTGCAGTACAGGTAAATGGGAAAATAAAACTGATCCCCACTTGCAGGAGTATAAATATAATGTATGATTTTTAGTGTCTTCACTAATTCTTCTTTCTACGCGTTGTTATTGTCGGTGGGTTTGTGTAGACAGATATGTGATTCTCGGCGGGCACCGTGATGCCTGGGTGTTTGGAGGGATTGATCCCATGTCTGGGGCTGCAGTGGTCCACGAAACTGTACGGAGTGCTGGCAGGCTGCTCAGTAAAGGTAAGATTTTTGCTGACAAGTCAATTAGTGAATAATGGTGTCATTACTCAGTGTATGTATATGTGTGTAGGCTGGAGGCCAAGGAGGACGATAATATTTGCCAGCTGGGATGCAGAAGAGTTTGGATTGTTGGGATCCACAGAATGGGCAGAGGTATGTAACACGCAGACATACACACACATTTGAGCGCACATACACACACTGACCACACTTCAATCTTCCCAACAGGATAATGCAAAGCTGCTGCAGGAGAGAGCCGTAGCCTACATCAATGCAGACTCTGCTATAGAGGGTACGCAGGCATTTGTGTGTGTCTGTGCAGATTAATATTCTCAGGAAATTACAAATTTGTTGATTTTGGTATTGTTATTGTAGATGTGTCTTTTTAAATTACAGGCATGTACACACTAAGGGTTGATTGCACGCCGTCTCTTCACACTTTGGTGTACAACCTCACCAAGCAGGTGAGCATATCTGAGACTAATATATGAGCATCCTCTTATCCAGTATTCTTGCCACTCTCTCCATCTCGTCCCTGTGTCTTTATGTAGATAGCCAGTCCAGAAGAAGGAGAGGAGGGAGTTTCTCTTTACGAGAGCTGGCATAAGAGGGACAACTGGACAAATGACCGTGATGCACCCAGGTACAAAACCTGACAATAGCAAAAGAAAATACAAGTACAAGCAATAAAATGTGGAAGTTTGAAAGCCTGGCAACAGCAGCTCGACAGCTAGGAGAGCCATGAGGCAAAAAGAAGTCAGTGAAGGACAAAGCAACATGCTAAGGATGTGTTGGGTTTAAAACAAGTTTTGAATGTGAAGTATGAAAAACATTTCGCAATTAATCAATTAAAATATCAAGACATTGATTCAATAAACCATTCATTCCATCTGTCCACCTCTTGCTGCACTGTAGGATCAGTAAACTCGGGTCAGGCAGCGATTTTGAGGCCTATTTTATCCGTTTGGGGATTGCTGCAGGCAGAGCCAGATACACCAAGAACAAAGTAAGATACACTTCCATGTTTGTGTCCATTGTTGTGTTATTTTTAAATCTTTTTATAAGCCTTTGCACATCCATAAGAATATGTTAACATTTTCTGAATTTAACCAAGATTGGATGTTGTAATTTGGGACGAAGTTGCTGTTTTCAAAACAGCCTAATTGCAGTTGCATTATGACCTCTGTATAAGTCTGTATAGTAGAGTTTATCTTCAGCACCTGTAGCCTGAAATGCTGTTTTTGTGTGTGTTTCCATTCAGAAAACAGAACGATACAGTAGCTATCCAGTCTATCACAGTGTGTATGAAACCTTTGAGATTGTGGAGAAATTTTACGACCCCTCCTTTAAGAGGCTTCGGGCTGTGGCCCAGGTGAGAGGTGGGCTTGTCTTCCTATTGGCTGACTCCCAGCTGCTCCCTCTTGATGCCGACGAGTACGCAGACTCACTGAGGAAATACGTACAGAGCATTGCACAGCTGGCACAGAGGAATCCAGAGGAGATGAAGCTGTATGGGGTGTCATTTGGTGAGTCTATCATAGTCATAGTCTATCAGAACTGTCACTAGCAATATATCAGCATCAGTAATGACCCAAAGACTTATTTTTTTTCTAGAGTCCTTGTTTTCTGCAGTGGATAACTTCACTTTTGCAGCCAGACAGTTCCATGAGCGCCTTCAGGCTCTCAACAGAGCAGAGTAAGAGTGTGTTTAACAGGTTGTAAATATCTGGTCTGCATTATCTAGTCTGTATTGTCATTGAAATTTGCGTTCAGTCTGGATATGTGTGTGCTAAAGTTAGAAGTCTAATGACATTTAGCGTGTATATGGATTAGTCCTCTGCAGGTTCGTGTCATGAACGACCAGCTCATGTACTTGGAGAGAGCCTTTATAGACCCTCTGGGCTTACCTGGCCGACCCTTCTACAGGTAAGTCTCTCTCACACACAACTAATAAGACACTTGATTACTGAGTACCAGTTACTAGCTTTACCTTGTTTTGATCAATAAGTTTAAATTCTGCATAATTGGATTCACAACAGTTAATTTGTTTAGTTTCATCTGTAGCTTTGCAGTACCCTCACAACTGAAGTAAACACACACACACAGGTAGACACCTGCCACATTTGGTACACCTGTACAACCTACTGTGATGCTATAAAACTGCCTTCATTTATTACATTTATATGTCCAGTGATGTTTCATGTGACTCCAGTTTTCCTTTCAAGTATGTAAATGAGAAGCCAAAAAACTTTGTAGGAGCTCTCAATATAATGGAGTCCACTGTGTTTCACTGAAATTACACAAACATTACTGTATAAAAGTTCCATTAGATCATAGAGGTGGCCACTATTTTACCTCTGGAAGTGCTGGATTACATTGTAGCAACATTTTTGACTTTGAAAGACATCCTCTGTAGTTACATTAACCTGTTGACGGTGGCTCTTTCGACTACACTGATTCTTCTTTTAATTTTCTTTTAGAGTTCATTAAGACCATAGATTAGATAACAATGAAAGGCCTTGCTCACATCAGATATTTTGTGTTGCTAATAATAATAATGGTGACATTGGTTTGACCAAATTGCTCTGTAACTGAATGAAGACACACACAAAAGCTGATTTTTAAGGTTTGAATTAATAAAAAATTTAAAATATTAAAAGACCATCCGGCAAAGGTTTTTATCTCTATGTTACTCTTATTCTCACTGAGCTAAAGACACCAACATTCCACCACCTCTTCTCACATCTCTTCTATTTCAGGCATGTGATCTTTGCCCCCAGCAGCCATAATAAATATGCAGGGGAGTCTTTCCCTGGGATCTATGATGCATTGTTTGACATTGAGAACTCAGCTGACCCAGAGAAGGCCTGGGAGGAGGTCAAGCGTCAGATCAGCATAGCGGCATTCACTGTGCATGCTGCTGCCATGACCCTGACACCACCTGCATGAAGCCCTGACTAAAGACATGTGACCAGTGTGTTACAGCATCACAAAGTCACAGTCCACTACCTGCAACACACACAGGCCAATCCCTACTTCTCACAAGTGATCTAAAAAAACACTGTGAAAAGTCATATTTCCATAAGTAAAAAAAAAAAAGTTTTCCTCCTTCATGTTTCAGCTTTAGTTATGTGGATAAAGAAAATAAATATGTTTTGATTGTTTTCTTGCTGCCTGAGTTTGTTATAATTATAATCGTCCCCGAGTACAGTACAGTCAGTCCATTTGTATGTGGAATGAAACCCAGAGGGAAAAGTCAAATGTGAGAGAAATGGCATGGAGTTTTATCCATGGAGTGGATTAGATAAATTATTTCTTTATAGGCTTTGAGAACACCAAAAATAAAACAAAGTTGAATGATAACGCTGTATACAATAATTATTGGAAATTGACATTGTTATACAGTCAAATATTCCACCTTTAACATCCAGTACTTGAAGAAGTTCAGGTTATGACACATTCAAATGTCTTTAAATACACATTAACGTGAATCCAACATACTGTAGTGAATGGGTAAAAATGGATGCAGAACATGTCTAATGGATCACTACTGTTGCTCCAGAACCACTCTGTAAATTCTAACAGGGTATTTAACCAAATAAATTTAGTGGCCCTGTCGACAACACTTATTAAAAATAAGTTTGCAGACATTTGTGATGTTTGTGATTTGTGATGTTTTTTTCTTCAACATTTGGACAAATAATGAATTAAACACTAAACCTTGACAAGTGAGTTTATAGACACAAAATAATATCAAAGTAACCTCAAGTGTTTCCACTAAAGACAGGCATCATTATTCAACAGCACATCTGCACAGGAACCAACCACCTTCTTTTCAGTCTTGCCAACAGCACTGGCAGTCAAGATGCTCTGTTCACTGATGCAGGAACTGCTCGAGGAGGAGATGGCAGGACAGGTGAAATCTCAACAGGGCTTTCCAAAGGACAGTTGTCCCTCAGCTCAGTGGTTGTGTGGCACTCCGCAGAGCTCAGGCTGCACTCTGAGTTAAAAAGACCTTGAGGTCTCATGTCCATCAACTCCCATTAGAACCTTCCTGCAAGCAAGGGCAGCCACCTGCCTGCCAAGAAAGACTTGTATCCAGAAGTCTTCTGCTGGCACAGACTTGTAAAAATGATTGCATTTAATCACAGTTTACATTCCAAACAACGCAGAACTTTCGTCATTGCAAGATTTCCTGCTACATCGATTACACTGATGCACACGTCAGAGCTCGGCTAACTGCTAACAAAATAGAGGCATCGTGTGAAAGCAGGTTGCTAGGACTGATGGAAGGCAAATTTCTTTTTTTTTCTTTTTTTTTTTAAACAATGGAAGCATTGATAAAAGCGTGGGTTTATGCAAATTGTGCAAAACAGAGTTTGTATACCACCGAAGCACTTCAACCCTACGGTGCCATCTAAATGCAAAGCATGTTGCAGTGAGCACAGCGCTAGCAGTCCCAGTCTGAGTAGCCTACAAACAAGAGGTGTCAGCAGCCCTAACTGTTTTGTTTGCTTTAGGTCTGTTCAGTTTTGGCCATGGATATTTTCTATTTCTTTTTTCTACTGTTTTGAATTGAAATGCAATTAAATGCATTTTCCCAGACATTAAAAGAGCTTGAGTCTCATGTCTGTGTCTATTATTTGATTCATTAAAATCCATTTAAATAAATAAAAAAAATTAAAAAAGTTGCTTTTTGGGGCAAATATTGGTATGCGATTAAAATTCAATGAATCGAGATTAATAAATTAATTAGATTAATTTTTATAATTAAGTCCAACCTCTAATTTATTTATCTCAACAAACTACTGTATGAGTTGCTGGCTCCAGCATTCTACAAACAATCATTATCAAAATAGATTAATAAAATGAGCTGAGATAACACTGCAACAACTTAAAACTATTGCCAAGGTCAGTTAACTCAATTTGTAACATTTAAACAAGACTGCTCAGTCTGATTCTGTAAATGATTCACTGGGATGACGTGAGTTTTTTGCACCTTGCGATGTTGTGGGCCACTTGTACGAGGCTGCTTTTTTATTTTCTGCGCTCACAAAATGACCATTGGTTAATGTTGACAACTAACGTTAGCTGGCCCATAATCGTCTTTACTTGTATCAGCAAGCAACCTGGTTGGCAAACTTTAGCATACAAACATCGGTAACTGACAAACTGCATGCTGTCCGGACTACGACAACGTTAACGTTGATTGGATGCAGTTACACTACAAGTAAACTCGGTTCACCTTTCGGAAAGAAAGCAGTTAACAGTTGCTTCGCCTCATTCTGCCTTATTTCTTTTTCTTTCCGCTCTTTCTTTTTATGGTAGGCCTACCCCGATTTGTGTTTTTTGGGCGGTATGATGACGGCTAGCCTCCAGGTCATTCAATCTGGCCTTGCTTTTATATAGCACTTTTCTACCTATTGCATTATGTTGCATTATGTTGCGTCTCCAAGAGGGGGCCCCCAGAATGTTCAATATGTTGGGAGGGCTGTGACACAAAGTTCATACTCTCGGTTGATGTTATCAGTATTTTCGAAATACATTATGACACCAATTAATTGGAGGGCCCAATTCATTCATAAAAAATAAAAGAAAAAAAAGAGGGCCCTCTCCCTTCTTGGGCCCTGGGTAGTCAGGTCCGGAGGACGGAGCCTCCTTAGCTGTCCGCTCACCTGAGCCGAAGTGATGGTGATGGTGGTGGTGTGAGGGGTTGCTACAAGCCACTTGTCTGCAGCAGTGACTGTGGAAGCTGGGGTTGATTGTGAGGGTGAGGCACTATTAAGTTTGGTGCTGCTGTGGGGAGGCGTGGGGGGAGCAGCTAGTTGAGCCATAGCAGAAAGAGTTGATTGGAATGCCTGAATGAAATGACATTAATTAATGATACACACATATTGCAGCGTAAGCTCTATAACAAACAATCCTGCTCTTGCCATGCCCATGTTGTGATCCAGATGTACAGAATCTGTTCAACAACAGGAGCTACCGTACAACCATTTCACTGGTTTAGAGAACTGAGGGATTACCTCAGTTTATATGTTAGATGACCGAGTAAGCTTTTCTATTTTAAAAGGTAAATGGCCTTGCTTTTATATAGCACTTTTCTACCTATTGGTACCTATTGGTACCTCAAAGCACAGACACATCTACCCATTCGCTCACACAAGCACACACATATTCACACACCAGTGGCAGTGCCACGCACTGGGAGCAACTGGTGGTTCAGTGTCTTGCTCCAGGACACTTCCGCATGTGGCACATTCCGGGGATCGAACTGCTAACCCTCTGGTTCATGGACAATGCCCTCTACCTACTGAACCACAGCCGGCCGATTCTCTGTGGGCAATTCTCTGAATAACAGAGGAAAGACAGACGCGACTGTGAGTGATAAAGTGAGTTTCATGACAATTTTGTTTGTTTGGTGTCCTCCTCTTGAGGGAGTACAGGAAGGTCCAGGCACGCCCACATGATCGGCTCAGCCTTCATCAGAGACACCTCCATCTTCGCGGCCATCATGTTCACAATGCTACTTTTCACTTCCATGGCATGAGAGGTGAAGGAAAAGATTTTTGCTTTTAGAGTGACACTGTTGACATTAACTCTCTGTTGAAGCTTTATTTTACTTTGTGTCACGTTCTTTTTAACATTGAGTTATCTGCAGCTCTGAACTATAAAACTTTGACTTTATGAACACTATTATACAAAGAATTATGGGAGGAGGAACAAGAGACTGTGTGTGACAAGCAACAGCAAAGCTCACATGACATCCTTTTACTGTGTGTGTGTGTGTGTGGGTGTTGCCTTTTCTGATATGACCACAGGAGGAAGGCAAAGTCCTAACTTTTCAAACAATGCCCTCTTAAACCCTTCTTTAATATTTGACATGTTTGTAC
Source organism: Chelon labrosus (assembly GCF_963514085.1). NCBI lineage: Eukaryota > Metazoa > Chordata > Actinopteri > Mugiliformes > Mugilidae > Chelon > Chelon labrosus. Next base: position 2,147,848 of record NC_140346.1, read on the forward strand.
TTGAGTTTTTTTAGTGCATGTCATTTTGTCTCAGTTGAATTTGATGTTGTTATTTATCTTTACCTTCACACATTTCTAATATTGCATTAGTTTTAAATTAGTTGCCTGGTTTGTTCTCTCCAAATCCACAAAACGCCATCTATACTGATGTGTACCCAGCTTGATGTAATGATAATCCTGCTTTGGATCAGTGTGATTGACATGAGACAACAGGTAGTGCAGATGTAGACAAAAGACAAATCAAAACAAACTTATTCCAGGAAAGCTCATTTTAAAAGCAGATGTAGTTCTTGTTGTTGGTCTCTGCAAAGAAACACTGCCAGATGTCTCCATGTTGAACACAGAGGTTCACAGAGGGTTTTTCTACATATTCTCATGCAGTATTTGCAGTTATGCACACATATTTATGCATATGGAACAAATCATATTATAGCTATACTCAATTTAATAAGCTTGCATTATGTTGCAGACAGTCTTCATAATGTTAACTTATTCAATAAATTTCCACTGCTCAGGCATCAGATATTTTTGGAAACGAACATGCATCCACTAGATACCACTTATGGCCCTTTGTTGAGTCTGTTCATGTTTAAGGTATTGAGTTAATTGTGGCAACAAAGTCTCAAAAAACATAAAAAAGTAAATGCCATTAGGGTTAAGTTTAGACAGCTACAGTACTTCAAGCAACAACAAAAGAAGCTTTTTCTCAGGTATCCTGTTTGCATGACCCAAAATGTTTGCACGTTGTTTAGAAAAGATAATGATATATTTATATCATATATTTGACTTCTATTTGACTAAACAGTCTCTCTTCCTGTTGGAGCTCTGCATTTGGATTTGTATGAGGTATGTGGAAACAGTGACTTGTTTGTAATAATTACTTTTAAAGTTGAGCTGTTCCTTTTCCATACCTTGAAATAATAATAATGTTTTTTGTTGTGATGGATTAACTGTGCAGTAAATGACTGGAGATATCTCCTCTCTAATGCACCAATAAACATGTGTCCAATATTCTATTATATCAAAGCATGGACAGACAACACTTAATACTTATTCACCTCACACACAGTTTACTAGTATTTTCTTATTATTGATTCTTTATTCATGCTCACATTTCTTCAGGAAAGTTTTAGAAGTTTTAGAAATATGAGGCCTGATTTTCACCCTTCAGAAAAATGAGCGCCCACACTGTAAAAAAATTCAAGTCAGTTAAACTTGCAAATGAAAGTTCACCTGCTGCCTTGAAAACGCATGTTAACTCAACTTGAGGTTTATCTTTGTTTCAACTCAGAAATTAAAGTTTAAAAAGTTGATTGTACTAAATTGTTGTAGTTGGCTCAACTTTGTTTTTGAAGTTGTCAAAGTTGATTCAATGTTTTATCACTTTTTGTTTCAACTCAATAATGCGAGTTAAAACAAAAAAATATTAAACGTCACCAATACAATAACTTTCCTTAGCTAGTTGAACAAACACATGTTTCTGCATTATTGTAACTCACAGTTTTGTGTCAAAATAACTTACTATGTTTATATGACTTCCCATTTCAAGTTAAGAGGATTTAAATTTCAAATTTGTTACAACTTACATGCCACATGACAGAATGCACTGAATTCTTGCATTTGTCCAAAAATACATTTATTGAACATTATAAGTTCAATAAGGCATCATCATCATAAGTTAATAAGGCAAATGAGAGACTCATTAATCCTCATGATGACCTTGCCGGTGGGCACATCTGATGTCGTGTAGGATGATCTTCTCCTCTACTATCATAGCCACATTAAAGACTTCGAAAGTAAAAGCATCCTGCAGAGGCCCTCCATGCACGATCAGCCGTCCAACTCCAGTCCTCTCAATAGGCGTGTTCAACTCATGGTTCAACTTCATGCAGATCTGCGCAGATCTGACTTGACGTGATGCATGCTGGGTTGTTCATGCTATAGACCTCGAATATGATTGGTTAAAATTAATTTGTTCAACCCAGCATGCATCACGTCAAGTCAGATCTGCATGAAGTCGAACGCACCTAGTCTTTTATTGCTCCGCCTCCGTTAACAGGCCGTTGTCAGCGAAATAGTCTCGTTCCGCCGCTGGAAGCAGTCCTTTATTGTTTACCGCAAAATGTGTATATTTTGGATGGAATTCGATGTATGACCTATCTGCAGTGTACACTGCAGATTATAAATTATTATTCCCATGCTTCAACCTTCCCTTGGTTTAAGGAAGACATTTTAACTAAAAAGTCAGAAAATAGATTTTTCTGTCACTCCCACTTTTTTCCTCTCCTTTTTTCCCCAGCTAATGATTTGCAAACCCAAGTTCAATCAACACATACAAATCTGTCAACATTTTCAGATAGTCAACACAATGAGTAACTATAAGTTTTAGTTTCCCGCCTTTTTCCCTCCTGTTTTCTTTTAAACTGATGACTTACAACCTCAAGTTCAATCAACACGTACAAATCTGACAGAATTCTCAAATAGTCAACACAACGACTAACTGTAAGTTTTAGTTTCTAAAACTTGTAAAGCTGAGTTCAAAATCCAAAACTTGTCAGAGCTCTTTGTGTTAAAGAGAGGTAGCAAGTGGACATAACTAAATGAGGCTGCAATTTTTTACAGTGCAGCTGTGGGCGTGTTTCTTTAGTCGGAAAGGGGAAGCATCAAAGAGCTTTATAAGGTGATGACTCCTGTTCACACTGTACTTCACATCACATTTGGGAGACGGACCTCAGAAGTCCTCACTGCTTCGGTAAGTTTATATATTTAATATAATGTTACTCCAGCAGTGGAACGTAACTCTCTCTAAAGTATAAATTCAAATTCAAGTTTTTTCACTTTGTGCAAGTACTCCACTTCCTGTCAGAGAATCCTTGAATTTGAACTTATCCCACAAGCTGAAACATTATGCATCTTCACACGTTCAGAAGATTCACAATTTCTGATGATTTATCATTTAAAATCGTTGAATTAGGAAAGCGCATTGTCACAAAGCTGAACTCAATGGTGTTTGAGCTCATGAAAATATAGTTCTCACTACCCTTATTAGAAGATGATGCATTGCTTACAGAGATGTATAAAGTTGTAAAAAGTAGCTTGACCTCATATGCATACTACTGCAGTGGTAGTATAAACCAAAAGACTTTCCTTCAGTAATGGATATTAATTCCCACACTCTACTTCAGCATTAACACATTACACGTTGAGCTCAAGGCAACTGTGCATCTGGACATATGTAAAATGCCTCTGCACAGGGAAATGTTTTACCGTACGATATTTGTAGGTATTTGTCAGCTAACGGATGCCTCCTCAAGGCTCAGTTTGTCATGTGGTCGGATCATTGTTGATTCTGCGTTATCACTGTAATGTCCTGTCTGCAAAGAAATGCTGTACCTGAGCCCACATTTACTGATCCCCAGAAAGGTGGGTTTGTGTATTTAAACAGAAGGATGCAGTACAGACAAGCTTTTGTCTATTGGAAGTACTTGACTTCCAAAGTACCATTACACAGAAAACACAGTCATGTAGTTACATTTATCCATCATATTTACAACAATGCTAAGGCTGGAAATACTCGAGATGCATGTCACAGATTTCTGAGTTAGAATGTTTATTAAATCCTATTAGACCAGGATCTCATGTGTTTTGTGCAGTTCTTAGCTGACTTTCCTAATTTCATTTTTCTGTATGTTTGCAGGACATGGCACGGCTCATCCATTTCTCACTGCTTCTGGGGGTTTTCTTACCTCAAGTCGACACCAAGTGTACAGGTCTGTAGATTAACTATAAAGAGAAATCTGTGAATACATTTATGTGAACTGGCCTTTTGTAAATTTTTTAGTTAGATTCTGTTTGTCCGTGAAGATTCTCAGTCATCTGGGTCATTTTATATCTAAAACAAATCTATGAAGAAAAAATCATAAACTGAAACAAATGTATGTAAAAGAAAAAAAAAATTATATTTGATACTTTTATTTGCACATTTATGTAATTACTAGTGCAATTATTCAGTTTATTTATGTGTCAGTAGCTTGCATTTCTTTTCATATGAGTTCCTCTATTTGTTCATTCATTCATTCATTCATCCCAGCTGTCATCGGGCGAGAGGCGGGGTACACCCTGGACAGGTCTCCAGTCTAGCTCAGGGCTAACACAGAGAGACAGACAACCATTCACACTCACATGTACACCTACGGCCAATTTAGAATCACCAGTTAACCTAATGAGCATGTCTTTGGACAGTGGGTGGAAACCAGAATACCGGAGAAAACCCACACAGACACAGGGAGAACATGCAAACTCCACACAGAAAGGCCCGGTCGGCCCAGAACCTTCTTGCGGCATCGTGAGGCATCAGTGCTAACCACCACACCGCTGTGCCGCCCCTCCTCTATTTATTTATTTACCGAAATGGAAAGTTTTACAGAAACAAATTAATTTTTTTATATTATACTATATATTTCTGTGTTACAGTAACAATCCACAATATGACCAGTGAAAGTGTCATTCTCAAACATCCTCTATGCTGTGAGAGTACAGTTACAAATACCACTTCCAAAAAAGGCATCTGGAAGTGGAAACTTAAATGCTCTCCCAAACCTACTGCCACACTGAGAGTCAGAATCAGGCCACAGAACTGGCAAAGTAACCGTCTGAATGTAATACTTGGTAAGTACTCTCAACCTTATTTCACTTCTGTTACCTTCCCTTATGAAGAAAAGAAATGTGCTGACATTAAGTTAATCTCTGCCCTTTACCATTTGTTGCATAACTGCCAAAAGAAAATAATACACATACAGCACAGAAAATGAAACAAAGTTTTAAAATAATCAGCAGGTCCACTTGTTGCGGGGTGCTGCATTGAGAAAACTGGGAATCATTATGAGATTTGTCGTGGCAAGATAAGGTAAATACATCTTTCTCAGTTACTCAGTTATAAAATATGCATATATGATATAATATTCATTCATTCATCTTCTACCTATCCCAGCTGTCATTGGGCAAGAGGCGGGGTACACCCTGGACAGGTCTCCAGTCTATCATGATATAATATATATAAAGGCATCACTATGTTTTTCTTCTATGCTTTCTTTACCAGCTGTCCCTCATCGGACTACACGAGATCAATAGAAATCTCTGGATATCTTAGTACAGTTAAGATCAACTTTGACGGCAAAGAGTACAAGCACAACTTCGGTGACCAGACTGATTATGAGCCAGGTAACGTCTTTATTTCAACACAACAGATATGCCTGGCAGCTGTAATTTTATTTTTATTTGATTTTATTTACCTTACAGCTTTATCTACAAAACAAACAAATTAAGCAATAAGAAACAATAGGAAATAAAGGCAAAATAAAGCAAAATATAGACCAGTGTATCATTTGTAACTGCATATTCTGGACGACAATTTCAAGATAAAGATTAAAAAAAAAAAAAAAAAAAAAAGCAGCACACAGAAGAAATGAAAGATAACCACTAACAAATGTAGTTATGATGTTAATCCACCAGATATATACTTGTGACACTGATTTATTCGACTGTAATGTACAGTGGGTATAAAAAGTGCTAACATGCTGTTTAAATTAGCAGTCTTTGTGATGTAAAAAATCTAACGAAATTGATCCAAAACTCAAAGATTGATTCAACTAAATATTAGTTTAGGGTTGCATACACTCATGCAGTTGATGTTTTTCTTTTATTAAATGATATGTACTAAATTAGTTTTAATTTTTTTAACATATATTTATACCCACTGTAACTGCTCCTCATGGTGTTTGTCTTCTCAAAGCCTACTCTGTATATAGGTCACATCAACAGGCCTTTGTAGAAATCAGCAGCAGCAGGCTGGGAAAAAAAAAGAAAAAAAAAAAGAAAAGGTGCGAAAAGGAAGACATGCAGTGTATTTACTGTGTTTGTTGCAGTCTCTAGAAATCTCTCCAAGCTGTTTTTTTGTGTCAAGGTCTATGTCTGGAGGATGGGGAAAGAAGTTGGATTGATGCCTTGGAGTACTGCAAAAGCATGGGCTCCTTCCTGGTTGAAATCACCAACGACACAGTAAAGAATGAAGTGATCACCCTCCTGACAACTGAGACAAGCTTGAAGAAAGGGGTGTGGGTCGGCCTGGAGCGGTCGATTTTTGGCACTGAGTGGAAGTGGATTTCAGGATCAAATGCTGAAAACATTCAGTGGAACGATAGCTTTCCGGTCAACCGCTTAAACAACCACTGTGGAAAGGTTTTTAACGAATCAAAAGAAATACAGTATCTAGATGACAACTGCCATGAAAAACTACCTTTCATCTGTAACCCGCCGTTGTGTTGAACGACCAATCCAGTGTGTGTCCTTTTTCTTATCTCCAGGTTAGCATTAAAGGTCTTGCTGCAACAATCTGAAAACTGAAACTCTTTTCAGTTCGACACCATGAAATTACTTTTCACTTTATCTGCTGCATCTTTCATCCATATACTGCTTTTATCTACACATATAAAGACTGTATCAAGTTCTTTTGATAATAACTTTTAATTAATACTGGTAGTTTGGACTACACTGGTTTGCCCTGACTTTTTATGACACTTGTTCTAACCTTTACAAAATTAGTTTTCCTTCCATGTAAAATCAATAAGGATGCATTGAAAGTAATGTAAAGCAAGATTTATGAATGTTGTCTTTTATTTCACTAAATAAAGCCTGGTTTATTTCACCTATTCCTCTTCAGTAATGCTGTACCAAATGTGTGTGTGTGTTTAACCACTAATCCACATTTTGTCTCTTTTAAAATCTGTTTATGTTGTTTTATTATTATTTTTTTTACTTTGCACTTTTGTTGCAATTGAGTTGGCTGAAAAGTATTTTCAGTTTTTAATTATGCATGAGATCAAAATATCATACACTTCAATTATTGGACAATACAATTTTGAGGCATTTAAACATAGTGACAACGCACAGGTAGGCACATCTGTTTCATAAGGATATCTGAGTCTTGACAGATTAAATCTTATACTGTCTTCTGATATGTGCTCAGACATCAGTTTAGTTCTTCTTACACCATTCTCATGTATTAGGTTCAGAGGATAAAAGGCCACAGAAAACTAGCAACTACATAAAAACATCCATCATCAGAATGCATTTTTATTAGTGATCCTACGAGGACATGACACACATGATGTTCTTTGACATACTGCATTAAGACCAGAGTAGTGGGATGCATAGAAAATCATTTTAATTTGTCTGGTGCAGTTCAGCTGCTGACACTGACTCTTTATAAGTCATAAATAAAATAAACAATGGTCTAAGGTGTTTCTGTTCAGAAAAATAATGAGTTAAATGTTCTACTACAGAAGTGCTGCTGTCAAGTTAATAGTGGTGACAGATTCACACTGAGTCTGATGGTTGGAGCATTCACTGGCGTCCAGGCCATGTTGATGATATTGCTTTGTGTTTCCTGGGTAACTACTGAGCAAACTACTGAGGCTTATTATGCCAAGTGTATGGACATTGTTATGGGCTGAAATGGATTGTTTCGGAACTCGACCAAAAAACTGTGCAAGCACAAGAGATGCAAGATAACAGGTATGTTTATGCATACCTGCAAAACATGTGCAAAAATTCTTACTTTTTGACTGAATTTTAATAAAAGACAATCAAATACAATGTCCTACCACAGCGACAACCAAACCTTCAACCTTTCATGTACAATAAAGGATTGAGAATACACTGGAGATGCCAGATGAGACAACGTTCGGGTGAGAAGAGGTCTGATTTAATGCGGAGACACTGGAGAGGAAAGACAGACGCGACTGTGAGTGATAAAGTGAGATTCAAGACAGTTTTGTTTGTTTGGTGTCCTCCTGTTGTTGACTCATGACGGAGTTCAGGAAGGTCCAGGCAGGCCCACATGATCGGCTCAGCCTTCACCAGAGACACCTGTAGCAGGTTTGACTAGTTTTAATGTTGGGGTGCCAGTCACAGTCAAGTCTGACAAAGTAAAATAAAACAGAACAAAAAAATAGTTAGTAAACCCACACAAAATAATAACCAGGCAGATCAAATACATCCATAAACCACAAAAGCCATCAACCAACCCAGCAATGTGATTTCCACCATATATATTTCACAATTATAATCAACAGTGCCAAAACAAAAAAAAGGGGTGCGCCTTAGTCTGTCTCTTAATTCCAGTTCAGTCCGGTTGGAAAAGTCTGTTTCAGTGTTCCGCAATATCCCAGTTCAGTCCAGTAGGTACCTGCGCCCCCACAGAATAACAACTCAAAACTCCGCTCCGGGTTTTACCGCGGGCTCTAACACAAACAACGAGCGTCTCTCGTCGCGGTGCAGCAAACGGCACATACAAAACAAAAATGCACACCGGGTACTCACGGTACCGAAGTTTTTTAACGTAGTCAGTCAGTCAGTCAGAGTCGGACTTGCTCCACTGGAATGGTATCTCCCGACTCCTGAGGGTAACGCTTTATTAACTCGGAACAGTGCATAATAAGCCGTTAACAATGTATAACTAACAGCTTGTTAACAGTTATTCCCCGTCACTGTTAACAAGCAGCTTGTAAGCAGCTTATAAGCATATTTTTTAAGAGTTTACAAGCAGCTTGTTAACTGTTAAAAAGCAGCTTGTAAGCGCTAATAAGTTGTATAACTTATTAGCGCTTACAAGCTTATAAAGATCTTTATAAGCTTGTAAGCTAATAAGCTTAACTCGAGTTAACAAGCAGCTTGTGTAGCTGAGTAAATATTTTATTTAAAAATAAACTGTTTTACATTATATTATTTGGTGAACCTTCTCAAAACCTGTTTATAATCTCCGTTGCAAAAGCCAAATTTTCAATGTACTTTCAAACTTTGGACGTGAGTAATTTTTGTATATAAGTTAATTAGTTCCACATTACGTGTTGTAGCGGGGGACGGTTATTAGCGAGACACACATGCGTGACGCAGTTGCGCATTCCCGGCAAAAGCTACGAAGACGTGTTGTGATGCTCTCTCTCATTGTTTTAAGCTAGCGTCTGTAAAAGTGATTAAACTTGTTTAAAACTGCATGAAACTATAACACAACTTCGTTGTGGACATTCATATGAGTTTTGCAGTAAGTTTTGGTTGGTCAAAAAGACGCTAAATTGTGCTGAAAACGCGGAGATTTTGCCTCATTTGCATATCGTTTCACTCGCTACAGGAGAGAGAGAAACCACTCCATTGTCCGTGTGTGTGACTCATGTGCTCCCCTTTGTTGATTCGCAGAAATAAATGTGCAGATCCTGATTAAGGCCTGAGTCCCTGACTTCATCTGTACTAGCAACCGACATAAGTCTGCTACACTTGTTAAGTGTTAAAAAGCAACTTGTAAGCGCTTATAAGCAGCTTTTTAAATACTCACAAGCATATTGTTACCAGTTAACAAGCAGCTTGTTAAGCGTTAAAAAGGAACTTGTAAGTAACTTAAAAGCAGCTTATAAGTGCTTACAAGCTGCTTTTTAACAGTTAACAAGCAGATTTGCAGAGCCCGGATCTAAAGCGGGGACTACTTCCTATACTTTCAATACCTCAAACATTTATCCCTATATTTCACATGGCTCGTCTCTGAAAGTCACTTTCAAAAGTACTGCTCCAACCAGGATTCGAACCCGGGTCTCAGCAGTTACCAAGTGAGCTATATTCAGATGAAATAACTGTGACTCTTTCCTGTAATGACCTTGATACTATATTCCATGTAATATAGTTAACTAACGGCAAGGGTGATGAACCCTATAGAGAGCCAAAGTCCATAGACTGCCGTTCATATTTTTTCGAAAGATAGGTCCCATAACCCGGAAGTAGAGGGGCGGGACTTCGCCTCTCTATGGAGAGATCATAATTATTTTTTGGTCCCGTTCGAATTGTGGCATGAATTTCACATATGATGTCTGTGAATTTAAAAGATAATTTTTCACGTCAAGAGATAAATTATTTGACGTAAATAAGCTGAACAACATCAGGTTTTGTATGAGATCGCTTAGTGAACTACATCTCTCATCTCGAACAATGTACGTCACTAGAGAACTATGGCTGTCTCCTTGTTGAGCTTTACCGTCTTCTTCCAGGACGAAGGCAGAAGCATCAAACGAGGTGAAAATCATTATAAATCGGGTCATGTCGAGAGCTGTAGTTACACCAAGGGAGTTTTGGTCGGTTCTGTACGCGCCAGCATACGGGACTTGTAGTCCGTTTAATTACGTATTTTCCATAGCGTTTTACTTAACTATCTTGCGACAAACTGTGACATTCTTGACATGTAAAATAATTTATTATTCTGAAAAACAACATATGTATAATCCAAGGCACAAGTCGATCGGGACCAGAAAATAATTTATCTTTCGCCATAGACTGCCGTTCGTATTTTTTCGAAAGATAGGTCCCATAACCGGGAAGTAGAGGGGGCGGGACTTCGGCTCTCTATAGACTGCCATTCATATTTTTTTGGCTCTCTATGCAGCGGTTGATATTTGATTCCTGTCCCTGCCTGTTAAAACGCAGCTTGTAACTACTGAGACTCAGATGTGGGAGACCTGGGTTCAAATCCTGGTTGGAGCAATACTTTTGAAAGTGACTTTCAGAGACGAGCCATGTGAAATATAGGGATAAATGTTTGAGGTAGTGAAAGTATAGGAAGTAGTCCCCGCTTTAGATCCAGGCTCTGCAAATCTGCTTGTTAACTGTTAAAAAGCAGCTTGTAAGCGCTTATAAGCTGCTTTTAAGTTACTTACAAGTTGCTTTTTAACACTTAACAAGCTGCTTGTAAACTCTATAATATGCGTGTAAGTAACTTGAAATCAACTTATTAGCGCTTACAAGCTGCTTTTTAACAGTTAACAAGCTGCTTGTAAACTCTTAAAAAATATGCTTATAAGCTGCTTACAAGCTGCTTGTTAACAGTTAGTGACGGGGAATAACTGTTAACAAGCTGTTAGTTATGCATTGTTAATGGCTTATTATGCACTGTTCCGAGTTAATAAGCACATGGTATTATAAAGCGTTACCTTATTGGGTGGACCGCTGTCACTCTTCTCCTCCACGGACTCTCCTTCTGACTCTCATTCTACGTGGTGGTCTCACCGGTGACTTGCACTCATCATAAATGCCCTTCCTGGAGGACGGATTCAAACTGCGCTGGAATCGGTGGATTATTCCCATTGAAGTAGGAGATGAATGTGGGTGGATGACGGAGGAAGCCATGAATGGAGGTGTGTTTTGTGATTCTGACTTTGCGGGCGCTACACACCTCTATCTTTGCGGCCATCATGTTCACAATGCTACTTTTCACTTCCATGGCATGAGAGGTGAAGGAAAAGATTTTTGCTTTTAAAGTGACACTGTTGCACACATTAACTTTCTGTTAAAGCTTTATTTTACTTTGTGTCACATTATTTTTAATATTGAGTTATCTGCAGCTCTGAACTATAAAACTTTGACTTTATGAATCTCAATACAAAGAATTACGGGAGGAGGAACAAGAGACTGTGTGTGACAAGCAAAAGCAAAGCTCACATGACATCCTTTTACTGTGTTACTGTTACTATACTGATGTGTACCCCACATAAACTTTCAGATCTTCAGTTCAAATTCTTTATCTCCATCAAACACCTCATGTACAGTATGATGACCTGGAGCAACCAGAGACGTTTTTTATGGACATAGCTACTATGATGGAGTCTATGTGACATTCAGAGGAAGTGCATGCTGTTAGCCAAGCTCTGATGAGGAGTTCTTGAAAAGCATGGAGATGGTAACCTGACTGCCTGTCTGTCAGGTGCCACTGGTTCACAGACATTACTGTACATGCAAAGCACATGGAGTGATAATCTCTTGTGATAATCACAGTGTGTGTATTGCACTCATCTCAACAGTGCCTCCCTATATTCCTTCCCTTCGACCTAAGTCGTGTTATTTAATCAGTCAGACGGGAAATAACTCGGCTTAGATCGAAGGGAAGGAATATAGGGAGGCACTGTTGAGATCAGTGCAATACACACACTGTGATTATCACAAGAGATTATCACTCCATGTGCTTTGCATGTACAGTAATGTCTGTGAACCAGTAGCACCTGACAGACAGGTTACAATCTCCATGCTTGTCAAGAACTCCTCGTCAGAACTTGGCTATCTGGAGGTCAACAGCATGCACTTCCTCTGAATGTCACATAGACTCCATCATAGTAGCTATGTCCATAAAAACCCGTCTCTGGTTGCTCCAGGTCAACATACTGTACATGAGGTGTTTGATGGAGATAAAGAATTTGAACTGAAGATCTGAAACTTTTATGTGGGGTACACATCAGTATAGATGGTGTTTTGTGGATTTGGAGAGAACAAACCAGGTAACTAATTTAAAACTAATGCAGTATTAGAAATGTGTGAAGGTCAAATCCAACTGAGACAACATGACATGCACTAAAAAAACTCAAGCACAAACATGTAAAATATTAAAGCAGGGTTTAAGAGGGCATTTACAGGTTTGAAAAGTTAGGACTTTGGCTTCCTCGGGTGGTCTTATCAGAAAAGGCAACACCCACACCCACCCACCCACACACACACACACACACACACACACACGCACACACACACACCCACACACACAAACACACACAAACACACACACACAGTAAAAGTATGTCATGTGAGCTTTGCTTTTGCTTGTCACACACAGTCTCTTGTTCCTCCTCCCATAATTCTTTGTATTGAGGTTCATAAAGTCAAAGTTTTATAGTTCAGAGCTGCAAATAACTCAATATTAAAAAGAACGTGACACAAAGGAAAATAAAGCTACAATAGAAAGTTAATGTCTGCAACAGTGTCACAGCAAAAATCTTTTCCGTCACCTCTCATGCCATGGAAGTGAAGAGTAGCATTGTGAACATGATGGACGCGAAGATGGAGGTGTCTCTGATGAAGGCTGAGCCGATCATGTGGGCCTGCCTGGACCTTCCTGTACTTCCTTGTGAGTCAACAAGAGGAGGACACCAAACAGACAAAACTGTCTTGAAACTCACTTTATCACTCACAGTCGCGTCTGTCTTTCCTCTCCAGTGTCTCTACATTAAATCAGACCTCTTGTCACCTTTCGCAGGCATGCATAAACACATACCTGTTATCTTGCATCTCTTGTGCTTGCACAGTTTTTTGGTCGAGCTCCAAAACAATCCATTTCAGCCCATAACAATGTCCATACGCTTGGCATAATAAACCTCCGTAGTTTGCTGGATTGGAGCTGCAGTGTTGTAGCCAGGAATATCTTGCCAGGAAACACAAAGCAACGTCATCAACATGGCCTAGACGTCAATGAATGCTCCAACCGTCAGACTCAGGGTGTGAATCTGTCACCACTATTAACTTGACAGCTACAGCAGCACTTCTGTTGTAGAACATTTAACTCATTATTTTCCTGAACAGGAACACCTTAGACCAGGGATGGGCAACCTAAATGATGGAGGGGGCCACAATTTTCCATCGACACTACCTGAGGGCCACATAGGACCGCACACTTAACCAGATATGATAAAACTGCCATTTAAAATATGTTTGTGTGTGTGTTTGTGTGTATATATATATATATATATATATATATATATATATATATATATGTTTATTAAAGCAAACAAAAATAAGCGCTTACTGTGATTTATTTTTTATTTATTTAATTAATTTGTGCATTTTTACACTATGAAAGAGTTTAACATTTTCCCTGTATACCCACTCTACCTCACCACTAGCAGCAGTGGGCACTGGTAAAAAGTCGCTGTTGTTTGCGTACTTTTGATTTGAGATCCGCTACGATAGCAGCCCTTGCAGCTTCAGTATACTTCTCCTATTTAGCTTTGTGCAACGTGTTGTAGCAGCAACTTAAATTGAAATCGTTCATGGCAGCTAACGTCTCTAAGCAGACTAAGCACATGGTTTGCCTTTACAAGTTTTCTCTTTCCTCCGCTCTAGTCACGGCTCAACGTCTCTTCTTCACTGGTAGAGAAGACCCGGTGGAAGCGTGTACGAGGCGGCGTCTGCATTGGAGGCGCTATCTAGTGGCCAACTGTGTCATTACAACTGATGCCATTACATCAGTGCCACAGAGGACATATTTTTATAATTTTCAAAAATTAATCTAAGGGCCACTTTCTGTGTGGCTTGCTTTCCCCAGACTGCTACCACAGCCAGCTCGGTGGGTACCTCTTCCCCCACAACGCCCCAAAACTGTGCGGACTGGATGAGGTTCAACAACTGCTGCAGCAAACCATCCAATCTGCTTCAGAAGACAGGAGAGGAAACTTAAAGGAGTGCCTTAGAGAGATGACCCAGGAAGACGAGTGAGTTGGGGCTAAATGAAAATGTGGATAAAATAGTGGATAAAAAGAGCGACTTGCTTTGTTGTAGTTATCTTCAAAATTCTGTCATCATAATATTTGTCATTGTTTTAAATGTGACACTCAAACCTTAGACCATTGTTTATTTTTTTATGACTTATAAAGAGTCAGTGTCAGCAGCTGAACTGCACCAGACAAATTAAAATGATTTTCTATGCATCCCACTACTCTGGTCTTAATGCAGTATGTCAAAGAACATCATGTGTGTCATGTCCTCGCAGGATCACTAATAAAAATGCATTCTGATGATGGATGTTTTTATGTAGTTGCTAGTTTTCTGTGGCCTTTTATCCTCTGAACCTAATACATGAGAATGGTGTAAGAAGAACTAAACCGATGTCTGATCACATATCAGAAGACAGTATAAGATTTAATCTGTTGTGACTCAGATATCCTTATGAAACAGATGTGCCTACCTGTGAGTTGCCACTATATGTTTAAATGCATCAAAATTGTATTGTCCAATAATTGTATGATATTTTGATCTCATGCGTAATTAAAATTGAAAATATGTTTCAGCCAACCCAATTGCAACAAAAGTGCAAAGTAAATAAATAATAATAAAACAACATGAACAGATTTTAAAAGAAACTTTGTTCACAAAATGTGGATTAGTGGTTGAACACACACACACATTTGGTACAGCATTACTGGCTATATTACATGGACCTGGCCAGGAAGTGCACAGCATCAAAGTGCATTTGACTGGTTAAATGGATCTGCGTGAAATTTACAAGGCATAGGCGTGAAGACGCTGTGAATGCAAGTTTGCATATCCAAATATTGAATGAAAAGAGAGTCAGTTTGAATGAGCTCATTGGGAATTTTCTAACGTACTAAAAAGTTTTAAAAGAGGGAGTAAGTGAAAACTGCATTATAAATATAATGTTTGATGACTTTAAACTTTACAATAATAATAATAATAATGTAGAACATTTTGTCTGTTAACCTACACATGAAACAAAAGAATAATGCAGTCACTGTAAGATGGCAAAAATGTGGACACAGCACAGACACAAGGCAAGAAAAAAAGAGAGCTCACATTATTACTGGAATTAATGTAATATTAAGTGTTTACATTTCTGTGAAAATGTATGTTTTTTATGTTTTTATGCTGACAGGCCATCTTAAGAGTGAATAGGGATATTCATGGTATTTTGTGTGTGTCTGGGAAAAGTTATTTCGTTATACTGTAATGTAATGCTGGAGCAGTTTTAAGTGGAAATGGACAACTTGGATCAAATGCATGTATCAAAATAGAAAGCACACATTTCATGAGGCATTCAACAAGCTAGCCTATATGTAGACTTACTGCTGTCAACACAAGGAGCTTGATGTAATGATAATCCTGCTCTGGATCAGTGTGATTGACATGAGACAACAGGAAGTGCAGATGTAGACCAGAGACAAATCAAAACAAACTTATTCCAGGAAAGCTAATTTTAAGAGCAGACGTAGTTCTTGTTGTTGGTCTCTGCAAAGAAATGCTGTCAGATGTCTCCATGTTGAACACAGAGGTTCACAGCTGATATGATGCTGGAGCTCCAACTGTTGTGGTTGCCCAGGTGTGCATATTTTGTTTGAAGACACAACACCAGTGTTTTATCTTTACTACCAAGAGGACGACCATTACAGCATCAATATTTTCACCGATTCACCAAACCTAGAAAGAAGGGAGCAGCTGAAGAAAATAGGCATTTAGACATATTTTGCCAAAAATACCTTATTACAATTGTTTATGAGCAAATGGTCAGTTGGAGAGGTCTTTTTCACAGCAGCCATTTTAACATGTCACAGCAGGTAAACACAAGTGTTACATTTAGTGTGTCACAGCCGTAGACTGTATGGTCACAACCTTTCCAGTGATGCATAAAACTGTGGTTACCCTGTTGGTCAACATGGCTGCAGTAATGACTATAGTTTTCTTTATATTTTTTCTATATATTTTCATGCAGTATTCGCAGTTATGCACACATATTTATGCATATGGAACAAATCATATTATAGCTATACTCAGTTTAATAAGCTTGCATTATGTTACAGACAATCTTTATAATGTTAACTTATTCAATAAATTTCCACTGCTCAGTCATCAGACATTTTTGGAAACACGTGTATCCACTAGATACCACTCACAGCGTTTGTTGAGTCTGTTCATGTTTAAGGTATTGAGTTAATTGTGGCAACAAAGTCTCACAAAACATAAAAAAGTAAATGCCATTAGGGTTAAGTTAAGATAGCTGCAGTACTTCAAGCAACAACAAAAAAAGCTTTTTCTCATGTATCCTGTTTGCATGACCCAAAATGTTTGCATGCTAATAAAATGTTAATAAAAGATTATGAGCATGACTCCTATTTGACTAAACAGCTTCTCTTCCTGTTGGAGCTCTGAATTTGGATTTGTATGAGGTATGTGGAAACAGGGACTTGTTTGTAATAATTACTTTTTAAAGTTGAGCTGTTCCTTTTCCATACCTTGAAATAATAATAATGTTTTTTGTTGTGATGGATTAACTGTGCAGTAAATGACTGGAGATGTCTCCTCTCTAATGCACCAATAAACATGTGTCCAATATTCTATTATATCAAAGCATGGACAAACAACACTTAATACTTATTCACCTCACACACAGTTTACTAGTATTTTCTTTTTATTGATTCTTTATTCATGCTCACATTTCTTCACGTAGTTTTAGAAATATGAGGCCTGTTATTCACCCTTCAGAAAAATGAGCGCCCAGCTGTGGGCGTGTTTCTTTAGTCGGAAAGGGGAAGCATCAAAGAGCTTCATAAAGTGATGTTCACATTGTACTTCACATCACATTTGGGAGACGGACCTCAGAAGTCCTCACTGCTTCGGTAAGTTTATATATTTAATATAATGTTACTCCAGCAGCAGAACGTAACTACATTTATTTTCTCATACTCCTTTAAAGTATAAATTCAAATTCAAGTTTTTTCACTTTGTGCAAGTACTCCACTTCCTCTGAGAATCCTTGAATTTGAACTTATCCCACAAGCTGAAACATTATGCATCTTCACACGTTGAGAAGATTCACAATTTCTGATGATTTATGATTTAAAATCGTTGAATTAGGAAAGCGCATTGTCACAAAGCTGAAGTCAGTGGTGTTTGAGCTCATGAAAATATAGTTCTCACTACCCTTATTAAAAGATGATGCATTGCTTACACAGTTGTAAAAAGTAGCTCAACCTCGTATACATACTACTGCAGTGGTAGTATAAACCAAAAAACTTTCCTTCAGTAATAGATCTACATATTTATTCCCACACTTTACTTCAGCAATAAAACATTACATCTTCAGCTCAAGGCAACTGTGCATCTGGACATATGTAGAATGCCTCTGCACAGGGAAATGTTTTACCGTACGATATTTGTCAGCTAACGGATGCCTCCTCAAGGCTCAGTTTGTCATGTGATCGGATGATTGTTGATTCTGCGTTATCACTGTAATGTCCTGTCTGCAAAGAAATGCTCTACCTGAGTCCACGTTTACTGATCCCCAGAAAGGTGGGTTTGTGTATCTGAACAGAAGGACACAGTACCATTACACGGAGAACGCAATCATGTAGTTACATTTATCTATTATATTTACAACTATGCTAAGGCTGGAAGTACTTGAGATGCATGTCACAGATTTCTGAGTTAGAATGTTTATTAATTCCTATTAGACCAGAATCTCTGGTGTTTTGTGCAGTTCTTAGCTAACTTTCCTAATTTAATTTTTCTGTATGTTTGCAGGACATGGCACGGCTCATCCATTTCTCACTGCTTCTGGGGGTTTTCTTACCTCAAGTCACCATGAAAAAGTGTACAGGTCTGTAGATTAACCTATAAAGGGAAGTTTGTGAATACATTTATGTGAACTGGCCTTTTAATGTAAATATTGTAAATAATGTTTTTAGTTAGTTACTGTTTGTCTGTGAAGATTCTCAGTCATCTGGGTCATTGTATATCTGAAACAAATCTACGAATGAAAAAAATATTATATTTGATACTTTTATTGGAGCTACTGGAGCTTATCCCAGCTGTAATTGGATGAGAGGCGGGGTACACCCTGGACAGGTCTATCGTAGGGCTAACACAAAGAGACAGACAACCATTCACACTCACATTCACACCTACGGCCAATTTAGAATCACCAATGAACCTAATGAGCATGTCTTTGAACAGTGGGAGGAAGCTGGAGTACCTGGAGAGAACCCACGCAGACACAGGGAGAACATGCAAATTCCACATAAAGGCCCAGTTGATTCAAACCCAGAACCTTCTTGTTGTGAGGCATCAGTGCTAACCACCACACCACTGCCCCCCCCCCCCCCCCCCCCCCCCCCCATTTATTCATTTATAGAAAAGGAAAGTTTTACAGAAACAAATTCCATTCTTAATATTATATTGTATTTCTGTGTTACAGTAACAGTCTCCAGTTTGACCAGTGAAGGATTCCGTGTCATTTTCAAAAGCAATCCATGCAAAGGAACGGAATTCAATTGTTTAGTTGCAAATACCACTTGCCCAACTGGCACCTTGATTTGGAAACTTACATGCTCTTCTACAATTTCTGATGACACACTGGAAGTCAAAATCTGGCCACAGAACGGGAAAACTAACCAT
This sequence comes from Chelon labrosus, assembly GCF_963514085.1. Taxonomy (NCBI): domain Eukaryota; kingdom Metazoa; phylum Chordata; class Actinopteri; order Mugiliformes; family Mugilidae; genus Chelon; species Chelon labrosus. The sequence continues at coordinate 2,166,886 of NC_140346.1, forward strand.
CGGAATGTAATACTTGGTAAGTACTCTCAGCCTTATTTCACCTTCTGTTACCTTCCCTTATGAAGAAAAGAAATGTGTCTACAACGCTTGCTGACATTAAGTTAGAAGAAAAGAAAATAGTACACATACAGCAGAGAAAATGAAACAAAGTCTTAAAATAATCAGCAGGTCTACCTTTTGCGGGGTGCCAGAGTGATTATACGATTTGTCAAGGCAGCTGTAACAAAGGAAACAACCCCTGGTAAATACATCTTTCTCAGTTACTCGGTTATAAAATATACATATATGATATAATATATATATAATATAATTCTATATAAGGGAATCACTGTGTTTTTGTTCTATGCTTTCTTTACCAGCTCATCATTGGACTTCCCGATAATACAACCCTTTGGAAATGGTCACTGCAAAAAAGGAAACAACCCCTGGTAAATACATCTTTCTCAGTTACTCGGTTATAAAATATACATATATGATATAATATATATAATATAATTATATATAAAGGAATCACTATGTTTTTGTTCTATGCTTTCTTTACCAGTTCATCACTGGACTCCAAAAGAACAATACAAATCTTTGAAGAGCTTAGTACAGTTAAGATAAAATTTGACAGCAATGAGTACAAGCTCAACTTCAGTAACCAGACTGGTCCTGAGACAGGTAATGTCTTTATTTCAACACAACAGATATGCCCGGCAGCTGTAATTGTAGTTTTTGAGATTTTATTTACCTTACAGCTTTATACAAACGCACAAACAAATTAAAAAATGAGAAACAATAGGAAATATAAGTCAAAATAAGGCAAAATATAGACCAGTGTATCATTTGTAACTCCAGACATATTTTGGATGACAATTTCAAGATAAAAAACAAACAAAAAAAAAAACAACAGCACATACCAGAAGAAATGAAAGATAACCACTAACAAATGTAGTTATGATGTTAATCCACCAGATATATACCAATGATTTATTCAACTGCAATGTTCAGTGGGTATAAAAAGCATTGCTTGCTTTTTAAATTAGCAGTCTTTTGTGTGTCAAGGTCTATGTCTGCTGTTCAGACCTGAAAATACAAGTTGGATTGATGCCTTGGAGTACTGCAAAAGCGTGAGCTCCTTCCTGGTTGAAATCACCAATGTGACAGTAGAGAATGACGTGATCCAACTCCTGAAAAACAACACAAGCTTGCAGAAGGGGGTGTGGGTCGGCCTGGAGCGGTCGATTTTTGGCACTGAGTGGAAGTGGATTTCAGGATCAAACCCTGGAAACATTCAGTGGAACGATAGCTTGCCTGTCAACCACTTAAACAACCACTGTGGAAAGGTTTTGGTTAACGAATCAAATGGAATACAGTATCTGGATGGCAACTGCCATGATGAATTACCTTTCATCTGTAACCTGTGCTGAACGACCAGTCCAGCATGTGTCCTTATTTTTCTTGTCTCCAGGTTAGCATTAAAGGCTTTGCTGCAGCAATCCAAACATTGACTGCTTGACAACATAAAATTACTTTTCACTTTATGTGCTGCATCTTTCATCCACATACTACTTTTATCTACACATATAAAGACTGTATAAAGTTCTTTTGATAATAACTTTTAATTAATACTGGTAGTATGGACTACACTGGTTTGCCCTGACTTTTTATGACACTTGTTCTAACCTTTACAAAATTTGTTTTCCTTTCATGTAAAATCAATAAGGATGCATTGAAAGTAATGTAAAGCAAGCTTTATGTGTGTTGTCTTTTATTTCATTAAATAAAGCCTGGTTTATTTCACCTGTTCCTCTTCTTATTTTGGTTCATACATTTGATCCAAGTTGTCCATTTCCACATAAAACTGCTCCAACATTACATTACAGTATAACGAAATAACTTTTCCCAGACACACAAAATACCATGAATATCCCTATTCACTCTTAAGATGGCCTGTCAGCATAAAAACATAAAAAACATACATTTTCACAGAAATGTAAACACTTAATATTACATTAATTCCAGTAATAATGTGAGCTCTCTTTTTTGTTGCCTTGTGTCTGTGCTGTGTCCACATTTTTGCCATCTTACAGTGACTGCATTATTCTTTTGTTTCATGTGTAGGTTAACAGACAAAATGTTCTACATTATTATTATTATTATTGTAAAGTTTAAAGTCATCAAACATTATATTTATAATGCAGTTTTCACTTACTTCCTCTTTTAGTATGTTAGAAAATTCCCAATGAGCTCATTCAAACTGAGTCTCTTTTCATTCAGTATTTGGATATGCAAACTTGCATTCACAGCGTCTTCACAGCTATGCCTTGTAAATTTCATTTAACCACAGTCAAATTCACTTTCATGCTCTGCCCTTCCTGGCCAGGTCCATGTAATATATGGACCATGTATGGACCATGTAATCTTCTCTCTTTGCTGTTCTCTTCTCTCTTTCTTCTGTCTGTACCCGGCTGGCCTTAGGCAGATGGGTCCCTCCATATGAGCTGGGTTCTGCTCAAGGTTTCTTCCTGTTAAAAGGGAGTTTTTCCTTGCCACCGTTGCCTTCAGGCTTGCTCTGGGGGTTTCAGGCCGGGTTTTTGTAAAGCGTCTTGAGACGATTTGTATTGTTATTGACACTATATAAATAAAATTGAATTGAATTGAATTGAAAATAGCCAGTAATGCTGTACCAAATGTGTGTGTGTGTTCAACCACTAATCCACATTTTGTCAATCAAGTTTCTTTTAAAATCTGTTCATGTTTTTTTTTATTATTTATTTACTTTGCACTTTTGTTGCAATTGGGTTGACTGAACAGTATTTTCAGTATTTAATTATGCATGAGATCAAATATCATACACTTCAATTAAAAAAAAATCTAACAATTATTGGACAACACAATTTTGAGGCATTTAAACATATAGTGGCAACGCACTGGTAGGCACATCTGCTTCATAAGGATATCTGAGTCACAACAGATTAAATCTTATCCTGTCTTCTGATATGTGATCAGACATCGGTTTAGTGCTTCTTACACCATTCTCATGTATTAGGTTCAGAGGATAAAAGGCCACAGAAAACTAGCAACTACATAAAAACATCCATCATCAGAATGCATTTTTATTAGTGATCCTACGAGGACATGACACACATGATGTTCTTTGACATACTGCATTAAGACCAGAGTAGTGGGATGCATAGAAAATCATTTTAATTTGTCTGGTGCAGTTCAGCTGCTGACACTGACTCTTTATAAGTCATAAAAAAATAAACAATGGTCTAAGGTTTGAGTGTCACATTTAAAACAATGACAAATATTATGATGACAGAATTTTGAAGATAACTACAACAAAGCAAGTCGCTCTTTTTATCCACCATGTCCATATAAACTGACGGTGGTTTTCATTTAACCCCAACTCACTCGTCTTCCTGGGTCATCTCTCTAAGGCACTCCTTTAAGTTTCCTCTCCTGTCTTCTGAAGCAGATTGGATGGTTTGCTGCAGCAGTTGTTGAACCTCATCCAGTCCGGACAGTTTTGGGGCGTTGTGGGGGAAGAGGTACCCACCGAGCTGGCTGTGGTAGCAGTCTGGGGAAAGCAAGCCACACAGAAAGCGCAGGAACATGTCATAGTGGCCCAGCTGGGCACTAGAGGTTCGCATCCAAGCACTGTGCACCAGGAATACTGCTGGTTTGCTCTGGTATTTCCGCAGGAACTTGGACAATGATCCAGAGTCCAGAACGTTCTTAGACTCTGAGCGAAACATTATGAAGACGTACAGAGCAGCCATGAACTCCTGTAGGAGACAAGATGTAGAGGGAATATCAGAGATTATTTCAGGGTATCCTGCTGACGAGGCACCTTACACCTCCTCAGTGTGTTTTTTTTAAGCAGTTGTCAAGACCCAGGGAAATTTATAGTTTGTTTTTCTTTTGTTGTTTATACAAACTTAGATTATTATATTAAAGTTGTTTTTATATCAGTTATCTTAGAAAATGAATTTATTATTCTTATCAAATCCAATTTGAAGAGACTTGTTAAAATCACACATAAAATCGCTCAACATACTGATGTTTCATTGGTTTGTGTTTGCAGATCACGTCTGTAATATTGCAATTGGATAAAAAACATTATACACAGAAACCTAGCAAACTGAATACTGGAAATATGTACACAGTTTATGATGACGTTTGCATGCACCTTGGTTGTTAGTCATGAAAAAGGTTCCAAAAGTTCCAATGATGGAAATTGAGCTTCAATTCGTGAGATGATTTACTTCTTTAACCCAAATACGGTCATGTGTGGAAAGTCCTTGAGTGATTGGAATTCAGTTCTTCTATATACTTCTATAACTTTCATTTCTGTGTGACTTTCAGAGTAACAGCATCTGTTCTATAAAACCTCGGAGCATGTTCAGACAAAGTCAACTTAATTTCAAGCAAACTGACTTATGTGTCACAAATTTTGTAGCACACACCCATTGTCCATTATGAAATGTCTGCTTTCATTTTATTTGATGATTAAAAAAGTCTCAGACATGTCTGTTGGTTGAGAAAATTAGGCCTAGCTTTGACACGTCTGGCTGGCTCACTACATTATCCGGCAGTGTAAAAAGGTTTTAGGGAATGCTGTGACGCAGGCAATGCGAAATAGAGAGTTCTACCTGAAACGTAAAATGGATGAAGCTGAATTTCCGTCTTCCACGTGAAGCTGGAGAGGGAAGCTCAGTGCACATGCCAGACAGCACCGTCACTTCTGTCAAGTTCAGGCCGATCTCCTTCACATCCTCTTCAGAGAACACGCTGGTGTTATTCTCCAGCATCTTAAAGGCCATCTTCGCCATCTTTGTCACCAGGTTCTTGTCTTCAGCAGACCATTTCTGAGGGGAAAGAGGAGATGGACAAGAGAACATTACTAACAGCACTCAAGCTACAGTTAGCTATTCAATAGCTTTGCCTCTTCTATTAATAATAGAATAATATATATTTTTTTAACTCAAACAAACAAAAACAGAAAATGTAAAACAAAAACACACTGTACAGTAAAAATTACAAGCTTAATAAAGATACAAATTTCAGGTTGCAGGAGTTGCTTTTGGTATCATATCAACCCAAATTAAAAAGAAGGAGTAATAAATACTGGATGAAACAAACTACGACATTTGAACTGTTTTATACTAAAGGAAATAATAAAGGAAATAATGATTAAGATGTAACAAGAGGCTGTGTCCACATGGCATCCATTTTAGTGTCTTATTTTAGAACTCTAGTAAAGATAAAGAATACATTTAGTGAGTAGGAACTCTTAATAATATCTTGTATAACATGAGTGGTGGAAGCCTCAAATATTTAGTTCATTTGGCGCCACCTGTAGTTTCTAGAGGTAATAGCACCTGCGGTTTAATACTATGAACTATTATAAAGCTAAATAAGTTTAATACCTGGCCATTTACATCATTCACTGATCTGATGTTATACTGCATATGGCATGAATAAATGGTAAAGTCACTAACAAATTGCATTTCCTGTGACTACTTGACTACTGTGACTACTTCATCATAAACGTCAACTCATGTTTTGCCAGTTAATGTGAAGTCGCTGCAGTAGGAAATGCTCTAGCATTGCCAGGAAACACTCCAGCATTCTGCATTTATATTCAGACATCTGTTTATAGAAATTAGGTTAGCAATATTTTTTTAAATGGAGGGAGACAGGAAGTAACGGTGTGAGAGAGAGGCTACAGATTTAGTTTAATGAACATTACCAGTCCACTGTCCCCCTTTCCATAGTAGAACTTCAGCCTGCGATTGATCTGGACGATCAAAATGTTGATGTAGAATGGTGTCAGCCTGGGAGGATGCACCCCGTAGCCCTGATAAAGGTAGCATCGCTCGAACACGGTGGCCACCATCCAGCACACAAAGGGCTGCCGAGCAAGCAAGTGAAGTGTCGGCAGTTTCTTATAATGCGCCACAATATTTGCTGCTAGTTCTGGATCGGAAAAGCGTCTGGTCAGGAAGTCATCTTTCATCCCGTCACTGGAGAAAAGAAGAGAGCAAGCCATTAAACTTGACTGACACTGATTATTGTTATCATACTATCAGACATAATACTAAAAATAAAGACAGGCAGAGGTAATCAGACAAGAACACAGACACAGTGCATCAACGCACACACCTAAAGCCCTGTATTTCTGTGACGACATCAATGAATTGAGACGGTATTTGTGAGACGGCGGCACGTCTCCCCAGAATCCAGACACGGGCACCACGGAGCACAGTGCCTCGGATGATGTTCACAATCAGGACGTCCGGATGTGCTTGGGTGTAGTTGTCAGTTATTACTGGAGCATGCTGCAAAGAGAGAAAATAATAGTTTCTAAGTCACCATTTTGGTTTAGATGAGGAAGTTTTTAAAGCAAGCCTTGTCTGCAGACAGTTCTGAATCTTCAAAAAGTTAAAAATGTCAACTCTGTTGTCTGACGCCTGCCAGATGTTAGATATTTTTTACAATTACAAATGTAAATGGGTATATTTGTGCAGATGGGGTACCTCCCAGTCCAGAGGAGCCTGGTAGCAATCAAAGGAGTCCATTATGATGAGGAATTTACAGTCCTCTTCCTCCAGGTAATTCATGTCTTTGCACTCAGGATAATAATATTTGATCACTTCCATGATGGACATGCTTTTGCTTCGCAGACGCCAAAAAGATCGGAATGAGAGTTTGATGACAAATTGCAGATCCTGAGCAAACAAGGACAGAAAAGATCAGTTCACAGAAGATCCACAAAAGAAAAAGAAACAATTTCCTCAATTAGTATGTGCTACACATTTTACAGAAGTTTTCATTTTTCACAATTGTCAGGAAGAGAACAGTACTTTACAGTATTCAAAGTCGAAGTACTCTAACTTCATCTACTGTGTAGTGCTGCATAGGAAAAGCACAGTGGTTTTATAAAATCTCAACTGAAAATTAGTTTTCCCAACTCTCACCCTATTGGTGTGCATCTCTGCCCAGTCCAGTGAAAACTTTGCCACAGAGACAGACATGCCAATTCCTGGAATCCCTGTGGTCAGCACCGTCCTCACTGGCGTCCCGTCATCCTTCTGTAGCCGGAACAGATTGTTCAACTCAACAAATGTGTCAGGACTTGGGAGCTGGAGAGGTGATGAAGGGGGGTCCGATCGCAGCTCATGGGAGGGGTCGACCCCTCCATATCCACAGGTGGAAATCTGAGGCTGCACATAGACGGTGTTAAGAACACTCTGCCTTCCAGCTCGAACGACCCCCTCGTGGATGACTTGATGTTTTCTGGTTAAATGCTCCTGCAGGTAAAAACGGATCAGCGCTGGAAGTGGAGAAGATCAGGGAGGAAAGTGAGAAAAATTACAGGTGAAATCTCAACATTTCCCTTAAGTACACTTGAGTGTGAATCTGGATCTGTCTACACACAGAAAACACTATATTCTGTTCTGACTAAAGTACAAAAGGACAAAAGTGTCCTTTTCAAGTTTTATTTTTTTGATTACTTAGCGTTGGTTATGCTTGTTGCTGTGATATTTGGCAAAGGTGTGTATTTTTCAACAAATTTTGATATTTCAAACATCAAATCCCATAATAATAATTTTTTACAGTGTGTAGCCTAAATTGTTACATTGTTGCCATTAAGAGACAAAAGTGTCCTCCTCAAAAATGCCATATTATATGTTAATATTTTTTTTCTACTTTTTTGACATAAATCTTTTAATCAACTTTAGTCCTAATCATAGATACAACATATTTGAGTTTTCGTGATGGCATTAAAAACAAACACAATATTTTCAATAATCTGATGCAAAGTGGATTTTTCTTGTGGGGATTATTAGAGCCTTGGGTATGTCAATGATTAGTAGCAACATTGATTTTGATGGATTTATTTATTTATTTATTTGTAGTGTCACGTTACAAAATAGTTATGTTGTTACCATTAAGGGACAAAAGTGTGTGGCAAGAACGTGCTGTTTCTCAGCATTGAACACAAGGCACTGGCCATTAGTGACGAGGCCCAGCAGAAGCCCAAAATAATCCTGCAAAGGTGATGTGGACAACCTGGATAAGGTATGCGCAATTGTGCATCAATTACGTACACGCTTTATTTTTACTGGATTTATGCTCTTGTCTGAGATACATTTAGTGCATTTATTATTCAGTTTTTCTTTCATTTACTAAAATAACAAATTGTATATTTAGGTGCGATGAGGGAGGATAGCCTATTACATTTATGAATTTCTTGCAGTGTCTAGGTGCCTACAGCTGTCACTGAAAGACCTGCTGTTGGAAACTGATTTTGTTTTACAACATCCTAGTTGTCTTTGCTTTCAACTCTTTTGTGCTGTGGATGGCTGTGTATCCAACCTGGAACCAGAGCAAATTGTACAAGCACTGAGTTTTCCTGGAGGAGCTGGGAATGGCATTGATCACTCCGTAAATGCAACGACACAGCAGCGCACCAAGCCAGGGAGGCAGAAGCACAAAGGCCCCAGCAAGGGCAGGACAGTGCCTGTAACAGTGGGTACCCAGGGACCTCTAATCCCACAAAAGTTGACTGTGGATGCACTACACTGGTCACCGGAGGAAGGCTAAAAATACCTGCTGCAAGTTTGGAAAGTATATTTGCAAAGTTCACACATCCCTCTGCAGGATGTTGTAAAACAAAATCAGTTCCTGTGCATGGGTCCTATTTATGAACAGGACTGAAGTTGATTAAAAGATATATGTAAAAAATATTAACTATGTAATTTTTATGGCATTTATGAAGAGGACACATTTGTCCCTTAATGGTAACAACGTAATAATTTTAAAATCGTGTTTGAAGGTTTTAAGGAGAAACTTCACAAATATTCTTCTGCCTAAACCTCGAACTTGCACAGACTACAGGATCACTCAGCACTGAACGCATCACCTCACTCTGGTGTAATCTCAAATGGTGGTGACAATGCACATAAAAGCAAACTAACCAGAAGAAGAAGATTTTATATCCTAGATATCACATCTACAAGGAGTTGGGGAAGATCTGTAAACATCTCACATTACAAGATAATCTACCAAGCAACATCAGGCCCGAATTACTCTGCCGATTGTGGGAGAATTCAGGGATAAATTAGTCAGAAACTCCTGCAGTCTGAGCACAATCAGAGTGCTCAAGAGTTTACATCACATGGTTGACTATTTAATCTTGAAACTGATATCCAGAAGAAGTAATGGCTGAATTAGTTACTCTCCCTTAACCCCTTCACACCTAGTGTTGCGAATTCGCGACGCACTGTTTGCGCTCAGACTGCAGCCGAAATAACGCATGTAATACTCCAATGTCGGTTTGTGCACATTCAAAAAATTTCTAGGAACCTTTTGCAAGCACTAGTTTCTCGTAGGACCATTCGGAGTGGTAAGCAAAAATACAAATAATTAATTTCTTTATATAATTGAAAAATCAATTCAGGCGTCAAGGGGTTAAAGAAAAAATGATCTACCCTCCCTACAATCGATTTTGCTTCTTCAGAGTCTTATAATTAAGACATCCCATATTTAGCTATGCATCCTTAAGAGAACCTTTAGGGAACGTTCAGAGAAGGTTCGCTGAAGGTAAAAAAAAATGTAACCTTAAGAGAACCTTTAGGGAACGTTCAGAGAAGGTTAGCTGAAGGTAAAAAAAACCCAAACCTTTAGGGAACGTTCCCTAAAGGTTAGCTGAAGGTTAAAAAAAATAACCTTAAGAGAATCTTTAGGGAACGTTCCCTAAAGGTCCTTTAAAAGTTCAAAATATTTTACCTTTAGGGAACGTTCCCTAAAGGTTATGTGTTTGCTGGGTATTTTGAGTAAGTTTAGACCTGTTAAACATCTACCAAACACACTTTCATAGAAAAAGCAGTCTGGGCTTGCTTCATAGAGTTTTGTGAAAATGATATTCATGGAAAATGACAGCTATGTTTTAAAGGTCACAGTACAGAATCTGCTCTTGAAATGTGAAACAAGCACTCTGTTTCAAAAGATTTGAGAGCAATCACGAAATCTCCACATAGTTAATGGTCATCAATCAAATCTCTAAGAAGAAATGCCCCCAATATTAGCCCATGTGTCCACTTACCTCTCTTGCACTGATTCTGTAGTTTGTCTGCCTCTTCTTTCTTATTCATACTCTCTAGAGTACGTATCGTATGCGACAGGGAGCGATTCTGGCCTGCAGAAGAGAATTTTAATAAAACATAAAAATAGTAATCAATTTCATTTCGTCTGTGAAAGCTGTGATATTCCAGGTTAAGAAAAGGCAGGTGCCATACCACCTACAGGATTCCAACTTTTTTCATTTTTCAAGACACTTTCTGTGACAAACAGCTGGTATGACCAAAAGGAATCAAGTTATATACTATATGTCCCTGTGGAAGTTGTACAGTATTAAGTCTTATCCATCTCTTAGTACAGTCAAGGAGGCGCCTAATCTGCCTTAAACTCAGCAGGAGTCCAAGAACAATCTACAGGAACAAGAACAAGGAGTGATCTGGCTCCAGAGAGCCCTGATTATAAGCTTTTAAAGTCTATCTGGATAATCTCAGATTAAGTGCTGTTTTAAAGGCAAAGCATGCCCATACAAATACTAATATAACCTGTTTTTCTGTTTAAAGTATGAAGTTCTGACATTTTCACTTTATTTTTAGTGTCAAAAACCTTTGTACAGACAATCACTTGACGGTTATAATATTATTTATGGAAACGATTTCTAAACTTTAACACTTGTCAAACTTGAACACACCACACTCAGACACAGACCAAAACATCACCACTAGACTAGTCAAACTTGTACTGGTGACTTTAGACACAGAGGTTAAGCCACAATGAATGTAAACTAAAGCTTATGTAAAATTAGGATAAAATTCTCATAATCATATATACATAGACATATACACACAACTTTACAGTAACACCTGTATATGTCAATTTAACCAAATACTTCCGTCTCTATTTCTTGTACATTTGTTTCTTCTGTCTCTATTTCTTGTACATTTTTGCTTATATTATTTTTATTTTATTTTCCTAGATTTTATTTTACTAATTTTTATTTTATTTTATTTTATTTTATTTTATCTTGCTTTTATCTGTGGTTCTTAAGAGTGTTTTTTATGTGGAACTAAGCTACTGTAACCAAGCAATTTCCCTTGTGGATGAACAAAGTTTATCTAAGTCTAATGTTAAAGTAGGCTAGCAGTTCAGTTTAACTTTATAGGTATATCTTTGTTAAAACACATAACATTAGTGGCAGCCATCAAACAATAATCCTGATGGTGAAAGTGTGTTAAAAAATGTGATAGAAAGTCAGACTAGTCGACGTTTCTCTGGGATCAGATTACTTACCTTTCTTGTTTGGCTGGCTACATCAGAAGTGACTGTATGTGAGCTTTTGCACTATTCTAAAAGCATGTACTGCATTCATCAGTCTGGTATGAATTATGGTGCATTCAAAGACCACAACAGTGTGCTGTGGGGTTCTCAGCCTGTAAATTGAGCCTCTGGCATATTTTTTTCCCTTTCAACTAATTTCATAATTGGCCTCTTGAATCAAATTGATAGAAGTCCTTTGTAGCGATGGAGAACTTTAATCCCTGCTCTAACTTTTGAGCGCTACTTGTAGCATTGCAGTGTTTACTCACCAAGGGTTTCCAGAATTCTGTCCACAACGTCAAGAATGTCTCCTTCCATCAGTTGCTGCAGGGTAATGCGTTTCTCCCAATTGTAGAACAGCATTTTAAACTGGAAAAGTTCATCTATCGTAAGTGCTGTCAAACTACTCTGGATACTCTACAAAGAGACAAGAAATTATGAAAATACATGTCAATGTGTTGCCTTAAAAGAGTGATCTCTCGGCCCACTCATGTGAATGACCAGGTGAATTTATAAAACTGCACGAGTCTGCTGTTGCTATCATGCCAAAATAAGAGTGGAATACAGTTATATTTGGGATTAAGACCAACGGCAGTCCACCAACCTTGAATATATGGGGCAGGTCCTGTTCTGGGTGTAGTCTGCCAGGTTGACTGTTCTCATCCTGCATTGTTAAATCTAGTTCGACAGGCTCAGGTGGTTCTGGGGAATTTGTTATATAAATGTCATCTTCATCCTCCTCGTCATCTTCTTCAGGATAATTTTCCAGTTCAAAAGACCTGCAAGAGGGATGTGTATAACAGGGACAAAGTCAAAAAACCCTGCAAACATTGTTTGATGATCACAAGGGTGTTATCTCACGAAATCACAAGCAAATATGATTTAAGACTCCCCCGACTTATGCAAAACCCCTTTTTGTATAAAAATCTCGAGACGATTAAACACTGGAATTAATAGATTACCAAAATTAAGGTGTTTAAATTAAATACATAGCTTTGTGCTTTATCTACTCCAACTTAATTTAAAGTTAACAACTTTGATAATTATTGTCATATATTTATATATTTTCTTGTCCGACCTTGCAAGTATCACATTATAGAGCCATGGATACACTCCAGTTCATACTAAAGATGCTATACTGTCAGTTTAACTGTAATCTAAAAATACAATCAGGAATGACACTGTGCGACAGTGTATGAGTGTGTCGTTTACCTGTTGTCAATAACAACACCTCCCTGTGGTTTGGTCTGCTGCGTATTCAGAGTGTAGAGGGTCTCTGGAGACTCGGAGCGAATCAGCTGCAACCTGGCCAACATTAAAAATATTAGTATACACAGTACCTCACATTAGTCATTTTATTTCCCACTTAAATAACCTTTGTTTCCGACTATTATGCAGAATATGGGTATGTACAGGTTGACCCATTCATGATATCTACGATGTCTCAGCACATATTCTAATTATTAAATGACTAGCAGACTGTGGTACCTTGTGAACAAACACAAACAGTACTCCTACTGTAGCAGCTGTTAGACTTCACTGGATGTGTGAGAAGTGTGTTTTGTCATTTTATCTGGCGTGCAACAATTTATGTCCAAATGTCTGTCCTTAGTAAAATAGATAATCTTGTAATTGTGAACATGGATGGAGTCCCTCAGAAACATGTCACTGCTAGAGAAGCAGCTTCTTGCTAGCCGACAGGGATAGACTTAATAAACTAGTCAGGAAGGCCAGCTCTGTCTTGGGATGCCCCCCCTTGAGTGAGTGCTATATTTCATGTGCATGTACACTCCCTTGCCAGTCCATCAGGTACAAGTGAAATTAATGTATTGTAATATAACAGTCCTGCACTAAATCTTCACGAACGTTATGGTATTCAGCATTTCTATAAAACAACTGAGAGAGCTGCTGCGTTTTTTATTATTTCTACAACCCCATTATAGTCAGTGGGCTAGGCTAAATAACAAAACACTTGAGTGTTTAATTCAATCAAGTTTAACAGCACCACAAAGTACATCCTCCTAAATAATTATACAGTTGAATTACCACCTCTCTGACTCTTTATCAATACAAATTCAACATTATAACAGTCATGAAGTTGTAACTGGTGCAGGACTGTTATTATCAGAATGCATTCGTTTTCACTAGTGTACCTAATGTTTTGACAAACGAGTGTATGTGAATGAACGCCTGTGCAATACCTATGGTACTGGGGGTGTAACACAGATATTTCCTGGTGCAATTATGACTTGCTGTTAAGAGAATTTAACTTATTGTAGACATTTTTTTATTTATTCAGTCTTTATTTATACTTTGCACACTTTTGTACTTTTGTACTGTATTTATTTTTACTGTCTTTTATGTCTTTACTATCACAGTAAATTTCCCCACTGCATGTTCAGTAAAGGATTATTTAATCGTTTCTTATGTTTCATCTTTTGTTTTTCAGACAGACAGATTAATCAGACTGGTTTGCACACTACCATGCTTAAATGTGAAATGAACGTATGTTTGGGACTTTGTGAAAAATGTGTCACTGGCACCAAGCTCCCAGAAAGGAGGAACAGACTTGGTGGAAAAAATACACAAGCAGGCCTATGACTCTAGGGAGCTCAGTTAGTTATCCTCAGGTGAAAACAAACTGAAGCCAATCCAGCAGGAATGTGAAGCTTTTTGTCAGAAAGGATTAAGGGAAAATTTGGGAAAAGGGGGAAAAAAATGACCAAATACCCTGTTGCCTGGTTAACAGTTGATTCTGGTAATACAGCCATTTCTTCGGTTTTCTCTTCCTCATTCTCTTCTTCCTCTATTTCACTCTTCATCGAACCATAGCTGGATGGTGGTCTCTTCCACTTCTCCCTGTCCTCCTCCTCCCCTTCACTCCCATTTCTAAGGAAGCTGTCAGGACAAAAAGTGGCTGTTAATATGCAAGTGTATTACAGTAGGCCAACAATCAATTGTATTTGTTATCTGATACGTATTAAATAATAAGAACAATAAAAAGAAGTTGGATGAAGGGGGTTTGAGAAATGCGAACTATTTGACCAAATGACTCTTTGCAAAGATGGCTGCGGTAAACAAATGTCAGAACTAATTAACTATTACTAATTAATTAATACAATCACAGGTGTCGACCGACTTAATAAAGATTAATAATTCATCTTGTGAGGTGTAATATCGGAAGTACAGTAACTTAGCTTGTCAAAACTGACTCTCAAGTGACCCGACATTTGAAGACGGCTGTTAGCCGAAGATACGTGACAGCACCCACCTTTCCACCTCAACGTCCGGATCCATGTTTCTGATTAAGACATACACCGCTGTTGTACTGTCGCTTTTCGCCTACTACAACTTACTTAACTAAATAACTTTAACGTCACATCTAAAAAAATAAATAAATAATGAACCCACCCGGCTAACCCTAAAGCCTACGTTAGCCTACTACTCTCCGCTGTACACGTTATGCTAACACTTAGCTACGATAACGCGATAATAACACGTAGACGAGTCTGAAAGTAGTTTCTTGTCAGATGATCAATATGAAAAGGAGACTAGAAACTTCCAGGACTTCAGCCACCGGCCATTAATTTTCATTGAGAGCTTTCTTGTCAGTTTCAACTTTCGTTTTTGCGTCTTCCGGCAGACAAAGAAATACGTCTTCCGGTTCAACTTTTCGGAATAAAAGTGTCATGTGATATGATATCGAAATACTTTAACATTCCAAAGCATTAGAGAGGCAATCAGTCGTTCTACTTTACGCTGTATGATTAAAATGGATAAGTGCAGACAGGGTAAGTGTAAACAGTTGTTACAGGATACAAGAGGTAGGATGGACAATAAATAATAATAAATAAAAATAGAAAATAGGTTCATAATAATGGTGCATTAAAAAAAAAAAAAAAAACATATGCTGGAGGAGACTCCCTAAGCTGCATATTGATTTTAGGGAAGGAGAGAGTCTTCGGATAAGAGTCCGTTGTGAGTGTGCATTGTTAGTGTGTTTTCAGCTATCAATTGAAATCACACTATTTTGCCAGATGGTGGAGCTATAGCTTATTGGTGAAAAGCTGCTGACTCACAAACGAACTTTAACCATTACTGCACTGCATCAAATCAAACTGAGGGCTCAGTTCAAGTTTGTGCTTCTTCTTTTATCATTTCCTCCAATATCAGCGATTAATCAGAAATCACATTTATATCCAAATTACTCTCAAATCCCTTTTTCTGTCTTTTCAATGATTCGCTTGAGGAAAACAATGTAAAAAATAAGGTTTCTTCATTAATGTGTTTCTTTGCTGAGCAGATAAATCATTAATTTCTGAGGAAACGGTTGTTGAGTTATTTGCATATTACTAGCACATAGCACCAAGGTAACACCTCAGTAACATTTAAGAACTGTCAGTCCAGACTGTGTGTCATTGTTGTCATAATTAGCCGACCAGTTACTTGGTCAACCAACAAAGATTACTCCAAAACCAAGACGCAGAACAGACAGATTAACTGAATCATCATTGCAGTTCTACTTGATGTATTTCATGCATAACCATAAACTCAATCAGAACAGCACAACTGTTTTCTTGCCTTTGGCATTTTAGGACATACAGTATAAATGTGTTGATTTATTTGTAGTAGTGTCGGGAAATCGTGTTGATTTGCACATCACTAATAAATTTAAATTTCTACCAGATGAACCAATATTTGGGGTGGCAGTGGAGTAGTGGTTAGCAGTGATGCCTCACAGCAAGAAGGTTCCGGGTTTGAATCCATGGGCCAACTTGGACCTGTCTGTGTGGAGTTTGCGTGTTCTCCCTGTGTCTGCGTGGGTTCTTTCTCCCACTGTCCAAAGACAGGCTCGTTAGGTTCATTGGTGACTCTAACTTGGCTGTGCAAGAGGCACATTGTTATTTCAGTAATTTGTAGTATTTACAGTTATATCCATGATCCAATAATTTAGTTATAAAATACATATAACCATATACAGTCATGGACGAAAGTATTGGCACCCCTGGAACTTTTCCAGAAAATGCACCATTTCTCCCAGAAAAAGTGTTGAAATTACAAATGTTTTGGTATACACGTTTATTTCCTTTAAGTGCATTGGGACAACACAAAAAAGCAGAAGAAAAAAGCCAAATTTGACATAATTTTACACAAAACTCAAAAATTGACTGGACAAAATCATTGGCACCCTCAACTTAATATTTGGTTGCACACCCTTTGGACAAAATAACTGAAACCAATCGCTTCCTATAACCATCAACAAGTTTCTTACACCTCTCAACTGGAATTTTGGACCACTCTTCTTTTGCAAACTGTTCCAGGTCTCTCAGATTTGAAGGGTGCCTTCTCGCAACAGCAATTTTTAGATCTTTCCATAGGTGTTCTATGGGATTTAGATCCGGACTCATTGCTGGCCACTTCAGAATTCTCCTGCGCTTTGTCTCCAACCATTTCTGGGTGCTTTGTGAGGTGTGTTTTGGATCATTGTCCTGCTGGAACACCCATGACCTCTGATGCAGATCCAGCTTTCTGACACTAGGCCCTACATTACGGGCCGGAATGTTTTGATAGTCTCCAGATTTCATGATTCCTTGCACACAATCAATGCACCCAGTCCCAGAGGCAGCAAAACAACCCCAAAACATCTTTGAACCCCCACCGTATTTGACTGTAGGTACCGTGTTCTTTTCTTTGTAGGCCTCATTCGGTTTTCTGTAAACAGTAGAATGACGTGCTTTGCTAAAAAGCTCTACCTTAGTCTCATCTGTCCACAAAACATTGTCCCAGAAGGATTGAGGCTTACTCAGGTATGTTCTTGCAAACTGCAGTCTTGCTTTTTTATGCCTCTGTGTCAGAAGTGGGGTTCTCCTCGGTCTCCTGCCATAGCGCTTCATCTCATTCAGACGACGACGTATTGTTCGAGCTGACACCGTTGCACCCTGAGTTCTTCTGCAAGACAGCCTGAATTTGTGTGGAAGTTGACTGAGGTTGTTTATCCACCATTCGAACAATCCTGCGTTGCATTCTTGCATCAATTTTTCTCTTTCGTCCACGTCCAGGGAGATTTGCCACAGTTCCATGGGTTAAAAACTTCTTGATTATATTGCGCACAGTTGACAAAGGAACTTTAAGATCTCTGGAGATTGACTTGTAACCTTGAGATTGTTGATATTTTTCCACAATTTTGCTTCTTAAGTCCTCAGACAATTCTTGGCTCTTCTTTCTCTTCTCCATGCTTGGTGTGGCATACACAGGCAAACAACACAAAGGTTGAGTCAACTTTTATACATTCCAACTGGCTTCAGTTTTGATTTCTATATTGCCAGCACCTGTTACTTGCCACAGGTGAGTTTAAATGAGGATCACATGCTTGAAATGAAATTATTTACCCACAGTTTTAATAGGGTGCAGTTTTAATCTCCAGTTTAGTGGTGCTGTGACCGATATGTCAGCTCTGAACCCCACCTCCCAAACAGTGACTAACAGACAACCCGGTGAAGAGCACCCTGCTTAATGCAGCAGTCATGTCACTCAACTCAGGGTTGTTTTCCCTTATTTTATAATGTGAGACTAAAAAGACAATATGAAAACAGAACATGTGATTAAATGGATGATTTAAACTGACTTGGTGTGCTCCAGATGACCTCCAAGCAGGCAACCGAATTCCTCATCCTTGGTTTCAGTATAATGAATGTTTTGTTAGACATATACATGAAATGACTTTATAACAATATCTAGTGTTCTGCTCTTTGAATGTGGTAAAACTACCAGAAGGCCTTGATTTGGGAGGACAAGTCTCTTCCATATTTTCTGTTCACCAGGATGCAAGGAACATTCTTACTGTTGCCACGAATGTGTACTTTGTCTGCAACAATGTTCAGGTGGTGGTAGGTATCAAAGTAACCTCCACATAAATGCCAGGACCCAGGTTTCCAAGAAACATTGTAATGAGGATGCCAAGAGACCTTGCCTCGGTTCAAAAACCAAACCTTCACCATCAGTGTAGTAATGATTTGATGCATAAAGACCTTTGTGGAACAGTACAGAGTTAATTATCCTGATGGCCTGACAAGATGTGTGCTAAAATGGCAACCTGGTTCAACAAGAAGTCTTTGTCGCAATGTAATTAAAATCTTTTATTGACAGACATGTAAATAAAATACAGAATAAAATGATAAAAGATAAAGAAAGATGGAGATAAAAATTAAGTTGTTTGTGTGCAGGAAGGATGGAACGTAGCATCAAAAGGGGGAGAGAAGTAGCATCGAGCATCAATGATAGTCCACACTGCGAAAAAAGGCCTCAGATTTTCATCCTTCTGATCATCTGCGTGTGAGAAAAAACAAAAAAACAAAACAACAAAAGAGATTAAACCAAAGCTCACATTTCAACAACACAACATGAAGACAACATTTAATAAAAAAATGCAGCATTGTGTAGTTGGTGTTTCAAGTGAGAGAAAAGACACCCACACCCATTAAGTGAATGTGTGATAAACACACTGAGTCATTACTAGGATTATGAGAACCCCCAGCCAGCCTTTAATGAGTGTAGACAAACCCCCATAAAATTAATCACTATAACAGTGACCTGTTCAGAAATCCAGGAAGGTTTTCTTCATTTATAGACACATGCTGCAGGAAACAGAGTTCAAATTCTGCAGTTACTTAAATGTAATGACCAAACACATACTTCAGTTGTTTCAGTAGTTAGATCAATAATGAGGAACACAAACTAAATGGTCCAGAAATACAAAAGGTTAAAAACTGTGATGCTGTTATAATCAGACGGATCGTTTGAATTTTGTAGGGAAGTAACATGATGAACATGTCTGCTCACAACTAAGGGTGATAATGATATAAATAAATTAGATTGTACCACTTTCCAACCACATTTCCAATAACTACCAGTTTAAAGTTAATTTTAATATTTTACTGTTCAAATTTAAAGCACTTATTGATTAAATCACTTTATTACTGACTTACTGTTCCCCCATAAACCAAAGCAGTCCTTTAAGCTGTTCTTAAGTTCTAGCTTAAGATCAGACTTTTGCAATTAGGGGTCACGAGGTCTAGCAGTCCCTGTCTGAACAACTGATGCTTTCAGTCAAACAAGTAAAACCTGTTAAATCACATTTTATGTCATTTATTTAATACAATGTATTTGCTGTTGTACTTCAATTAGGAAGATGAGCTCACGTTTACTATTAAACAATAAGCAGGATGGTGACATAGGGAGAAACCCCAAAGGCTACAATAAAATGATTATTTTTAAAGTGTCCTATAAAACCCTGCGTTTGTCTGTAAGTTTACCTTGCGAGCACTTGCTGTCAGTCCAGGAGACTTTGCAGACCTGCTGGTGGCTTGAGGAGACTTCCTCAGTCCTTTAGCCGACACCTGCGGTGACTTAAAGCTGCTAGGTCTGCCAGCTCGTGCCATTGCAGCACGAGAATTTCCCGGAGGCTTGTTTTCCTGGCACTTGCGTGCACTTGTGTGAGCAGGCGATTTCTTTGTACTTTTGCCTGGAGATTTCCGGGTGGAACTCCGTAGCTTGTTCAGCCTTTTGTGCAGGAAGCTGTCCTTGTTATTGGGGGTATTTTCAATAGTGAATGACATAGACTGCTTCTGTCCAGCCTGAGAACAACACAAGTCAAACTGTTAGAAAACTATTCCAAACATACTCCCAACTGAATCCATAAAAACACAAACAACTATTTTGTAGCAAAACCAACCAAGCAGTATATTTGAGATATAACATACTTACTGGAGTACGGGTAGGCTGAATTTGAGAGCTGGAGGGTCTATTGTTCACGTTCTTGTTTTTGGGAGTGAGTGGTCGAGGGAAGCAACTGGCTCTTATCTTACTCTTCAGATTGACAGAAAGAAAAACATGAAAATTAAAAATAGATTCAGGTTAAATTTCTTTTCAGACCAAAAGACCAAAGAATAAGCCAAAGAGTAAGCTCTCAAATTACCAGTGAAATAAGTAGCCATGTAGCTATTACCGGTTTCAGAATGATAGCCAGAAAAATGCATCATTCTTTTATGTCCTTTTGCCAAACATTTGGTTTGATTCAAAACTATATTGCTTGACAAACTACTGCAAACCAACCTCAGGTGAAGTCTGATGAACAGACAGTGCAGATGTAGATTGCTTCAACCCTTTTGGGCTTCTCAGCTGAGAGGAGCTGACCGTTCTGGATGGCAGTTGGCCTGGCATCAAGGACAGGCGATGAGAACGAGCACCGGCTGCTTGTCCCAACATGAGGGAATGGCGGTGAGAGACGAGGGAGTCTTGCAGCTGACCTGGCATCATGGATGCCCGACGGACAGTGTCAGATGGGTCACCTGTGCGAAGTTCTTCATCTGTGAATGCGAATGCGCTGCTACAACCGGTCTAAAGGTATAGACAAAGAAGGGATTTTAAGAAACTAGTGTGACAAGGACAGATACTGCAAAGTAATGTAACACTGAAACCATGTTTTAGAGCTGCAGGCAACATTTCGGCCCTAGATACCTTTGGCCAACATACTAAATAAAATCCCTCCTTTCTGATGTGAAGCCACAATAATATCTTATACTTTAGGTTTCTGAACTCATATATGTACAACAGTATGTCTGTTGGGGTGAGGGTGAGTTCAGGCCTCCTCCTTTACCTCAGACTCCACAGGATAGCTGCTCTTTAAATGAGGAAGGCAGGCCCTGTTTCTGCTCTGGAGCTCAGCAATCCTCATCCAATCATCAGGTGCACCGTCTGGCTCGTTCTCTGCTCCCACACAGAATGTCCTGGTAGCTAAAGTCAAACAAGTGTAGAGAAAACAAAGACACAAATACAAGACAAATGTCAATTCTTTACTACAATATCTATCCATCTATGATCAATAACCAATTAGTACTGCTGTCCAATAAGTGCTCCATGGTCATGCATCATGGTACACAGAGTATAAAGTCACATAAGAAAAATGTCTCTAATAACAAACCATGAACAAAAATTGCATTGCTCTGCAGTATGCTGCCATCCTTTTCACTTATACTTAATCCAGGTATTTGCTTACCCTGTGAATGGAGTGTGCTCCGTCTCAATCCTGGTAGCCCTGCGAGTTGGTCGCTGGGACCGCTGGACATCCTGGCAGGTGTGTCAAACAGCGCCACAGACACAGGTTGTGCAGAATGGGCACTGGAGAGGTTTGGTTGGGAGCGAGCTGTTGCCAGGCTGTAGAAAGTCTCATCACCTTCGTTGCAGCCGGGGGTTTTCTAGAAGTTGGAATTAAAAAGTTACTATGAGCAGTGCTCCCAACAACAACAAGGGCAACAATGTCCTCATTAGACGAAAAAAGTATTAGAAAAATTAAGAAAGTGGTTTTAAAAAAAGCAATAAACATGCATAGAAAATCCTGAAACATCTGCATAATGAATATTTTTGGGGAACCACTGTGATTTTTCAGATGTAAAAGCCTCAAGAGGGTGTCAATGTGAACATGCAAAACATGTAACAAATGTGCAGGTGAGTTTCCTTCACCTTAGTCATAGTGATGTTTATAACCTGTGTGGTCCTGCGGCGTTTGACAGATGAAGTTGGATTTTTCCGCACTGAATCAAATTCCATATTATGCTCTGTAATGGTCCTGGGAGATTAAAGAGAAAATGGATTTCAAGTATTGATGTATTGAAAATCCACTTTTCAAGAACCTAAGCATGAACAGACAATTGCTAGATTGTGACAATAAAAAGTAGACAATTACAGCTGCATTGGCTGTCATGATATCTTCAAGAAGCAACAAACATGTCAAACTCATGACTAGTTACTTGTAATATAATAAGATGTAGGCTAATCAAAACAGTTCAGCTGTTTGTGCTTCACAAAAAATGACTGAACTGATTTTTAATCAGCAAAATGTTTTAAACATGTGAGGGCAATAATGAATGAGTTACTGTTGGCAATTCAAAGATATGCAAAAGAAAATGCCTGTAGGGAGACAAACAATTTTGCTTCACTCATAAGACGGAAACTTATATCAAACACCGTAACTGTCACAAGTACATACCTGTTGGTCTGTCTGGTGTTTATAGGTGTAAAATACAAAGTCTCCAGTGATTCTGCCTGTAGACCCCGACGTTTGGCTGCCAAGCGTTCTGAACTGCGGACAAGTGGGGTGCTTGATTCATCAGGCGCTGAAAGTTTCCTGCCAAAGTAAAATAATGCATTTCATACCTTCAATCAAAGCTTACCGACCTGTGATCAGATCACCTAAGACATATCAATTCCAGGTGTGAACACGGCCAACATGCTCTTGAGCGATTGTCTGCCAATGTACCCAATTATCACAGTTCGTATAAGACATTTTATCACAATCATAATCCCCAGCTTTTCAGAAAGCTTTGCAGTGAGACAATAAATACTGCCCGCGTGGTGCCCATAACTCAGCAATTACCTTGTGCTGTTCAGAGAGTCTTCCAGAGAACTTTGGTCCAGGCTGTCAGAGCTCATTGTCCTCTTCACGGAGGCTTTAGTGTAAATACTTGAGCGTGTGTTGGGAACCTCAAAGTAACAAGACCCCGCTGTGCTGCCTCCATTGCCATGAATCTTATTCTGCACTCGCAGGCTTTCGTCAGCACAAGCCAGCTAAACATATGACACAATAGGGTGACAAAAAAAAAAAAAAAAGAGATGTACTTAATTATTTTAAATTAACTTAAGAGACAGTTCATGCTCTAAAATACAATACCAACCTGTGCCTCCAAACTAGCCACTCGGTTTGAAAGTTTCTTCTCATTGGCTAGGACCTTGTCCAAATCAAACTGGAGTATCTTTTTGTCCATGTTAATGTCCCTAATTTCACGCTCTTTTGCTTCTAAGGACTGTTTGAGTTCATCCACCTCCTCTTGGCTTTTCTGGAGAAGTTCCTTCTTGCTGTTGTAATGGCTTGCAGCCTTCTCCATCTGTGGCATTGTGATAATAAAACACATTTCTGCACATTAAATTCAGTCCAGAGAACAAATATGATACCAATCAACCATGAACGTGCATGAAATTGTGGTGCAACAGTAAAACTACAAGTTATTGGCCATTAGTAAGGAGTAGAAAGGACTGATCTAAGTGTGACATTTTATTGCTTTTGTGGTCACACCCACCTGAATCTTGTAGTGTTCTGCAGCCTCCGATTTGGCTGAAAGCCGTTCCTGCAGGTCTCTGTTGAGAAGCTCAATTTCCTTGGATTTCTCCATTTCTTTCAACAGTTTATCATTCTCAGTTTTCAGCATTTCCAGCTCCTGCTGCAGTATGGTTTCTAGTTTACAAGAGACTTTGTTCTCTTTCTCTAAGGCCTGATGTGCCTTGGCAAGTCTTTCCTTCTCAAAGACAATGGTTTCAACTCGTTTCTCCAGTGTGAGTGTTGTAATCTTGAACTCCTTCAATTCCTCTTTGAGTCTGAGGTTTTCAGCTTTTGTCTCTTTAAGATGGTTAAGGTCCGCATTTACTGACTCAAGTTGCTGCTGGAGGTGGTGTATCTGTTGATCAGACTCCTCTTGAATTTCATGCAACTTCTGCGTTTTAGACACAAGTTCCAGAGAAATGGTCTCCATTTCCCCCTTCAGATTCTGGATTTGAAGTTGAAGAACATCTGTTTGTTTTGCTTCATCCTCCATCTCAGCCAGAATTTTTTCCCTGGCTTCAGCTTCCTCCTTTGCTTTTTGTACGAAGTTAGCTTGTGCAATGACTTTGGCCCTAAGCAGGCTGAGATTTTGGTCTCTGTCAGCTAAGAGTGTCTTGACTCCCGACAACTCTGTCTGGAGGGTCTGAAGCTTCTCTTCAGCTTTCAGAAGGAGGCTTTCTTTCTCACGCTGAGATTCTTTTAGATTTTGAATCTCTTCCTCCTGAGAGTTGATCTGTTTCTGTAGACTCTCCACTTGTTGGACTTTCTCCTGTAGTTTGTGGAGTACCTCCCTCTGCTGAGCATTTTCTTGGCATTGATGGGACAGCAGGTATTCCTTGGATTGCATATCTTGATCAGCCTTCCTCAGTGAGGAGCCAAGAGTCTCCACTTGTTTCTTTAAACTTTGGATCTCTTGATGTAGCACACCTGACTGCTCTAAGCTGTCGGTCTTCAGCAGTACCACCTGTTCTTCTTTAGTCTGGATCTCATTTTTCATCCTCCGTACTTCTTCCTCAGATGCAGATAGTTGTTGCTGCAGAAGCTCCTTTTCAAGAGCACCATCTTGCTCCTGTTTGTTAAGCATAGCAAGGTGAGTCTGAACATTTTCCTCAGCTGTCTTGAGAGCGTCACCCATAAGATCTAGTTGGTTTTTCAGACTTTTGATCTCGTGCTGTAGCATGTCAGTGTGCGTGGAGCTCTCCTTTTTTAGTGTGACCAGTTGTTCCTCTTTGGCCTGGATCTCTTCCCTAAGCCTTCTTGTCTCCTCTTCAGACATTTTCTTCATGTTTTGAAGTGTTTCCTTTCCCTGAGAAATCTCCTCCTCCCTTTGAGCCAACAGGTTTTCTTTAGCCTGAACCTGCTCTGTTGCAGTTTTCAGCGAATCATTAAAATGCTGTCCTTGATCTCTGAGAGTTTGGATTTCATTCTGCAGGACCTCGGACTCCTTGGAGCTCTCAACTTTTAACATGTCTACCTCATCCTGTTTAGTCTGGATCTCTTGCCTCAGCTTATTCAACTCATTCTCAAGAACTGCACTGTGATTTCTAAGTTCTTCAATCTGCAAATTGCTTTCCTCCTTGTGCTTAGCCATCAGATCTTCTTTGGCTTGACTCTCCTCCTTGGCTGTCTCAAGAGAATTACTCATACTTTTTATTTGTTGATTCAGACTGTCAATCTCCTGCTGTAGCTCTTCAGCGTGTGTAGACGACTCCGTCTTGAGCTGAACCAGCTGTTCCTCCTTACTATGAATCTCCATAGTTAGCCTCTTCACCTCAGCTTCAGATGCTACCATCTGGATCTGGAGTGCCTCCATATGCTGAGTGCTCTGTAGCTGCTGTTCTGCTAACAGATTTTCCTTGGACTGCAAATTCTCCTCAGCAGACCTCAGCGAGGAACTCAAACATTCCACCTGTTTATTTAATTCTTCCATCTCTTGGTGTAGTCGTTCTGCCTGCTCTGAACTTTGATTTTTCAACATGTTCCTCTGTTCCTCTTTAGTCTGGATCTCTTCCACCATGCTCTTTATCATCTCTTCAGATGCAGATAGTTGTTGCTGCAGAAGCTCCTTTTCAAGAGCACCATCTTGCTCCTGTTTGTTAAGCATAGCAAAGTGAGTCTGAACATTTTCCTCAGCTGTCTTGAGAGCGTCACCCATAAGATCTAGTTGGTTTTTCAGACTTTTGATCTCACACTGTAGCATGTCAGTGTGTGTGGAGCTCTCCTTTTTTAGTGTGACCAGTTGTTCCTCTTTGGCCTGGATCTCTTCCCTAAGCTTTCCGCTCTCCTCTTCAGATGTTGTCTTCATGTTCTGAAGCGTTTCCTTTTCCTGTGATATTTCGTTCGCCTTTTGAGCCAACAGGTTTTCTTTAGCCTGAACCTGCTCTGTTGCAGTCTCCAGCGATTCATTCAAACTCTGTACTTGACCTCTGAGAGTTTGGATTTCATTCTGCAGGACCTCGGACTCCTTGGAGCTCTCAACTTTTAACATGTCTACCTCATCCTGTTTAGTCTGGATCTCTTGCCTCAGCTGATTCAACTCATTCTCAAGAACTGCACTGTGATTTCTAAATTCTTCAATCTGCAAATTGCTTTCCTCCTTGTGCTTAGCCATCAGATCTTCTTTGGCTTGACTCTGCTCCTTGGCTGTCTCAAGAGAATTGCTCATACTTTTTATTTGTTGATTCAGACTGTCAATCTCCTGCTGT
The DNA here is from genome assembly GCF_963514085.1 of Chelon labrosus. Lineage (NCBI taxonomy): Eukaryota > Metazoa > Chordata > Actinopteri > Mugiliformes > Mugilidae > Chelon > Chelon labrosus. The sequence goes on from NC_140346.1 coordinate 2,193,133, forward strand.
AGCTCTTCAGCGTGTGTGGACGTCTCAGTCTTGAGCTGAACCAGCTGTTCCTCCTTAGTATGAATCTCCATAGTTAGCCTCTTCACCTCAGCTTCAGATGCTACCATCTGGATCTGGAGTGCCTCCATATGCCGAGTGCTCTGTAGTTGCTGTTCTGCTAACAGATTTTCCTTGGACTGCAAATTCTCCTCAGCAGACCTCAGCGAGGAACTCAAACATTCCACCTGTTTATTTAATTCTTCCATCTCTTGGTGTAGTTTTTCTTCCTGCTCTGAACTTTGATTTTTCAACAAGTTCAACTGTTCCTCTTTAGTCTGGATCTCCTCCTTCATGCTCTTCACCATTTCTTCAGAAGCAGATAGTTGTTGTTGCAGAAGGTCTTTCTGGTAAGCACTGTCCTGCTGCTGTTGTGTAAGCATAACCTGTTGAGTCAGAACCTGTTCCTCAGCCTTTCTAAGAGAATCACTCAGACTTTCCACTTGGCCGTTTAAATCTTTAATCTCTTGCTCGAGAGATTCAGACTGTTGAGAGCAGACGTTCTTTAGCATAAGAAGCTGCTCATTTTTTACCTGCATTTCTGCATTTAAATTCTTTATCTCCTCTTCACGGGCTGAAATCTGTTGTTGAAGTACATCCCTTTGTTGCATATTCTCATGTTGACTTTTTGCTAGTAGGTCCTGCTTAATTTGAATTTCATGCTTAGCCTGCTTGAGAGATGAGCCAAGGTCTTCCACATGGGCTGTTATGGTCTGGATTTTATTATGAAGAATTTCTTGCTCATTCGACTTCTCCAGAAGTAACTTGGCAAGCTCTTCATCTTTGGCTTGAATTTGATCTTTGCTTTTTTTAGTTTCATCTGTAAGAATGTCAACTTCTTCTTTAAGGCCAATAATTTGTTGCTCTTTCTCAGTTAACAGAGAAGTAGCAACAGATAATCGTGTCTCAAGATCCTTCACACTTTCTTCAGTTTGATGTAGAAGGTCTTCCTTCTCTTTCTTTATCTCCTTTAGTTTTTCAATTTCTTGTTCACAAGCAGCAATATGTTGCTGTAGTCTGGTTATTTGCTCAGTTTTCTGCTGCTCAACTATCTGAAGTTTAAGGTTAAGCTCCTGGATCTCTTGCTGTAAAATGGTTCTCTGTTCAGTTATCTCCTTTTGCAACTTCTCCAAAAGTTCATCCTTGACTTGAATCATTTCTTCAGCTTGGCGCTTCTGTTGCTCCAGGAGCTCTTTATGTTGAGAAATTTCATGTTGGCATTCAGTAAGCTGCTGAGTTTTAGCCTGAATTTCCACCTCAGCCTTTTTCAGGAAACATGATGTGCTCTCCAATTCATTCCTCAAACCACTGATTTCATTTTCCAACATTTCTCTCTGGAAATTTAAGAACATATTTTTTCTCATTAACCATCAGAAAATAGATTATACATGGGGAAATGCATCTTTTTGCATAGAATTATGCACTTTACCTCCATCACAGGCCCCATATTCTCTCCTACTTCTTCTGTTGCAGCTTTGTTAATTTCATCCTCCAAACAGGAAATCTTTCCTTGGAGGATCTGAATTTGTTCAGCCAGGATCTCCTGAGAAAAAAAAAAGAGGTATAATACATTAAGCTAGAGAACCCAAAACTCAATCAGAGAAGTACCATGATTATTTACAATTAGCTTTTCTTTCCAATTCTTACATTTCTGACATTATGTTTCTACTTCCTTCAGAAGTCCCACTAATAGCTATCATACTAAATGTTAAGGGATGTTTGAGAAGATCAATGATGTGTTTACATGACAAAACATGAAAATGTAATAAGCATAGATATGCTTAGAATAAATCATAAACAGTTGTCTCACAATTGCTGTCGTGAATCTACAGTCTACCTTTTGAGCAGTTGCTTGGTTGAGCTGTTCATGTAGGTAGCTTTCTTTGCTTCTCCACTCCTCCTGAGCAGATGCTTGGGTTTCAGTCAATCTGCCAACTTCTGCCTCAAAAATGGCCAACTGTGAACATGCTGCTCTCATCTGGGGGAAAAAATCAAAACAAACACTTTACAATCTGTTAAAAGTGAGAGTTTTGATCTCAACATTGACAAATGTTGAGACATTTTATTACCTGAGAAGAAAGTGTGCCATTTTCTTCTGCCAGCTCATCCACTTGTCGCTCCATAACTGAAGTGGTACTCTTCAGATCCTTATTTTGCTTTAACATCTCATTAAGACGCATTTGTAACCTAATGGAAAAAAAATATCGTACAACTAAATTTTTCCAGTTTAGACTTATACACCAAATAATAATAATTAGAATGTATCATTCTGTATTTTATATGGTAGCTACCTTTGCCATTACTTCCAAAAGCGAAAAGCTTGAGTTTACTAGATCAGTCTGTCCTCTTTTAATTTTAAGTTGTCAAGGACTTTAGCCTTTAGAGGTTAACATACCCTGATACATGATCCGCCACATCTGGTAAAACTTAATTAAGTGGTCCAGGAATGGATTAATACATGGGGCATAGTGATTTTTACTTCTAAAGATAAAGAAAACTTCAAAAAGATAAATTTAGCACTATTTTTGTATATTTACCTGTCATTCTTGGTCTCGAGCTCATTGATTTGTTGTCTGATAGCTTGCTCCTGATCTCCTTGCTCTTCTTTCAGCTTATCCAGGCGGTATTGTAACTGGTTAATATGAGACTCTGGAGAAAAAAATCATTTGCATAATTTGAAGAGAAGATGAAAACAAAACAGACATGAAAAGGCAAACAATATCATCACACATCTGTTAAACTACAGTTAGCACATTCAGCCACTCCAAGGCTGTTGAATATTAGCTATAAAAGATACACCAAAAACACAAAAAGTATTACCCATTGTTTTTATTGGCCTAAATGTTTTTATTCAGACGCAAATATTTAAATGTCTTACCCCTCTGTGCAATGAGCGTGACTTTGGTGGCCAACTCCCTCTCCAGCTCATCCCTGTAGTCTCTCTCCTTGATCATCTGCCGTTGCATTTTCCTTATCTGAAATTTGGGCGTGTTCATAATATCCTCCAGAGGAGATTTACTAAGAGAATAAAACCAGAACATGCAAGAAAAATTATAATCAAAAAGAATTATAGATTAGGAAAAATGGATAAGGACTGCCTTATGTATATGTGCATATGGAGCGAAAGAAATATCAATGTTCATATGAAGCCCAATTACAAGTTTTCGATATGTAATGCACAAACAAAGCTGCTTTCACTTATTGTCTTATGTTAAAACGGCTACATCCATGTTAAAACAAATGATCTGTGTGGTATTTTGAGGTAAAACTTTAAATATTTGTTTTGGGCACATGTATTGGTTTAAACCAAGTCACCTTTAATACAGAGGTTGAATAAATCAAATGACAGCACATGCATTATACTGTACATACATCATTACTAATGCTTAATGTTGATGAATATTTTAAGTAGTGTTGGTTTGAATTTAAATCCAGGTAGATACCTGACTGAGGAAGAGGCCACAGTCTGCATGTCCACAAACATAATTTTCTGTGTGCGGCGGAAGACAGGAGAATCATCATCCGAGAAGGAGGACACTGACGACACATTGGACGTAGAGGTAGTTGTTGATCGCTCAAATATGTCACGGGAGACCGGCAAATCTGAGGCACATGTAACAGTTTGCATGTAAAATCTGAACCAGAAAATTGGTGTTACACAGTTGCAGTAACTGCATGTGTGACTGAAATCTTAACACAAATGATGGAGAAATTGAAGATTTAGCAAATTTGTGACTTACATCTTCTTGTCAAGTGGGCAACAAGTCCATTGCTCAGATAAACACAGCCCTCACTCTCCATCACATAGGAACCAGTCAGGTTTGCCAGTTCTCGCTAACAGTGTGGGAACATTGACAAAAGATTAAATGGTCGTACAAAACATGATGAATGAAATTAGATGTACAGCAGTGGAAACTGGTTACCTCCACCTCGCAATCCAGCATGTTTAGTGTGCAGCGGTCATTCATCATATCATGGTACACCAACAACAAAAGCACCTGGTGATATCAGAAAAAAATGTTCAGAATATATCTTTGTTGACTATTGACTTTTATTATCATTTCTTGGACTTTTACCTTTGCAATTTCTACTGTTAGGTTGATGCCATCTCTTATGTTGTCCCAAGATAAAGAAGTGCCTTTGGCTGAACTAAATCTGCAATCCCCTAATAAACAAGACAAAAAGATAAGTTACTCCTCAAAACAACAATATGACTTGAATAGAAAACATGGCACCGGGTGTGTTTTATTAATGTACTGTTATCAGTGTTTGGCATCATTACAGGTACTCTGAGACCACACCCAACAGTACTGCACTGCTGTGCTCAGTCTTCTTGAAACCAGAAGACTTAATAGCATAAAGCTCGTACTACATTTGGAGAAAAAGAAAAAAAAAAACAAAAAACATCTCAATACAATTTTAAAACTCACTTTCCACAAAGTCTGAAATGAGTCTGAAACGATCGTCAATGGAGTCAGTGAGACGGGAGTTGGGTTCCTTTTTCCTGAGATGACACAAATTAAACAAAACTGAGGTTTACTACAATGAGTTCATATGTCTATATTTCCAAGAACCCACCAGCAGGGTTAAAAGCATGTTTAAAATACAGTCCACCAACCATTGACGTTGCATTGTTTACATAAGCCAACTACTTCTTCACATGCTCATACTTACAGCATATCAACAAGTCTCACTAAGACTGACCCATCTTGTAAATCCTCGATACTGATTTCTCTGTCGGACAGTTTCATGCTGTTGACCTATAAAATTATAGTTAGGGGGGAAATGCATCAGTAAAACAGGAATTGTAATTAACTTTACTGCAATATACTGTATAATTGCTGCAACTATTAACTTACCCAGCCAAGGAGAGCCTTAACACCCAAGTTAGTCGTCATCTTGGCTGACCCTTTTCCTCAAAAAGGGATTTCAACCTGGAAGAATCAAAACACAGTCTAGCTAAATGAAAGCGTGTGCAGCTAGCGTTAGCAAGCTAACGAATGAGCACAAACTAACTTGTTTTCAGTAAATACAACTACCCAACTAATGTTGACGACCAATATTCCTCACACTTTACATACCGTGAGCTACATTTGTTTTACCAAGGGTAGGTTGACATTGATGTTAACTCATGTTCGTTAGCTTACATTTAACTGTTGCGCTAACTAAGCTCTATCTTGGCAAATCTGAAGAAACAGTGATTCTAAAAATCCAACGGCATCATATGTTGCTTCCAAGCAGCGACTCACCTTAAAAGCCAACTACGTGGAATGTGCCACTCTGTAAAGTATTTATTTATTCTCTCAGGAAAAGCGCTGCCTCTCCGCCGTCTTTCATGGAGCTTGTGTGAATAAATCAAACAGTCACACGAACGCAAACAAAATTCAAAAAGAGTCGACGAGGATTGAACCAGCCAACCCGTTTTCACGTATCGACGCGTCTGAAAATAGGCGAAGATGATTGGTTTAAAGACCGGAAGTTGACCGAGTAACGCGCTTGCTTTTTACGCCCTGCTACGCCGGGTCACTCAGGTTTAAAATAGGCGGATAGTTAATGTACCCGGTATTCGCTATGTACCATATTCTATTTAATAACAGTGCTGACGTTGTCAAACCAGATCGGTGTACGCTGGATTTAATTAAATTGCAATGGGTTTCTAGCAAGCGAAATATTACACACATGTATTTGGTTTAAGTAACTAATGACGGATTTGCCGCAGCATATATATTTCACTGAAATAAAGTAGGAAACTAAATCATAATCTGGACAGACAGTATGCCAGTGGCAATATAGAGCCTACAATATAGAGCCTACAAATCCCATGATGTACTTGTTTGTTTCCTTAGTAACGGGTTGTTGTCTCTTCGGCAGGTACAGCAAAACCAAGAGGGAGCTTAAACAGCGGTTAAGTTACTGCAAAGTTAGACTAAGATATTACAGGTTGCCTTACACTGCGGTGAGTGTTGAATATGTGTATATGTGACTGGTAAATTAATTGACATTTGCCATTTACTACTTTATAGCTGCTGCATTACACACTAAAACATGACAAGATAGATATTGATAAGGAGGCTGTTGGTTCAGTTTATCACTCCACAGGTGGGTGAGTCTGCTCCAGGTGTGACTATGTATGGAGCTCCAGTGGATTTATCTTTTAAAAACATCAGCTGTCTGGCAGGTATTCATCTCTGTCTCTGTCATACTCCTCTAAAGGTTCCCAGTCTGACCTTATGGTACTGAACGCTATTCTTTATTATCACTACAATGTCATCAAAGCACTTGGCTGCACATTACAGTTTACTGCAATACAATTAGTATGCCTTCATGTTAAATTTAAATTACAGTTCCTGTGTAGATCATAATCCTTTATGAACTGATCAACTGATGGCCTTGATCACTGCTCAATGAATAAAACGCTGCACAAAATTAAACTAGTCAACAAGTTTACTAACTAATAAGAATTATTATTATTATTATTATTTCTGTTTCAGATATGTGGTCAGAGGAACCAGCCAGCGGTCTGCGGCCTTTAAAGAGAAATTCAAAGATGAAATATTTGAGCTCCTCTCTGCGTCTCAATAACAACAACATCACTGACCTTCATGACCTCCAGATGACAGTAATCCACTTCCTGGCTGAGCCATCACACCTGGCGTGGCTGGATCTGTCCTTTAACAAAATCACGCATATAGACAAAGTGAGTTTCCTCTGCCTGGCTTGTTTGTGTGTTTTCTTACACTAGTTGTCTTTCTCTCTGACCTGTGCCTATAAAATCGATACTCTCAAAATAACTCTTTACTGTTCAGTTGAAAACTGATTTTTACAAAATAATGTAGAAATGTAGCAATGCAAAACCATTCATTTTTAACATTTTTTTTTCATTAATTGAAGTTTTTACCATAACAGTAAAGAGTTTTATTTTGTTTTTGTTTTTTGTGAAAAAAAAAGAAAAAAAGATTCCATTTATAAAAGCAACAAAAATGAAAACATAGAAGGGGGTGCATACTTTATAGGCATTGTGTATCTGTATATGAGCATCAGCATTTAATATTTCTATTATTGCCTTTTATCAGATTAAAGGTGCGCCCCAGTACATCTGCAATTTGTGTGCATGTGTGTTTCAGGTTCTGGGTGAGCTGCGTGAACTCCGTGTGTTATATCTGCATGGAAACAGTATTTTTATCCTGTCAGAGGTGGACAGGCTGGGAGCTCTGCCACATCTACACACCATCACTCTGCATGGAAATGTCATAGAGACCAACAAATCCTACAGGTGGCGCCTTTTAAACACACTCACACGTCCTACAGAGATGTAGTATTTTTAAACGTCAAAAGCTCTTCAGCCATTGCTTCGTACTGAACACTGCAGCAACCTCCTGCAACCACAGCAGCCAACTTTATTCCACAGCTGCTGCTAGATGTCTGTGTAGAGAACAGAATAAGACAGTCAGCAATTCATACTATCATACTTCAGAGGTGACGAGAGAGAGAGATTACTCTTTGCTACAAGAGCGCGATCAATGTGTATGTGAGACGTGACTGCTTGGCAAGCATGTAGGTGTATAACAGTGTAACAGGTGCATGAATGTAGATCAGGTTCGTGTTACATGTTCTGGTCTGCATAGCAACACTGGTTACAACACGGTGCATTGACTAGTGGCTCATTGCCATTGTGGTATAGAGACATAGAGGCTGCAGGTTAAAACACCAGCGATCTGGTCTCTCATGAAGTCATAATGGGTTCATTTATGTACAACACCACTGATTTATAGATATGGGTGAGTTTGCCCAGCTTGAGACTCCTTCCAGTTCAATATTTTTATGCTTCTTCTGTTGTTGGGGACATAATTTCGCCTTTTATGTATGTCCTATTCTTTTTTTCCCAGGCTTAAAGATGAACTGATCAGAATTTATTGACACAAGGTCAAAGGTCAAAGTGTGAATTTACCTCACAAAACACATTTTTGGGATAATGCATTCATCAACACCTCAGGAATGTCTTGAAAAAATGCCTTCAAATTTGGTTATACATATACATAATATACAGTACTTTTTGAATATTTAGGACAATCAGATTAAACTATGATTCATATATTATTATTTTTTTTGTGGTGAAAAGTCACTTGTCACTGTGAATTCACAAACCACATTTTTGACCCAATCACAAGAATCCATGCTCTAAGTATGATGCTATTACACACAAAGGTCAAATAGCAAAAATTCCAAAATTCAACTTCACTGAAACATCACGATTTTCAGTACATACTGTATATTTTATGAGACTTGACTTCACATGGATTCATGTGCATCTTGTCGGTGGAATCATACAACCGTGAGACTATAATTGTAGTCTTTCTATACAGATGTATTTAAATCTACAAAAACCTCTCTGTTTCTAGGAATCGTGTGATTTCTGTTTTGCCTCGGTTAAAGACCATGGACTTCAGTGCTGTGACACGGCAGGAGCGCGTCATGGCAAAGATATGGCAGCACAGCAGCGACCACAGCAGATGCGGCAAGGAGACTTTCCAGTGACTCTTCTTCCCTGTGGTTTGTTGACTCATAGCTTAACATGATTGCCCTGTGCTTTATTCACTGCTTGAAAGCTAAATATTCAAAAAGTACAGTACAGTATGTTCTCATAATGACAATAAAGACTCTTGATTCTTGATATTTGTGTACAGTATTTGTAGTAGAATCTGAATTGTTAGTTTCTGTTTTTTGACATAATACATTGTCAGTGTTTTAGCTGTGCAAAATGATCTAATGTGTTTAACCCTTTTCCCCCTAAAAGTCCCTGACCCCAAACTAAGTTGAATCCTTTATTAAAAGAAACTTGCCGTTTTGGAGGTGAGGTACGTTAAAATGAAATTACTATAGGATGTTCAGTAACAAAACTGTCATTGACTCTAGTTTTAATTAATATTTTAATTGTTATGAAGTAAGGAGGCAAATGTCACTGAGTGTATCTCCAATATGGGTGTGACAAATATTGGAATATTGTTAGGGATTACTTGGTTGCATAAAAGTTATTACTATTCAGATTTGAGGATATGGATATCAGCATTTATTTTATAAGACACAGGTGCATTGTTGAGAGTCTTTAATGAACTAAACCAAAAAAACATTTTGGTACTAGCCTAAGATATTACAAACATATTTCAGGTAGTATTACGTATGAGTAACAAACAAAACAGAAAAAAAACAAATTGGCAATAACCCATTTCGAAAAAAGCTCAAATCAGTTGCGCAGTTTAAATAATCACATAGTTGTAGAACATCCCTTTAGAGGCTCAAGAGTAGCTCGCCACACTTCCTGTCCACGCTTACAGCCACACGCTCTCCTCCGAAGAGCAAATATACATTTAAAAAGACAAATAAATAATCACAAAAAGGTCTCTGATCATTTTATCCGCACTGTGTGTGTGTGTACATAGATTGCAAATGCTCCCCCCACACTGCTACAATGGTTAGTTTCTGATTAATATGAACAACTCAATCATATTATAATTTGCAGCGAAAAGCTTGGTTTAAAAGCTAACAAATGCAGGCCTTAAAAGTGTTCTGGCATTTCATTAAAAAAAAAAAAAAAAAAATATTGAATCACCACATGATCTCCGCCAATCCTGACCAATGTACTCTCTACAAAGAGAGGAACTTCATACAATCCATCATCTGGTTTTATAGTTAACCACAAAATTCTGTACAAAGGCATGAATACACAGTATCTGTCCCTGCACCCTCAACACAACCCTTTTCACCCCTGACTGCCTCCGCTGCTGTTAAATATGTGAAGTTATGGAATTTGATATAAAGAGTCTGCCAGCCTGTTCTTTAGTGCTAGAATCACCGTCTGTAAACTCGAGAACTTGGGCCCCAAGAAATCGCTGTTGATTCCCAGTGACATTAGCAGGCCCACCCAACACACCCTCTGCTTTGTATTTGCATCCTCACCCACCGGAGGACACCAGCCATGGACAGGTCACTCATGATTTGGCCTCAGCTGCCATAGCAGTATACACATCACATGACAAATTACCAATCCAACCTGATCTGAGGTCAGTTTTTAAACATTATTACACTCCAGCCTGGTTGGTGTGATGGTTTATGTTTCTTGGTACAGAGTGACACCAGATTACCAGCATACATCTTAATTATAATCATCTCAATCTTGAGGAAAAAAAACATATTCACCTTTTTGGTTCCAATATTTACATAGTTTTTGTTTCCAATGAAAAAGTCTGAACATTGGGTGTGTTACCCCAGGATAAAACAGGAGATAGTTGAAGATGTATGCAGTGCCAACATGTAACACCTCAGGCTATGATAATTTTCATTAGTCCACACCACAGAAATTCTTCATTCCTCCTGTTCTAGTAGGGGTTATATCAAATATTTAAACCAAGAGCCAATAACTTAATCCAGCCAATAGCACTGTACCAATTAGTTGGATACACTCAAAGCTACTCTTCCTTGCCCTAGTTTACAGGCCAGGGGTTCAAACAAAATAAAGATACTGAGATGGTCTTGAAAACCATTTATCAATTTTTTCCCCCAAAACTGATTCTGACAAAGCCTGTGCCATTAGTATAAAGGACTTGTTGTTTATGAGATCATACCCATCAACAGTAAACCATCTTCAACAGCCCATTTGACAACTGTCACTGATCCATCATTACACTAAAGGACGTCAAATCCTTCATTGTCTCTGTCTTTGAAGCAGGTAGAGGTATAGCTAAGAAGCACAAGGACCAAAATGCTTTAATAAAAAGGTGGGCTGGAGATGAGGATGCAGGAGTGACACAGAGAGCGCGGGATGGGTGGAGAAATATGCAGGGCTTTGCAAAATCAGGGAATACCAAACTGGACAACCAGATCTTCTTTAGCGTCCACTTTGATTTGTGAGATAGCACTGTAGGCGTAAGCTGCGATCTTAGACACCTGTAAAAAAAAATAAAATAAATAATAAATAATAACAACAGTTATTAGTATAGTGGCAAACACATCAGATCCACAGTTTTACAGAGAACACAATATTTATATTAGTTCAATGAAGACACTGAAAAGGAAAGCATTTGATATCTATTAAGATCTACTTTAAACTACACAATGAAATACCATGTTGCCTACTGTTCCCAAAGGCTTCAAGACAATGCGGGCGCAGCAAACACAAGTCAATATATACTCACTTGCCAGTTCATTAAGTACACTAATGAAAACAAATGCATTCTAATGTAACAGTCCAGCACAAAATCTTTGCTTCATGAATGTTGTCAAATAACAGAGAGAGCTGTTGATTCAACTGTGTTTTCATTTTGGAGGCTGTGATTTATAGTACTATTGAATCGTATTGTGTTTTACGGACACATGTTCCTCATTATAGTCAGGGGGCTAGGTTAAATAACTGAACACTCTTAATTTTAATTCAGACCATCGCCACAAATTACATCCTCCACAATGATCGCACAGTCGAGTTACCACCTCTACTGTTTCAACATAATCTGAATATTATAACCTTCATAAAGTTACCATTTAGTGCGGGACTGTAATATTAGAATGCATTTGTTTATACCAGTGTACATAATGTTTTGGTAAGTGAGTGTATAGCTATGTGTTCTAGTGTATGATTACCTGTTGAACATCTGAGTATGGCACCAGGTCACTTGCAAGCACTTGGTGGGGCTGGCTGGTGAGGGAGGGGAGAGGGAGCGTTTTCTTTTGGGGCAGACTGGTGCTCAACATAGACAGTTTTGTACTGAAGAAGAAAACAAAAAAGAAAAACAAAAAACAGGAGTTTATTAGGGCTGCTGCTTTCATCGGCTGTGCTGCAGTTAAAGAGTTTCATTTAGTCTAGAAGACATCACCTTGTCTTAAACCAGATGGCTGTGTTTTGGGAAGCTACAGATTAATCTGCACCTGTATTTTAGTCTAAACAGCCGCTCTGTTTAGAAATCATCCAACTTCCACTATTTAACGGTAGAAGGTCAGCGCAGTTGAAATGTTTTGAACCATTTACATTCCCCATCTCCTCCTCCAGCTGTTGGTGTAGAAGCTTCTTGCTTACACTTCCCACCTTCACCTTCTTTTTCCTACTTCACAAACAACCATCAAAGCTGTCACCACTAACCACAACAATACAGCTGGACTGCTTTTTAACAGTTAATAAAGTATTCTAAATCTCATTATTTTGACTCCATTGTGTTTCCAGAAATTAGTGAGATACAACATGTTGAGATACCACCAAACATACGTACAGCCAGTTGAGCCAAGCTCTTAATTACAGTATCATTGTCATATGGCTCTAACACCCAAGAAATCTTTACAGTTTATATGCTGCATATCATTCAACTTGTCACTAATCTTTAGATTAAGGGGAAATATACCCTTTTCCATTTTTTTTTTAAAGCCACATTTTCAAACCCTAACCCTCACTTCCTGCACACATACTTGTATTGCCGAGCTCGGTCCATGTATTCATTCGGTTCCATCATTACAGAGTCAGCCGCTGCGACATCGATGATGTTCCTGAAAATAACAATGATAAGTTTGTTACTCAAAAGAGGGATTTTATGGTCAGGAAATACATGCTGCATCTGACTAGTCTACGGTATGAAGTAGTGGCTTACTGTGCAGTTTTCGTCAGAATTGATGTAAGGAGGGCCTGTTCATCTCCCCCGCCCCGGTTGGGGGGGGTGGGCCATTCGTGCCCATTCGGAGGTATGGTTTCAGGGTGTAACTGAGGGATCAGCGACTTAGTCTCTTCATTATTCTTTAAGAATAGATCAGAATGTAAATAAACGATAAGGACAATTTCAGTTCATGTTATTATTACATTTTTTTTAATTTCTCAGGTATAACAATATAAAGATGGGATGCAAAAATGTTTGAGCATTTGTCCACTCTGCAACTATAGCAATGCATTTTTAAACAGCAAACATTTAACACTTATCGTTACAATTATTGTCAAGATTATCTTACAACTTTAACAAAAGTTATATTTTCAGACTAATATGGATTATATGGGTAAAACAGACACTTTACTTATACTGCTTTTACCAAAGTTGAAACTGATTATCAGGAAAGATGAGAGCCGTTTCCCTAAACTAAAAATAGCTGGGAATCCTAAGAGTCATATGACACAAAACACATCAAAATGATATCTGAATATCAACCTGGGGTGTTAGTAAAGGTCAGGTCATAGCGGAATACTTTTAGCCATTTAAGAGTAACTAATTCAATGATTTGTTACTAAGCTCTAAATAAATAAAAAAAAAACGGAAGTAAATATGTTGCACAAATAGCTAGGGCAGCCTGTGCTAACTTCATAGGCTGCCTTTTGCTAGGCCTATCCCGGAGGCTTACAGTAACAAGCTATGGTTGTTGGTAAACTAAGTGTTACAACATTAACTGTTAAAAAAGACCACTTGCTAACGTTGTGCCGTGTTCGTCAAATGCATTTTACACGAAACACTGTCTAACAAATAAAATATCGCCCGAAATTTGACTTCTTAAAGAAACATGTTGTATATATCGTCTTTAGCCAGCTAGCAGCTAACTACCTGACTTGAGGTGTCGTTCTCGCTGCTGTAACAGCAACCCATGGCAGCGTCCGAGGGGCGAAACTACACAACCCCTGCTTCCCTGTTCTCCGTCAGAAACGAGCCGTGTTGTTCTTCTACAGCAAACATAAAACTTCTCTCCTCTGTGGTTTTACCTTAGCCTCATCTAAAGCTGGGAAGCTACTGTCAACAGCAGCTTTTCGGACGAGCTATCACATGACAGCAGCTCTGGCACAACGGCCACTTCCGGTATTTGAGAAGCAGCGGTGGTACTCGTCACGTGATGAGGGAAATTTAAAACCTTGTTTAAATGTGCTGTATAAATAAAAGTAGCAGTGGGACACGCACGATGTCTACATTTGTATGTGAGCGACCTAATTTGTTCTGCAAATCTATGATTTAGCTTATTTAATTATTTACTATTTTACCAAAGCGGTTTTTTACGTGTTGGGTTTTTATGGCCTTGATTTGAACAAGCCAATAGGAAAATCTGGTTTAAAGACTACTAGGCCTATCATTTTTATTTGCATCCTGCTCATGGAGAAAATATTCACTTCTGTCTAATAAGATTACCTCAAACAAACCATCACATAGGAAATGGCTGGTCTCTGGCTCTAGACATACATTGAATCTGCCATGTGCTGTCTCTTAAGTGTGGAGTGTACTTTGAACACAATTTACAGAGGCTGGCAGGTGCATATTAGCTGGACAAAAGTATAACATTAACCCTTTTATCTTTGTGAAAATGTATTTGCTCTAATCAGACTACCTCAAACCAAACATTTAGTATTTATAAACCTAGTATATGGTCCATCCATAGCTCTAGCTCCCATATGTTTCTCTTATGTGTGAACAGTTGATGTGATACAGAAGTCACAGACGTTGGTAGGTGTGAGTTAATCGGGACCAGTTAATCAGGTTTTAGCCAATTTTTATCCCTGGGCTCTCTAACAAGTTAATTCATGCTTGCTTGTAAAGTGTTCTATTATTGTATGTAATCGTACCGTGACGTTTGTCAATATAATGCCATATTTGAATGCATTGCAGGCCCACTCTGAAATGTGTGATATTAGAATGCTGCACTGTACTTGAGTGAACAAACCGAAAGTGAACTGCTCCAATTTTTCCATTAGGCTGCTGTAGCAAAATCCAACCGCAGTACAAGAAGAAAACAGGAAGAGGCATGTTGGTGCACATGTGACAGTCACTGTGGAAAACATGAAAGGGTCTTTGACACCCTCTGGCTGAGTATGATGACAGAGGACCACACACACACTGCTTTTCTAACAGATACATTTTATCTCCAGTAACTAAGGTCATTACACTATTCCACTGATGTTTTTCAGATCTCTGTATACAACATAACATATTTCTGTTCTTCTAGAAAAATACATGTCAGTACTTAAATTTCAAATTTTGAGGTAAGCAAGCGATCTTAACAGACAACTGTATGTTCTCTTTTATTAAAAAAAAATCTCTTTTTGAGAAACATAAGAAAATAAAATTACATTAAGTTATTATGAATTTACAACATATTAGACCACTTACTGCTTTTACTTTAAATCTATGTATTTTACTAAACAGAAATAAAAGAAAAAGCCCCAGCTGATATGCACTTAAACAATATCACATATAATGAAATAAACTAGGTCTAATTAGAAAATGAAACAAAAGAAACATATGGAAGAAAGTATACAGCAGAAGATAAGTTGCAATGGTAGAATTTGGAAAAAAAAAAAATATCTTCAATATGCTCTATTAGAATAAATATGTCTATAAAGTCTGTTGTCTGATTAATGCAGTAAGTCCTATTTACCTCACTTGCCAGTTCATTACGTTAACTAGTGTAAACTAATATATTCTATAGTACTACAAAGCACAACTTTCAACATGAAACCCCACTTGAATAACAGCTTATCTCGCTTATTTTAAACAAATACTGACTACAGTAAATTAGCTGAAGCTAGTATTTGGTGCAGGACTGTTACGTTAGAATTCATTCGTTTTCACAAGTGTACCTAATGAACTGGCAAGTAAGTGTACAAAATGAAAGAATGGTAATCGTACAGCCTCTGTTGTTGTTTCTGTTTTTCTGTTTTGTGCGGTCTCCAATAAAAGTCCCGCCTCAAACTAAAAAACAAACAGATGTGGAGGCAGACAGGAGTCTGATGGGGAGGGATGATGACTGGGAGGCGCCTTCCCTCTCATTTACCCCCTGTTTCCTCCTCCACACCTCTTTGTTTACACCTAAAGGCCGGTCAAGTCCAGGCAGAGGAGCTGCGGCTTTGTAGACTTCACTCTGAACAAAAACAATGTCTGTCTTTCGGCTCTGCTTTTTTGTTCTGTTTGGAGTTTCTGCTGCGTCTGACGCTGTGCCTCCTGCCCAGCTCGGGCCCCCGTCGCTCGGGTTCAGCTCCTCGGTGCGCTCGGTGTGCAAACCCATCCCCAGCACTCTGTCTCTGTGCCACGGGATCGGCTACAGGCGCATGTGGATCCCCAACTTGCTCGGCCATGATTCACTGAGGGAGGCCCAGCAGCAGTCGGCGGCATGGCTGCCCCTCATCTCCAAGCTGTGCCACCGGGACACTAAGAAGTTCCTGTGCTCGCTGTTCGCCCCGGTGTGTCTGCCGGAGCTTAGCGGGCCGGTCAGCCCCTGCAGGAGCCTGTGCGAGGCCGTGAGGGACGGCTGCGTGCCCGTCATGAGCGCGTTCGGCTTCCCATGGCCCGAGATGTTCAACTGTACACGGTTTCCACGCGGAACTGATCTCTGTATCCCGGCAACCGGGGAGCAGGAGGGTCGGACGGCCGAGGAGGTGAGGCACGAGGAGGAGCTGAAAGGTCAGTGATTAACCTCTCACAAAAAAACAGCTGTTGATTTCATGTTTACTTCCGGGCTTCATTAATACCAGACTACTCCACCAAATAATACTTATTTCCACAGAGACACTCATGTAGGCCTAGTTCAGTCTTACTTGTGTTCAATTTTATACCATCATTTATTCTTCTATCCCATTAAGAGAAAGGACATTTTACTCCACATTAATTTGACATTTACACTAACCACTAGTTTAAATGTATCATTTGCACTACTGCCCATCTCAACAAGCTGCTACTATATTGCACTTCAGCCACTGCTGTGCATTGATTGATTTTAAATATTTTATCTTAATCATATTTTTCTAGAGTGTTTATTTTACATCCGCACTGCTTATTTTAAAATGAGAGCGAAGTGTATGTCCTGAGATTACTGAGAATTGACAATGAAAACCTTTAAATCTTCCAGTGTCACTTGGCAACTAAACTGAGTGAATTTTATCTAATATTTAACAAAACTACATTAAGTGAAACATTTTTTCTACTTCATTGTGTTCCCTCAGCTAAACTTTCCAACTACATAAAGTAGTAAATTGACAAAATATTATAATCAGATACTACTTAAATACTGAGGAAGGACACTTGTCATTTTGATGTCTTTAAATGAATTTAAATTCCACATTAATTTGACATTTAAATTAGCCACTCTTCAATCTAACAAGAGAGATCAGATTTCTCAAAAGCTTCTTCGATCCATCCTGGGAGTGTTCACACCTGTGCTTTAAGCTGCTCACTTTTGATCGGATTCCTCAGGATGGATGTTAATGCAAGATCTGAACAGGATCTTAGTATTGTACTGTGGCCACTGCGCTGGGAATCACTGGGTGTTTAAACTTAAACTTAGCCCTAAACTTAAACTTAGCCTTATATACTGACCAAAGGTATTGTAGTGTGTATATAATGTACGTAGCTTGCCAAAGTAATTTCTTTAGTGCATTATTTATATTAACTTAATTGAATTTGGAGAATGTAATCTGTTTGCTACTTCTTTGGTTTGTTTCCAGTGCTGTTGTAACCACTAAATGTCTCTTACAGAGATCGATAAGTTTTAAACAGTTTTGCATACCCTGACCCTAGCATGTTTTTTTTAAAGACAGTAGTGCACTGTGTGTTTCATTTATGTGGTCATTTCTCTTTTCTACCCCTCAGGGAGTGTTATCTGTGATGCTTGCAGTCTGGCAGCGGAAGGAGAGACTGACATCCAGGAAAACTTCTGTCACAGTCCATATGGTGAGAACAAAGTGATAATAAAAGACTCCAAACACAACATTCTCTTCTTTTCGAATGCAATCGAAGAAACATAACTGTTGCAAAACCAGCCACAGACCCACTTATCTAATCAGAGATCGAAAGATTGGTTTACAGTGTGTCTGAAGTGACACCTGTTCAATTGAGTTCTCTGTCTCTGTTGCAGCATTTAAGATGCGTCTGGGCAGCGTGTCAACAGTGGGAGGTGACCGTCAGCTGGTGCCTACGGCCCGCAGCCGCATCCTGAGGTGGGCAGGGGGAGGTGCAGAGAGGGCAGAAGAGGTTGGAGGCGCGATGGCCCACAGTGCTTTGTGGCTCCAAGAAGGAGGCACTTGTACTTGTCCTGGCTTGGACTCTGCAGAAACAAACAAAGATAAAGAGCTAGAGGAGGAACACAAAGTTAAAAGACAGACCAAAGATGGAGGAAAGGCAGCGGATGGTGCCCATGGTGGATGGTACTTGGCCCTGGCCCAGGCTGAAGAGGGAAGACTAGTGCTGACTCGACTGGTGAGGTGGACCAGAGGGGACAAAGAGCTGAAGAAGTTCATCAGGGCTCTCCTTAAACAACCCTGTCCACAGCTTTAAGCAGCCAGTTATCAACCACTGCAGCCCTGCCCCGCGGCTGTACAATCATATGTAACTCTGTGACACTAGTAGCAACAGTTTGCAGTAATGTACACAAACTCTAGGCAAGAACTACCTGCTAATTAATGGACGGATGAAACTGAATACGACAAGGTGCTAAATGACACACAATTAATCATTAGTTCATGAATGACCAAAGTCAGAGATCTGGTGTTTGTGTACTTTAGTGTAATCACCAAATACAACCCTAATTTTGGAAATATCTCATAGGCACTGATGTTGAGGCATTGTTTCAAAAGTCGCTACTAAATAGGGTATGTTATACCACAATATGTGTGCATTTTTTTGGTCATACAAGAGACAATATATAAGTATAAGTAGCTTTTTTTAATGGTTGATACATATTTTCTGTGTAAGTTTTATTATTCCTGCAGCAGCAAATAGTTTTCTAATACTACCTACTGTATATCTTACCAAATATGGTAATACTTTAATTGAGCATGACATACATTTAAATGACATACAAGGTTACTTTTTTCTGATATTATTTTATCCTTTTCTAAAGTCTCCTAGTCATGGTTTGATGATAAAAACATTCATATGGCACGACAAGACAACAACGCCATTATCACAGGCACAGGAGCACTGAAAGACAAAAGGGCACAGTCTCAAACAATAAAAAGTTTCCATTTGGGTTTGGTTTGCATTTTTGATCTGCATTTTATTTTATATTTATTTATATACCTAACATGATTCTACTCTGTTTGTTTTTGTATTTAAATAAAGTTTGATTAAAATGGTTTTGAGTGTGTTATACGCTTCTCTCCATCTTGTTCTTGATCTTTCCATCATGACTCAGTAAAGGATGAAATTAGACTCCATTTAACCATGCAAAGACACACACCTGTTGATGTTAACTTGATGTATCACATGTCAGTTTGCCTCTCTCTGTCTCACTGAGTCTGGTCCTTTTCACAGCGTCGGCCCTATTTTGAGAATCTGAACGTGACTGTTTTTGTGCATTTCTTTACAAATAACACAAAGTGCTGTTTAGCAGTAATCAATTTGGTTATGTTGCTAGCATTGTGAATAATTACAAGATATTTACCGTCATGCACATTATACATAAATTATTCAAAACCCCTGAGTCTCTGATCTTCTCTTACACACACTCCTCTCTCTGTATTTCTGCACCCGTCTCAGCTGAAGTGCCTCTTTAGGTTAGCATTAGTGCTTCTGCTCTGCTTTTGCCAAACTTTCCCAAAAAACAGGTGAGTTTTTCTCATTTTTCTTGAGTGAATATTTTTTCATAGACGGCTGGGATAGGCTCCAGCCCCTCGCGACCCTCCAGGGGACTAGCAGTTACAGAAAATGAATGAATGAATATATTGTCATAGCATCTGTTCATTGAGATGCAGAAAACCTGTGGAGTCTAGAGTTACCTGAGCAAGAAGAAACATCCAGACAAACACTTTCCCTCAAATCTACCACAGGCTAAAGCATGGACACTTATTCCTATGTAGATCTCATACCTTCACATAAATAGTTTAAAACTAGCAAAGCTTTTATGACAAAACATGTTTAATCTGACTGACTTTTACGATAAAGATTGTATCTTGTAACATTGTATTTCTTTTTTTCTATGCATTAGTTAAGGTTCATTTGTCAATTTTCTTTTTCTTTCCTGTAGTTTTGAAAGAAAGTTTTGAAAGAACTGCTTGTGGCATCTTTCAAATCAATGATGCTTCTGAAAGCCAAAATGAACCATATTAAACATATGGAGCAAAATTACTCTTTAGCTTTTGAAAATGTGTAAATTTCTGAACTGACAGAGTTGACTTTATCCTCATTCTGCATTTTCTTTTCATCTAAAGTCTTATTGTTATTGTACACTGTAAAGAAGACATGCCTTCTCCTTGGTGGACATGAGTATATATGACGATTGAATCTACCTGTCTGTGTGTTTCTTTCCGTACAAGCTAGGATGGTGTCAGCTGCCATCGCTTTGGCGTTCCTTCCCCTGCTGCTGACACTGATCATCAGGTACCGCTACTACTTTGTCCTGTTGTACCGGGCAGTCCTGGTCAGGATATGGAAGGACTGCATCACTGGTCTGACCCGAGAGGAGCGGGCCTACCAGTACGTTCTCACTCATGCCACACCTGGAGACCCTGACAGCATCCTGGAGGCTTTCGATGTCTGGTGCAGCAAGGTGGAGTTCATCAGCAACATTGGGCCTAAGAAGGGTAAAGAGATTTCTGGTTTGATTTCAACTATGTTTGTATTAGAGTCATAAAGTAAAAGTCCAAATCTCTAAATCCATACTGTGTTTAGGAAAAATCCTGGACCGGCTGCTGATGGAGCAGAGCCCTCTGACGGTGTTGGAGCTGGGTGCTCACTGTGGATACAGCACCGTACGGATTGCTCGGGCTCTCCCTCTGGGTGCCAGGCTCTACAGCATCGAGATGGACCAGAGGAATGCTGCAATCGCTGAGAAGATCATTCGCTTGGCAGGGTTTGATGACGACACGGTGAGACACATTTACTTTCACTGTAAATCCAGAGCACTTTATGCATTGTAGGCACCTACAGACTATCATCATTTGTATTTACTTGCATTTGAGACGTCCATGTTGTGGATCCTCCAGGTGGAACTCATTGTGAAGCCATCAGATGAGGTGATCCCTCAGCTGCGGTCTGAACACAACTTGGAGAGGCTGGATTTTGTCTTCATGGATCACTGGAAGAAATGCTACCTCCCTGACCTGCAGGTAACTAGATATATCATTTGAGAGGTCATGCACATATTAAGTCTTGGTAGTGGTACCAAAACCACCAAAGTGACTCCAGATAAGGAACTGTTGGCTCTTACGCAATGTTTCAATGAGGTGCACACAGCCTTATTGTTAAAAAAATTATTATTACTGTACTTCAGTAGGCCTAATGTGGACCCACAAAAATGTCTCAGTTTAATATATTTCGAATTTAATATATAGTCTAGCTCATTCCTAACATGTCCAGCTCATTCAGTTCCTGCATCTGTGTGTTACAGATGCTGGAAGGCTCTGGTCTGCTGGGAAAAGGATCTATGATTTTGGCTGACAACGTGCTGTTTCCTGGGGCTCCAAAGTTCCTCAGACACCTTCGTAAGAGCGGCCTGTATGAGTGGAAGATCCACCGGGCCACGCTAGAGTATAGCAAGGGCATCAGGGATGGGATGGCAGAGCTGGTGTACCTGGGAATCAAGTAAATCCTTAAGGCCAGGATACAACACAATTAGACATTTTAGGAGCGGCAGTGTATGATGACATACCCCGTCAAAACACGCTTTTAAGGAAAAGTGTCTCAAAAATGGTCTGAAAATTGCATTCACCTGAAAACTGTAGTGCCTTAGATTCCAATCTGCATAATTTATTAACACAAGGAAATGCAGAAACTAAGCCAAACCTTTTGCGACATTAAATGTTGAATTACACAAAATTACCTGTGGGGCTACCAAATTCAAATCAGCCATTTTCATTATTTGATTTAAAGTTCATGATGTTTATCTCATTGAACAGTGAGTCGACATGAATCAAACATACACTGCAATCAATATGTTTTCTTATTTATTATAAAAGATTTAAAATGCAGAAAACAAAACAAAAGTCTTGATCAATATAATTTAATACAAATATTCAAGTCAAATAACCAAAGCCTTTAAGAATTTAGATGGACACCACGAGTACTGAAATTACAATTCATTTTCAGTAGTAATGGGAGCTGACATATAATGTTAAAATGCTTTTTAACACATTGAGTTTGTATCCGCAGCAAAAGACCAGCAGCATACAGTACACTATGAATTTAAACTGGGCTATATGATGAATGTCCTCTTAATAGGTAACAAATTATTTTGCTGACTTGCACTCAGTCAGCTGTTTGGAGACTTTGAGTAGCACATGACTGAAGATATAAAAAGGTCAAAGTTTAAATGAGACATCATCAGATCAGCGCATACTGCTGCCACTGTGCAGCTGTGCACTGTGTCTATTTCAGAGAACTGGACATGTGTGGGGCAGTTTTGACAGGAATAAAAAGTAAATGGTATTTAAAGCTGACACTAAAACATGTGCACAGGCCCTTGAACACACACACACACACACCCTAGTATTTTCACAATCATCCGTCTCTGGTAGATGAATGTGCGTCAGGTAGCAACACTCACAGCTATGTCCAACAACTTGCTTCCAAGACTGACTTGAAATGAGGCAAATGTACTGCTCTCCGCCTGAAGTATCTTGTAGTGATGCGACTATATTCTTAATCCTGGATACACAAATAAAAATATATGTCCGTGTCACAGAGTGAAGAGTCATGTTTTCATCAGTGAGCAGAAATCCAAGGCCAGACAGTTGGATCAAAATTGTCTTTTGTCTTAAATCATCCATTGGTCTTGGTCTTGTTCTGCTCCTTCCATATCCACCTAACAGAAAGAAACAGAAAGAGATAAGACAAGAAAAATGAAAATGAAAAAACACAGATTTTATTGGCTGCATCGGCTTTTAAAGAACAATTAATTCCTTCCACTTCTCAAGAACAAATTTATAATTTATGAATGAAAGCACCTCATTGATCTCGCCGTCATCAGGTGACTCGTTGTAGTCATTCATCTCATCCATGTCCTGCATGTCTTCTTCATCTTCCGAGTCTTCCTCGCTGTCTTCTTCATCCTCATCATCCTCTTCCTCCTCCTCTTCATAGCCTGCCTGCGACCATAACATTCAGATAAATGGAGGGAACTGTGTCACACAGTGAAAATGCGTGGAATTTAAAATATATATAAAATAATCTTGATACCTCAAAAATAGGTTTCCCAATTGGCATTAGGTTGTTGTCTTTCTCAGCAATGCTCTGCAACTTTAGAAGAGACAGAGAGCACATATTAAAATATGATCGTAAAGATGGAGAAATAAGCGGTGCTGGAGCAGAGGTGTTTACCCAGGTCTGGTGCTGCTGCTCCTGCTGGTGGAGCTCGGTCTCGTCCACACATGGTCGGTCCAGGTTAAACCACAGGGACTCCGTTATCCGTGGGAGCAGAGAGGGGAACAGCGTAGACATGTCTGATAACAATGGGCAACAAATCATTAAGTATGAAAAAGGAAAAAGAAAATGAAGCGACCATAAGTTTAGTAAGTTAATGTAATGACCAGGGACATAGTTACTTAAGCTACAACGATTCTTGAAACTTTGGCAAAAATATGTCCCAAGTGCTAATTCTGTTGGAAATTAATATAATTTTCATGAATAAAAAGAATCAAGATTATAATCAGGGGATCATTTGCACATACGTATGTAAGGTTCTTTTATAGGTTTATTTTTATTTTTTATTAATTTAATGACTATATGCTGGCTCACTGCCTACAAAATCAGCTGTCCTCGGATAGGAGATAATCATTTCAACTTGATTCAAAAAACAAAAAGGAATAATTGAATAATATCTTTACCACATGAAAGAGTACATTGTAATATGTGTTAAAAACTACAAACAGTGAGTTTTGAACAATATTTACTATTATTTTGTGGTTGCTCAAAATGTGTCCCACATATTCGTCACCACCGTCAGATATTTCTAAAAAGCAATAAAATCAGGTAACTACAAGGTCAACTACATTCCTGAGGACCACATTTTCAAACTTTCAACTCTACTACATGCTTCAAGATCACTCAAGCTCCTGTAAGTTTGCTATTTTCTCTTAAGCTTATTCATATTTTTGGACACTGCTGCCGTCACAACCATAACATGTCAACACCGTCTCTTTTCTATTAAAAAATATTAGATTAGATTATGACATAAATGTATACTTTTAGGGCGGCACATTTAGGGCGGAATCAGTGCTAACACTGATGCCTCACAGCGAGAACATCCCGGGTTCGAATCCAAGGGCCGACTGGGTCTTTCTGTGTAGAGTTTGCATGTTCTCCCTGTGTCTGCGTGGGTTCTCTCCAGGTACTCCAGCTTCCTCCCACCGTCCAAAGACATGATGGTTAGGTTAATTGGTGATTCTAAATTGGTCGTATTACTTCCATATCGTCCAACCCTAGCCCTCGTGCTACCCTCTTGCATGATCTCTATCTGTCTGTCCATTCGCTTGGGGTCCCAGAGACCACAAAGGTAGCACAAGGCCTAGGGGATGAGGTGTGCCTTCCCTCCCTCTCGATTCACTTTTATGCCATGTTCATTTGGCTTACATCATTTGGGATGCACATAGTGCACCTACTACCTATCTACATAGCACATAGTATACAATATCCCTTGTAGGCTATGCATCTCCAATGAGTAAAGCCAAATGAAATTAGCATGACAACATTTAACCAAATCTAACATTCACTGTAATTCCCCCCAATTTCATAGTCATTACACTCAAGTTTGACTTTATATATTTTAGGAAGTTATGGCTAGGCAGCAGCTATCTGTGGAGGAGAGTGCCACAGTGCTCACAGTTGTTATTTGTTATCTGTTCTTCACGTCAAATATACAGTTTACAGTGGCTAACAAATCGTTAATGTACGACTAAAACGCTTCCTGTTTCGTGAAACACAAACAATTACTATCTCAACTAATATTCTATTGAATCGGCGTAACACTATCAAATAATGTCAAATAGTGGCAATTTTTACCCGTAATCAACAAAGTAAGTAAGTACCTGCCAAGCTCTCGCTCCAGTTTCAAAAAAATTAGACCGGAAACTGTCGGTGTTCATGAATAAAGTGTCCTCATTTCCCGTGTCACATCACAAAGGTTCCGCTTGTTTTCCCGGGAAGTAAAAGGCATGAGAAAAAGGACCAGTTACAATATTATATTATATTTTGGTAAAATTCTTAGATATCGATGACTTGTTATTCATTTTATTATTATTATTATTACAGAGGAATCTTTAAATCTGTTTCGTTCGCTTGTCTTAATTGTATAGGACCTGACTCATTAATGAAGTATAGCAACAGTATACTGAAACAATCAAACAATAAGAAACGTTGCTGAAGTTGAAAAAAAAGTTCCCTGCACTCTAAATCAGCAACTGTGACCTCTGAGATACACAAACGCACAGACACACACATTTATACACTTCATTTTGCTTTTAATTTTTAATGTTCTAGTTGAAACAAGCCCAAACAAATCACAGACATGTGGCAGAAATATATCTTGACTGTCACATTTTTACTCCCAGATCTTCCGAGGTCACTTTGACATTTCACAAGCGTGTTGTCTATTGTGTGTGTGTGTGTGTGTGTAAAACAGAATGAGGGGCATAGACCTTGAGATAAGACAAACATTCCTCCCACTAAGATGTCATAAAACTAAGAGAATCACACTCTTGTGAACAAATATCCTAACTATATCTTTCTGGTTCTTTCTCTCCATGCCAAAGACACATGCGCACAAGGCAGACTTTGGACTTTGGAAACTAATTAGTTTAGAGCACTGTAAGTTTTCACATGTTACTTTTGTTAGTGGGAGTCAGTCCAATCACACATTTTAACAGACACATTCTTGTGGGCACAGATGTGTGTTTTGTCATTTTTGTTTGGTCTTGAAAAGTATATAAGAGGTGACTGAGGATACTGAAGCGTAGGATATTCTCTTCAAGAAGGAATCATCACAGAATCTAACAAGGTAATAGGAATTTGCTCCTCATTATCTTTTCATTGGTGTGTAAGTGTATTTCCATTATAGATGCAGCTACTACTTGCCTTAAACTAGGAGATAACACACTATGTATTTGACTTGTAGTGATTTCTTTTATGAGGTGAGATGGATTTAATAGTTCGCCTAGATGTATCCTCCCATATATGAATTATTGGTGTGTTTATCTTTAACATGTAGGGACCCGACTGTTTCTAAAATGGGTACCAAAGGATATAGAAAGACTCTTTACTCTCTGACAAATGTAAGCTGTTTGGGGAAGCCTCAATTTATTTGTAGTGGCATTACACTTTATCTCAGAATACTGATTTATTTTTAGCCACAATAGCATCAAAGGTTGAGTTGAAAGTACTTGGAAATAAAAATAATTCTACAGCTTTGTGGAATTCGTAAAAATAATTAGTATAAAGTTTTCCTTTATGTGAGTTTTACACATTAATAACTGTCACGTATCCATTTTCTAATTTATCCTGCACCACTTTTAGCTCTGTTTTGGGATCTTGTAGTTCAGGTTGCCATCTTTGTGTCAAATGCCCTGATCATTGCCTCACAGAACCTTCCACCACTCAGCACTGTCTGTAGTTTTAGGTTTATCAAGGTTTCTGTAATGCGTTGGGTTGTGTTTTTCACATATGTCATGATGTTTGGGGGTGATTGTGTGGTGAAAAGAAAACAAACCCAATTTTAAGAAACCTATTTCACAGCAAGTGTGTTGGTTGCATGCTGAAGAAAAAGGGATCTGTTAATTGCTAACAGGCACCGACAACATAAAGACACTCGGTGCAACTGTCTTTACGTTCACTGCCTGTGATAGCATGATCTTAACTGTGATTCGCTACAACTCTTGCATATATAAACAGCAGCTCCTGAAGGTGTGAAATTCAAACATACTGAACAAGCAGATAGTATATGGTATCTATGTAATGCACAGTTATGAAAGCAATGCATGAGAATTAATACTGTTTGCATTTTCAATGTGACTCCTGGAACGACTAAAGAGGACAAAGTGCTGTGAGTGCTTTATGCTCAGACAAGGTTTTCTGACTGATACACTGTGTTGGCAGCCATCCCATTATTTTTCCTGTTTTCTCGATCAAGCTCCTCCCACTCACGGATGCTGATCCGTCCCTCCTCTAGAATCATGTCCATTATTCTGGCCTTGCTGCTTGCCTTCTCCAGTGGTGCTCTGTGTCTGGACAAACTCAACATATGTATGGACGCAAAACACCACAAAACAGAGCCTGGCCCAGAGGGACAACTGTACCTTCAGGTGACAATGCAAATGTAGACAACAAAGATAGACTAAACTAAATTGTGGGATGCTTTGAGGTCTAGATTATTATGATGTCTAAAGTTTTTGTGCTTGCTTTACAAACTATAAAAAGGCTGAAAAATATAACAGAAAGAGATCCTTCTTTCCTCTTCTTCTTTCCAGTGTGCTCCTTGGCGTGAGAACGCATGCTGCACGGCCAACACCACCTCAGAAGCCCACAATGACAACTCCTACCTGTACAACTTCAACTGGAATCACTGTGGGCAAATGAGCGACCAGTGCAAGAAACATTTCATCCAGGACACTTGCTTTTATGAATGCTCACCACACTTAGGACCATGGATACAGGCAGTGTGTATATTGTCCCTTTGACCTTGAGTGTTTTTATGTATGTACGTACTGTCAACACTAGATGGCAGCACAGGAAAGTGAAACGTCTGACATGGTTTGAATATACATATACCATGAAAATGACCAGTTAATCAAGTATTATTAAGGAACTTTGTGTTATTTGTATACACAACTCTCTTCACAAAGTATAACAATACAACTGTTAGAGCAAGGAATCTGTTCCATGAAATGTTCCATTTGTGTTTTGATTGTGGACCATACAAACTGGCTAATTGTGCGCTTGTGCGCAGGTGGATCAAAGCTGGCGTAAGGAGCGTATCGTAGATGTGCCTCTGTGCAAGGAGGACTGCGAAAGTTGGTGGGAAGACTGTAAGAATGATTTCACCTGCAAGACTAACTGGCACAAGGGATGGGACTGGAGCTCAGGTAAGACACACACTCCATAAGACACCATTCCACCTTTTTTCTTGATCACCCATTCTATTTATATCAGTTTGTTTCACTCACGATTTATGTCTTTCCTTTTCATCCTCTCAAAGGGATTAACAAATGCCCCGAAGCCAGCAAGTGCAGAAAGTGGACTGAAGCTTTCCCCACTCCAAAATCCATGTGTGAACAGATCTGGTCCAACTCCTACATTTATACCACCCATTCCAAAACCTCTGGCCTCTGCATGCAGCTCTGGTTCACTGGGCCAAACCCCAACAAGAAGGTAGCCGAGTACTACCTAAACAATGCACAGCAACGCCCAAGCTTTGCCCTGACGCTGCTATTCATAGCTATCACATCTTTCTCTGTAACGATGTACTAAAATTATATCATTGACCTATCCTGTATCACTTTGGAGCAACCAATAAAAGTCACTTCCTGTCTTAAGTCTTTGTTGGTTGCATGCTCACTTTTCAGTCACTGAACTTCCTAATTGATAGTATCTGCTTTCCATGCTCATCAACAAATAGAGCAGTAGTTGTGTGCTTAGGAAAGTATAGCATATTGAGAGATCTGCGTGGATATGGAAAAATAAAATAAAAATAAATTTGCACATCTGGACAAGCCATGAAATGACATGCCACATGCTGTATTACTGCACAGCTCTGGGAGGACATTTCTCTTAAGTGCAGGCTATGGATCAGTTTAATAACCCCTTCATAACCTCAGAGACCAGTGGGGAAACTTTAAAACTGACCCCGGATCAGCATTGAGGGAAAACGTGTCTCTACAATGGGCCCCAGCGATCACACCATCGCATGACCACCAGCTAGTGGTTAGTGGGCTCCACTGCTGGGTAATTATGGGGTTCCAGTCCCCTGTGTGTGCGTGTCTGTTCGTGACAGAAAAAGTAAAAAGAAGGAGCGAAAATAAGAATGTGTTAAAATTTGTGTGACTATGTGTGTGTATGCCATTGCCACGTCTGAGTGTGTTCTGTCAAGTCTGTGAATACGTCTTGTCACTTTTTAGCTGGTGTATCCGCTAGATGTGTGACATGGTGTATAATTAACAATTTTCCTACACTTTGTACTTTGTAACGGAGGCCTGACATGATTAATTTAATAGTTTAAAAAAAAAAGCCATAACTCATGCCGTCAATAGTAACTTAATGTTTTGGCCTGAACTTATGACCGTGATCAGACATATCAAAGACATATCAAAGTGTTTCTAAGGCTGATAATAGCACCCTACTTGATGGTGACACTGTATGGTTTAACAGCTCAGCCTCTGTACTTCATCTCAGCCTTTCCTCTCTCCACTTCTGCATAAGATAAATGCACAAAATAGCAGTACTCTTGACCTTAAGCATTACTTTACTACTACATAACATATTTCTTCCACTATAAGCATAACAAAGAATACATAATATTTAACCTGAGCGCAAATGAAAGAAAATGATGCACTTCCTGGCAGCAAAACCATGAAAAGAACCCTTTTTTAAATCTTAGTGCACTGATATTTGTCATTTCATAAAGCTGATTCAACAACCACGTGCTCTCCTAACTGACCAAGTGATTGAAATGAAGCTAACAGATGCATATAGCGCAGCTCTAACTGTAAAGCATTACAGTGGAAATATTCTGCTTTGAGGTTATGTGTCAGTGAATGGAACAGAAAACACACACATAAAGACTAAAGGGACTGCACTAAATGTATGCAGTTGTCTTCGACAGTCAAGAAAGTGAAACTGAAAAGAGGCTGGCTGCTACACACAAGACGGTGATCCATAGCAGACCTCAAACTACACCACGAAGTTCTTCAAGAAACACAAGTATCTAGTGCGTCTAATCACTAAAAATCTGTGGGTAGACTTCAAACATGCTGCACATACAGCACAAGACTGTCTGAAAAATATGTCAGCCTGCAAGAAGAGAGCGTGTTAAAATTCATTTATCAGGAATAGGATGACTCTTTGCTGACTACAAAAAGCCTTTGCAGTCTGTGATATTGATCCAAGGAGAAGTTGTTGACTTATCAATTGTATGCTAATAATATTACTTTAAAGACTTTTCAATACTCATCCAAGTGGCTTCTTCAGTTCCAGTTGCATTTGGTTCTGATTGTTTTTGGATGTACCATGACCTGGATGACTGAAAAATATGAGGTTTCCACGCAGTCCAGTGTAACCTCAGTAAAGTGGTCTAAAGCAATTTTTGTCATCAAATAATCTCAACAGTATCGTAGTATACAATGTCCTCACCCTTAAAACGTTGTGTATTCACCAACTGTCCATCCATCAATATTGGTTTTGGGCGTATAATGGGTATTACTGGTCTGTGATGTTGCTGTGGTCTTTTAGTCTTGTAACAATGGCGGCAGACAATTATGGTAAGATGCAAAAGACGAAAATATGCAAAAATAGTTATTTGTGAGACATTTGCTGACAAAGTGGCTTTATTATAAAGAAACATCTTGCAATGCACTTTTATGATGTGAGCTTGCAGACGTTTTGTTAAGCCACATACTATTACAGCCTTTTACAGTCAGCTTACACACACACACACACACACACACACACACACACACACACAGACCTAGTGTGATGCTATAACCAGAAATAGCATTGGGGTGGCTGCTGCCCATGTGGCTATTAATACTCAGCTTTTCTGAGGTCATTGGCAATATACACCACCATGCCCAAATCTAACTGTCTTTCTTCCACTTACCTCTACCTCTACCTACCTCTACCGCTCTTTCTTTGTGTGTGTATCCTTACCACATTTCAGGAGTCAGACTTTTTGGGAGCAGAGGAAAAAATGAGAATAATGAGCAATGATCTCTAAACGCTGGGTTACTTGTTTCCTGTGGTTTGCCAGTCTGGCCCCTAGGTGGACAATTATACCTTGTGGGAGTGTGTGAGTGTGTGTGGTCTGGAAAAGAAGAGGATTGTATAAATGGATTGGAGCTTGTGTTGAGAAATTTTTGCAACCTGGCCTCCCCTGGGCTACAGGTCACAGTGTCACTCAAAGAGGAAAGCTCTCTGGCTTTAGTCAAATCTCTGAGCAGGTAGCCAATGACAAGCAAAACTTGAAAATGCGTTTTGCTTGTCATTGGTAACGTTTTGCCTATATGGAAGCCGGGTTTGTTATGCATAAAAATAATAAATGGTATAAGCTTTCATATGTTAATTCCCACAAGATATTGGACTTTTAAAAACTTTTATTGGTCACTCCAACAAAAGGGGAAATTGGACTTTATCTTCGTGAGTGGTGAAGTATTCTGATCTTTAAGTAAAATTAGAAACAACACTGTGAAAATAGGAAGTTACATTTAAAGTGCTACTAACTTCAACATGAAGACAAATTATGAGGAAAAATGACTGATTAATGTTGCAGGTTGTCAATGTGCAACTAATTTGAACTACTTCATAGAATTTTGTATGGTTCAGTCTATAACAGTGCATTATGTTTTATCATGTATTTTATGCAAACGTTATGCAAACATGCATGTAATAGAAGCGGAGGTAAAAGTATAATATTTCTGTTGTAGAACAGTGAAGAAGAAGTTTAAAGTTGTATGATATTAATACACCTCACACTTGTGTAGCCGACGTGTTAATGCTAAATTCCACGCTCTTGTTTATTAGTCCGTTTGTTAAAATTCCTTTATTTCTCCTTTACAATATCTATCTTCAATTTTGTTAATAAGATCTAAATAAATTATAACAGGAAATTAACGCAACTTTGTCTACTCCAATAAAGTATCTCTATGTAAATTTATCAACAATCTCTTTTATTTTGTAAAACCTGACCGGACGTGCTACATGTTGACACTATGTCGGGGTGACGAGGCTCGTCCCCGCTGTTTCTGCCCGGTCTCCAGTGTGGATTTACATACCCTGATTTCCGTGGGACTGGGAAGCGAGAAAGGAAGAGGGCTGTTAGCCTTTCAGGAACTCAAGGGAGAGCCGCGTTAACTTCACGAATTAACAACTTTATTTTCTAACCGTCGGTTCACTCGCGCCTCCAGAACTCCGTCGGAGTACCGTTTACTTTTCTCCGGGCTCACCGCATTACTCCTGCTCGATTAACTTGGAGCAGGGTTTTCTTTACGTAGAAGACGGAAAGCGGCTTGACTTGAACCCGTTTTGAAGGGCTGTGGCCATGGCCGGGGGTGGTGGAGGTGGCGGCGGGGTTTCTCCGTTGGGGCCCGCGCCGCCGATGTGGTATCACCGGGACCTGAGTCGAGCTGCGGCCGAGGAACTGCTTGCCCGGGCCGGGAGAGATGGCAGCTTCCTGGTGCGGGACAGCGAGAGTGTCAACGGGGCTTACGCTTTGTGTGTACTGTAAGGAACTTTTTACTTTTACCTTAATTGTTTCATCTCAAACTGTGCTTTAAGTTAACAGCTAGCACGCATGCCCCCGGGGAGTCTTTTAAAGACCCTGCGTAGCTTTTAGAAGCTGTTTAAAACTTTCCAGCAGCAAATTGGTACCAAAGTGTAAAGGTTTCAGCCGTTTGTTTACTTTCTCTTGTGAGTGGGAGAGAGAGACTGTCTGCCCAGCAGTGAGACTCCAGCATGGCACACAACTTTAGGGCTGTCCTTGTCTGCCTTGTGTCTGATGTGGTCGCCTGGAGCTCGGCATGTTTTTTTACAGGGCTCTGTTCTGCAGTCAGCCTGCGGCCTCTGAGCAGTGGCACATTAAAATGAACGGCCCTGGAGGTAAATATAAGCGTCTATGGGCTGGTGAAG
Organism: Chelon labrosus; assembly: GCF_963514085.1. Classification (NCBI taxonomy): domain Eukaryota; kingdom Metazoa; phylum Chordata; class Actinopteri; order Mugiliformes; family Mugilidae; genus Chelon; species Chelon labrosus. Next base: position 2,225,922 of record NC_140346.1, read on the forward strand.
CTCTGCTGATGTTTTAATGAAGGCCCAGTTAAAAGATCAGAAGCAGCAGGCTTATCCTCTCAGTATAATCATAAGAAAGCAAGGAAAGTTCAGGCTCTTTCTGTTTAGAAGGGGGTATGGCATCCATCTGAATCACTCAAGTGTTTATTTAACTAGAAAAACCAACAACCACCATTGTCTTGAGTAGTATTCATTTAAAAAAAAAAAAAGCTCATATTTATACTTTGTTCACCCGATGATAAAAAATAAGGAAGCTTTAGTTAGCGTTCTGTACTCATGGCAATGACCCTGACTAGTCAAATGAACCGTGGAATAGGGATGTTAGATTTGTAAAGCTACAAATTGAAAAAATGGTCACGCCCACAGTAAGTTAAACAGATGCATAGACAACAACAGATGCAGGAAATAAAAGGCCCATGCCATGTACTCTGACACTGACTCGACCTACATCCCCTATCTGATAGTTTACCCCATGATGACTTCAGTATGCGTTTTGTTTATGCACGCACACCAGCAGTACATAATTTATGAACTATGTGAATGTATTAAATTGCCAACATCTTTTTATGTTTTTATTACAGCTGGAACAATTAGGTTAGGTGTTTGAAGAGAAAATTGGTTAGCAGCTGTTTTAATAAACTCCATCTCAAAATATGAAACTCACTTGCTGAGTTTTCTTGAAGACATTTCGCTTCTTATCCAAGTACCAGAGTACCCAGTTCTGATCCAAGAAGCTGCTGGGATGAGTGTGTGAAATATCTTCAAGAATACTCAACAAGTCCAGCTGCCTTTTTTTGAGCTTCGTCTGCAGATATAACATGACCTGGATGACTGAGATGACAGAATTAATTACAGTGGCATTGCAGATTGATGTGACGCATGATGCTGAAAATGTATTACATGTGGTAGTGAGGAAAAGAAAAGAACAATATTGTACATAATGTTTACCGTCAGTGTTTCTAGTTTCAGCTCTCCTCCCTACTGAAGTGGGAGGAGTTGTACACTTTATTGGTCATTGGTAGGAAAGACGCCCTGTGGCGTTCTGTGTTGGTCGTCGGTAGTCTCAGTCTACAGTTAAATGTGCTCTGGTTGGACTCTTGTTTGGCGTGCAGGGGGTGAGACGCATTGTTCAGAATACTGAGAAGTTAACTCCGCATACTCTGCTCTTCTTGGGCTCTCGGAAACTGTGGCTACATACACTCACTTGCCAATTCAGTAGATACACTAGTGAAAATGAATGCATTTTAATATAACAGTCCTGCACTAAATCTTAGCTTCAACAAGGTTGTGGTTTAACATAACTGAGAGAGCTGTTGATTCAACTGTGTTTTCATTTTAGAGGCTGTGGTTTGTAGAACTATTGAATTGTATTGTGTTGTACTGACACATGTTTATGTTATTTTGACCACCCCATTATAGTCAGTGGGCTAGGCTTAAAAAAAGAACCATTTTAGTGTTTAATTCAATCCAGTTTAACAGCACCACAAACTACATTCTCCAAAAATGATCATACAGTTGTACCACCTTTCTGGCTCTCTTACAATATAAACTGAACATTTTAACAGTCATGAAAGAGGACATAGTGCAGGACTGTTACATGAGAATGCAATTATTTTCACTGGTGTACCTAATGTTTGGGTAAGTGAGTGTAAGTAATACAGTATTTTGTATTCTGAACTCTCTGTCATGTAAAATAATTACTGCTGTTGTGATGCGTCCACTTTCTTTTAGTGTACAGTCCAGGACAAACAGTGGTGATGATATTCATTCCTCATTCATCTCTGGATGCACTAGTCATTCAGTAGGTCATCCTGTGGCTAACAACATTCCTGACATCATTCGTTTCCGGGTTTATTCCCACCCCCACCTCTCCCTTCCTCTCCCCTTTCACCTTTCACATCGTGGACTTTGTTTCATCTCAGAAAGTTTTAGTTAAGGAAGACTTTAGGTGCACAGTCAACTTTACAGGTTTCTGTCCCCTTTTCAATAAATGATCAGTGCAGTGGTAACTCTCCATCTACTCAACTCCTGTACTTAATTACAATTTTGAAGTACTTGTACTTTTCTTTTATGCTACTTTATACTTTTGCTTTGTACTCCACTATATTTATTTGACAGCTTTAATTACTTTTAACATGGATATTTTTCACAACAAATAATATAGAAAGCTTTTAAAATACAACATAGTCTTAGTCCTTAAAGCAGTAATTTTTTAAACATTTTTGCCCTCTTATTTTCCTCATAATCACACCAATTAGAGAAAAAGTCAAAAATCTGAAAGCAGATTTGTGTATCAGAACTTTTCTTCTTTCTTCCCACATTAATCATCGCACAACCCATGGGATTTATCTGCGGTCTCCGTATATAAAAAACTTACATAAAGTAATTCAAACCTCCAGCATCTACAACATGCTGCTTACTTACATAGTGATATTAATAATATAATCATGCCATATGTATATAATAATACTTCAGTCAGAGGGACCAAAGAAGGACATTTATGCTTCAACTATATTTTGCTGCTAATACTCATGTCATTTTATATAAGTAAGACTTTTCTATGCAGGACTTGGGACTTGACTTTTCCAATGCAGTATTAGCACTTTTATGTGAAGAATCAAAATACTGCTTCCAGCATTGCATCACCAACATAGGGCCCTCTAAATTTTATTTGGCACAGTTCATATTGATTTATAGTAGTAATAGAGCAGGATTCAGCAGTTAATATGGACTGAAACAGCTACTGTCATCAATGATAAACATTTAATTTGAGCTCTCACTGAGTGTTTCGATACATTCAGTAAAACAAGAGTGACACAAATATATTACCACTATACAGATTTTTAAATAAGTAGATTTAATTGGAGATAATAAATAAGAGAGGTGTTTTATAACATGATTTGTTCATGACAGATTGTAATTCAGTACTCATTCTGAAATGCAAGATTCAAAGTCGTATATCATTATAAGGATATTTATTATGTACATTAATTACCTTTGAAAGTGGAGGGTGGTATTTGAAGGTGGTACTGGGTATCTAAACAGTGCTGAATTTGTCAAGTTTATAGTGTGAGAAAATAGATTATTCAACTCTCCTAGTGAGAAGAGGATATGCACCGATTACTCAAACATTATTTGTAAGGCACACATTTTATTGTCAGCTTGTCATAAGATTTTCCTGTCAGTAAAATATAGATCACTACAGGTGTGAAAAGGTTTGAACCACATTGTTTTCGGTCGTTGACCAAGTGTGGCATCCTGGTGGCTAAGGTCCTCTTGATTTCCTTTATCTCGTACCCTCCTGAGCACAGTGCTGTCACCTAAAACCACTAAAACCAACTTGTAAACTTTGTAGTATTTTGTGTATGAGTTATTTTCTTCTTGCCGTCAAGATGAAAATAGAAGATTACAATTTGATTTCTAGTGAACTCTGCCCGACAGGTTTTGCACACAGAACCACATGATGACACTGTGATAGCTTAGCACATACTTGTGTAAATGTGGTGATTTAATGGTCTGGCTAATTAGGCTATGCTTCCTCATTTGAACTTTGTGGACTTATTTAGGCCCCTGTCTAATAAACATACTCAAGGTGTATGTTTTGTTGTAACCTGAACTTGGTAACTAGACTCTTTAAGTTTGCAGTCATGACTTTCGTACAGGGATGTGTGTACTTCCTTTTTGAGGGCTTCAGTGGCACCAGTGTGTTTAGGAAGTGTTTCCACTCTTGTTGTGGGATTCACTTTTGAACCTGTCTGCAGACTTTTCACTTCCTCTTTGTGCACATTTGAGTCTGCACACTTTGGGTTTTGTGTGTCGGGCATTTAAATAGCCTCAGTTTTGCAAGCAGTGGCAACATTGACCTGCCTGCCATTTAGACTTTTTTGATTTATTACTAGTTTTTAGACACATGATGCTAACTATCATGTGAGACTACATGTTTTCTGTTTTTGCTGTCAGGGATGTTCTGTAGTATTAGTGCAGCGCGTCTTAACATGTCAGAGCTCAGGCAGCCTCTGTTTCTCTGTGTGTTTGAGACCTAGAAAAAAAAAACATTTCTCACCAAGAAAAAGCTGTGTTGTATTTCCTTGACTTTTTTTTTTTTTTAAATAAGCTTTTTTTGTAAATCAACCATTTTTGATAGAAGCTCTGAAGTAATTTCGTGGCATGGAATGGTTTACATTTTAGTCTGTGTATACATTTGACGATATGGCTGCTTTTCTATGTGCTGAGATATTTTTCACAAAGGTGGTTTGTGACATAAACTTAAGTGGACTTGTTGTGCTTTTCCTTATTTTGATTTCACATTAAATGTGGCCAAAATGAACATCATATGGGTAACATAAAGTAACCACAAAAGAAAAACTATCCAAGTGTAGCATGCCTGCAAAGTCATGCATAAGACAACAAGTCTGGCGGGTTAGTGTATGAACACATAGTGTATGAACACATTCTTCTAGTAGATAACTGGTCAGGTGTTTTGTACTTCAGACAACGGCTATTGAAACTGAGCAGATGGAGTTAATAAATGCTGATCAACTGTTACTTTCACTGAAATCATTGCAACACAGAGAGTAAATAGAGAAGAGCAGATGGTGTGTAGGGTGCTGAACAAGGGCAAATTTACTGTGCTTGGCCGACTGCTGAGAGATGTGAAGGAGGACGTGCATTCTGAACCAACCACATGTTTTGTGGTCTATGTCGCTGTGACGGGTCAAAGTGACTTGGGACAATAAATCCGGCTGAATGTAATATTCAGAATCATCCTCTTGTAATGACTGTTGGTGTAGATGTTTGTGGTGTCCACTTTCCGGCTCCAGACTGAATGTGGTGTCAAACATGTGTCCAGTATGCAGATTAGTTTTTCCTAAAGCCTGCCAGTCAGAAGGAATTGGACTTTGTGGGAGGTTGGCTTTAAAGACAGCTGATATGGCCCATTTTCACACAGAGGTTGAACTGATGAGCTGGATAACAAACTGTTTGAGATAAATAAAGATTTTTTGAACTGTGATTCACACAGAGCAACTTTAGTAGAGTACCAGAATAAAAATATGGAACTGAAAATGAGAGTAAAAATTGCCCTCTGATGTCAAAAATATAAGGATACTGATCAGCACTTCCTTTTATAATGTCCCTTTGTCAAATGTTATTAAGCTAAAAATCCCTCTTAAAATGAATCCTGTTCAAAAGAACAGGAAAATAAGAACAATAGGAGTTCAAATATTTCATGCTTTTACTGTAATCTGCAGATTGGAACTGGCCTTGGGCACCAATGTTGAATAAATTATGATACACACAATATTTTGGAATAGATGCATGCATGTGTTGCAGAAAGTATTAAGTATTAAGATACCAAAGTCTTTCTACAGTATGAGACGGCAGGTGCAAATATACAAAGGCATAAAAATCTAGTACTACACCAATGGTATGACTCACTTAGAGCTCTCAAATCAAAAAACATGGTCTGAGTCTGGGATTACAGACAGACAGTTTAAACCCAAAAGGACTGTGGTCATTTTTTAAGATGGCTGGCGCTGGCTGTTTGCTAAGCACCTTAAACAAACACTTGAAAAATTGTGCAAGTGTACAGAGGAGAACTGGTGCTTGAATTTGGTTTTGTATTGATTTAATTTAGTTATTTTTTTATTGATAAATTAAAAATATTCACATTTTTTGAAAGAATCCTCACTTTAATTTTAGTTCTTCCTAAAATGTTTGTGCTCTATTTTTTTTTTTTTTGTGTATAGAATAATGTCAGGAAATGAATCAGATTGGAGTGTTTTTATATACATACATTATTGGTGCCAGGACAGATCTGACCATCTGCACTTTGTGGAGTGTGGGAGTACACAATGACTAAGACGGACAGAGTGGAATATGAGAGTCAGATTTACCTGCTGATTAATGGCAACAACTACGTTTTGCCGCAATAGCCTACTGTACGAGTTAGTGTGTTGGTGGTGTGTATTGTCTGGACGAGGAAGAGGAGGTGGCACGCTGAACAAACAGGACAGAAGGAGTCAGTGAAGTAGTCATCACCCTCTACACAGGCCTCTGTTGACAACACACATGCTCTGTATACATTTCTCTATCCCACAATAAACCTCCCCGTCCTTCTCCGTCTCCCTCCCCCTGTTAACATTGCAGCTACTGAAACAATAGTATTTACTCCACAGGCCTGCAGAGAATCCCATCAGCTGCCAACAGGAAAACAAACACACACACACACACACACACACACAGACGCACATACACATAAACACTGTACACTGCTGCAACGCCTGTGTATGGATTTTGTGCCCCTCGACCTACAATAAATTGTGTTTATAATGTGACGGGATTAAATATGGATATGGTTTTAGAGGCCAGATAGACAAAAGAGAAATTTCACCCTGCTGACTGTGTTTACTGCTCGACATGGAAAGTCAGGAGCAAATATTTACCTTGTCTATACCGTTTGCCCAGGCTGATATCTGTAACTGTTATTAGCAACTGTCTGATGAATGTGCTGTATATAAATCAATTAAACATGAGAGCTTCTGTTCAGGGTTTTGTGAATGTTTATTTTACATAATGTAAGTTGGACATATATTCAGTTCAGTGCTCAGGCCTTTATTTCATCTCTTCTTTCCTCTGTTATATGTTTTGGCATTAAAACCACTACAGCAGGAACCGGTGATAAGCAGCATGTAATACATATGTAGGAAAGGTTTCCAAATGCTCTGGAACCTGATTATTATTACAAATTATTACTACAAATCACAAATCTATGCAGTGGTGTGTCAGCACATTGTGGAATAGTGGAAATTTTGATATGATTTTCTGATGCCATCAAGAATTAATAATGTAGGCCAACCCATTTTGCTATGATTGCCATTCCGAGCCGATTGCCATTGAGCCCTAATCAAATCGGTGAATCCAGGTTTAATGACCTATTGTGGCCCATCCTGGATGTAAAGAACATGAAAATATAATTAGTTGCATCACCAATCTAAAGTGAAATGAGACCCTTTTGCTTGAGTCCAGCATGCTTAATGTGTTATTCCTGTTCAAGTTTGTTTGATATTTGGGATAGTAATTTTAGATTTTATTCCAGTCCATGTTTTAGTTCCTGTCGGACACTGACCTGGAAAAACCGGAAGAACAGCTGAGTAGTCAGAGCAGCATGGATTTATCCTTTCCTCCATTTATACACTCACATACTGCAAATAAACCGTGTTGAAGCAGAAGTAAAAGCATCAAATTAGTGTTTTGCATAGGCTGCCAAGCTAACGCCTTCACTTCTGAACAGGCCCAAGCACATACACCAATGGACATAAACCACATTGTTTGCTTGGTATATTGAAAATTTTCTAGCCGGTCCACTGAACCCACATAAAGTCCAGACATGAAAATCGTTGCACTCCAGCTTGTGGCTGCAGGCGTGTCGTTACGGCTGGGCAATGTCAGAGCATTGATTTGCGACTAGTTGTTAAAAAGAAAGGTTACGGTTCAATTAAAAATGCATTTCCCACTCTGAAGTTTGATGCACAGATGTTTAATGAATGAAATGCACCACGGATTCTGGAAGAGATTCATCTTCATCACCATTTCAATGTTTTGTGGTGTTTTTGTGTTTCTTCTGTGTTTCTAGTCTGTATTATCACTGTAAAGTTGTAATGTAAAAACACTGGATTCAGCTCTGTTCGATGTTACTGTATTACACACACAACTGTGACAGACAGCAACAGGTTGAGTCTCTACAGTATCTAAACCCCCCCTCACTCTCATGCATACAAACACCACTATCCACTGAAGTCAAGTTCAAGTCTGGAAACGTCAGACTCATTTTTGTGGAGTCTAACCATTGTCTAAATGTTGTTACTTCTTTTTTTTGTCACTTGTTTCTCCTTCTGTTTTTCATTTCGATTCTGGCCATCTTCTCTCTTTTTTGATGTTGATGTTTCTGTCTGTTTCTTTTTCCGCAGTTTTCAGAAGCACGTCCACACATACAGAATCCTCCCAGACGAAGAAGGATTTCTGGCCGTTCAGGTACAGAAAAGACACACGTACTTTCACACTCATGCTGCAGAAGCAGCTGTCAGGAGGAGATGCTTTTGTTGGCTCTGATCTCTCTCACTCACACTCGCACACCAACAGCAGCCTCTTTGTGTCATGTGCCCAACAGCTGTGAAGTCCCTGCAACCACCACCAGCCTCACACACACGACAACATGGTGCTTCAGGCCATGTGGCCACATCACAGATGTCTGTCTCACTGATTTTTGCTGCTTAGCTGTGACAGTAAAAAAATAAAAAATTAAAAAATTAAAATAGAAGGGAAATGTTGCTTCCTGGAAGTGAAGTTGTTTGCCCCCAATGTTTACCAATGGGGTCTTCCTGCTTTGAATGTTAAGTAAGCTACTAGGCAGTTACATAACACTAAATATGGAACAATAGGGGCCACCAGAAAACATGACGACTTGTAACAGAGGAATTTGGATGTAATTTGGATGTAATTTGGATGTAATTGTTGTGTTTGTTTGGGAAACAACATTCCTTTATTTCCTCTGTCTCTTGGCGTATCCCTCTCTGTTTGTCTTCCTCCCTCCCACTCTCAGACGTCTCAGGGCGTTCAGCCTAAGCGGTTTAAGACGCTGCCAGAGTTGGTGTTATTGTATCTACAGCCTAGCCAGGGTCTGGTCACCACTCTGCTTTACGCCGTGGACAGAGAGGAGACAGCTATCACTGATGACAGGGACTATTCAGGTAACTCAAACAAAGCCAAGCACACAATAGCAACAGCCTTCTTCTTGTCACATAGTAACTCTGCTTTTCTGTGATTGGTAGATGGAGAGGATGAGAAACCTCCCCTCCCCCCTCGCTCTGCTTCAACCTCCACTCCCCCTGGACCAGATACACCCACAGAGAGGTATAAAGTTTACATGAAAACACATTTAATTGTGTCCTGATTACAGTTAAATGGAAGCACTAAGGGTCACAGGACATCTGCAAGCCTTCTTAACCATCACGTTAACCATCTAAGACACACACACAGAGGAAGGATTGCTTCACTGTGAATGTGATTATGTCATAGGGTAGTCAAGCACATGAAATGGTAACAAGAGGTTATACTTGAACACATGTGCCCCCCTGTCCTATGCCATATACGCTAATGCACAATGCCACATATACACGCACACCCAACGCGATATGCTCCGCCCTACAAATGTGCCCCCCTCAGAATGCATAAAGAAGTCAAACCACATCCTCCTGGAAACCACATTGCTCGCAGATGATTAAGTGGGACTGTGCTTAATATGTGCACACAGACCTGTGTAGTTCAGATCTGTGTAGATGAATCAACTAAGGTCAGTTTTTTCACTCAGACTAAGTTATATTTAAAGAGAATTAGGAAATTATATTTGGTAAATGGTCAATGGCCTTGCTTTTATATAGCGCTTTTCTACCTATTGGTACTCAAAGCGCTTTACAGTCACAGACACATCTACCCATTCGCTCCCACAAGCACACACACATTCACACACCAGTGCCACGCACTGGGAGCAACTGGGAGTTCAGTGTCTTGCTCAAGGACACTTCAGCATGTGGCACATTCCAGGGATTGAACTGCTAACCCTACTTAGGGTTAGCAGTTCAAGTACTTTTCTTTCTTTCAGTACTTTTCTTTCTGTCACTGTCATTTTTTATTTGTCATGCAAAGAAGGATAAATTCATCCATGGAAATCAGCGGTGGCCATAAGCCACCAAAATGAGCACAAAATATGTCTTCAGGAGAAGTGAAGGAACAAGACTTCATTATGGATCATATTAAAGGATACTAAATGCAGAAATTTCTGCTAGTAAAGAACACTTCAGGTAAAATTAACTGTAAAAACTAAATAAAGAAGCGTGTTCGTTTATTTGGTCAAAAGATTTTAGTATATTTAGCTCAGAGAGAAGTCTTGTCATATCATACTACAACAATTCTGAAACAATCTATAATTAAAGTTCTTCGAAAACTGTTGGATTATAGTTGGTTGGACAGGTACAGGTGGCACTCTGCCAGCTCAGTTAGTTAAAGGGTGTGTGTCTGTGAGTGCCAGGCTTGACCGAAGTTAACGTAGAGGAAGTATGTGATTATAAAAAAAAAAACTCAACTGCACAGATGCACTATGCATACACTCACACGCACCCAGTCCTGATCCTGTCCAACTGGAAATATTTTACAATTTGATTCAAAATCCTGGGAGCAAAACCACAAGTTGTTCAAACAAGTTTTTTTATAAGATGAAAATGAAAATATAATCTATGTGGGCAGTGCGGCCTGTCTCAGTTCAACGCCTCATTCATTGTCAATAAAGCTTCTTTTGCTGGTATATTTAGAGCATGTAAACCCATACACCTTATTTAATCATTTCATTTGGTTTGAAGCAATATTGTTTGCATGAAGAAAGCTACTGATGTCGTGCGATTACATGCATATAGTAAGGGTGGTGAGGAAAGCTCACTTTATTTGGACTATTTGGATTTTTTCTAGCGCTCCAGCAGCTAACGGCCTGAGCACCATCTCCCATGAGTACCTGAAGGGCAGCTACGCTTTGGACCTTGAGGCAGTCAAACAGGGAGCCTGCTCACTGCCTCATCTAAACAAGACACTAGTGGCCTCCTGCAAACGCCTTAATGGGTAAATGTCTATAGACACACATATTCCACAGACACATATCCTATTATCTGTACATATTCTGCAAAGTTGTTCTTGTATATCTGTGCATCGTTGAACTGACAGACTATTTAAAGATTTACAAGAATCAGCTTGCAGAGCTGCCTGCTTCCTCAACTTGTCTCTTGTTTTGGTCACCGTGACACATGTTTCACATTCAAATATTGTGCTAAGCAACCAGAAATATCATTGTGTTAAAAAATGTGGCAGACAACAACTGAATCACGTGCTTGTCAATCATCTTTTAGTACTCTATGAGCCCAAAAAGCACACACAAATGTTGTAAAAATGTGTTTCCCTATACATAGATTTAGATGAAGAGGAAAACATGAGTTGGAGAAGGAAACTTTGAGACAAAAAAAAGTTGTGAATCTCTTTCTTTGTCCCCAAAATAGGGAAGTGGATAAAGTTCTGTCTGGTCTGGAGATCCTGTCTAAAGTCTTTGATCAGCAGAGTGCTTTTATGGTCTCCAAGATGATCCAGCAGGTACACACCTTTAACTCTGTGTATGCGTGTGTGTGGAAGCAACTATTACCTCCAGCTATTTCACTACTTTTTCTTACATTCACACAAAATATACTGAGTCCCGACAGTCCTAGAAATGTGGCAACAATTAGAGACGCTGAATAATTAGTGTCTCTTAAGTATTTTTGTGGATCAATTCTGTTCATGGGTTTCACCAGGTCCCTTTCCACAGGTGTTTAAAATCAAGCACCTAGATTATGAATGTAGACTGCATGGTGCTTGATTAAAACACCTGTGGAAAGGGACCTGATGAAACCCATGAATATGTAGATCCCAGTTTATACTGTACGCTAATCTTACTCAACACTCTCAGTTTCAAATACAAGAAATGTGCATTTATCTTGACATTAATCTGTGCGATAATATTCATCAACTGCTAGTTTTGCTTCCTCAAAACGATAGCCTAAATTCCAACATCTATTGCATTTGCTGTAAACTTTGACACATTCAGTATTGCTCACTCTATATATGGTGCTTTGTACACGAGACATAATTTTCTGAAGTAACACGTTGGTATCCCGTTATATAATAATGGTCCTTGTACACAGAGCAGAAAGGAAGATTAAGAAACAAGTGATTCAACAGCATGTCTACTGTGAGACCGTAACACACGGAAATAACACACACACACACACACACACACACACACACACACAAATGTGCTTTGAAGTACAGTGGGTGTCATGAAGAAAAGCTTTTTTCTCAAGGGTCTTCTGAGGTCAGGTGAGGTAGATGCAGTCACGCTATAGTCATACATCTAGAAACAATCTGCTTTTGTCAAATTGGTAATGATCTTAACAGTTGTAGATTGTTGTCTTCTTCTTTTAAAGGGAGTGCTGTGGGTCCTTGGAAGTTATGTTTTTGATACATCTTGTTTTTATGTAGATTTCTGTAAATAAAAAGAGGTTTTAAAAAGAAAAACTCCTCAATTAGCCACAGCATTGGAAATGAATACGATACTGTTGTTGTAGTATCTGTTTTAAGTGCTGATGTGAGTCCAGGAGCCACTTTAGTCACCAAGCCCACACTAACATGTAGTTTTATGTTTGAATAAAAACTGATTTGTGTACACACAGACGGACTGGTTCTGCAGCCTTGAGAACAATCCGTCAGACACGTTGTAATTGTCAGATGTCAGTGTTTGCTGTGCATTTTACAAGCCTGGCTGAAATGCATAATTACAGTAAGCCATTTTCAAAATTGGGGTCATTAACTTTGCCTTTTCTCCATCAGTCAGTGAATCAGGGTGGAGACCAGGAGTTGGAGAACCTCGTGACAAAGCTGGCTATCCTAAAAGACCTGCTGTCTTCTATAGAGAAGAAGGTATAGACATACTGCATCCAGTCATGTGATCACGTCTGCTCTTGCTGTTTTATTGTTTGTCTTCATGTCTGTGTAAACACAAACACACAGTCTGATGTTTGGAGGTGGTTAGTCTAGATAATCCCTTTGATATGATGGATCATCTGTGTAGAAGCTGTGCTGCCTCAAAGAGACGCAGATGGAAAGAGACGGTGTCTTAGCCATTTATCTATCCATTGGCCATTATTACATTATGTGTAATAATAATATAAGCTGTGCAGCTTTAACATTGTGACAGTTTCTAGATCTTTTGTGACTTGTCTGCCTTTCTAACAACAGTAGAAACTGAAAGCTGAAAACAATTTGATATGTATTTATAGCATGGTCTGTAGGCATCAGTTCACGTCATGGTCGTTGAGTTCTACCACAAGATTTAGAAAGATCTTATCTGAAAATGTTTTCAGCTGATTACCCCTGAGGACAATTCCTGACACTTTAGAAGTAGATTTAACTTTTTCTTTTGCCACAGTTTTAAAATCAAAAAGTAACTAAATTAAAAAAGGAATTTTTTGTGACTCTTTGATTAAGGAGTGGTTTTACTTCCAGCACAGTAAACCTCACTAATTAAAATTTCATTTGTAATTAAAGTGTCACCAGCCATGTTTATAGTTATACTGTTTCTATTTCACTTGTAAGGAAGGGCTTCAGCTTGCCTAGGGAGGAAATGGCCTCAGTGCAGTCAAGCTGCATGTCGGAACACATGTGATGGCACTGACTCCACCTTCTCTGCTACTGTTAGATCACATCCAGGAAATGGGAAACCTATGTCATGTTGACACAAACACTGAGAGTGAAAACATTACAGCTTGTCTGATTGTGTCTGTGCATCTTTTCTTTTCCTTAGGTGTCTTATTTCTTTTTACCTCTTTCATTATTATTATTGTTGTTGCTCTTTTTTAATACCTTTTCCATATTCCTCTGCCCCACTCTCTCTTTGTCGCTTCAGGCCCTAAAAGCTCTACAGGACATGAGTTTGTCCTCTCCATGCTCCCCTCCTCCTCTCTCCATGCGTCACAGCAAAGCCATTCCTGTGCAGGCCTTCGAGGTACAAACACATGCACACATATTTATTTGTGGTCATCTCATTGCAGGGTGATGCAGGTTTGTATTACAGCAGGACTGATCGTGTTGACCTTTACAGAGTCAGCTAAGGACTGAAATTATTTTTTACCTTTTATTTCATCAGCAAAGAAAGAATGAACCAATATTGACACAGACACTCACTATCCTCAAAGAAATTGATCGAAGTTCTCTTTTGTCAATTTGAGTGTGTATCTTGTTGTTAAACTTTAGATCCATTGTAGAGTCCTAAACGACTGCAGAGTTATTGCCCAGGAATTGAAGACAGGTTGAACCTACAATACAGTAAAGAGTTTGGAGAGTTGCGTATTCCTCAACACACAGCAGGATGTTCGCCAGTAGAGATGATGTGATACCAAAGGAATGCTTGTAATGCGCTTCCTTTCGCAGCATCAGGGATGTATTTATCATAAAAATAGCCAAGGATTTCTTTTGTTGGTTATAAGATTGTTGTGGTTTTATTTATAGAAATATACAAACTGCCTAAATTATGGACATAAGAGTGTGTGTTGAAAAGTGGGACATGGCGAGTGAGAGCATGTGGCAGAGTGGGAAGAAGAGAAGAATGATTTGAAATATTAGTTGTCAGCTAGGCCTGCATTCTCTGTGGTTTCTCCTTTCAGTAACTTCCTGTTGCACAGGAACAGAAATGTTTATTACGATGAGGAGACGCGTCACTTCAACCACTGACACATAGACCCTATCTCCACTTACCTGTTATGAGTCATAGTAAGAATGAATGTCTGTCTGCTGGTTAAACATTTGTTTGAAAAATACTGAGTCTAAAATCAAAGTTCCAGCCTTTGTTTCCTGTTAGGGGTGGCTGTGTTTAACTGACACACTCTTAATAGCACAGAAGCAGCAAGCTTGCTTGTAGCGTATGTATTAACAGCAGAGAGAGATTGTTGGCTGGTCCCCTGCTTTCATTTTGGAGACCCCTGGTGGTGATTTGAAAAACACACTTTATTAGGCTTACGCAATTTGTGTGTATGTATTTGTTTCCTGTTGTCCATTACAGGTGAAGCTTGATGTCTACCTGGCAGAGCTGACAAAGATAGGGAAAAGTCAGAAGTATACATTGTCTGTGGATGTGGAGGGAGGAAGGCTGGTGGTGATGAAGAAGATGAAGGACAATCAGGAAGACTGGACCACTTTCACACATGACAAAAGTGAGAATTACACTTACACCAAAGCTATAATGTTGCATCTTACTTCTACACCACAACCTGGCATACACCTCCACAGAAACCAAGTGTCGCAGCACCTGTTGCACCGTGTAAGCTCTGTGTAGACCAGTTGTGGGAGTATAACAAAGCTCAACTCTAACGCCTTTTATACATCACACACAAACCCAGTATTTTCTGAACTGTTAGATGAGCAATCTGTGTTTCCATAAGCAAATTATTGAGCAGGATTTAGACACCCAGATACTGACGCATCTCATATTGTGGTTAGTTATTTTCTGTGGGAAACAATGTAATGTGGCTGCTGCATTTCACCATTAAACCAGTTTAAATGGAAACTGCAAGAATATAAATGTATTTATGGATCCAAGCTTGTATTAATAAAAGACGTGCACTTGGAATCCATTTAAGATGCAGACATAAAAAATAGTGTTCAATGTAACTTTTGATACCATTTGTGTTGTATTTTTACATCATCTTATCTTTTTTGTCTTTGTTCTCCTTTTTGTAACTTTCTTCAACTCTCTTAATCTATTACTTGGCCTTGTTTTTCTTTCTGTCCCTGTTTTGACTCCCCACCTGTAACCCTCTGTCTGCCATCTGTCTGTCTCTCTCAGTACGTCAGCTGATCAAGTCTCAGCGAGTGCAGAATAAACTGGGCATTGTGTTTGAGAAGGAGAAAGATAAGAGCCAGAGGAAAGACTTCATCTTTGCTAGTGCCAAGGTCTGTACACACAACACCCATACACACACAAATTCCTACTTTCAAGACATAAGGAATGATGATGTGATATTTTATTGTTTGTTCAAACACCCACCTATAGATATTCATATCCAAACTGACGAAGAGACACTCTCCCAAATCCCTTTTTCTTATCACATGCTCCTGTATTGTGATTCACAGTCAAATCTATCAAATCAAATTTGATAGATATATACATGTTCTTTCAACACACACACACACACACACACACACACACATATATATATATATAACAAAGAGAGTGGTAAAAGAGAAACTTGTGCATGCATTCAAAATATTGTAACTGACTTTTGTTGCAGCTTCCACTCACTGATGTGTGTGCGTGTGTTTGTTTAAGAAGCGGGAGGCGTTTTGCCAGCTGTTGCAGTTGATGAAAAACAAACATTCCAACCAGGATGAGCCAGACATGATTACCATCTTCATAGGCACCTGGAATATGGGTAACACTTACTGTGTGATCATGCATTTGGACACAAACTATGGAAAAGTGTAAATGTATGTTAGATTTTTGATCAGGGATCATTTCAATATTTGCCTCTAGGTTCAGTGCCTTCTCCCAAGTCTGTGGCTTCATGGGTGTTGTGTCGTGGCCTCGGGAAGACTTTGGACGAGATGACTGTCACCATCCCTCACGATCTGTATGTGTTTGGAACCCAGGAAAACTCTGTGTGTGATCGGGAGTGGGTGGAGTCACTGCGTGCCATGTTGAAAGAACAGACTGAATTGGATTATAAACCGGTGAGGAAGAAATATTCCAGGAGCAATATGTTAAATATTTTTAGATTGTATTAGTGATGTTTGTTGATAGGTTTTTTAGAAGGTTTAGAAAACACTATAGCTGAAATAAAGACAGGGCTGTTTTTGCTGTGAATGCAGAAATGACGACTACAGGTTCCTCATTGTTTGTTGTTGTCGTCTGTAGATCGCAGTTCAGACTTTATGGAACATAAAAATTGCTGTGTTAGTGAAACCTGAACATGAGAACCGAATCAGCCACGTGGGGATGTCCAGTGTCAAGACAGGCATCGCCAACACACTGGGTAACAACAGTACTCTGTATACAAAATGTATTCTTTCTTCCCATTGTTTACTGTTTGGTTAAAACATTAATGATGGTGATGGAATAATGGAACAAACCCAGATCAAACCAAGATTGTAATTGTTTTTCTTTAACAGTGAGCTAAATAGTTGGAGGGTTATTATGCTATTTATGCATTATGCTCATTTTCACAGCATGATCAAAATTATTCTATATTCTTTTTTTCTGTAATATGATGATGATGATATTAGGCAATAACTCTAAAGAAATTACTGTAATAAAATCAGTTTCTTCTTTGTCTTGATGATTTTATAGGTAACAAAGGAGCAGTGGGAGTGTCTTTCATGTTCAATGGAACATCTTTTGGATTTGTAAACTGTCACTTGACATCAGGGAATGAAAAGATTGCCAGGTACCTTCTACAGTCTTACACACTCACCGTATGTGCCTCTAGGCTGTTTGTTTTAGATGACTGAACTCTATCCCCAACAGCAACCTCTGAACATCTCGATCAGCAACTTCCCATATCTTGTAACTCTCTTTAAAACTTTAACCATTTAACTATTGTACTCTGTAAAGAGGTACAAAACTCAATATTTAACTTTTCTTCTGTGGCTACATCCACATAATTTTTGGGACATTTACGCACAGCGTCCAGACTTACATTATTTTAGGATCCCTTAGAGACATTATGAAATGCTGTTGACCCTGTTTTCGTTTCGCATTTTAAATTTGGATTTTTGTAAATGATGCCTTTTTGTGTGGGTACACTTCACCTATTGTCATGGCTTCCTCTGACAATCACTAATGCTACAATACTTCTTAAATATGTTGCTGTATTTGCTCGGTGACAATCAATCCGCCATCATAGCTGCCTTCATGTTATACTTTAACACTTCGTTGTCAGTTTAAGTATTTCATTTTTTTTTTTCTCTGCAGTGTTTTCTACAACTAACAAGCCAATGCTTTGCTTCCTGTTAAAACTGCCACATGCCTGAACAGTGTTTGTGTGATATGTGGGTGTTATGGGTGTACAGATTAAGATTAAGATTACTGTAAATGCTCTTTACAGTACTAATGAATCTGAATCTTTGTTTTTAAAACTAAAATGTATTAGTGTGGATATAAGCATACATTCAACCTTTGACCCCTCCAGGAGGAACCAGAACTACCTTGATATCCTGCGGCTGCTGTCACTAGGAGACAAACAGCTGAGCTCCTTTGACATTTCACTTCGCTTCACGCACCTCTTTTGGCTGGGAGACCTCAACTACAGGCTGGACATGGACATACAGGTGAAGCAGAAAAACCTCAAACGCAAACCTCATTATCTCATCTTTATTTTATCTCTGACCATTTTTATTTTCTTACTACTTTTGTGTTTTTGTATATAGGAGATTTTAAACTATATCAACAGGAAGGAGTTTGACCCTCTGCTGAAAGTGGACCAGCTCAACCTGGAGAGGGAGAAGAATAAAGTCTTTTTGCGCTTTGGTGAGTACGTTTAACCTGTAGTGGTTACTTCCTCTTCTTCGTGAATCAGAGCAGGATTTGCTTAAATAAAGGGAAACATTAGCTAATAATAGTAAAATCTCAACATTAACACAATGCTCCAGCCCTTAAAACGGTTACAGTGGTCTCATAAACACAGCCAAAGTGATGACGCACATCTCCCAAAAGCACCAGCTCAGCACTTCTATAGTTCTCTTGTATAGTTCACCAAGACCACGGGTTTCTTTGCTTATTATAAGAAGGGGAACCAGATAAAAAGACTGTATGGTAGGCAATATTTTTAGAATGACGCAGGTCAAACATTGTGAAAGTTGCTCCATACAGATAATGTGTGATGAACTGGGAAATTTGGACTTGATGATCGGGAACGTTGATCTCATCAGCCACTGTGTGTCACAAATACTATGAATGCATCAGCAAACCACAGTCGATCTTTCGCTCCACTCTTACAACAAGAAGGTTTGATCTGTGACACAAAACTCAAAGGAGTAGAGAGAAGCTTGCCTTTTGTATTAGCAGTTGTCCATTTGTTTTATAATTACACTGACATTGTAATTGTACTTTTGGTAATATAAAAATGCTTTGCTGTGATCCTTTACAAAAGTAAACGTGTGTCCCTTTGCTTGCAGCGGAGGAGGAGATCTCGTTCCCTCCCACCTACCGTTATGAACGAGGCTCTAGAGACACATATGTTTGGCAGAAGCAGAAGGCCACAGGAGTAAGTCTACTAACTTAAACAGCGCAGACTGCCTTACTTCCAGCTATTTCTGACACATTATTCCTCTTTTTATGAGTCATCCTGATAATTTTGTAATTGTCTCCTATTTTGTCGGTTTGTCCCAGATGAGGACTAATGTTCCATCCTGGTGTGACAGGATCCTATGGAAGTCATACCCAGAAACACACATCGTCTGCAACTCCTATGGTGAGACTGCCAGGAGAAAATCTTTCCCTTCAGTATAGCAGAGGATTGGGGGACAGGCTTTGTTCAGACTGCAGGCAAATCAGATTTGTTTCTCAAATCAGATCTTTAGCACAGACTGTGCTAGTGATCAGATGTCCATTTGTTAGTGGCACAAAATAATCCAAGTTGAGTGTCCAGATAGTCCAGACTAAACCTTATTTCAAACTACCCGTTTGATTTGAATCCTGTCAACAAAAACTGGATTTCATACGTTGCTTTGCCATCCGGACTTCAATCTGGATACAGTCTGAATATGTCAAAGTTTGGGCCAGCAGTAAGAACATACAAACATACAGTAGCCATAGTATAGTCGTTAATTTCACCTCAACATCAATACCATAAGTAATGAAAGAGCAGACTGAAATAAATACTGTTTTTTTTTTTTTGCCAGGCTGTACAGATGATTTAGTGACCAGTGATCATTCCCCTGTATTTGCTACATTTGAAGTGGGGGTGACATCCCAGTTTGTCTCCAAGAAAGGTAAAAAGGTTTTTCCTGTCAGTCGCACTTCTTCTTTGTATGCTGTTACAGTAAATGCCAGTTAAGTGCAGAAGTAATAAATCTTTTTACGTTCATAATAAGCTGGCTCTCTTCTCTGTTTTTCTTTTATTGAACAAAATGTCATGCGTAAAAGTAAGCAAGTTATTCTGAGCTGGAAACTTGTTATGCAACACCCACTCAGGTCTTTCTTTCCATTCATCTTTTTTCCATCCCCCATTTTCACCTGTTTCTGTTTAGGTCTGCCCAAGTCTTCAGAGCAGGCCTACATTGAGTTTGAGAGCATCGAGGCGATAGTGAAGACGGCGAGCAGGACCAAGTTCTTCATCGAGTTCTACTCCACTTGTCTGGAAGGTGAGATAAAACATGCCTTGACCCTTGCAGCGACTCAGTCACACACGCAGAAATCCACCAGGAGTTACAGTACACACATTGCTCCTGTAACACCAAGTGTGTCTGCTTCTTCTTTTTGTATCTTTCTCCTCCCTCCCTATCTCAGGCAGTCAGTATACCTTTAAGCTAGAATCCGTTTTTGACCTGTGCTGCATCCCCACCTCCTGCCCGCCGTGTACTTTTTGAATGAAATGCGATAGAAACATCTCCCTCCTCTTTTTCCCTCTCCCCGTCCCATCTTTCCTTTGCACCTTGTTCCCTTTGTCCTCTCTCCCATCCCTGCATTTCTTTCTCTCTCTCATCTATAGAGTTTAAGAAGAGTTACGAGAATGACAGTCAGAGCAGCGACAATGTCAACTTCCTCCGCGTGGGCTGGTCCAACAAGCAGCTAACGACACTCAAACCTCTTCTCTCGGAGATAGAGTACCTGCAAGACCAACATCTGTTGCTAACAGTGAAATCACTCGATGGATATGAATCCTATGGTATATATGTTTGGTCTTTAAGTTTATAATGTGGCTATATGGCTCATTGGAGTTTTATCTAGTTTCTTGAAGTCTGACAGTCACTGATGTGTGTGTGTTTTTTTTCCTCCTGCTAGGAGAGTGTGTGTTGGCTCTGAAGTCAATGATTGGCAGCACAGCGCAGCAGTTCCATACCTACCTGTCCCACCGTGGCGAGGAAACGGGAAATATCCGAGGGTCGATGAGGGTCAGAGTCCCCTCAGAAAGGATGGGGACCAGGGAGAGACTGTATGGTAATAAACTGTATATGCAACATACAGTCTGCAGAAGACAGAAAATAAACTGGAACATTACCAAATCCTTAGAGACACAAGATCTAAACATTTACAGACATGACCTGAGCCACTGTAGTTTCAAAAGTATTTTATTGTTGTTTTTCAGAGTGGATCAGTGTGGATAAGGACGAGACAGGTGGACCTAAAGGGAAATCCACTATGGTATCCAGAGTGGGACATGAGTATGTGAAGTCAGTACACTCTACTCTTTTAATATTGCACTTACATAGTTTTTAACATAGTTTTTAAAATGCCAAAATCTGAATGTATTATTTCTATGTATATGTTCTACGAATGGTATTCTTGTTGGTATGGGCCAAAATACTGTGATTACACACAAACCAACAGCATTAATTACACATGGTCTGGGGTATTATAGACCGTATGGGAAGGCTGGTTCTCGTAGTCTGGTATGCAGCAGCTCTAACTTGCATCTTAAAGCTACAGCCAACATCTTGTTGCCAGACACCACAGGGCACTTTCAGCAGACCAACAGCATATAAGTAGATCATTAGGTTTCAGCTCATCAATGCATGTATGCAAATGTACATTGTATTGAATATCCCTACAGTCCAAGATCAGATGGAAAAGTACTACAAACTGTTTAGATACGATGCTTAATATCCTGCACACTGAATGAATTTAGAGTAACAAACGTATGTTTAAATTTTGTGTTAAACTCCCTTGTCTTGTTATTAATTTCCTGTCTTTTACCTTTACATTAATGTTTATAGAATTTAATACAGCAGAAATAAATTATTATGTATTTAAATGTTCGTTTTACTAACTGAAAAAAAACTTTATATCAGCAGCCCTGGTGACTTTTTTCTATCCCAGTTGTGAGACGAAACACAGTATCAACATGATGACAAACTGAGGACTTGATAACTCTGTAATATGCAATATGGGAGCCGCTTGTTTGCCTGTTTTCTGTTCTCTGTTTCATCCCTCTTGTTAAGTTGTTATGATGTGTTTTGGATGCAGGCCTTCTGTGGTCCGTAAGCAGCTTGGAGAGCTGGGGAAGGTCAGTGAGGAGGGAGAAAGGTCTGGCAAGGAGGAAACTGCTGCAAGGTACAGTTAATGAGAGACACTAATGTAGCAGTTACACACAGTCTTCAGGTTAAACTCACGCAAATGGAAACTATTTATCTGATATTAGAAATTTGAAAAATTGAATCTTTTTTTTTTGTGTATTGTGAAGGCCTAAACAGGATACCACAGACAGCAGTGATCCATCAGTCAGCAAGAACAGCTACAACAATCCTGCCTACTACATCCTGGAGGGTGTTCCCAACCAGTCAGCTGCAGCTATTTCACCTGAGCTCCTCCCATCTCCTACCTCAGCTACCTCCCAGGCAGCTAAAGCGCCTCCTGCCTCAGCTGGGGCTCGAACCAAACCCCCCTGTCCAACTTCAGCGCCCCCTCACATGCGCAGATCCATGACAGGACACCCGGTCCGTGCCATTAGCGAGGAGGGCTCCTCAGAGGACGATGGAGGTCCTTGTATGACGGGGGCACAGGGAGGAGGTGTTGGAGGGACCGTTGGAAGCACATTGAATCGCCCCCCTCCTGACTTCCCCCCTCCTCCTCTTCCTAAGGGAGCCCTGGAGACGGTTGCAGAGGCCCCCTTCACCAAACCTCGCCCTCTTTATCCTGACCTGGCTGAGGTCCGGATCCCTGCAGCAGGTTCCGGGACCCCACTTGCCCTCGGTGAAGGTTTTAGGCGAGGAGGAGCTGGCACGGGGGCGCTAGACGACCAGTCGTGTTCTGTGCTCCAGATGGCAAAGACACTGAGTGAGAGCGAGTTTCCTGGACAGCCCCCACGTGCTCCTTCAGCACCACCTCCTCTTAGAGGGCAGCCCATGGGTTTAGGTCTGGAAGCTTGCCGCACTTTCCCACCCAGAAATCCCATCCCAGAGAGTATCGCAGAGGACATGCCAGAGGAAGTGAGCAGTTCACTTGTTTACATCTCAGTGGCTGAATTTAAATATAATATCCTGATGCAAAGCTCTGTGTCTCTCCAAATGTTTTAAGTTATTTCCTTCAGGCTATTTACTAAATATATAATAACATTCATGCTACCACACAATCTTTATCTCTTCAATTAGTGTCTTAGTAAAGTAAAGTAGATCCTAACCCGAGCTCTTTCCCTTTCTGTTTGGTTGATCCTGCATTGCGTTTCTCCTGTGCAGGCACTTTGGGGCAGCAGTAGTTCGTCTTTGTCTGTGGGAGACTCTTCAGTGGGGGAGTGGCTGCAGAGACTGGGACTGGAGCGGTATGAGCAGGGTCTTCTACACAACGGCTGGGACGACCTGGAGTTCCTCAGGTACACGGAGTCACACGCTCAGATGTAGACAGTGGATAATGCAGTGGTAGACTGAAATAAAAGAAGTGTTAGGATGTGTGCCTGAAACAGTGGCACAAATGCTATATTGACTGAAGAGAGTTATCAGCAAAATTGTCGGATTATTAGCATGTCATAATTCCATATCTGTTGTGTGTTGTGTCTATTCTGATAAATATGACGTGATTAGCTTGGACTCCAGCAAGAGTCAGGGTCATGTGACTCAAAAGCTTCTGTGTGGTCAAAAATTTAAAACTGGGTGTTGTGAAGTAAACTCTGAAAGAACAGAGCAATACGAGTGTAAATGTACAGCCAAAGGATTCTTATGTTTCAGAACTTTTTTACAAACACGCACAGCAGTTTTCAGACCACCATTTAGAAGGTTCCAACCTGTATTCCAACGAATACACACTCTGAAAATGTGTTGGAGAAACTGTAAGAGCGTGTTGGTTTGAGTTACTTCAAAAGCCTTGCAAGTCTTTTTAGCTTACGTACATCTTTCAAATAACTGATTACTGCTGCTGTGGCTCACAAACCAGTGTACTGTGAACGTCTTTACTAATGACCAAATGCTGTTTGTCTTGTGTTCAATCTAAGCCTCATCAGTTCTGTTTAGACATTTATCATCATTTGTTTCAGTGACATCACCGAAGAGGACTTGGAGGAGGCGGGAGTGCTCGACTCCACCCACAAGCGAATCCTGCTGGAGAGCCTCAGGCAGCAGCAACAGCAGCAGCAGAAATAAACTGTAGCAAACTGTGACTGGTCCAAAGTGGCCTGGTCCCACACCAGGTCCCCAAGAGGCCATATCTCAGCTGAACTGAACTGAACCGAGCTGAGCTGAAAACGTGCCGATCGATGCCACACTGTGCCTTCTGAGAGAAATTGCACTCCATTTGTACTTTCTGAAAACACTCGTCGAACCAACGTCCTTTTTTTTTCACATGTACTGTATGTGTGTTGCCATAGTGATAGCTGTGGCCTTATTTAATTATGATTATTTCAATCCTCCGAGCGTCACTACTTAACCCCTGGCTTTAAATCCGTTTTTCTGGCCAGACAGAAATAGAGATGCAATGATGTGTCGATGCTGCGTCATGCGTGTCGTACGGTTAGATCTGACCTTTAGCTTCAGGTTAGCTTGTTTTCCTTTCTTTGTCAAGATAAAGCTGGACTGTAGTTTGAGATGTCTCACAAGTGGGAAATGTATTTTTCAGGTTTCTAGCAAAATGAGAATAGAGCTATTTTGGGAAATAAGCCTTGAAAAGCATTTGTTTTAAAACAGTGTTCTTCTGAGCCTTAGGTTTATTCCCACTCATGGTCACATTTTGGGAAATTAGCAAGCACTTCAGAGGAATGTGAGCACACAGCTCTTCCTCTGTGATTGAGGACGTGGATGTCAGGAAAGAAACCAACAAGCCAGGCTAATGTGGGCTAAACCCTCACCTTTCAAATTTTTGTATTTTTGTGATAATGTCTGGGCCACTGTTATTTAAACAATGACCTGCATATATTTATAGTTTATTTTTCTTTTTAAATGATAAAGGGAATATTAAACAAACCAACCAAATCTGTCCTTTAAGAGTTAAAAGTGTTCATTTCCCCTTGGTTAAAACGTTTCCGTCACCAGCTTTTGACACCTCCTGCCGGGTGTGTGACTTTTGCTGGTTTCAAACTGACATTTCAATTTGTGGACAAATTAAGCACGCCGTGTCTTGGCACACTCAGTTTTCAGTTCACCAAGTTGAAACATGATTTTGAAGGTTTAAAAGTACATTTCTCTTGCTCACATTTTAAATTGTCTGCAAGGATGCTACGTAAATTTCAATTCACACAAGACACCTTATTTCAGCGTCATATGACCCAATATATTGATGGGCTTTATGTTTTACTAATTTATTTTCAAACCGTCTCAAGTGTTCAGGGAATTAGTTAAATAGATTCACTAATGGTTACTGTGCTGAAGATTTAATAAGCCATCACATCACGTCATGTGTCACCAAAACATTATTCCTGTAATGTTTAGTTCTATTGTTACATTACTAGAAACACTGTCTAGTTTCTGGTGACGTCTTTTGTGGGGATGATGTGACCTCTAGTAACAGTAAAAAAAAGCAAAGGCTATGTTCCTGTAGAGAACCTACTGCTGAGGACAGTTGTTCCCTGATGTAGCCAACAGGTGGTGTTGCTGCTCCACAAACCTCATCAGTAGCTGCTGACTGTGGAAACTTCTTGTCTGTTTATATCTAGTTTTTAAGCGGTTAAAATCTGTTCCGACTGCTTTTATTTGTCAATATTTTAAATCCTTACCATGAAATTAGAAGCCAAAACTAAAATCCATTTTAGTGCTGTTGAAGAAACCTTTGTTTTATTAAGGTGGAACACACTAAGGTTCTTCAATACAACTTGCCTTTGCTACTAAAATGATTTTTTTTTACATCTCACTATGATGAATCCTAAAAAAGCCAAACATTCAACTCTAAATAGATGTGTGAATGCATAAATGTCTGATAAATATTCATTTTCTTTGTGACTGTTGTATTATTTAGTTCTAGCCTGTTTATATGTTGTTCAACGCGTCTAATCCTTTTAACAGCCAAAACAGCCACAATGCAGAGAATGTGGATGTGTCTTTGAGTTAAATCAGACGTCTTTTTAAGCCTTTGAGGCCTTTCAGGGTTCTCAGTGATGTGTGAGTGTGTGTGCATGTGTTGAAAAGACATTGTTACACTCCATTTTATCTTGTTACTTCATGTAGTCTTTGGTTGTGTTAAGTTAATATGTTGTTCACCCGTGTATTTTTTTTTTAATTAAATTCCAATATCTTTCCTTCTGTCATAGAATCACTCACTATTATTTTGTTGTCTACAGAAAAAAAGCTGAAGGCAGGAAACAGTTACTGCCGTAAACCCGCCTCAGAAAGGGACAGATTGTACGGTAAAATCCAAACAATCATTTTTAATTAATTTCAGGAGCTCATACTTCAGAATTCATGCAAACAGCTTTGTGGGTCTCCGAGGTCTTCACATAACATACTCACTTTGTCACACACAAGAAGAAACCAGCTCATTAAACGCGTCAGGTAGTGCCTCCATAATGTAGATTTATTAGAATATTCAGAGTAGTGCTATAACTTCGTATTCGCTAGAGCTTTCTGTTGATTCATAGTTTTTGCGTTCAGACAGATGCTCTGCAATGAAATAGATCTGTAAATCAAGGCAAGGAAAAACAAAACGCTACCTAATATTTATATTACTAATTACAGAATTTACAGTCACAAATTTTATGGAGCAGTTCAAAAGAAATGTGTGTTTCTCACGGACATAATAAAAAATATTAATAAATACATGTATTATTTTTTTTTTCTTTTGAGTAAAGTTTCTAGAGTAAATCCTCTGAAATCAGTCTTGGTTCAGTGATTTTCAACAAACTGAAACAGATCGTTTAGGAGCAACATGAAAGATGAAAGAGTACAAAGAGCTTTTTTTTTTGTCAAATAAAATTAAGAGAATCAAGACATTGATGAACATACAGTAGAAAACTCTCATCTCTTGGTATAGTGGCAGCCTCTGACCAGCTTGTGTTGCATTTCTGAGAAAGATGATCCCATTTGTGTGTACTATGAGAGTCAAAGTGGATGACGAGTCGCACTGTAAGTCTTTTGAAAATCATACCACACACTGGCTGCTGAACACACTCATTTGTTTTCATCAATCTCGCCAGAGAATCAGTGCCATGACAGCAACAGCATAAGCCAGTTCTAATCAGACGGATCAATACTTGCTGACTCTCTACATCTAACAAATTGCCTCAAGTTCTCTCTCTTTTCTGTTCAGAATTTTAAATGTGTTTGATAGGGAAAAACATGATGGGACATGAGGAGGAGTGTGGGAGTCAGGACTTGATACAGTAAAGAAAGAGGAGGGGATGAGCTGAACATGGGATGTGTCTAGTCTGGACCCGGCTGCTCTAATTGGATTTAAAGTTGGCCCCGCTCTGCCCGGCGAGGAGATTTAGGGGGACCCTGTTCCTCGTGGTGGAAGTCTGTGTGTCAAGGGGCTGAAAGGAAGTTGTGCTCGAGGGTAAAAGCTTGTTTGTTTCCCTGGCAGAGACTGTTTAGATTTCTGCTTTAAACTCATACCTGACTGACATGCTCATCAGAGCCGCTGCCATGCACAACAGGGTTTGTTTCAGTGCAGTGTGTGTGGGAATGTGTAAGAAAGACAGAAGAGATGCAGGAACAGAGACTGTGTGAGAATATCTGATGTGTTAAAGAGTCCGTTTAACTTGTATAGTTCATTAAATATATTTTCTCTTCAGCTCTCTTAGAGGGGGAGAGTCATCAGACAGAGACAGTCGTGTCCAGGTGGGGTTTTTAGGTAAAATGTGCACAGTTGCATAATATTTTGGGGTAACAGAAGGTGATCAGACCTGTGGTTTTAATATCTGAGCTTTGTATCAGTTTGACAGTTTTTCAGAGAAGAACCGAGGGCCTCACTGAACTACAGCAGACTACACCAGTGAATTCAGCGCTATAATCTCGACTCTCTGCAAAAGTTAGAAACTCCTCTCTGTCCCAGTTCTCATCCCGCACCCTCTGTGCTTCAGAACAGATTCGTCTTGATGGTGGGATTGGGTTTTCTGTGGAAGGAGGACAGGACTCCGGCAAAGGGCCCGGTCATACTGTCCGCCGGCTGCCAGGCCTTCAGAATCTCCTGAGTCTGGGCAGCGGGCTGGGCCACGGCCGGGTTGGACGGTCCCAGGCTGGACCAGCTTGGAGGCTTCAGCCCCTGAAGGACCGGAGAGCTGGAGGTGTTGGCGTAGCCGCTGTTGGGAGGAGCTGGGCTGGGGCTTAAGCTGGCAGGGCTGCCCAAGTTCCCGTTGGCCGAGCCCGGCAGTGAGGCCGTGCTGTCAGGTGTGGGGCTGCAGGTGGACTCTTTGGACTCATCATCATCTGATGAAGATCTTGGCTCTCCGCCCTTCTTTCCTCCAGAGCTGCTGCTGCTGTTGCTGCCTGTGTTACCTCCAGAGTTGTTGGCTTTGGCGTTGGCTGCACGCTCCTGCTTACGAAATTTGGCACGTCTGTTCTGAAACCACACCTGTAACACAGACAGAGGTAACATTTAGATGGATGGATAGATAGATAGATAGATAGATAGATAGATTTCATTTGGTCAGTGATCAAAAGCTTGTTCCTCGCACCTGTACCCGGGCCTCGGTCAGGTCTATCTTCAGTGCCAGCTCCTCTCTGGTGTAGATGTCCGGGTAATGTGTCTCGGCAAAGACCCGCTCCAGCTCCTTCAGCTGGGAGCTGGTGAAAGTGGTCCGGATGCGCCTCTGCTTCCTCTTCTCGTTCAGCCCAGAGGGGTCCGAGAAGAACTTGTAGGGAACTGAAAGTTAATAATAATTACATAAGTTTAGTAGTCGAAAAGAAACGTTGAATTCATTCAGACAAACGCTTTTAAATGCCAGAGGCCATGGAGTGCACTAAGTAAAAATGGGAGAGCTCTTGCCTTATTGAAACAGGAGGCGTTATGTTTTGGATGATCGTTTTTTTTTTTTTTTTTTTTTTAATATCCATAAACGATTTTTTTCCCCAAGTCAAATAATTTCAATAATTTTGAATAACTGGTTGAGTACAGAGGCAACTAACAAAAAATAAAAAATAAAAAATATTCCAAACCAACTTAAACAAATATAAAATATTGCATTTTCGATTCATTTATAACAGAATGTCATAAAAAAAAAAAAAAAGTTGCACGAATTATAATTTCTATTTTATTTGTCTAGGTATTTCATATAGTTGGCTGTGAACAGGCCGCTGTAATAAACTAAAAACCACAAAAGAGTACTGAATCAAAACGACTGCGCCTTCATACGTGTCTGTACATTTTTAAGGTTTACGATTAAAAGAAATTACGATAAAACTATTTCCACATATTTACAAGCCTGTCAAAATCCGCATATATTTTGTCAGCAAAGAAAAAAAAATTTCCACTGCAAATAAAACCAGAATATTGTTTCCAATTAGTTTTATTAAATTGAATAATCAGAAATATATAGAATATTAGCATGTAATTATACCTGCAAATAAATGAGGAATAATTAGTTTCGGGTGGGTTAATGTTATTATTAATATTATTATTACAAAACGTGATCATACGTCAGTATAATAACATCAAAATGTAAATGATTTCACTGATTTCAGCATGAAAATGTCTCCTTCCATAAGTGATTTGTTGCAGCTATGAATCCTAAACAGAATTAAGTCCATGAATATAAACAACATGTGAGATATTTAGGAATAGATATTTAGATTATATATATAAAACGAAAAGCATTGCTGACAATTGAAAATTTTCTTTTTCTTTTTTTTTCTTTTTTGCTTAGAGATGAAATGGAAAAAATAACTGGAACAAGATGTACAGATGGAATACACACAATGTTCCTTTGGTCGCTTTAAAGTAATGAACTAATGAACATGAATTCATCGACCGTGTAGCATTTATTCATTTATTCAGATGAACCTGGAGACCTTCAGAGGAGAATAAAACAGACGCTCTGTACCTGAGGAGTAGGGTGTGGGCTGGTGCTCTCGCAGGGCCCCGAGTGTGCAGCTGGCCGTGCTGAGCGGAGTGCAGCCCGGGTTGGAGAACGGTCCGCTCCGGATCGGGTTGTACTGGAAGGAGCTGGCCTGGCTGCAGGAGCTGAAGTCCGCGTAGGCCGACGCTTCCATGGCTGCCATGCAGGAGTCATAGGAGTTCAGGTAGGAGTAATCCATCTTATACATGGAGGTCAGCCGATGCGGACACCGGTCTGCGAAAAATAAACGGCGAGGTGAACTCTCAGAGAGGCTGCAGGTGTGTCTGTACCAGTCAGGGTGGTTCTCTCTCTCCTGAATCTCCAAAAACACTTTCTCCAAGTTTCTTTTCAGCTGTTGTGGTTTATATCTCACAGTCACGCGGCTGTTTTTCTTGGTAATAATCCAGCTGTTTTCCACTCCCTCCTAGTTTTCAGTCTCTGTGTCCGTCTCTTCAGTTTCCCTCCCTGGACTGCAGTTCGCTCTGCGCTCGCGCTCCGTTTGACAGCGCGCTGCGGCTCGCGCGGTGTTTATAATAAACTTGGCAGGGCGCGAGACAATAGCGAGGCGGTGGTCTAGTTTCCATGACAATGGCAGCAGTGAGTGAGCGTGGACCCCCCACCCCCACCCTCTCCTCCCACCGCTCCCTGCACCGCCCACGCGGTCCACAGCATCTCGAGCTCGCAGGTGTCAGCAGAGTTCAATAAAAAAAAAAAAAACAGCGGCCGCTCCATTCAAATCAGTTAGGCTCTCCCTGCATCCTTTATCGGACGTGCTTAATTGTGGTGAGTTTACTCTCTCCCCAGCAGAAATGTGACCAAAATCAAACATCTAAGTTTCATTGCAAGTGAGCATTTGCATATAATTAAAATATACGTTTATTCTGCGTTTAATGGCCCCATAAACGGCCCAGGTAGAAATGTAAGGAATGTAAGGAAAATGTAAGGGCAGTTTTCAACGAAGACAATGTACGTGTATTAAGATTAAATTAAAAAGATAAAAAATGAGTCTAGTTTGTGTCCACCTTAACCGTCCTTTACAGAGTATAACAACAGGCCTATATGCCATGTTTAGGGTTTGACCTGGAAAAAAGTAGCTTGAAGTAAAATATATCAGAAGCCAGGGTTTTTTTTTAATTGTAATACAAACGAGACATGTTTATAAAACATTTTAAATTGTCCAACACTGCAGGATAAATATCCCTTTGCTGTTCTGGCAGAATCTAATGATGGTTATTAGAGTCATTTAGGAAAAATAGTCTATTTAATCTAGTAACATATGTCTAAAATGCCGCCCAAGAGCAGAAGCAGATTCAGCTCCAAATAATGCTCCATGACCGGTTAATGCTGTTTGACTGCTCGTGGAGCCAACCGCAGCTCAGCCGCAGAAGTCTTTATGTGAGGGA
Source organism: Chelon labrosus (assembly GCF_963514085.1). Classification (NCBI taxonomy): domain Eukaryota; kingdom Metazoa; phylum Chordata; class Actinopteri; order Mugiliformes; family Mugilidae; genus Chelon; species Chelon labrosus. Next base: position 2,257,072 of record NC_140346.1, read on the forward strand.
ACCCGTCCAGATGTGACGGTGATTGGTGAGATTAAAAGCTTTGATTTGATTCCGATCACTTTTACGGAGATGTCACCAGAGTGAGCGTCACTTTGATGTATAGGACTACGAGGGAACTGGCTGCGGAGACAACCGAGGCAACCGCGACAGGCTAACCATAAACGCATTGACGCTTCATAAATTGGTTTAAGTTTATTGTTCGGTGTCATACAATGTGATAAGTCATATCCCACTCGGCCTCCGTCGCACGCGCACTATCTCTCTCTCTCTCTCTCTCTCTCTCTCTCTCTCTCTCACACACACACACACACACACACACACACACACTTTCTCTCTCTCTCTCTCTTTCTCTCTCAGGGTTTGAACCAGCAGTCAGGCGCGTGCTCCGTGCACTTTCCAAATCGGGTGCTATTAAAATAAATATATTGCTCTCTGCTTTTCTAACTCTATTTATTTTAAATTAACAAGCGTTTTATTAGCGGATAGATTTCACCAAATAATATAATCCACAAACCAAAATTGCGTCGCGAAAAACTGATTAAGTATGGACCGTCTGCTTGCGCGTAAAATGCGTAATGGCTCAGAGCGCGCGCTCTTATCTCTGCATGACCAGAGGCTGCGTGGTGATGCTCCTTAATGGCATTAACTGGCTACACGCGTGCGCATGCGTGCATTTTCTACTCTGTGCTCACTTAAAGTACAAATTAATAATAAGATTTGTTCACGGCGTTCGTTGTGGATGTTTGGGGCGGGGCGGCACGCGGTGCTCCTGCTGCTCATCTTCTGCTGATGTTGGCCTGAAGCTGTGGTTGAACATCGGTCACTTCAGTCCGATGTGTCCGAGGCTCAGCAAGGCTCAGGAGGTCTGAATTAACTTTGATACTGCACACTGTCTTATACATTTAGCTCCAAATGTGCAGTTTTGTACCGTGTAGTTTTATACGATTCTGTTAATAAATTACTTGTATTAAAAATGATATATTTGCTCATCAATTCTACCTGGGCCAAAATAAGTATAAGCTTCCATTATGTCACCTTTATTTGGTGAAGACAGTCAAGTGGGTTAAACCCAGAATACAAGCTTTATAGAGCAGAGATGATGGTAGGTCATAGGCCAAATCACTATTGTGTGTGGATCCAGCTCTGTATTTGTAAGACACGAGAGTACTGTTAGCAGCACTTAAACATTTGGCTGCAACCAAACTTTGCAAACGCTCATTGTTTCATATCCAAATAAAATCTAAAACGTACACTCATTGCCAGATCATGAGGTGCACCAGTGAAAACAAATGCATTCTAATGTAAAACTCCTGCACTAAATCTCAGCTTCATGGAGGTAGTGGTGAGAAAGTTGTTGATTCAACTGTGTTATCATTTTGGAGGCTGTGGTTTGTAGTACTGTGGAATTATACTGAGTTGTACTGAAACATGTTTCCATTATTTTGACCACCCAATTTCAGTCCGTGATCTATGACAAATAACAGAAACACTTTAGTGTTTAATTCAATCCAGTTTAAAAGTAGGCTACCACAAACTACATCCTCTAACATGATCACACAGTTAAATGATCACATTTCCTATGTTGTTTCAACATAATCTGAACATTAGAACAGACATGAAGCTAAGATTTAGCTCGAGACATTTCAGTACCTAATGCTTTGGCAAGTGAGAACAGCTTTCAGCAACATCGATAAATATCAGAGTTCTGTGATCCACATGCCTTGTAGTTAAACCATTAAATTAATTGTATATTTAATAATAAGCAGGCTATACATTTTATAAGGTCACTGACATTTTTTTTTTATTTATTTCATGTTAACCAGTCAGCTTCCAGGCTGTCCCGTCTGTTGTGTCCTCGTCCCAGTCTGCTGGGTTCAGAGGTGAGTTTACAGAGAAACCTAAACAGTTTCTAAACTCTACAGGCTGTCTCTGCCTCAGAGAAAAAGAGCAGCCAGGAGCGACCCTAGCTCTCCCGCTTTCAAGCATTTAAACTTTAATCCCTTCAAAGAGGGGACCGGTCTCTTCCAGGCCACTAATCCGCCCTATAGTGCTCCAGCGCAGGGGGAGATTTCTCCTCTGCGGAGGCTTTAACTTTGGACTTTTACATTCATGGAGCGATTTGACGGAAACAGTAACGGGGAGCTTTGGCATTCATAGCGTCTGAGTCAACAGAGGGGGGCACAATGGTCCCCTAGAGACTCCTGAGGGCCCCTGAGAGAGGAACCCCGACTATAGGGATTATAGGCCCATGGGTTATTAGGGAAAAAACCTTATGAACGCACTTAACGTGGTGCCCGGTTCTAATCAGAGCTTTGATTGAGTTAATAGTAAAGGATCAATTCATCTTTTCACTGATAGCTTTGTATCCTTGATTTAAAGCTATGGCAACATTACACACCATTAAAACATTAGGATATAATGACAGGAGACAAAAAATTGTAAATGCAGTTATGTGAGCGATTAAGACCATTAAACTATTGGCTATAATGGGAACAATGACGGAGAGCATAAAAGGCCTACAAAAGCGTTGGATAAAAGTAAACTGTGAAATACATATTCTGTGGGTATATTTATTTAATGAACGAATACACCAATCAAAGCATGTTCTAATCTGAATCCATAATGAGGATATGATGTCGGTTTTTGTGAGAAGCTTATGTAAAAAAAAAAAAAAATGTTGGTGATTGTTTTCTTTTCTTTTTTATTCCATTGTGCATCAAATTCAACTGATGATTTAATTTATGATTCGTTATTAATTAGTTGTCCTATCTGTCCCATCCTATTCTAAACGGGGCCGTGATCTTTAGAGAAATTAAATTCTCATCTTTCATGCTCCTGTAATTGTTTGTGATGGTCTCCCAGCCCTCAAAGTCCGACTACAGATCTGCAGGGCTCCGTGTAGAAGATAGCGGGAAGACTTGTGCGCAGTCTTGGAGGGATATGATGGATGGTTTTGACGGAGAGACGCTGAGGTGTATGGATAGAGACAGCGGATAAGGGATGAGGGAAGGATAAGACAGCGGCGACACTGGTTTGATGAAAAGCCACGCGGGAGGCCCAGGCCGGTTCTGTGCCGGGACAGGCGGTGGTGGTCTGATATCAGAGTGAGGCTGTCAGTCAGGGAGGGAGACTGCCAGCTCCATCCATCAACCAAAGCTCAAAGAAGAACACGTCCCGTGCGCAAAGCCGTTTTTTTTGCTGTAGACTCGGGCTTCTATTGATCCTCGGTCTGGATATTAACCTCCTCTTTGTCGAGCTTTGTAAAACGGTTACATGAACAATTAAAAGCGGAGATTACACCAGAGTTAACTGGAGTCAGGGCCCAGATCCGAAGAACACGTTAAGTCAGAAGGATTTCACTCTGTCTAATGTGAGCAACACAGCTGATGGCTGCTGTGACACGGGATAAAATACTTAAAGAGAAACACAGAAACCAGACACGGACATTTATTTCTGTCTTTGGTTGGAGTGTAGTCTGCTTCTTCTGCAACTAATATCTCTCAAACATTGACTACATTTGAAATTACATTTAACTCAGCTGCAATTATTTCAACAAATATCAACACAACTGGGTTTTAAATGCTATAATCACCTGTAATAATTAAAATGAAAGTATTCAAATACTGAAATACTAAATGCATCATTTTCTATTTTTTATTTAGTTTGGCCTTTATGTCCTAATTATTATAGATTATGAGCCAGACCAGTTTTTATTTTCTTATTTTTGAATGTTGCTTATATGTATGGTAAACATGATATAGAGAGAATAAAAAGAGTGCTCTTTATTTCTTTATAAAGGAGTCCGTATTTTTCTTGTGCGTAAAATAAGCCGAGCCTCTCCCTCTCTCCCTCAGGTATTCCCCAACACATTTTATATTATTGACAATCAATCCATAATTTTGCTATCTAGAAGATATCTTTATAATTTAATAGTTTTATTAGGACCCATCCTTCTTTTTAATTTGCCACCATTGTGCTGACTGGGTTAAACCCAGCAGGCCGGTGTGTGTTTGTGCGATCACACAGTCGAGCGGCTCTCGCTCTCCACCTGCAGAGTCACTAAAATGTGTCGTGTCATCGCCACTCTTAAGATCCTCTTCCCTCGGAGGTCGATTTGATTGCGCATAAAATAAAATCCCGACTCGTGGATCCTGCCGTTAACATTGGCACGCGTCTTTACAGCAGCAGCAGAGGCTGGCGGTGCGTATTTGATTTGCTCGGTGATGGATGGAAGACGGAGCGGGCGGGAGGGGCGGGTGTGGCGGGCCCGGGGGTCCCGTCGGAGCGCCCTTCCCCGCATATCAGTCCCCAATTACCGGAATATGCCGTGACGCTCCGACTGGAGAGGACGGCGCGTATCTAACCCGGTTAGCGACGTGAGCAACACAGCACCGAGGAGTGTAGAAGTTGCATTCAACTCCACACTCAAGTATTGATCAAACTCAACTTGAGTCCACAGTCTACAAGAGCATACAATAGAATAAACCACCTACTGGTTGGGATATAGGTTAAATGTTTTTACAGATGATTGCATTTATGTTGACCATACCTGGCACAAAGAGCCTCACCTTGAAGAAGGCGTTAACAAGTGTTGTAATGCAAACATCCACTATAATCACAACACTGAGGGAAAGAAATGGCATAAAAATGTTATTCTTGCTTTACAATACCAACACCTATAGCTCATATACATTCAATTGCCAGTTCATAAAGTACATAAATAAAAACGAATGCATTCTATACCATTATTTCACTAAATCTTAGCTTCTTGAAGGTTATGTATTCAGCATTAGTTTCAAATAACTGAGATGATGTTGATTCATCTGTGTTTTCATTTTAGAGGCCGTGGTTTGTTGTACTATTCAACTGTATTGTGTTGTACCGACACATGTTTCTACTATTTTGACATCCCCATTATAAAGGCTAGGCTAGGCTAAATAACAGAAACAGTTTAGTATTTAATTCAATCCAGTTTTACAGCGCCACAAACTGCATCCTCCAAAAATGATCAAACAGTTAAATTACCACCTTTCTCTGGATGTTTCAACAAACTGAATATTAGAACAGTCAAGGGGGATTTAGAGCTGGACTGTTATATTAGAAAGCATTAATTTCACTCGTGTACCTTATGAACTGGCAAGTGAGTGTGTTTACAAATCGTGCACAAATTTGCGCGCAAGTCGGAAATGTAATTAGGATTAAAAAGGACAAATACAGAGAAACAACGCTGCATTCCTAACTGTACCTAGTTGCACCGTGTTTGCTCTGATACAATCAGAAATGCGCATATTTTAGTCAGATTGGATCAAAATTACGGCAAAATCAAAGCCAGGAATCATTGTCCATCATAAAGGCTTATGAGGATGAAGCTGCCAACACTGCCTCAAAATGTGTCCATGAATTGTAACCCATCAAATGACACTCATCTTTGTTTAAGTCCGCTCTGACTTGAATCCAACACGCATTCATCAGAAAGTGACGCAGAGCAGCTGCGGTTATTCACATGCTACGTACATCTCTCCTGCGGCTCCAGACCTGTATTATCCTAATGGATAACGGCATGTTACTTAAAAAAGAAGCTTTTTAGGATAAAAACCAGCTCCCGAGAGACCACGCCGCACACACACACACGCGCGCGCACACACACACACGCAAGCACGCCACAGCTGGAGCGGCGAGGGATGGCCGCGCGCAGGAGAGCTTCTCCAAACACGCTAATTAGATCTCGAGCTCTGGCCCCGCGCTCTGAAAGCAGCCCAGCGGCGGGGCGCGCGGAGCTGTGGAAAGTTAATTGAATTAAATTCCTTCTAAACTAATTAGGCTGCAATCTGCCACGCGAGCTGTCCCTGAGCAAGGTTCGAATTAGGCGGAATGGATTTGTTCCTTTTCTTTAAAAGAAAGGAGGACAGACTGGTGTGCTTTTTTCGGTGGGGTCTTTTATTTGTCTTTTATGCTAATTCTCCCCAGGGACTGTCACGTGATTGTCTTTGCGGTAACCTGGTGGCATCCGGTGAGCGCGCCCCTTCCACCGGGTCCTCCCAAAAGTAGCCGTCGTGACTCCAGGCGTTAACACGAAGGGGCCATTTTTAACTAACATGTGAGCCTGAAGTGAATAGTTAGCGATAAGAGGCGCATGAATGAGGAGCATCTTCAGACTAAGAGCTGAGCGGACTGAGGTAATGGAGGTGAAATCGATCGCTTTCCTAGGGGAGCACAATGAGAGAGGCGGAGGGGAGGGAGAGATGAGAGGAGTGCAGAGGGACACGGATGAAAATCCCCCGTTAAGAGCAGGGACAGATATGATAATGGGAAAGCCGCTAGTAGTCGTTCATCATTCACCACCTCCACCTGGCTGCTGCACCTCCCTGAGCTGCTCCTGCTGCTGCTGCCGCTGCTGGCTGGGCTGCTCTCAGACTGCAGTGAACTCTAACACACCTCACTGGAGAATCATCCAGAGCCAAACATGCTACAATATGTCCCCAGAGTGGACACAAAATGGGGACATAGCAGTGGCCGTAACCTTCCTTTGTCAAACATGAGCTTCATCAGGCCATGCTTCAAAGAGGCACAAGCAGGGACACACTGTCAGGACAGGCAAACCAAGCAATTGTTTGTGGCCCCATGGAAAAAAAAATCTGAAAGGCCCCAGATTTCATAGTTCGCCATGACAACCATAAACCCTTACACCTATGATGTCCCTACAGTACATCAGCAATATTCCACAACCCTCCAAGGGCCCTGTTCTATCATATGACAGATTTTGCTAGTTTGGATAGCACACATACAGTATGTCTTTGCCTGGGGGGCCCTCAGAACGAAGGATCACCACTGGGCATAGGCATGTTCACTTTGATTTAAACTAGGATGACTTCTTTCTTTCAAACTGATGCACATTCAGCTCTGGTTAGGTCTAGGCCCACAGTTCAGCTCCTCTTGGCTTTGAGAAATCTCACAGCAAATCTCAAAGTTCAGCCACTGCAACATCTACTTTAATTCCAACAATCGTACTTATCAAACGTGTCTCCATCTCTCTGGCCCTCCATGCGCCGCTACCTCCCATGTTTGACCTTTTACCCTCTTCTCTCCTGCACCTTGAACACTTCATCATTTGTATCAGCCACAGGAAGAAGAGGATGAGGATGAGGAGGAGGAGGAGGAGGAGGGAGAGAGACAGACAGCAGAGGAAGAGGGAAGGGCTGAGAGAAAAAGGTGGAGGAGAGACGGTGAGAGAGGAAGCAAGCAGAAGGCAAGAGTGAGTGAGTGAGTGAGTGAGTGAAGTGTAGCGGGATGGAGGGAGAGGGAGGTTAGGACGATGGAGGGCCAGGTTTCTGTTTCTCCATAATCTAATCAGAGAAATGGCAGCAGTCAGAAATAGCCTGACGGACAGACTAAGAGCCTCTTCTCTTCCTCTTCCTCCTCCTCTTATTCTTGTCTTCCTCCTCGGGGAGGGTAAATGGATCCACACACACGTGCACAAACCATTTTGACTTCCTAAAACCATAAAGTGTAGATGCGTTTGAGGGTTATAAGAGATGAGAAAAGCCTCAAGGTATAGCAGCTAAACCTGATCTCCCGGTCCAGATGTGGCATCTTCTGGAGTCTAATTTTTTTTAAAAAACATCTGCTCGTCTGTTGCTCCTTCTCTCGGTTTACACGGCTTTACGCAGATGACATTTCAGGTATTTGTCGGTTCAGTTTAAGCACGAGGCGCAGCTTGTGAGTTTGTGTACATTCATATTTGACATGGCGGTGGTAAAGAAGACAGAATAGAGAGGAGTAGTTTAGGAAAATCTATTGTCAGCAGGAAACATAGCAATCACACTCTATATCAAATAAAATAAATTGTGGTTGTTATGAATGCACAAAATATTCTGTAATTTTCTGCTGAGAATCGCTCATAAGATGAATCCACCATCTCTTATTGATCTCTTTTATTAAAACTATACAAACCATGAAGGAGCAAGACAATTAATACAGCAGGATTTTAAAGGATTTTAAAACTTTGAGGCATTTTTTAATATTATCTGTGAGCCTGCAGATGACTAATATTTACAACTTGTCAGGCCCCAAAGTGATGTCTTCAAATTTGTATTTTGTGTCATGCCAACGGTGGGAGAGACAAATGTTTAATTCGTGACAATCCTCACCTTAGAGAAGCAGCAATATATTTTCTTTCCTGAACTTAAATCGGTTAATCGATTGTGTCTTTTTTCTGAATGCTAATTCCTCCCTACAGAAAAGACATTCAGGATGTGTGTGTGTGTGTCTGTGTGTGTAGCGTCTCAGCAGAATGTGCCGTGCTACATTCCCTCTCACCGTCTGACACAGACCCCCACACAGAGCAGAATTCCAAGAAAATTCCTCTGTCGCGTTGTTTCACGCGTTGTGGACAAGCGTTATTGTTGGGAGAATTCCCACCCAGGCACTGATCCCACACACACACACACACACACACACACACCCATCCGTCCATCCATCAATAGTGTCAGTCACAAACAGAACACAAAACAGAGGAATTCCCTTTTTTGTTGTGATGACTTTATTTACAAAGTGGAGGCAGGGATACAAGAGTGAGAAATGTCGCTCGATTACATTTGGCGCCTTGTCAACATGCGGTTAAAACATTCATGATGCAACACTGAGTATTTGTTGTGTAACGTCAGACGCTGTACAGCACCAGAGGACGCCGTTGTGACAGACTCTTCACATTAACATACATAAACAGAAACTATTTCTATGAACCATAACTCAAATGGTTTGTCTTGGGATTTCTCCACCAACACATTCTTTACTCCAATGAAATGAATAAGCAGGCTATGTTTTCATATACACCGGTCAGGCATAACATAATGACCACCTTCCTAATATTGTGTAGGTCTCCCTTGTGTCTCCAAAACAGTTGTGACTCATCAGAGAATGGACATGGGCCTTCTGAGGGTGTCCTGTAGTGTCTGTCAACAGAATGTTGTTAGTGGGGGCCTTTTGTCCTATTGGTTGAGGGGAGGGGCCTCTGTGGATCATCCCACAGATACTTGATCAGTTTGGGATCTAGTGAATTTGGAGGCCAGGTCAACACCTTGTGCTGTTCTTCATGTTTTTTTGAGTTGTTCCTAAACTGTTTTTGTGTGTGTGTCTGTGTCAGGCTGCATCCTGCTGGGGATGGCTGCTGCCATCAAGGAGTGTCATTGCTATGGGGTGGGGGTTTCTGGTCTGGTCTTGGTGGGTGCTACATGTCTAAGTAACATCCACACCAATGACTGTCAGGTCCAAAAGTTTCCCAGCAGAACATTGAATTGTCTCAAGATGGTCAATGTTATTTACTTCTCCTGTCAGTGGTTTTAATGTTGTGGCTGATCGGTGTATCTATCAGTGAAGCTCTGCTGCATAAGTATCTATCATGAACTATCTTTGGTTATTAATACTTCTGGTGCCTACACAGCAAAATGGACAAATTCTGAGTTATATATTTAAATTTGGATGAAATAAAGTCACTTGCTAGTTAAAATCGGACTACTTATTAAAACTCTCACTTTTTCCTCCATTTGTTGTTCTCATCTCTGCCAGTTAATGCAACAAGGCAACTGTTCCTATTGTTAACTCTTCAATAACATGTCAGAAATACCACTTTTTCTGGCTGTTAACTTAAAAAAAATACCTTCAATAAATATTAAATATTTTGGCTTTTTCTACTTGATGGACATTAACTTATCACTATTTAACACTGATAATATGCAACAAACACAATGCAGCAACACATTGCTTCCCAGCTTATACAGTGGATTCATACCTCTGATGATGAGATGCTTGATGGTCATGATGCTGCAGCACTGCTCTACATGTCATCATTTCAAACTGCTATATTAAGGTTGATTTTATTGACTGCACACTGTGGAAATATTGGCGTGTAGTTACTGCATGCGTGTACTGAATGAGAGAGGCAGTAATGTTGTGGTTATCAAAGGTACTTTTATTGGGAACATCAGTGGAGAACCATCTGTCCTCTCGATGCTGGATGACGACGATGATGATGATGATATGGTGTGTGACTAGAGTATATATGTGCATATTTACTCTGTGTTATGTTGTTAGTGTTCAGGGCTGAGTGGTGGACGGATGTCCAGTGTTCTCGCTGAACTGTCCTCTCCTACCACCTCAAGGCGCAGGCTAGGTGTGCTGCGCTCCTCCTGGTCCTCTGATTGGACAGACAGGCGCAGGGTGCAGCCTTTGGGAAGCAGCTCCTGCTCATATGCTGCGGCCAACTGGTTGACAACCCGCCGCTCAACCTGATGAGTGATGCAGAGATCATAGTGGTTTTGCCAGCTGTGTTGTATAAGTTAGTGGATCCATAGACTCAGATTATTTATCAGGGTTTGTAACATTTCCATTTGAAATTGTTTGCTCTTCTGTAGTACAATATTAATCTGGTCTTTTCAGATATTTTTTAACTGATGTATGAACACTAACCATGTCTGAGTAACGCTGCAACTAGTTTTACATTAGGCCACAGTTTAACCACATTATCTTAACCACCTAAACATGAACAGAAACATGACTTCAATTTATTTACTTTAAACTAAGAACCTTTAAATGTCAAGCAGAAATACTTCCTACTTGTTGTTGGAGTTTTACAGTTAATAATCAGACCAACTGAATATATAGATAATATAATTTAAAGCTTTTGAAGAGACATTAGATGGGACAATCTGTGTGCAGCATGCTGCTTACCTCATGTTTGATGGAGCGTGCTCCGTAATGCATGTTATACCCTCCCGCCAACAAGTCCAGGACCGGACGGTCCCACTGCAGAGTGATGTCATGGCGCTGCTTGGCCTGATAATAGACAGCGAGATGAGGTCATTTTAAAAGAGAGCGTAACAAAAACACAAATCTGTTAAAGAGGTAGGAGAAGGGCATGATGTAGAAATGAGGGGCGAGACAAATGCAGCAGCAGAGAGAAGATACTGTCATGCTGAATGTCAGCCAGCGCTAATCAACAGGCCCTTAATGCGCTTTAATCAAACACTAGTCAATAGTAGTGATCAGAGACGCTCATTTAGCTGTGGATGTTAACACATTCAATAAATAAGATGCCATGTTTTACTCCAGATATATGGTAAGACAATAATGATGGCACTAAACATTTAATTCCTTTAATATAAATGATTGACAAACAAATGACTTGTGGGGATTCAGTAATAATGAGATTCTCCTGTTAGTGCTGCTGCCAGATAGACACACACACACACAGACAGATACACACACTTAAGAAATTAAAGACAGAAACGCTGAGAATTAGACACACAACAACACACACAGCAAAAAGATAAATAAATGAGTCATGAGTCAGGTCCCTATCAGTCGCCTGCAGGGTCCATGCTGGCTGTCAGGACACCGGCTGTAATATTAATAATTAAATATTGATGAAGGCTCCACATGTTAAACACTGTAATCACATTATAGTGAGTAACAGTGGCACATAATATTGATCTGCGTAGGTTTCTGCACAGCTCAGCGGCTGTAGGATGAAGTGGGTGATGTCTCCCAGTCCCACTGGAAGATACCCGTTGTTGTAAGTGTGTGGTGCTGTGGAGACAGACTTCTGAAGGCTAATATCCCTTTCATTCAGTCAGAACTTTAAACTTACAGTACATAAGCCTGCTGTAGTGCTAGCTACTATTTGGATCTGTATTCAGCCCAAACCGTACATAAGGCTGGCTCAGGAGCTTATTTAATGATAAATTGGTACAAAGTGTCATAATTAAAAACATAATCGAAATCATAAATGATTCAGGTGGCAGGATTATCTGAGCCATGTGGTCCTTCCCGCATCAAGACATCTCTCTCTTTGGAAATATAAAAATAGAACGTGCACACTGTGGTAGAGGCAGAGCAGACAGTGTTTGTACCTTTTTGGCCCAGAAGTTGAGCTCTTTGCTGACCAGCTGTAGCAGCTCTGAGTGACAGAACGGCAGGAAGTATACAATTTCATTGATCCGACCGAGAAACTCGTCCCTCCGGAAATGAGCCTGAGGAGGAATCAAAGAATGAACAATGACAACCTCAGCTTATCAGGTCAACCACGCCTGTAACTACACCAAAGCAAGTTTTATCCATGTGTGTTTCTGTATTTGTGCTACCTTCAGGATTGGTTGAATCACTGTTTCTTTAAACTGTCGGGAGATTTTGATGTCATCACCTTTCTGTACATCCTCTGGAGGAAAAGCATGATACTGACATTAATTTCACTTCTTAATTCAATAATCTATAACAGTGTAGAAAATGTTGATCTCCTCTTATATTTTGCAAGACGCTGTGATAAGCCAGCATCAACCCTAATTTATTACAACAGCACTCATGTATGTAAATGAATGTATATGTGAATATCAGCCAGAAGAGCAGAACACATAGGGTTGTACATGATTATGTTCGTGTATATTCTGTACATTGGTCAATTTCTCTCACCAAGTTTGTCAGCTAGCTTTCTGCGGCTGACCTCCTCAGCTTCCTCGCGGAGCTGCAATGCATGCTGGGCAATTTCATCACTTGCAACGTTAGAAGTCATGATGAAGATGGCGTCTTTACATTCAATGGTCTTTCCTTTACCATCTGTAAGACGACCCTGAGAGAGGAATGGTATGAATGAAAAAGAGGTCAGTTCATTGTTTTTACATTTGCACCTGTTCATTCACCTGTTCATCCTCACTCATGCGACAGGCAGAGAGGATGAATGTACGGCTAGTGTTTGAGCACACACCTCGTCAAAGAGCTGCAGCATGATGGTGAGAACATCTGGGTGAGCCTTATCCACTTCATCAAAGAGGACGACGGCGTTGGGACATGCCCTCAACAGCTTGGTCAGCTGACCACCTTCCTCATGTCCAACGTATCCTGGTGGGGAGCCAATGAACTTGGCCACCTGACAGACAAGAGGGAGACGATGCACAGCGTGTCAGAATAATACAATGCAACAAGCAGATTCTTTACCAAAAGTTGACTTTAATTACGTCTAGACTGGTTGTTGGAGAGCTACATGCCACACCTTTCCAAGGCCAGAGGAGGAACTCCAGTCTGTCTGACTATCTCTGTGATTTTCCAGAACCAAGAAGTGTCAGTTCTAATAACCAATTGAGCATGTCTCCCTGGAGAAATAACATTTATCCCTTTTAAATGATATTGGGTCTTCCTCTCCTTATGATAACTGACTTTTCATGCTACCCTCAATTGTGATATTTTGGACCAACTGTAAACACTTTTGAGCTAGAAGATAAATGAAATTAACCTATACTAATGCTTTCTGTTGCAAGAAACTAAAGAGGAATCCATAAAAAGTGGAAATGGCGCATGAACTCTGAGGTGAAATAATTAGATATGGCACTAAACATTAAAACATGATGCAACTCAGAATCAGCGATTAAATGTATTCATCACGAAGCTTCACAAAACGGAGAAAACAGGCAAAATACAACATTCATTTTGGTTTATGAATCCATTATGAGTGCATAAACAGAATTTATGCAATGTGTCACTGCTATGCATCTGCAGCAGCATTATGCAATTGTTAACTGCTCTCATATGAAATGAATGAAGAGCGATATAATGTATGTGTCAATCAGATATTACCAAGCCTTCCTGAATTCACAGCAGTGTATTTGGAAGAGCTCACCTCATGTTTTTCCTGGAACTCAGACATGTCCATTCGAATGAAGCCCTGGAATAACAGGATGAGTTAGCCTCCACAATAAGCAGAACACATAACTGTACGTGAGCACACCTAAGAGACACTGAGGATGTATTTGAGACTCTTGATCACCCAGACCACATCTGGAGGGGGTCTGGGCCACTTGTCAACACATTATTTCAATAATGTTAACACTTAACAACCTGGCCAGTTTGACTACTCTCTCTTAACTGATGACCTAGCATAAACAATAAAAAATGTTAAGGGTTTTCTTTTGCAGTGCAAACAGCACAGCAGTGACGTTATCCTATGGAAGGGTTGTAGTGATTATCTGAATGTTGTGTAGGTATTTTAAAATAACGTCAGTGTGGAGATAAATAATTAAATAATAACGTTTGTGCTTTCAGTGGGTGACAGAGACTTTGCAGTTTGTTCCACAGTTAGTATCATATCCCCATGTTTGGATGCACTCAAAGCAAGCAGTGCTGTCCGTGGTTCTGAAACAGAGGTAGGTAGCGACATTATCGGACATTATTGTCTCCATCAGAGACAGCAGCTGCTACAATATTCTACTGTGAGTGCTGGCTCAAGATGCAGGTAGAGATGCATTTTATTGCCAGGTGTGAATCTAAGTACTTAAAGCTTGTTACTTGTGCTCAGATCGCCCAGGATGTTTTTTAATGCCAGGTCTCAACACACACACTCATCACGTAAACGGAATGCTAGGTCCAAGAAACACTGGTGTGTCAATGTGTATGCACGTTGCTTTGTCATTTACCTTTTTAATGTCCTTGTGCATGTAGCGAGCCACCTGTTTGGCCAGTTCTGTCTTCCCTATGATACCCGCCATCAGACCGGTCAGACAAAACAGAGACATCATTCACTTATTCATTATGCAACAAGAACAACCCTTCCCCCATTTAATTACTTTGTTTTAATATAAAAAATCCTGTCTTTATAGAGTACATCAGCATGCAGAGATTTCAGGAATTCAGGAAAACAAGCTTACTCATTTCAGACAGAAAGACAATCTTTCTCTTTTGCTAAGTGCTGGCCTAAATCCCAGAGCCTCTCTCTACAAAGCTTTCAATCATCTCCAGCAGCATGCATTATGTTTGTCGGTAAAATATTCTGCATATAAATGCTCATATATGATATTGATGTCTTGTGTTTGGTATGCATATGGGTATGATGATTGTGTGTGTGTGCGCTGGTGTCTTGTTGCCGTGTTTAATATTGATGTCTCATGGCCACTGTTTGTCGCTGAAGGGAACTGAGAATATGAACACCATCTCTCCCTCATCTATCTCTCTGGCCTGTCATTTCACCATCTCTCTCTTTTTTAACCATCTATCTGGCCCTTAATATCCCACTCTCTCTCCCCCTCACTGCTGCCTTCACACCAACTCACACATGCACTCACACTTTCTTATCTTGCTGTTGTTTGTGAAAAGCTTTTCTCTAAGCTAGACATGTCCCAGTATAGTTAAACACCTTTCTTTTAAAGAAGGTTTCAATTACAATTAGTAAAACACAATTGGTAAAGCATCCTGCTTTCATTTAGGGGTTCGTTCTATAAACATATAAACATATGTCCTATAACATTTGTTAGGATATCCATAGACCATCAGTGTTGACCATTTGCAGTAATGAAAATGTCCAGAAATGTCCAGACAGGCAGTCTGAGTTAATCCCCAGTGGCTATCACTAATTGAAACTGCCGTCTGTTGTTGATTTGTTCATTCATAGAAATAGTACAGTATGTCCATTCTAAAGAATTACTCAGAAAGATCTTAGTTTTGATTTTAACATGCTTTTGGACCACCTTTATAGAGTATTATGCACATCAATACCAGACCTTACTGAAACTCTTGTCCATAATTTTAAACTTTTTGATTAAAATCTGATGAATCCATTTCCCCAGTTGGTGATGGATTACCTCAGTCGTCTGAGTCATCTAGGTAAACTGGGCCCTTTGTTGGTAGGACTAAATTTAGTGATACTACCAATCAGTATGACAGTATGAGTTACTCTTCCTAACAACTGTCTTTCAAATGTTTAACTGTACATAACCACCGAACAAAAACAGATTCCTTGCTGGTGCTTGGAGCATCTGCTTGTTTAACAGCTGCATTGCTTTCCATTGTCTCAGTTTAGTTTGCTAGCATGTTGCTAATAAATACTCAGGACAAGTTCAGTTGAGACTTAAGAAAATCATTTTGCAGGTAAAATCACACCTTGGCTAACTGGTACCATTAGAGGAAAAGACAGGGGGTGGAGTGATTCATCTTCTAGATACCATGAATGTTGGTGCAAAAATGCATCTAGCAGCTTGAGATATTTCAGCCTGGACCAAACCGTCATCCTTGGTTGAAAACTTAATCAAAAAGAACAGGTCTAACTGTTTGAGACTGACAGTGCTGTGTTTGCCAACTAGTTTGTATCCATTAATGTTGGTCAAACAGATAAGGTGTCATTTGTAAGAATGATGCACCAAGTCTGTGAAGCAGGGAACTGCTTTTAACTGCCTCTCTTATTTGTTTATCAAACAGAAGTTCTTGTTACTTTTTAAAAAATCTTGCAATTTATTAGGCTAATATGGGAACTAGTTAAAACACTGGTCCTGCTGATTTGCATATGTTTTTATAGTTTGTTTTATTTACAAAGGAAAAATGGACATCTAGAAGACAAATACGTTAACTAAATACTAACAACTAGACTTTCTTATTTGTGTTTGCATTTTACATTTGTGACATGTGCCTTTGTAGACTTATGTTTCTTTGTCACTTGGATTCATTTGTTTGGCTGGAGGAGAACGCAGTACACTCCACCTCCATCAACAAACTTCAGAATGAAAGGTATTCAAGTGTCTGTTTATTTTGGCTGCCATTTAAAGGGAGCTGAAGAGGGTTTAAAAAAAAAACCTGCATGAGCTCAAACCAGAATTGATGAGTGTGAAAGAAGAGAATGAGTGAGTTACCAATTCCTGATGAGCCAAGGAAGAGAAATACGAGGGGATGCTCTTCATCGTACCAACCATTCTCCTTCCTCCTGATGGCTACAGAGTGCCGAGACAGGGAGAGAAAGAAAAGAGGCCGTTATTTCAGTCATTTGCATTTGTTGACTTTGCTTTTCCACTAAGTATTCTAAGTTTCTCACAACTGATGGGAGCTGACCTGAGGGCGACGGGTATCCCAGAAACTATGATAAAAGAGCGAAAGAGCAGGGATGAGAAAAGGGTCAGAGACATTTGGTGGAAAAAAAGAGGAAGAAGAGATAAAACAGAGATGAGAGACCTCCAGAAAGCTACCCGCGATGCTTCTCCTCCCCCCTCAGTCAGTGGGGCCATTAGCCAGCAGTAATTGTGTTAGCCTCTCTGGCGCGGCCATGGTGAAATCAGTTTAGCATAGATCGTAGCCTCACACACACACACGCGCATACACACACACACGCTTGCTTAAAGAGGAGTGCATACCCAACCCTGCCATCACCCCAGCAACCACACTCACACACATACACAAAGAGAAGATGATGAGGGGAATCGGAGGGGAGCAAAGAGTGTGTTTGGCGGCGGTTTCAGCCACTCGGCGAAGAAGTAGACACAAGCACAAACTCAACCAAATCTGAACCTGTGGAGAGACTGAGGCCAAAACTGGAGTCATACATGAACAAGGTTCCGCCAACAGGACCAAGGCAAGTCAGTGGCACAGTGGATCAATAGTTAGAACTGCTGCCTTGAGTCAAACAGTCCTAGTTCACCTCTACTGGCCAGCTAAGGCTTTTCTGTGTACAATGTTGTTGCGTTTCCTCCGGAGACTTATATTTTAGATATGAGCATAGTTAAATAGTTAGATTAGATTTTCTTCCTGTTAAAAGGGAGTTTTTCCTTGCCACTGTCGCCTTCAGGCTTCCTCTGGGGGTTTCAGGCCGGGTTTTGTAAAGCGTCTTGAGACGATTTGTATTTATTGACGCTATATAAATAAAACTGAAATTGAAACTGAAATTTTTAACTGGAAACTCATACTGTATATGTAACATAGTATACTGGCACCGGCCAACAGACTAAGTAGTGGGTATAGATAATGGATAGATACATCCAGATTGTTTAGGTAAGTTAGCTTTTTAGTGTTGATAAATATAACCACAGTCCCGCTGGCTAGCTGAACACCACCCTCAATATCTCTAAGTACGGTTAAGGCCGACAGAAATGCTGTACAGCTTATGATGAGGCTTTTATTAAAATTACTACTTGAAACTTTACCTTTGGACTATGGATTGAAGCTGTTTAAATGCTGATACACTGTAAGTTGTTGTAATGTTGGCCATGTGAATCAAGAAAGCGACAAAAACCTTGTAAAAACTGTGACCTAAAATTACTGCTCAAGGTTTAGCAGGGGGGCGGAAAAATATCTCCTTGATTTCTCCTTAATTTTCAGACTGGATTTCATTCATGTGCCATGTATTCCTTTAAACTTGCTTTTTAACACCAATATAAATGTTTGCATAGGTCCACAACGCCTGAGCATTAATGTCAAAATACCAACGTTAAACTAAACATCTCCAAAGTGTCATAGTTGCAGGGTGCCTTCACAACTATGTTTTGTTCAAATTCAGGGACTAATATGATACAATAAGTACAATGCTTCAATTTACTGTGATTCAGTTTGTGTTTACTGGGCAATTGGGACAAAGTCCCTCAACACCACACACTTGCAAACAGGTTTGTAATTTGTCATAATATTGCCATAAATTTAAATTTCAGGAAATCAGGAAATAATCAAAATTGAAAAATGAAGCATCTGCAGCAAGTGTTGGCACTGGCATTTATTGCTGTTCTCCGGTTCATGTTCCAGTGTTCTGGCTGAGTGAGTGTCTATGAGCTGGCATACAACGACATATTTCACATCAGGTAAACTGTTTGGGTTGTCCGTCTCTCTGTGTTAGGCCTGCAACAGACTGTCGACCTGTCTGGGGTGTACCACGCCTCTGGCCAGTGACAGCTGGGATAGGCTCCAGCCCCCCCGTGACCCTCCAGAGGACAAGCGGTTACAGAAGATGAATGAATGAACAAATGAACTGTTTGGTTTTTCATTTATAACCTTATAAATAGTCGGCCGTATCAGCTCATGGGTAACGTCTGTTCTCATTGCAAACAAATCTCTCTAACCGGTCTCAGCTGAACTGATTTGTTCCAGGATGCAGAGTGATTCCTGTGTCCACACCAGGTCACAAAGAGACCTGGTGGGGTAACGCTCCCATTTTTCCAAGTGTAAACGCTCTCTTGGAAACTTAACAGAGTACAGCCAGTACAAGACAAATGGTACTGGCCAAGTAGCTCAAAAGAATGGCACTCAAAGTGTTTCATAGGATTATGAGTATCTTCTTGCTCACTCATTGTAATATGTTGTTGTTAAAAAAAAGCTAAATGACAGACATGACACCTGAGTGTTAAACCAGCTACTAACAGCTGTTAATCATGAAGAGCGGATGCTTGGCAGGAGAGGCAGAATGAGGGAGGTAGAGATGGATGTAGAGCAGAGATAAGAAGGAAAGGGGAGCGATGTAGATGAGGAGACAGAACGAGGCAGAGAAACAAACAAGTTTGTCAGAGATGGACAACCAGATGAACAGTGACAAGAGGGGCTCCAAAGCTCTGTCGGCTTTATCAAGCTGTGTGAATGACAGCGTAACCTTCTGTGTGTTTGTGCGTCTTTTAGCTGATTGAGACCGACTTTGACAGAAGGGCACATTGACATTTCTCAGAGGACCCTGACAACAACAAGGAAAGGAAGGAGACACAAAACAAATGAAAGCTTGCTCTCTCGCTTTCTCTCACACACACTCAGAGCAGTGTGTATTGGGCAGGTCTGGTTGGCTCTAACATGATTACAGAGGGATGATTCTCTTCAATAACTCTTAGCCCTGAGAGCTAAACCTGGATCAATCTAACCTCCTTCCTGTGTGTGTGTGTGTGTGTGTGTGTGTGTGTGTGTGTGTGTGTGTGTGTGTGTGTGTGTGTGTGTGTTTGTGTGTGTGTCTTGCTGCAGGCCAGCTGTTCATCATGAGGAGTTCAGGTGGAAACAGTTGTTTTGAAGACATGACAAAACACAAATGCAAAAATGGGTAAAAGAAAAAAAACTTTTTATACCTTCTTTTCACAGCTTTTAGCAAAATGTTAAAAACTAGCCTGTTCATCGATTTATCTGACATTCTCCTCTCCTTTTTAGTACTCGCATATTGCAGAACAATTAAATAACAATAAGAAAACTTGAATGTCGATTTAAAACGGTATTGACTTTGATCATTAAATCAACTATTTGCTTAATTCTTCTTTTTTTTCACTGGCTCTAAATATTGTAGACTGGGAAGTTGTTATCTACTTTTTCAAAGGTTTTCAATTATTTTTTTTTTTTTAGATTATTAAGTATGAGGATAAAAAAACAGCTAGTCTATTTTTTTTTTTTTAATCTTTCATGTCTTTGATGGTTACCAATGGAGAAAGAGCCAGGGTGTAATGGTTGTTTATTTTTTAACTGCAAGAACTAAAAAAATGTTGTAGTATGGGACTTACAGTGGCAGTTACATAATCCAGCCCTGTGTATCACTCTATCTCTACATCCTTTTCTCATTTGTTGCCTCCTTATCTGCACTACATCCCATCCTCTCTTTCCTGCTCCATCTCCTCATCTTTAAATCTCTACTTCCCCTCAGAGACCCTGCCAGCTCACTCCTGCCTCCACTCACCTTTGATAAAAACTGACACAATAGCACACAGCGTCAATGTAGATGTACATTTGATAATGTGAGCTCTTGTAAATATATCTGCCTCTTCACTGTAATACTTCTCAGAGATCAATAAACTGTTTGTTTATCTCGTGACTTTCAGGATAATATGCCATGTGAACAACATTCATTAATTTCCTTGTCAAAGACTACAAGTCACATGATCATCCTCTCCTTCTAAGACGCTGACACTTAAATTCTGCTCAGATATGCATAACTGCCTTTGATTTTGATGGCAGCTGTGTAGTTTGTCTCAAATCTGTAGTCCTGTGTTTGTGATTAAGTATGTGACTCACAGAGGTGTTGAGTGGGAAGTTATTCTCCTGCCGGTTATAAACTCTGCAATATTTGATCTTACTAACACATTATGTTTTGTAATATCTGTTTCTAGCTTCGGGAACGAGTTAATTATTTTCACAAATCTAAACAGAAAATGTCCAATGTCATAAAGATAACACACAGCCTCTCACTTCGGTTGCAGAATCCTTTCTCGACACAAAACACACTCTCATCTGCAGATCAATACATGGCCTCCGTGGATGCCTGGTGTAATATCAGCTCTTTACTGTCTGCTGTGTTATTGTGCTCTAACTCATCCTCCCTCCTCTTCTCTATGCCCCGTACATGCTCTCTTTGTCTTTCTGTCAATGCTCAGAGCTGTCCGATTCTTAGCTACATCTCCACTATTGTCTATATTTGGTTCTCCTCTTCCTGTTTACATCACTTTGCCTTTCACCTGTTCATCCCCGAATCTGTGAGAGCAGAGCGAAAGATTCAGGAGGCGCATGAAGGCCACAAAGTGCCAGCAGAAAAGGACAGAAGGGTGAAGGAGAGAGTGGGCGTGATGGAGATGGAGGAGAAACAGAGGAGAGAAAGCCAAAGGGGAAAAGCGATAGAGGAGGAGGGGAAAGCAGAAAGATGGGAAGAAGAGAAGAGGAGGGGAGAGGGGTCTGTAGTATGTCTCCTCTCTCCGTAATCGTGTTAACTGGCGGCTCCAAGCCTGGCCTCTTCAGCTGTCACACACAAACACACGCACATGCACACAGCACCTGTGTTTGCCTGACAGACAGCTCATTCATCACAATTAACCAATTACAGCCTCCGCTGGTCTGTCTGATCCCGCCTACTGCTGGAGGGAAGGGAGAACAACAGGAGGAAGAACGGAGGGAAGCACGAAACAGAAATGTGAGAGGACAAAAAAAGTGAAAAAAGGAGGAGGAGAATGAGGCTGTGGTGGAAGATTATGTATTTATGTGCACTTTTGGTTGTTTAAACTGCATATAAAAGGTTGTGTGTGTGTGTTCGTACCTGAAGCCACAGTGTTGATGGCCCCCTCCTGTCCGATGATGTGCTCCTTCAACCTCCTCTCAAGGGGGAACCGCCTCCTTTCCTCTGCTTCTCGGCGAGCCTGTGCCTCCTGGAACTAGGTGGGGGTTAAAAAAAAAAAGATACACATTAAAGAAATGGACAGGACAGATGATGAATCTGGATGAGGAAGCATGGAGGGAAAGGAGGAAATATACAGTCAATGTATAATCAACTCTTAAGGAAAGTCTCACAAGACCTTCTCGCCTTACTCCTCATCTCTATCACCACCTTTCTTTCTTTATTGACTGCCAACCTTATATATCATCCTGTTTTCTGAGCACTTGGATGAAGAGGCAATGGCTCAAAGACAGAACTCACCCTTCCTTGTACCTGGGTTAAATATTTTTGTGTCAGGAATCAGGTGTCAAATGATGGTGTGTGCACGTTGTCTCTTTTTGAGTAAAGGAAATGCTGTTATTGCTTAGCTCTTGGTGCAGACGCTACTTTACTCATCTTTATTCAGACAGGTTACGAGAGTGAATTTAATAACTATGTTTCAGTTACATCATTTTTATCAACATCTTGTTTGACCTACACATACCTCTTCAGTAACCGATGAATGTGTTATAGTGGCGTGTGCAGTGTGACACTGATTTATGCTTCAACTCGCCAATGAATAATTGCAGTTTGTGAATAAGCTTGGTGATAATATGCGGCATTTGTTTGTAGGTATTAAACATAAAACAAAATCTTTATCTTCATCATATCTCTGCACTACTTCCAATTCAATCAATTCAACATTCTCTCTCTTATGCAGTGGCAGCTATCTGCTTCCCGTCTCTTCGTTTTCATCATACGCCACTATTTGCTTCTATTTTCTCTCTTCTGTTCACTTTTCTGAATCTCTCTTCCTAACTCTCTCCCTGTCTTCCCTTTCTTTTCCATTGTATTTTATCCTCCTTTGCCCTCACCCCTCTTGTTTCTCTTTCTCTCTCACAGCCACCCCATGACTCATTTATCCTCCCCTCTTTGTCTCCTCAGACTCCAGGTTTTCACCCTGCAGTGGAGGCAGGCTGTTTATTCTCTCTCTCCATCTTGCTTAGCTCCAGCCTGCTGTCAAGCCGCTAGATAACTACGGATAACTCGACTTTTATTTAAGGAAAATGCAAACCCAACTTCTGCTGCTACTACAGTATATACCTGTGAAATACCAAGAGCTGGAGCTTTGTTCACTCGAAAAACTCAAGACATTTCAGGCCTGCCCTCATCTAAAGCAATTATGTATTAACGTATGAATGTATGAACATCTTGTCAAAAGAAATTGATTTTTTTTCAGCAGTTCTTAGTTTACTTTACAATTGTCTGCAGTGGTGTTATTAAATAGCAAGACTTCAGTTACTTGCGTTGATTTATTTTATATTTTTTTGACAAATCCAACAATAGACTAATACATATTGTATGCGGACCCTGATCTGTTCTCCCGCAGAGCTCCACTGTTGTACACAAACTACTACAAACGCATCAGTCTCAACGTTACACTGCATGATATGTTTCCGCAAAAAAAGAAAAAAGAAACGTCTGCTGTAGTTTACTTAGAAGCAGAAACACTGTATAATAACCGCTATCATTTTCACCATCTCTGGAGAGTAGTTCCTGTAAAGCAGAGGTCACTGACAGAAAAAAAGAAATCAAGAAATGTATCCTTCAGAAGCTGACGATGGAACTGTATTTTAATCATCTTATTCTATGACTTTAATGCTAAAGAAGGCTGCAACTTTGCATTCCGAGACATCAATGAATTTATGCATAGTTTAGATAAAAATTACATATTCAAAGCTTCACATTAAATGAGCCTTTAGGATCAAAACATTTCAGCTTGTGTCATGATATGTGCTTTATATCGTACTCATCAATAACCCTGCTTTGTTCTTCAGCAGTTTTTAACCCCAGTTAACCTCCACCATCTTTCACAACTTTAGTACTCAATAGCACCTGTCAGTCAGTTCCTGGCTGACGCAGACCTCCTGAGGAGTGTGTGTCTGTGTGCATGACTCAACGCAAATAACACAGATGTCTGCAGGATGAACTGTGCTGAGTCATTCAGAGTGGGAAACCTTATTAACACATTTGTAAGCATGGAAACTA
This sequence comes from Chelon labrosus, assembly GCF_963514085.1. NCBI lineage: Eukaryota > Metazoa > Chordata > Actinopteri > Mugiliformes > Mugilidae > Chelon > Chelon labrosus. The sequence continues at coordinate 2,280,986 of NC_140346.1, forward strand.
GTGTTGAGCTAACTGCTGGCCAACTCTGCGCAGCTTGTATAGATGCAAAACAGAATGAATGTTTGTGTGAATGTGGACAGCTCTTCGTACCTTGCCTTCCCACTCCTGTAGTACTGTGCTCACTTCTCCCTCCTTAGCATAGGCTCGAGCTGTATGTCCCAAGCTGTTGGTCTGCATGGGGTTGGCACCTGTACATGAGCAAGGACACACAAATGCACAGTTCATTAGAAAGGTAATAATAATAATAATAATAATAATAATAATCAAATTAACTAAAAATAGAGCAGCAACATACTCCTGTTTTCAGAAAAAGAGATTTACTGGTAGACTATCCACACACTTCCTCAGCAGGAGTGTTCAAACGTCAATCCAGGAGGTTAGAGGTCATGTGGGTTCAAGGGTCACTGAGGATAACTGCAGTGAAGCAGGAGAGACATGCAAAGACCCTGTAGGGGGTTTCATATCTGTAACGCGTGCCAATAATACACACTTTGACCTCAAAACCCACGCACCGTCACCCTGCACTATTATACAATCTACACACTGCAGGTTGTTGCAGGTTGGGGGCCACTGAGGGCACAAACACACAGCAGGAGGGGTCAAATGGAGGAAGATTTTTGTTAAATAAACAATCTTTAGGGGTCATAGAATAAATGGGAAGGAAACATAATGTCACAGTGTGGGTGAAGTGTGCCAACACTGGACAGCGGTGGGCTTGTCAGTGAGGGTGGTTAGCAGTGCCTTCTGCACCAACCTGTTCTACCATGTTCAACACAGTCACTGACACACGTGCCTCCACGTAAACTTTTCTGTTTTCTGTTGCATCCAACAACATTCAAGACAAAATGAATTTAGTTACATATTTGAAAAGGGCTTTCGACAGCCATGTTGTCACATACAAATATGTAGTTTGGTCTATGGTGATTTCTGGATATACAACATGTGGTTGGAGCTTGGCATTAAACCTCAACACTACTCTGGTAGGAAGCTACAGAGCAACCATAATGTATTTCCACAAACTCTCAAGTACTGCAACTTCATTAAAATAAAAAAAATGGAAAAGAAATTTAAAATGTCTCATTTAGTTTTTGGATTCTAGCACTGTAACCAATGAAAACATTTATCACTTCCTTATCTAAGTGATTGAAAAATGTTTGCCATTTTAGAGTATTTATGCAAAGGTGGACATGGAACACACGTTAAAACAAAAACAGGTTTTCAAAACATCTTCATAATCCCGTATTGTGTCGGCACTGTGTTGGCAATACTCAGGCCTAACCATGCATTTATCAGTATGTGCAACAAACAAAGCTTTATGCTCAACAATTCAGAGAAAAAAAAACACATTATTGTTTTCAGCAATGATGAACAAAATGCAGCACTCTTCTTATACAAGGATTTACTTACTGGAGATTCGAATGATGAGTCACACAAAATCTCTAGCGATACAGTCTGAAGCTTTAATGCAATTTAAGAAATGACTTACTCTCATGGGAGGAAACGTAAGGAAACTGCAAACTCACCAGAGTGACATGAAATGTGTCACTTTAATAAGTCAGCAGTGATATAGATGGAAATCTCTCTCTCTCTCTCTCTCTCTCTCTCTGCCTCCCTCTCTCAACACAAGATGAAGTGACAATATTCCTTGACACTATATTAAAAGTCTATTAGGGATGTTTAAGGTCATGAAAAAGGTGCATCCAAGTACTTTACTGATGTCTGTAGCACATGTACAGGGGGTTGAATGGGTCACCGAGAACCACAATATCCATCTGAAGTTTTTTTCTTCAGAAAAAAACAACAACTATGTAATCAATACAGGTGATGGTTGTTTCAACTGCTCTGGGCGGCGACCGCAGAGACTAATAATCACTGTGATGATTATCGATAAAACCCCTAAATTTTGTGACCTGCTCACAAAGCTATCGATCCTGACAACAATACACCGCCACCCTCCTCCCCCAACCACCAAAAACATGAGCGAGGAAAGCAATAAAGTACCCCACCGCACACAGACACACACGCACAGGACATAATAAATAGCATCATTTAGGGCTTTAATATCAGGCCAACCCTCTGGGCCATAGCACTTTATAACAGGATCAACATTAACGGCAGTCACACAAACAGACACACACCCCAGATCAACATTCTCATGCAGACACACACACAGCCACACACACACACGCACTCACACACACCCACACACAAAAAAATAAGATCCATTCATTAGGAGTGCTTTAGTTATGCCTATTAGGAGTCCCCTCCTCTTTCCCATTTCCTCCTCCCTCTCTTTCACTGCAGCTGGTGGTGGAGAGCCCCTGCTGGTCTTTGTGTGTGTTTCCTTGTATCTGTATTGTGTACGTCTGCCAGCATGTGTGTCTCTTCTGGCCTCCTACCACCAGCTATCGAGCTGTCCATTACTCAGTGCCCCCGGCCACGAAACCTATGTGAAGCCTGGAGAGAAGCTAGGCAGCCTCCACAGGTAAGGTGAGGGACTGTGGGACAAAGAGAAGCCTGAGGGTGGGCCTGGAGACTGTGATGGATGGAGATGTGAGTCGAGGGCCGGCTAAGGCCAAAAGAGCAAACCCACAGCTACTAGAGTAACATGGACGCACACAAACACAGGGGAAATAACAAGGTACAGGACAGACACAACTCTATAAACACATGTAGTGTGCACATACATGAAAGGAGGATGATGCACAATCAGAGACGCCACACGCCCTAATCCATATAAATGTCCTGAAGCTGTGGCACTTTATACAATTTTTTTTGTCACAATCTAAAAAAGACGAAGGAGGCTACGAAGAGGAAATGCATTAAAGAAAGAAGGTACAAGGAACAAGGCTTTGTCAAGAATAATCACATAAAAACCTTTTAGAAAAGTCTCGTAATTATGCACCGATTTATGCTGGATCACACATGCACACGGACAGCAACGTGTGAGTGCGATGTCATGACGGTGATTGGCCACGATGGCGGCGCCAACTAAGAGAAGGCAGAGTCGGGCGAGCAGCAACCGAATCTGTCTTTAATCTGATTGTCCTAAAACAAATGTCTCTGCTTGTGAAATTTCTTACCTTTTTAATTCAAAAATGCGTCTGCAGAACATTTGATCGAGTTAGATGAGGTGATTTGTTTAAGCGTATAAAGCGCTTACAGATGCACGGGTGAGACGGGCAAGACGGGCAGACAGAGCTCTGGATGCATCATCCATCATAAACATAAACAAGACATTAATATGGGCTTGTGTGTGCATTTCAGTGTGAGTACAGTGACAGTGGTTGGGGTGTTTGCAGATTAACCTAATCAGCCTACGAATGTCCTGCAAGCTTTGATTCAAAAAGGTACAAACTGAAACAAGGATATAGAGGGATAAAAGCATGAATATATGAATATTTTAATGAATCAGAAGGCGGCTTAAGTACTCAAACACACATGCACACGCATATATAAAAGCACACACATAAAGACACACACTTCCTGTGGTTGTGGAGTTACCCCAAGGGCATGTTCTGTATAGAGGTCACAGTTCAACGAGGCCTAGCTTGTTTAAGAGCTGCTCGCCTCGAAACTGAGGGAGATACTCTGCCCCCAGGGTGTGTGTTTGTGTGTGTGTGTGTAGCAGTGGAGTCAACGACAGGTGCAAGTGTAATGGGGGGCTGGGGAAGACGAACAAGTTATCAATTTCAGTTTTGTACGTAATACTGTTTATATTAAGTAGATGATACATTGGGAGCTTGTTAAAACAGCGACAATGCTGCCTTCAGCTCTAAAGGCAGATTGAAAACCATTTAGTGCGAACATCAAAAAGAAACATTAAGATGCAATGTGTGTCGACTAACTCTTGAATTAGGCTTAAGTTGGTAATTTCACTGATGATTTGATTTGCTTGAATATCTAAGGCAGGGCTGCTCACACTTTATTGGCTTGCAAACTACTTTCATAATCACCAAATCAAAATGAAATGCTAAAGAATTGTATTGTGAGTTCATGCAGTAATGCAAGGGGTGTGTGTGTGTGTGTGTGTGTGTGTGTGTATATATATACACACACACACACACACACACACACAATTCAATACATTTATGGTCACTCACCTTACTGCACTGCATGTCTAACTTATTAGCTCACTAGACTTTTGCAGCAGTGAGCGAGTGTAGCCTCAGAAGGGACAAAATATTGCATCCACTTTCCTATTTTCTATTTTATATTATTGTCCAGTAGAGTAAACCCTTATTGTCGATGATTATGCAATTTCATATCAAAGATAAAAAGTTAAAAAGACAATAATGCAGTATTAATATCGGTAGTTTGTAGCATCAAACTGTACAGCAGCTCTTCAAAATAAATTATAGTTATAATAGCTGTTATATTTTGGTAACATACCAGCCTCCAGCAGCATGCGGACAGTGTGTGGGTCGTCAGCCAGTGTGGCATAGTGAAGTGCTGTGCAACCACGGAAACCAGCCCTGCTGCTGAGCCTGCTGCTGAATTCATCCTCTCTGGACACCAGCACTGTACAGAAGGACAGGGACATAGAGACATGAATGAGCTGACACAAAAATAAAATTCAAAAAGCCAGCAGCGGACATGGTTTATTTGTGACATTGCGACGAAGTGTAAAGATTTTATTTTTTCCAACATAAACAAAATAAAGAGCTGATCTGATTTAGTATTACTCTGATTATGAATTAGAGATAATGCCTTAATCCCTCAAAGATTACTAGGATACAACATGTACAGTCCCTGAAGAAGAAGAGCTTTCTTTAATCTATTCTCAGTCAATAGTAAGGCTCCGTAACGTGTGAAAATAACAACACTACTTCTACAAAATTATCTTTCCTGTTTCAAGCTTCGCAAGAGTTGTTCATTTTCACAGATTTAAGCTCAACTGTCCGACATGATAGGAATAATGTGAGCTGTGTTTTAGGGTCTCTTTTACTGTGCTCCTTACTAATAACGGAGATAGTCTATCATTCTCTCCTTGCTTTTTTTTCATAAGAGCACTCATCTCATGCCACTCCTCCATCATCTTTTATTTTTTCCGCCTCCTTCCTCTCCTCCTCGGTGTCCATCAATTCCTTTCATCACTTGCTCCCCTCCTCTCTCTCCCCCAATAACTTTGTCTCATCCATTTCCTGACTTCCTCTCCCTCTCTCATCATTCCACCCATTTCCTCCAATTCCTCTCTATCTCTATCATTCTCTCAAACATCCGCATCTTCTTACTTCTCCTCCATCTTTAACCTTCTTCTTTTTGTTTCATCACCCTTTTTCTTGCAGTGCATCCCTCTTTTCCTCCTTCATCAGTCTTTCCCTCCCTCTATCCATCCCACTCTTTTTCTCCATGTCTCTGACAGTCTCTCTCTGCAGTGTGTGCATGAGAGAAAGACAGGGCGGGATAATCATAGCTAACCCAATAAAGCGTCGCACAGGCCCCCCTAGCCCATCCATCAGTGTGCGTCTGGGAAACGCTTCCCCACGCTACGCTGGCCCCACGTGGACCCAAACCTGACAGCCATATAAATGTCTGCAATATACATATCCCATATAAATATGTCTGCAGAAACCCAACACAGACTGCAGGGTGGGGGGTAAAGTGTGTGTGTGTTCGCGCTCCACAGTGTGGTGTCGGAAGAAAAACAAATAAAACAATAAAACACATGCTACATGTCACGGAACATATAAAATAAATAACACACAAGGAATCAAACATGTTCATGAATGCAAATTTCTATGCAAATATTAATGTCTCATATTATCTGGTTCATATGTATAATATTACAAACACACACAAACACACGCATGCACACACAGCTGCCTTTTTTTTTTTCACCTTCCAGAGAGTGGATGCCTTTCTCCCGTGAGGTGTCGTAAACGTTGTTAAAGTGATCTCCTGCGTTTGGATCGGCACCGGCTTCGAGCAAAACCTTCACCACGCTGGAAAATAAAGAGACACATGTTTAATGCATGTAATAATCACAACTAGAATCTGGTATTATGTAAATGCAGACATACACACAAACAAACAATCCAGTAATAACACAGTATTCACAGGATGGATGTGTTACAAGAACTGGATACCAGAGTTCAAACATGTTTATTCATATGAATGAAAAAGATGTATAAGGGCTTTGTGCGCAACACTGCACTTGCACATTCTTATACATGTTCCCATTTGGCCCATAGGCTTTATACTGGGTTGGATGTCACATAATTTAACACTGATTTTACAAATATAACAATAGTGTATGGATGAAACATAAAACTTAAAAATAAAATTGGATAATAATGTAGCGTGTTTCGGTTTCATGTGTTCCATCAATAGATTTAAATGAGTTTTTGGGTTGTAGGAGATGACTGATATGAATGGTACAGAAAACTCACTAATCTTTAAATCAAGCCTAACTGTTACATAAATGCAACCTCTGAGCTGAAAAACGAAAACGTGAAACGACAAAAATGTCCAATGAGGCTGGCTCCATTCATGACCAGGGGTAGGGATAGGAATTTTTATACATCTAATCTTTTTAAATTATATCAATCGTTAAAGTTACGCATAATAAGGGAGGGCCATGTCAAGTGACAGGTAGGGGCCTTCTCCACTGCCAGTCGTGCACCACCATTTTGCTCATTTATGAGGGCAACAGCCTGAAAGACTAAAGACTAAGCTTCAAAACTGCTCTACAGAAATCCTGTGAGTGAATTCACAGAGGATTCGTCCATCTTTATCACCATCAGTCAATGCGACCTAAAGTGTTATTCATCTGAGACTGCATCTGGGTCTGTTACTTCCAGGAAGATGCACTGGACTTGAAACCGGGATACAACTTGCTTTCTTCATGTCACCAAATATAACCTTGACCTTTTCACAAAGTTTCTCACAACCTCACAGCTTGAAAGAGACACACATACAAATATCCATTTCTTCCACCATGACACTTTCACCTGATTCACTTCCATCTATTTTGTACCATTGATACACTCCACTTCCCTCTTTCTCTCCTTCATTACACATTGGTCCGCCTCATTCCATGTACATATGTGCACATTGAAGGGGCAAGGGTCGGGCCCATTTCCGGCACTGTTGGGGGGCCTTGTGTGACGGAGTGGGTGTTTGTGTGTAGTCCTTCATTGGAGCGTACCGCCTTATAGAACAAACACGAGTACCTCGGCAACACCACTCACTGTGACCCAACGGACATTCCGGGTACCATCTCTCCGTCTACTGAACACACTGTCACATACACATGCTTGATAATTTAAACCATGAACGTCAGCATTGGCTTTGACACTGAGACACAGACATGCAGAAGTAGACACATAAAAACTAGTCAGCTAGTCTGGGCCGACTGAGAGAGAGGCGGTGGCCGAAACATGAACCCTGCCAGTACGCTGTCATTAAACCTGTGACCGTGTAATCTAGAATGGGAGGGAATGATGGATCATCTTCAGCTAAATGGTTATGGCAGTGGCCTGAAAGAGCTTAAATGGAGCAATATGATTATTCATAGGAGGATGAGGTGGACTCGTAACAGTGTACAGCCACTGAACCTGGCCAGAAGACATCCCCTCAAGAGCGATGGAGCAACTTCATAGGTTGACGTTGACATACCACCAGTTGAAATTAAAAATCTTGTTTGCCTGTTACAACAAAAAAAAATGCTACTTTAAACAGAAAATTTGAAGAAAATTAAACTGATATTTTAACTTTTAGTAGAAATATAAAACAGCAACACATTTGAAGCATCTAATTTGACTTAAGATTAACTTTTTTTTTATTTCCCCATAATTGTTCTAAAACTTAATGATGGATGATGTGTTGAGATCACTTCATCTGACCAACAGTCTAAACCCAATCTGCTATTAGATATGATAAAGAGAAGCAGTAATACTGCAGAGGCTGGTACAAGCAAAAAACAAAATGAACAAGCACATTTTTTAAGTAGCTGGGGGCTAATTTACAATAATTTCAGCAATAAATAGAATTCGATACCAATGACTGGATAACCAGCAGGCCAAAAAATAAACAAAGTCAAATATTTTCTTTGTCTCTATTTATTTAACGGAAATTTAACTGGATTTCGCTCTCTGTCGTGACCACAGATCATGTGCGTTCCTGTGGGAGAGGGAGGCTGAGAACATTCTGGCCAGGTCTTTGTGTCTAACCTTGCTGAGGGGGTATAAAAGGACTATCGGGGGGTCTCCTTTTGTTACTGTATCACTGTGGCTGGGGGCAGCAGGGGGGCCATGACCCACGGATGGCTCTGCTCTCACCCTTGCAAGCACTTCTACAAACACATCGATGCATTCTATGAGACACACACAAACTAAAGTTGGTCACACGAGGTTGGGCAGGACTGTGTGAAGAAAATGAGACGGCCTGAAAAGGGGTTAATGGCATAAGAAAGGTAAACACGAAGGGATAAAGACAGGAAAACTCCAGAGCGGAGGAGGAGACGGAGGAGGAGCAGATGAAAGGAGGAAAGTGCAACTAAAAAGATGAAAGAGAGGGAGATTTAATTACACAGGACGGTACTAAAACTAATGAGCTTTTGTAAACAGTTTTACTAATCAACTGATGATCGAGTGGTTAACTTTATTTGGGACGCTTAGAGGAGAGCTGCAACACTAATTTGAGGCCTAACTGAAGGCATGCAGAGGTTAATTAGGTTAGACTCACATTTTAAAAGACTGGGCAAAAAGTTTACAGACTTCTTGATAAAACAATATATGTATATTATGTGTAGTATCTTTAAGTGATAGGATTATTTTACTTTGATGGCTAAACTAAAACCAAACGTGTTATCTAGCTGCCATCTTTATGCCCACATGTCATGTATCATATAACAGACAACATATCTGGAAGAGATAATGAGTTTAGTTTGGTTCAACTTGAGGGAAAAATACTTTTTACATTAATCAATGTAGGGATGTCTGAATTAATGCTCAGCTGCATCATTCCTGGAGCTAATATAGTCTGCATCTTACTTGGAGACACTTCAACAAAAGCTTTAACCTCCATTTACAACATGGTCTCCCTACTGTTTTGTAACAGTAAGTTGCAGCAACTCATCATTTAAACTAAGGCTCATAGATTTAACCTTCCAACTTTGCCTGAGTTTTATCAGCAGGTGACTGGTGTTGGTTTCCAAACCAGCCCTGGAGGGAAGACAGGAAACAGACACTTCCGTCTCCTTCATGCTATAATAGACACCTGAGCCGAGCTGACCATCCATGTCTCTGACCACCTGGCCCAGATGCTGGACCTCACTTGACCTTGCTCCTGCTGCACACCTGGGGTCAGATATATACCAGAAAGCGAGATTCAGAGCAACAGTAAGCAGTAACTTAATTTGCCCAAATGTAAGTTATGTGCTCACGAGACAGTTCATATGACACAATTAAGTGTAATTCTTTGTAACTAGAATTCGACCAGTCATTTCACAAGCCTTGTTAATCAATATAACCCGCTTTTCTTGGTTGAACTGGCTGTGAAAACTGGTGACATTCATGTCCAACCTTGGACGGCTACCACTCTCTTAATTCACAGTTGCTATGTGGTTTTTATATTAAAAGATAAAATATGTTGAAATAATTACATGAAACCCAATTAATGTGGCTTTCAGAGCAGAATATCTCAAACGCCGCAGTTTATTTTAATATCAGAGCCCACCAGAGGACATTTTATTTTAGTATGGTGTGAAGAGAACCTCTGTCCTTAAATCATGTTGTATTGTGAACAAATGATGATAATTTTTCACCAGGAGCCATCTAGTCCAGCTAATCCTGGTCCCAAACCCATAATCCCACTCCACATCACTCTCAATGGCTGAACTGTGATCCCCCTCTCTTCCTCCCCAACGAGCTACTCATCCTCTCGCTCCAACATCCCTCCGCTTTCCCTCGTTTCTGCCTGCCTCCCTCCCATCGAGTCACTCGGCCGACAGGTCGGAACGGTCAACAGGCGTTACACTCGGCCAAGCACTCATTGTGCACGTGAATGCAGCGAGGGAGGGATGGAGGGGCAAAAAGAGAGATGGAGATGGGTATTGTGCGTTAAAGAGTGCAAACAGAGGGCCGGGCCCAGCGCCTCCCTGATTTAGCTCTACATCAAAGATAAGCAAACACACGCCCCCACAATGTCTCACCCTTAATGCTTACACACAGCCCTCTACTCCACCCCTGATTCTCTCACGCAGCCACGCCTCGACCCCTGAACACAACACATGTGGCGGATGCTACACTTGAAATATATCTCGAAATATAATTATCACTCTGGTCCTGGAAAATTTAAATACACTGTGAGAGAAGGGTGGAATAATTCAACGCTGAGATCCATACTGACACTAGCTACAGGCTAGACCTTGTTCATGAGTAATGTTCCCTGTGTTTTCACTTAACGGCTGCAAATAAAGTTGTGTGTGGCTGAGTAATAGGCAGTTGGCCTGTAAGATATTTGGTATAAACTCCCCTTGTCTCGTCACTTGTGTGTGTGTGTGTGTGTGTGTGTGTGTGTGTGTGAGTGTGTGTGAAGCGATGTTGTGTCTTCCCTGCAGCAGTGACGGCTCACTGGGGGGTTGGAGGATGGGATTAAACACAGAGGAACGTCACTGTCTCGCTGAGTTATAGCACTCATAACACATATACACACACAAAAGACACGCACAGACAGAAGATGGGTGAAGACACACACACAAACAAATCTGTATCCAAAAAACGCTCGACACACACAGAGAGACACATCAGATCATTAAACACAACATGACGCACTTCGATACATTATACAGTGACCATCACTCAGCACATGATGCGAATATAAATACACACTGCAGCTAAAAGATGATGAAATAATCAAACAGAATGATTGTATTTGTCTGTGATGACTAGTTACAGACCAGTGACTAGGTGAGGAACAGTCTCAACCCCAATCACTGATTTTTGTTAATAAAATAGAAGAAAATCAAGTAAAGTTCACAGAAATGTCCAACAAAAAAAAGAAGAAAAAACTTGACAATCATATTTAAAAGACCAGATGAAGCAATTGGGCTTGTACTGATTATCAAAATAGCTGTCAACTTTCTGTTGCCCAGAAAAAACAATTAACTGCTACAACATTATTAAACTAATATAAAATTCAAGTATTGGGACGCAATCATCTAAAACACATCTGAAATTTGAAATTAACACAATTTATGGGGTCAAGTCTGAAAACTGTAGACAATGCTGTAGCTTCGCAGTGAATCATGATTTTTCTAATTTGCAGCCTGAATTCAAACGACCTTACAAAACATGAGAAAGAAGCATCTTTAGTCTTGAGATTTAAAGTAAGCTCATTTGAAGCTATTTTCATATTCAGATTTCACTTCTCGCTCATGAGGCCCTTTAACAAAGAAAAAGTGACCAAACAACCCAGCAAAAATCAAAAGCCCTGTAAATTGGATTTGGCCCGGCCTTAACCTCTGCCTCTTTCTGTGTGGTGTGTGTTCTGGGGGCCAGGAGGCTAATTTAATTTGTTGGACAGAGAGAGACGGGGGAACGGGCAAAGACCGTCTGTCAGTCTGAAAGTTGCTCTTTGCACTTCTGAAGACATACTGTAACAACGAGAGCGGGGACGTGGACGACATATGCTCTCACGCTAACTCATGCAGACAGCTGCTTGACACCAAACCTCTGCATTACTGTCACATATGCTCACTGGGTCAGCTAAGATGTTCGGGTTTAGGCGGATTGAACACACACAGACCTGTGCTGTCGGTTCATGGCAGCCACCATGAGAGCGGTCCAACCGAGACGGTGGCGGTGATTTGGGTCCACCCCCTCTTTTAGCAGCCTGATGGGACAAAGAAAGAAAGTGGTTTAATTTTTACTTTAGTGTCGCCATTAACACATACTTAGCACTGGAATCAATAAACAGTAAGTTTGTGTTTAATTTTTAATGCATGCTCAGAGAGGACCCTTCATACTTAAGGGAAATGATGCAAATGAACATTACCAAGTGTAAAAGCTAGAAATAATGCCAGCCAGCTATTTGCAAGTTTGTATTAAAGACTTGGCATAAAATCAGCACATGCTGTCTATTGTGTGCAGCAACACACTCTTGAGCAGTTAATGTGTCTGTGTGCAAAAGACCACCAGGTGTGTGCTGAGTTTTCTGCCTAAGGGTATAACACCAGGCACTTGGTGGCACAGTGTTTCTAAGTGTGTGTGTGTGTGTGTGTGTGTGTAATGGGGGGGTGGGGGTCCGTCTGTCGTCTCTTACGCTGAGCAGACAGACAGTGTGTGTGTTTACAGTCAACACAGTGGCCTCTGTCTGGTCTACACTCAGCTCAGATGCTCTCTGGCTCCGTTTTCACTCCTTGGTCTGCATGCAGCATCAGACAGAGAACATTAAGCTCGCCACCACAGCTACATCCAAGCTTTTCGGGGTGCATTGAGAGGCTCAACCAGTTTAGTTGCTTCTTTTTGCCGCTTCTTTTAAATGTGTTACCCGTTTTGATCTTTTAGCTATATTTTTTAGTGTTACCAAATGAACAACCAAATTGCACTTAAAATAAACTGAAACATTGCAAAGATCCAGACACTAATACAGGAGAGAAACTGGGCTTTAAGAAGGGGTTTAGTAGCCTATAATAATTTCTTGTTATATTATTGTAACATGTAATAGGACAGACACGGGAGCTGCTTCACTGGCATTTCTGCTCTAGTAGTAATATAACTGCAATAAGGAAAGCTATTTTAATCACAATTTTAAAATCTAAAAATGCTGAAAACCGTCCCAATTCAATGCCAGCTGAGGACCTGTGTTTTATGTCCCACTCCTCTGTTTCCTCTTGTTTCTGTCTACCTCGATAATGTTCTACCCCAAAAAAATGCTTAATACCCTGGCCACTTCATTAGTTAATCCTCCATTCCTTAAAATTCCATCACAAAAATAGCCATCAAAGGGTGTGGTCATAAAGGGAAGGACATGATCAGGAACAATACACAGGTGGGCTGTGTCATTTAAACAATATTTAGTTGGTAGTAAGGGTTCAAAAGTCTGACAAAAAAATATCCCCCATCACCAGTATGTAAACCTTTGAGTTTGTTGTGTGTGAAAATCCCAGGTCACCGGTTTTTGAAATACTCAGACCAGCCCATTTGCCGTAATAAACTACACCACGTTCAAAGTAAATCTCCTTTCTTCAGCAGATCGTCTAGACCATGTCTATAAGCCTAGGTGCACTGAGTTGCTGGGATATGATTGGCTGATTAGATATTTGCATTCATGTTGAACTGGTGTACCTAATGAACTGGCCAGTGAGTGGCTTCAGCATCTTCTGATGTCAACTCAACCTTTTAGAAGTTTCTGCCAAAGTTGTAGAAGAGCACATTTTATAAAGCCTCTGTGAAAAAAAGCCCTCTGGTCTCTCGTCTACCCCTCGGCAGACACACCCTGACACTCTACCACTTCTGTAAACTTAGCCAAAGCACTTAACACATCTGAGACCTGCTGCCTTGCTCTTACTGCACTCTCACCTACGCCATCTGCCACATGTGCACAGGTAACTCTAGCCAGCAAATGGAGACACACATCGATAATCACATGTATGCACACACTCAAGTACATGGATTTGGATACCAATACCTAAGAGTGCATGCAGCTACTCATTAATACAGATGCACTGATTTCTACCCTGAGGGGAGTAGCGTGACTAACAAGAACTTCAACCACATGTTAAAATGAAGAACAATTTGTGTGTGCTGTAAGCCTTCAAATACTTAGTAGATAGTCAGTTTGTTAACAAAGGGATTTCCACAATAACGTTCACGTGTATGCCTGTGACTAGTCTATTCTCGTGGCATTTTCTTTATTTTGCACCCAAGTTGCACCCAATGCAACATAATCAGATGACATGCTATAAATACTATAGGCTTGGGAAAGGCATTGCGCAACGTGCATGTGTATACGCACACGTCTGTTCATGTATAGTACAAGTGGTTGCCTAGCTCCGTTTAGGCTTAAACTCAGAGAAGGTGTTTCGGTCAATTTGGGAGCTTGAGAAAAGATAAAGATAATTCAACATGGGAAAAAAAATAAATAGAAGAAAACAAGCAAGGCACACGGGTGAAACTGAGCTCTTAGTTTGACATTCATCCTGAAAAGACGTCCTCCTTTAAACATATACAGGTGTTCCTCTTCTACCACCTGGTGGTTATTGGTGGGACTACAAGTAAAGGTGTTACCTGAGAACTATGCCCGCCATAAAGGAAACAAAAAAAAAAAAGGTCAGACACTCTCATTTCATTGGACCGCCTTTGGCTTTGATTGTTTGTTGTGGCATTGTTTCGATAAACTTATGCAATATCACAAGATTTATTTCCATCCAGTGTTGCATTCATTTTTCACCAAGATCTTGTATTGATGATGGGGGAGTCTGACCACAACGCAAAGCTTTCTCCAGCACACCCCAAAGATTCTCAATGGGGTTAAGGTCTGGACTCTGTGGTGGCCAAACCATGTGTGAAAAAATTATTAAGCTTTATAGTAGGCACTAGGCATGATGGGTGCATCACTTCATCTGCCTCTCTTCTTACCCTGATGCCCCCATCACTCTGGAACAGGGTAAATCTGGACTCATCAGACCACATGACCTTCTTCCATTGCTCCAGAGTCCAATCTTTATGCTCCCTATAACTGAAGCCTTTTTTTTTCCAGTTAGCCTCACTGATTAGTGGTTTTCTTAAGACTACACAGCTGTTCACTCCCAATCCCTTGAGTTCCCTTCACATTGTACGTGTGGAAATGTTCTTACTTTCACTACTAAACATAGCCCTGAGTTCTACTGTTGTTTTTCTTTGATCTGATTTCACCAAACGTTTAAGTGATCGTCAATCACGATCAATCAGGATGTTTTTCCAACCACATTTCTTCCTTGAAAACGATGGTTCCCCACCATCCTTCCAGTTTTTAATAATGCGTTGGACAGTTCTTAACCCAATTTTAGTAGTTTCTTCAATCTCCTTAGATGTTTTCTCTGATGCATGCCAATGATTTGACCCTTCTCAAACAGATTAACATCTTTTCTACGACCATGGGATGTGGACCTGTTTGCTTAGTTAAATTCAGGTGGCAACTTTTTTTGGGCAGGTAGTGTATTAACTGCAGTTAACAAAACATAATTTACTCTTATTATACCATAAGTACCTTCTAAAAAAAAATCACGTGGATAACATTAGAAAGAGTCAAGAACACTTTCACATGCTAGAATGTAAAGTACTTTAGTGTTTATGGGTGCGTGAATATTGTACTACAAATCAGCCACAATACTGGGAAACAGGACCAAAGGTTTCCCAGCGTAACACTGCATTATAACAAGTCAATCAATTGCATCCTGGTCACTTGTCAGTGGTGTTAATGTTGCGGATGATCGATGTATGTCTTAAGTATAAAAAAAGACATAAAGTAGATACTGTGGACACAAGAAGTGCAAAGTGTTTGTTCATGACAACTTTGAGCCCATATGTGTGGGAGTGTGTGTGTCACCTGGCCACATGTTGAGAGTTACTGGTCCTCGCTGCCTCGAGAAGAGCATCACCTTGTTAATGCAAAAACAGACACATAAATTATTAACTACACATGAAGAATATGAAAAATGTCAGTACACATTAGTATATGGGGATGAAGGCTGATCCATTGGCCACTGTTATCCTCAATCTACAGACCATTACAACACATGTAAGGGGGCGGTTGTGGCTCAGTAGGTTGAGCGGGCAATGTGCCACATGCCGAAGTGTCCTTGAGCAAGACACTGAACCCCCAGTGCGTGGCACTGGTGTGTGAATGTGTATGTCCTTGTGCGACTGGGTAGATCTGTCTATATAAAAGCAAGGCCGTTTACCATGTATTTATCACTCATTCATTCATTCATCTTCTGTAACCACTTGTCTTTGGACAGTGGGAAGAAGCCGGAGTACCCGGAGAGAACCCACGCAGACACAGGGAGAACATACAAACTCACAGAAAGGCCACAGTCGGCCTGGGTTTGAACCTGGAACCTTCTTGCTGTGAGGCATTAGTGCTAACCACCACACCACTGTGCAACCACACTTGTATTTAGATTTTTAGATTTTTGAAAAAAAAAGTCTTCTAAAGATTTACAATATTTTCTACACAAAACTAGATTAATGAACAAATTATTTATGCTAATTGTAAAAATGTTGGACAACAGAATGGCTGCCGATTAAGACTACCTTTATTATCAGAGTCTTTCTTCAGGCAGAAGGCTACAGCTGCAGCAGACAGCACACCGGCAGAGGCCACTCCCGCCCGCCGGGCCCCTTCACCTGTTCCTCGGCCTTCACCTCCGCCGCTGTGTCTGTTCTCTTCCCAGTATTGGTTGTTATTGCGCCCTCTGCTGGCCAGAGCCGCCCAGGAGCTGCGGCGATTCTCCAGGTTAGATAGCCATCTAGGGGCGAGGTGGTGGTACTGCACCAGCGGGTTGACACTGGTGCCCGCGGTCTCCTCAGCCAGAATTCCTCTCCTGGAGGTCCGGGAAGTGGAAACGATGGGGTTCCGGTTGGTCTCCGCCGGGGTCTCACGGATGCCCTGGCAGGCGGCACCGTTAGCGCTGGTCTTGAGCACGCGGCTACACGGTGACAGGCTGCGCGACCTTCGCGCAATTAGCCTGGTGGGAACAGATGATAACATAGCGATATCTTCAACGAAAACGAACCCGGGGAAGAAACCCTCAGTCTGGCGGTGATTCCAGATGGCAACGGGCAGTCTGTAACCCAGAGACACCAGTCTAATTCAGATGTAACGGCCACTGTAGCTCAGCTTTCAGGCAGCTAGTTACAAACATCGGGACGACAACAACCGATTCACCTCATCGTAGTGTGGATGTCACTAGAACCGCAGGGTATTCTGGGAAATGTCGTTTTACTGAAAACCTGCGAGCCGGTTGCTATGACGAAATCTGCATCCGGTACAGACTTCCTTGTTCGCTTATATCAAGTTAAGTCAGGTTTGAACACTGTTTCAAACCAGGTTTCAACACTGTTTCAAGTACAATGTGTGAAATGACGTCTAACGTTTACATTTGAAATGTCTTTCCAAAACTACAACGAAATAGTGTAACTGTCACTAGAACAGATGCAGACTATGTTTTCTTACGGCATTTGGTTTTACTTCTCAATAGTGGTTTTTGTCACTGAGTAAAAGGATAGTTGTTTACGTTGTCTGGGGCTTTCTTTTACATCTCCTTTGTCATCGGGTCATCTGAAAACCGGCATAAAAACGATGAGGACAGCGGTTTTATAGAGTATTGTGCATCATGGCCACCAGGTGGCGTCAAATAACATCTGTTAAGGTCTTCGATACATTACATTGAACAGTAAGAAAACTGTCATTGGTTTCAGACATCTTGAGAATGGATGGTGGCTGGTTTTAATAATTAATTGTTTTAATATAAGCCTGTAAACATTTCTTTTCTTTGTCACCTGTTGCCATACTTGTCAGCTGAACAGTCGAGGGCGTTGTTTGTCTCTAGCATAAATTGGAGACAGACGAGAAAGTTAACAAAAGTAATAGTTTATTTCAATAAATTATTTTTTTAAAAACAAATGGCAGGTGAGTTGTGGTGAGCTTTTCCTGCAAGAAAATGGTTTCTCCCTGAAGCAGAGACGTTGTTTTCCCCAGGCCTTTTATCCACAGCTTTTGCCAGGGACCTGCACTGCCACTACATGGGCCAGAGGTGGCGCAGAGGGACGTACACTGTCAAACAATTGGTTTCAGCCACTTCTGTTTAGTCCTCATTTCTCATTTAAATGTTTCAAATACTCTTAAATCAATCGTATTTCTTCTACCATGTATATTTTTGAGTGTGGAGCAATGGAAAAATCATTAGTGCAATGTGATAAGTTTTCAATGAGACTAGGAGGGGACCCCACATGACAACACATGACTCTTTAAAGTAGTTAAGTATGACATCGGGGTCCAATTCAAAAGGAACAGAAGTTATCCGTATAGAAGTGAAAAAAGATTGAAAAGGAAAGAGACGAAAGGAAAGCAAGACAATAGCAAATGAGGTGAATTATGGGGGGGAGAGATTTGAATGAAATAACTTCCAAGGCCTTTCTGTGTGGAGTTTGCATGTTCTCTCTGTGTCTGCGTGGGTTCTCTCTGGGTACTCCGGCTTCCTCCCACTGTCCAAAGACATGCTTGTTAATTGGTGATTCTACATTGGCTATAGGTGTGCATGTGAGTGTGAATGGTTGTCTGTCTCTCTGTGTTAGCCCTGTGATAGACTGGAGACCTGTCCAGGGTGTACCCCGCCTCTCGCCTGATGACAGCTGGGATAGGCTCCAGCCCCCCCCCCCCCCCCCATGATCCTTCTCAGGACTAGCGGTTACAGAAGATGAATGAATGAACTTCCACTAGTGTCACATCACTTTGTCTGTTCTTTCTTTCTTTGATGGTTAACATTAGTTAAACTTAGCTAGCAGAGCAGTCTGTCCAGTTCTGTTGTCTGTGGCCAAGTCGAGTGTGCAAATTTTTGCCTAGGGCCCCAACAGACTGTTGCCAACTCAAGGGGAAACTGCATGAATTTAATACTTCCTGCAGCAGAAACCTAGATTTATATCATGGATTTATATCATGGATATAAATCTGTCAGCTTGATTTGTTTGATATTTCTTCTACCTTCTTATTTCCTGTTGGCCTGTGATGCTGCAGCAGACAACCATGAGTAAAAAGAAAATACATTTTATTTATCAGGAAAAATGGCAGAAACATAATTTTCAGAAATCTATTGTATTTGGCATTCGCATCTACACCATCTTCGCATGATTAGTTTACCACTAGTACCAATACATACAGTGTAGGCCTATTCCAGAAAAAACAAACAAACAAACAAACAAAAAACGGTGTTATTGGAACTGCCATTTTGCTGTGAGCGAAATACAACCCATGCAGTCCCATTTTGATACACACAGGAGTGGGCCTCCCACAGTGGAGTATAGCTGTAATTTATTAGGTGGGTATGATGTGTGCTGGCCGTACGCTTAACGTGCCTTGCCAGACATGAATCATAGAGGACATCATGCTCTGCCATCATAAATCCACTCACACCTTTGACAGATCTCATCTAAATGCTACAGAGGTGTAAGTGTGGGTTTGCTGTTGTGGACACCTGACCATATACATTCATTCTCTGCCACCTGTCAATATGTTTCATTTTATCTGTTCCTAAAGCATTTATTGTTATCGATCTCAACATGATGGGCATGTGTGATTGCTGTTTTTTATGCAGCTCCAAGGTTAATAGATCAAAAATGGTTTTATGAACACAAGTGAAACCTCATCACATTTCATCATATCACAGTAAAAAAACACAACTTGTAAAGACTCAAATCTGCTTTGCTACAATCAAGTCAAAAGCAACTTTCTTGCAAAACAAGTACCACCAGAACATGCAAAAATAGCAAAAAACTAAGCTGAAACAAAGGCAAGTGGGTTTGTTTGAGTTTTCTTGCAAATGTTTCACCACTCATCTGATTGGCTTCTAACAAGTCTAAATGACTTTAAATGGGGTATGTGGCACTCACCTGAAACTCACCTGAAACTGCAATTTGAGAATTTATTCAAATTAGAAGAACCTCCATTAACAGATCACAGTCATTTATAACTGAACAGCCACTTGAGTGGATGAGTGGTGAAATGTCTTTAAGAATCTCGCCCGATGACAGCTGGGATAGGCTCTAGCAGACCCCGCGACCCTTATAAGCGGTTACAGAAGATGGATGGATGGATGTCTTTAAGAAAACTCAAACAAGTCCGGCGTCTTCAGATCTTCAGACATATGAGTCAGGCCGGCGTTACAGAGCACTGTACGCCAAAACCACCAGCCACAAGGTCAGTTTCTTCCCCCGGGCTGTCGCTCTGTTGAACTCTGAGCAGTCACAGAGTGTGAGACCATTCACATGAACAAATAACTCTGCACTATTGTATATAGTCACTGTACAAATGGTTTGGTGTATATATCTGCTCTTATTCTATATTTTATGTGTATAGATTGAGATTTAGTTTATTTTATCTCATATTTATTTTTTATTTTCTTTCACTTATTTAAGTTCGTGTGTTTATGTACAAGAGAGTAAAGCTACCAGAGTCAAATTCCCTGTATGTGCACATACTTGGTCATTAAAGCTGATTCTGATTTTGAGTTTTACCAGCCTTGCTACCCTGTTATGTTACATTTCTCCTCTTCAACTGATCATATTCAGTGACCTTTTCCAGCAGAAATAGCAGAAATATCACAGGTGGAACTAACAACAGTTGTTAATGCTCTGTTCTTAGAGTCGCTGCACTGTAATTCAGTTAACTGTGTTACTAATGTGTTTAACAAGTAAAATGTCTAACTTTAGAATTAGTCCTTTAGTGTATGCTGTGTTTGGATTATGACAAGAGGATGCTGTGTTTACATCTCCTCTTACCTGTCTCTGGAGGTCGTGGCCAGTGATGGAAAATTTGGGGTCACTACAAGGATTTTTTGACAAGGTTTTGACTAATGGCAGCAAAGTGACTACAGTGACAGAATTATTCTGTGATGTAGTATTTTATTCTGTGTGTGTTTGTAAGGGATGACCACCATGTAGATTATGGTATTCAATGGGTGATCATGGTAGTCCACAGCACTTTGGCCCCTACCAAGGTACCAGCCTCCACGTGCCGCACATGTACAAGGAAAATACATGCACAGCCTATTTAATATCTTCACACAGATATGTGTGCATCAGATTCAAAGAGGTAAATGTAAGGTGAAGATGAAATGATCTAGGCCTCAACAGCGTCTCAAGTGTCGTGAGAACACCCACAGATCGAACTGAAGGAGGCCAGTAATGAGCTTACACACTCTAACATAAAAGGACGGAGACGGATGAAAGAGAAGATGACACGACAGAGTGAAAAATAGAAAGCAGCCAGAATGGGGGAACATGACAGAGAGCCTACTCAGTAAAAAAATACTGCATCATAGGAAATTTTCACTTTTACACTTTTAGACTTCGTGTAAATGAATACAAGTTCACAAGGAAGTAGGACAAAAAGATGAAGACTCCCAAATACTGTACACGTCAGCCAACAGGGACCAGGCGCGCTCCCGCTCACTAGTTTACAAATAGGTGTGCTTCCATGTTGCGGTGGATAGGATTGCGTTCAAGGACTGCAGGAATTTAATTATGAATAAAAAAGTTTCTAAAACATCTTTACAGGTGGATTTGCTATCAACATACTTTAGTAGTGTTAAGTAACTAAGTAAATTAATTCAAGTATTGAGGTTAAGTACATTTCTAATGTACTTTACTTGAGTAGTTTAATATTATGTTTAATATTATTACACTATTTGACTCCACATATTCTTCTATTATACATACAAATGTAGTAAATTGACAATAATAGTAAAATAGCTACACCTCATACAACTACAATAGCCTATCCAAAAGCAGGCATAGTGGGTCATGAATGTGCCTGAGTTTAAAGTGACCATGGAGAGTCCCACGATGACTGTATTGTTCACACAGTTCTTAAAAAATAAAGAAATTCAAATTAACTGCAATTTTAGTAGTATTTTGTATTATTAAATTATTGCAGGTGCGTTGTTCGACTTTCACAACAAATAGTTTCTCTAGCTGTAAGTGTAGGCCTACTGTAGTTTTGCCACGACACAGACACAAAGGTTAGCCTAGCATTAGCCGCAAGTTGCTTAGTAGGAAATGTGAACAATAAGCCAATTACAAAATTCTAGCCTAAAAAGGATTGATCAACAAATAGCCTAAGCATGTAAACCATGACCTATTTTAATGATAGGGAGGTACACTGCAGAAAGTTTTACTCACATCGTGTTTTCAAATAAAGAAACAAAACAGCTGGGCAAGTTGTTTTATAAGTATGCTGGGGATCTGGGCATTAAAACATCACAAATGCATGCTTTAATGAGGTCTGCAAACTTTACGAGGAGCACCTAAAGGCAGCACAGGGAGGCGCTTCCAGTGTAGCTGTCGCTGCGTCGCCTACCAGTGCCTGTGCAGCCTGATTTCTCCTCTCTCCCCCCTCCTCTTCCTCTTATTTCTCACTGCATCTCCTCCACCACCTGCCACAGCAGCGACGCAGCGATGGAGACCTTCTGCAAATTATTGTAAGCCCACAGGAGAGCCCATCTGAGACAGAAGGAGAAAGAAAAGCAGAGTGAGAGACATAGCAGGTGCAGACAGAGAGGAAGAGGCAGAATCGCAGGGTGGTAAGCGGAAACACAGAAACATATGGTTTGCCTGAGGAGCGGCTGTTTCTGTGGATTGCTGAAGCGGACAGAAACTTATTCACCCACCGAGATCAGATGAAAGGTACGTTTCATCCGTCCATCTCGTTTTTTTTTTTCCGGCACTTCTCCGCATTATTTTCGTGCGCTCTCACCTGTGCGCGGCTGCGCTTTGCACCTCTGTTTCATTAGTTTGTGCAGGGTGGATTGCGGTTATTGGACCTCCCTGAAAACGCGCACGCACACACGCGCACAGACCATCACAAGACGCAGCCTACAAAAGCTCGCTGCAAGGAGGAAATTGAATTAGACAAGTTATTCCTGGAGAAGAGGAGGGGATATCGCTTCGACTCTTGGCTTCTCTGAGCTCACCAGGGGCCTCTCTCTTCTCCCGTCCTCACGGAAACATGTCTGGCCAGACTGTGACCATCCCGGACGACCGGGCGTTCGCCAGCTTCAAGGCGGAGTGTCTGTGCGAAGAGGGCTGGAACATGACCTACAGCAAGGGGGGCATCACGGTGTGGACCCAGGCTCTTGAGGAGGGGAAGTCCGTGCACAAAATTAAGGTGAGACTTCAGAATAACCACAGGTATGAATTATAACTTTAAATAAATGCAATAAACTTCACACAGTGTGCTAACTACACTGTCTAGCTATTGAGCACAAAGCTTCTACTGGAATAAGAGAAAATATGCGAACATAATCATCTGGCAAAAGTAGGAAAACAACTGGGGATGGGGAGAAATAAAACCTAGCTGCATTATTTAGTTGGCAGGAGAGTGTGTTTTCCTAAATTCCCCTATGATTTAAACTGCTGACATGCTTGAACCACATTTTTTTTCCTCTGCATGGCCCCTTTGTAGTTGCAGAGGCATCTATAACCCCATTAAAAGCAGATTTGAAAATGCAAAGTGTATTTTTTATCATCCCTCTGTGACCAGGTGAGTTTTGTGCAACTGGAACACATCCTCTTTTAGATGTGTGTAATGGTTGGAGGATGTGAATTGATGCCTCTTACTACAGAGAAGTGAGAGCTGGGGGAAATCTCAGGAGGCAGGTTTAATACTCTGGAGATGCACCATCCCTTTGCCAGTGAAACAATTTTTCAAGTCTCTATACAAGAGCGTATCATGTAGTGTTGAGTGTAATGTGTCAGCTTATCTTGTTTGCTGCTGTTGAATTAAATTTGCATACAGTTTGACGTCCATTTAACGCACAGGGAAATGAGTGAGGCACACACTGAGATAGTGCAACAGGCAATGAAACCGATTAGGGATTTTCTCAGCTTTACAGTATTCTAAACTCACCCAACAGTATTTCGGTTAAATGACTGGATTAATTGATCATTTGTGTTGTTTTCAGATGTTTTATCGGCTAAAATTAACCCCTCGTTCAGAGTAGAGCTGGCTCAAACAACATCAGGCAAAGTGCAGCAGGTGGAAAAATGTTGTAGCTCCTGTTTAATTGTTTAGGTAAGATAATGTGACAAGTATGTGAAAGTACGCAATGGGTAAACTTTGTTATCTTTCTAAGCATCAGAGTGGGGTTGATGTGGAGGCATGATTAGGACGCCGACGTCGCCTTTAGTCTGCTCTGTATCATCTAACATGTTCTATCTGACTACAGTCATTAATAATGTTTCCTAGGAGTTAGAGGATAAAAAATGAACGAAACAAATATAGAAAAATTGCACACATTAAGATACAAAGTGAAAGTTTAAAAAGAACTTGTAGAAATAATATGAGCAAAACTTAAAACTTGATTAGGACATTAAAAAAGAAGATGTCAGTTTCAAAGTAATGCTGGCATCTGTTTTTGCCAGTGCACACTATCATTTCCTCTTACAGCCTCAGATGTTGCCAAGGAACCTGCCTGGCTGGTAATTTACCGCTTAACCGGCTGAAAACCTCTTGTAGTGTTGTCAGTTTAACTTGGAAACAGATTTGACTTCACAGCCTACAGTTTTGGGAATGCTGCTTCCTCCACAGATTACATGCTCATCAGATAAAACCAGTTTAGTGTCGGCTGCTATGGGATACGTGTTCCTGTCATCCCACATATAGGTTAAAAAAATGAAACTCATTCTCTTCTGTGTATGTGTGCTTTTCTGCGTGTGGATCCGGGTCTAGAGAGCGTGTGTGTGCCGGCAGGTGTTTACTCTGTTAAATAAAGTGATGTGTGTGCATGGGTGTGTGTCTGTGTGCACAGGGGTGTTATCTTCATGTGCAGAGGGCTTTTCCCTGCCCCCTCTTCCAGTCTTTTTGCCTGTGTGTGTGTGTCTGTGTGTTGTTTAGGAGCCATTCAAAATTGTGTACGTTGGCCTAATATATCTGTGTGATTCCTCAGGGTATGTCCTGTTTGTGATGAAGAAGAGATGTAGCGTGTCTGCATCAGCAGAGAATAATGTGTGTGTGTGTTTGTGTGTGTTTAAGAGGGTAGGGATCTGGTTATACATGATTTTTCATACAGGACAGGTGCGTTTCCTCATGACAGCTGTAGAGTGCAAACACATTGAAGTAGAAAAAGCACACACACACACACACACACACGCATTTGAAGCTTGGGTGGGGCTACTATCTGTAACTGCCACTTTACCTTTATGTAAATAGGACAGTAACAGAAGGTGGATTTTTGCATTGTATATACTTCCATTGTCATTAGACCTTGTCAAATACACTGTGTCTAAAGGGTGACATTCATGTTATTTTGGTCGGAGCTGTGGAGTAGTAGTGGTGGTGCAGCTTGGGACCGAGGGGTCCCGCTGTGTCCATGGCTGAGGTGCCCTGAGCATGCATTTAACCCCCAAATTGCTCCCCAGGGGCGGTCCTGAGAGGCTGCAGCCCACTGCTCCAACGGTACACACTGCTGTGTGAATAAATGGATGGGTCAAACAGCAGGAACTGCAATTTCCCCACTGCGGGAAAAAGAAGGGTTAAAATTATTATTATTATTATTATTGAGTAGTTGGTGTGTTTGGTTGCTGACATGCATCAGCAGAGAGGCATGCTTTTTTTAACCTCTCTGCCTGTTTGGGCTTCTGTTATTCCTACAGAATTAAAAACAGTAAAGAAATGCATATGCTAATGAGTGTGAAAGAGAACAGGCTGACAATCATCATTATCATTAGTGAACTAATTATCATCAGGCTTATTAACACAGTAATCTTTGCCCCTGCCATATTCATCAGTAATGAGTTTTATCAACAATCAATCCACATATAATGGATGTGTGTGAATATGTAGGTGGCTTTGTTTTTTGTATCAGTCGGAGCGTGTCTCTTGCAAAGCAACACACACATGCAGTAATAACAGACAATCACACACCCAGGCTTACCTTCCTCCATGCTGACACAGAGGGAAGCCGGGCTCTGAATCATCATCCCCCACCCCCTTATAATTGTCTTCCACAATCATATATCAGCACACCCAGAGGAGCACATGATGGGAGCTGACAGGTTGGGAGAGGGGAGCGAGGGAGGGAGAGAAGAGAGTGGCAGGGAGAGAACACAAGTGGGTGAGACAGGGTATGAGGGAGTGGATTAAAAGTGGGTGTTGTGGGTTGGATGTGCTGGTGTCAGAGGTCATTGGGTAGTCTAAGTGGGAAGAGGGCGCTGTTAGGACAGGCATGAGGAAAACAAAAAAAGACACGCAAAACCACACACACCTATTGTTTGTTTGTCTCCATCCATCTCTGTTTTATCTGTATGAACTCCAGTTCACCCGCTTCTCCTTGCTTCTGTCGAGTTTACTGAATTAGCATGTAATAGAATTACACACACGTGTACTTATCTAGCTGTACGTCTTCATTCTGTGCTGAATGTCTTTTCCTCCATACAGTTGTCTTCTTACGCCTTTTTCTTTTGACTTTCCTTCTTCCTTCTTCCTCCTACTCCTGTCTCGGGTTGCCTGAATACGACACATATATTATTCTCTCTGTTTTTTTCTGACCTACAAGTTCTTTGCCAGTCTGTCAACACACACACATATTTCAGTTACGAGACAGTTATGACACTGGTGTACTGCTTATGATAGATTTTTCTGGATTTTATATATTCTACATCTGCAGTAGCTGTATTTTCATCTAAAGCCCCTCAAACACGGGCTTTCTACAGTCAATATAAACTGGGTTGGAAATGCATCATTCTGTGTTTTGTATCATATCACTGTGATTGAAATTTCACAATAACATCCTATTTCTAGGACGGTATGTGAGATTTCTTTTAGTATGTAAGGCACCAGTAGTACATAAATTGCATGCAAACTGCGTTAGTAGCTTAGTATGCCAGCACTGGACCGTAGGCTGGCATAAATATCCTACAATTCATTTCAGCAGCAGTGAGGTGGCAGGTTACCACGGTTACTAGTCCTCCACTTGCAAGGAGGGTCTGATGAAGATGGTTCTGTACTGAGCAGTCCGTCCGAAAAGGTCGATACAAAAGTACATTGAATGATGGTAGACATATTGAAAACATAGAGTATTGCATGATATATTAGAAGCAGGTTATGTGTTTTTTTTAGTTCCACAATGGAGAATCCCTAATGTAAAAATAAAATTGTAATTTCCTACAGTTTGTTCTTAACTACTGTCAGTATACATCATAGTATAGTGTCAGTTTTTCTGTTTTGTTTAAGTTTGTTATGTTATGCTACAGAAACAGGATGTGACCTCAAGATGACTACCAGTTACAATGCCAACTACTCTGGAAAACGGCCCCGTAGGACCATGAGAGTAGAAAATACATAAATAAATGTACAGTGTATAATCCAACATTTCTTTGTAACTGGTGGAGGTAGACTAGAGTGCAGTATTAATTAAACTAAAACCCGAGTGTGTGGGGCGGAAGTGTGGGCAGGTCATCGATAACGCGGCTCCACGTGGCTCCACTCTTGGTACTGCGCAGACTCTGGCTCTAAACTTGCAAGATGGCTCCGCCCATATCCCTGGGAAACTAGCGTCAGTTTTGCCAATGCAGGGAAGTGAGGACGCGATGTCCATATTTGTATACTGTTTATGGTATTGACCCACTTTGTGAGCCAGGCTCAAGTGGTCATTCAAGGTATGCCAGTTTAGGCTTTAACTTTTGCGTTTAATAGGCATTACATTAGTATACACAGAGCAATATCTGATCACTACCATCATTAATCACATTCAGCCAGTTACTTTGTAGCATGACTGACTGGTTTCTCTAATGGCCTCTAAAATACTAATTCCACCAGGTAAAATACTTATGCATTTGAAATAGTAGTAGTGTTGATAGCAAAATGTAGGAGGTCCCTGTTCAAATTGTTGCATTAAAATATATAGCTTCTTCAAAAGAATATAAGATGTAACAGGATTAAACAGGACAAGGACATTCATTCAACTTTAGGAGCAATATGCTGTATCTAGCAAAAGTAACTCAACTCAAAGGCCCACAAAGTTTTTATGTATAGATGTTGAATCACATGCAGCATACAATAGTCATAACTTTTGGAGATATATACAGTCTAAAAATGTGGATGCATCTTCAGTGTTTCAGTTTATTTATCTGCTGACATCATGGTGGTGGCACAGTGTTCAGCACAGTCATATCTCACAGTAAGAAGATTCTGTTTTTCTCAGTGCTGATTCCTTTTGTGGGAACTTTGTCTATGTTTGTCTCTGTTTCTTGTTTCATTTCATAAACTTGTAAACCTGTTTAATTGAAAAGGTGTCATCAGGGCCTCAGTGCATCTTTGTAGGTTCAGTTTTTAAACTCTGTGATAGTGTTGACATCTTTGTTGTATCTCACTCAACGCAGTTTGGTGCATGGTCTTGTCGTCTGTTTTCACACCTTGCTCACATATACACTGCAAGGCCAAAAAAAAAAAAAAAAGTAGCCACCTGGATTTAACTAAGCAAATAGGTACAAGCCTCCTATTGGATAATTAGGAGGAAAATTGGGTTATGAACTGTCTAACCCATCATTAAAAACTGGAAGGTTAGTGGGGAAGCATCGTCTTTGAGGAAGAAATGTGGTTGGAAAAAAATCCTGATTGATCGTGATCGGCGACCACTTAACAGTAACACATGTACAATGTGAAGGGAACTCAAGGGATTGGGACTGAACAGCTGTGTAGTCTTAAGAAAACCACTAATCAGTGAGGCTAACTGGAAAAGAAGGCTTCAATTTGCTAGGGAGCATAAAGATTGGACTCTGGAGCAATGGAAGAAGGTCATGTGGTCTGATGAGTCCAGATTTACCCTGTTCCAGAGTGATGGGGGCATCAGGGTAAGAAGAGAGGCAGATGAAGTGATGCACCCATCATGCCTAGTACCTACTATACAGGCCTGTGGGGGCAGTGCTGTGATCTGGGTTTGCTGCAGTTGGTCAGGTCTAGGTTCAGCAACACTACCTGAATATACTGAATGACCAGGTTATTCCATCAGTGGATTTTTTCTTCCCTGATGGCAGAGGCATATTCCAAGATGACAATGCCAGGATTCATGGGGCTCAAATTGTGAAAGAGTGGTTCAGGGAGCATGAGACATCATTTTAACACATGGATTGGCCACCACAGAGTCCAGACCTTAACCCCATCAATACAAGATCTTGATGAAAAATGAATGCAACACTGGATGTAAATAAATCTTGTGACATAGCAGAAGCTTTTCGAAACAATACCACAACAAATGTGTGCTGTAATCAAAGCTAAAGGCGGCCCAACAGAGTGTGTGACCTTTTTTTTGGTGGTGACTTTTTTTTGACAGTTTTTCAGGCAGTGTGTTACATCCAGATACATTTGGCTTATACATGACTTTCCCTGTCAGCGGTCGTATCTCTATTTTCTGTCTCTTGACTGCTGCCCAAGTGAACTAGTCATCTGATACCTGTGTGAATTACCAGAGGATATTTAACAGGGTATTTTCAAACACCTCTTTGTATATCACATATCAGTCCACCTCCTAAATAGACATATAAATTAGCTCCTTTGTTTCCTTGATTAGGATAATAATGAGGATAACACTGACCACACTCGCATGTTTTTCTTTTGTCTGTTCTGTTTTTTTTTTTGTTGTTGTTGCTCTCTGTTTTCATCCTGCATTTTCTTGTCCTCACTGAGGGTTTTGTGTTTAGAAATGTAATTTCAGCTTAGCAGTTTCTTTTTTTTTCACACTGTGACTGTTGGGAGACCATGTTTGTGACAAAGGGCTGTATTCGGTTGTTAAAGTTGATTTGAACAGAAGTGGCTCAGAAAAGTGAAAGAAAATGCAACAAGTGTGGATTCCATTTTGATCCAGACTTCTGACATTGTTGCACACTATGACATTGCTGAACCTGTCAAATTTAGATAAACACATCTTTTTGGGAATCTTCTGCTCTCACTTTCCTGCTCTGAACAAAGTTAACAAAATGCTTTTTATGATCCTAATGGTCAAAGTAAGGATTTGATAGCAATTTTTAAACATGCGTAATCCCCTGGCCTCTCCTCAATGTTGTAAGCAAAGATGTAAGCATGGTAACACACTACAAGAAGATGATTAACATGTAAAATGTTATATCCTTAGACTGTATATAACTATGGACAATGTGTCTCCACTCCCTCTGCTTGGCCATAGTGAGTTCAGGGATACCCGCAGGGTATCACTTTTGAGGACCTGTTACGTCGTCCATCTTCATGCACAGTCTATTGTATCTGCTTGAAGGCTGCATGCTTTTAAATGGGCAAATTTTGTGCTGGTACTCAATAGGTTATTATATCTCATTAGTTATTGATATTAAAGACTGAGAGGAGACCTCCCATTTGAACTAGACTTGCTGCTAAATGTAGAGTGACAATCTTCTCAAATTAAGTCTTCAGGGAACGTGGGAAGAGTAGATTGAGCTTTAAACCATCTTGACTGATTTGTATTGGGAGTTAAATTCATCTGGGATGATCCGGCCACATCTGTCTATTTCTTTTTCATTTGTTCTTCTTCTCTTGTTCAGTTTTTCTCCCTTTATGTCTCATTTCTTTTGGTCTCCTCCTTCATTGCGCTGTCATTTCTGATGTTTTCACTCTCTTATGTCTTGACAAGACTCTTCCTTGTCTTTCTTCTTGTTATTATTAAGACTAATTCCCCCTGACAATTGTAACTGTAGTAACAACTTTACTCTGGGGCTGTAGGCCTCTCTTTACCTGGAGGTGTAATGCCATCTTCTCCACACACAGGCAGGAGTCTCTGTGGTGTCATTAATAAGCTGAGGTACAAATCAACAGCTGGCAGCATGGATGCATAAACAGCACCTCATATTTTATTTAGTAAAGTATCACTATATTTCAGATAGATTTAACATTTAAAATTGAATCTTGGTTTAAAGACAGACCTGCTGCCACTCCTTCACTCCTAGAGACCATTTGACGTATGTCCTGTACTGCATGTGCTGTTTTCCATTTAAGTGCTCAGGTCTAGTAATGACTCATCTGTGGTCAGTGGCCTGTCTCTCCTAATTTTGTGTTGCTCGCTCTTTGTCCCACACACACGCGCTCTCTCTCCCTCTCTCAACCACCTGATGTCTCATCATCCACACGTCACTTGCCATATCTGTTTTTTCCCGGATCCTTCAGTGCTTACGTCCACACACATCCTCTTACTTTATATTTTCACATTTGCATATCATATTAGGCATCGATGTTGAAATGTGTGTTGTTTCACGCCTGCCCTTGTCACCATGAATACAGCTAAACCCTGTAGATCTTGTCAACACTGGCACGGTGCTTGACTTTGAAATCATGGGTTACAACTTCATTAAAAATGAATAGATTTTCCTACATCGTGGCTTGCAATAAATGCTGAATCACACTCTAAACCCAATGAATGTTTACTCTACTTCAACTATCATGCAGCACTTCACTTCCAGCTCTGTCACCTAAAAATGAATCTTTTTCTGTGTGTCTTTCAGTGTCGGATGGTGTCTAAGGACGTGTCAGCGGAGACCATGTACGACGTTCTCCATGACATAGAATACAGACGGAAATGGGACACTAATGTCATCGAGACCTTTGATATCGGGAAACTTACGGTCAATGCAGATGTTGGTTACTACTCATGTATGTAGCATGTTAGGGGGAAACACACACACAATGTAAAGTGCACATATTTAGTTCACTAATTTTTTGTTTGTTGTTAAAAGGGAAGTGCCCAAATCCTCTTCGTAACCGTGACGTCGTCACACTTCGCTCCTGGCTGCCAATAGGAAAAGACTACATCATCATGAACTACTCTGTCAAACATGCCGTGAGTATACGCACTAATACACATGCTCAGCTACGGCCCTGCTCAGTCATCCCTTGATAACCTTTATGTGTGTTCAAAGGTGCATGCGAAGGCACCACTGTGAAGCAAACGAGTCGAAATTAACATGAGTTTATCAAGCTGAAGGGCACTGTGCTGTTTGATAAGTCCTTAGACTTCAGTATATCATTTAAAATTCTCCTCGTCTTGCACTGAACCACTCCATCCAGGAAGTGTGGACAGTTTGGTGCCTTTCCAAAGAGAGAGTACTATGATACCTCATGCCCTTGATGCTTTTACCTTACAGAATGGGAGATGCTCTGTGTGCCAATACCTCCCTTTAAGCGTGGCATAGTAAATTTGATTCAGCTGAACATATTGTGTTTTCAGTTTGGCTTCCAAGCTTTTTAAGAACTTGATTAAATTTGAGCAATGTTGAGAAGTTCACTAGAAAACTCACTCTCTCTTTGTCTTTCTGTCTGCCAGTCTTTTCCAGTCTCTATTCTCTCGTTCTCCTTATCTTTTCTGTCTTTCTTGCTTTTGTCTCACCCTTGTTCTCCTTTTACTCTGTCCCTCTCCCTCTTGTTTGCTCACTGATATAATGTTTACAAAAGGATAAGGCCTCTCATGTGACTGTTAGCGGTTGACTTCCGCCTCGCCTTCCGCATTCCTGCATCAATTAGTGGTTACGAATGTAATAATGTGTGTGAGTGCAGACTCTGTGTGTGAGTGTACAGTATGCGAGTGTGTGTTCATATGTTTGTGTGTTAGACAAGGTCGCTCTGATAATCAGCAGAGCCTGAGGGCTTGACTTGTGGAGTACAGCTTAGTGGGATACTTAGCAGAGTGGTGAGCTTGTGCATTCGCCACCAGGAGTCAGTCCACTTATATAGTGTCTTCCATTCATTATTCATCTTTCCCATGATTAATAACAACTGATTTTCAGGGATCAATACACAAAGCTTTTTAGCCTTTTCCATCCACCTGCCGTGTGTGTGGTCTGTTCCACTGCAAAACATGCCATTGTGCAGCTTGTTAGTCTAACTTGTACGTGACCGAGAAACTGTATGTTTATATAAGGGCAACAGTTGCTAATGAATTCTAGTGACTACTTAATCAGCTGATCATTTACGTAGTGTTTCGGTCACAGTGACAGCATGGCTCCAGGGACAGCAGTGCTGGCCCGTCTGCCTGTTCATTGTTTTGGTCCGAGCTGAAAAGTTTCAACAGCTATTAAATGGATGAATGGGATGAAATTTGACGCAGATATCCATGGTGATCAGATCATAATCAAGTTCCCCAAGATCCCCAGAGCTGTCTATCTCACTCGTATTTTTGTTTATATTTGACTGCGACCAAATACTCACACTAATGCTGATCACTCCGACCTATGCTGAACTTTGTGTGACTGGTGCTAATTAACAATGTTAGCCTGCAAACATGATAAGATGGTGAATAAGATAATCCTTTAATTACTAAGATAATCCTATAATTCATCCCACAGTGGGGAAATTTCCCTGTTACAGCAATATATTACTAAGGACAGTGCACAAGAAATAATATTAGCATTGTCAGTGCGATCACGTTAGCATGCAGACGTTCAGCTCAAAGAACCACTATGTTAGTATAGCATTTCTGATTAATTAATTATTGTCTAAGATCGCTATTGCAAGTTATTGGATTTCAAACTGAAATGGTTTGTTCTTCTGACCAACAGTTAAATTTCAGTAAGAGTTCGTCTTTGACTCAATACTCTCAATACTTACGATGCTTGCACACCCATTGACTTCTGCTGCACTTTTAGCATACAAACGTTTAGCTCAAAACGCCACCATGTGCATGTACAACCTGTCTCACTATTGTATAAAATAGCTATTGCAAGTTACTGGATTTCAAACCAATGTCTTGAAATAGTTTTTGACCAACAGCCAAAAAGCCAAAGTTGAGTGTCAGTCTCAGGTGAAGTAAACCACAGCGTTTCCTGGCGCAACGAATATTTCAAGATTGGAGAGAGACACCTCAGAGGTGACTAATACTTCCGATTTACTGTACTTCCCCCTTTAAAAAACCATTAGGTCAGAACATGCTGTGTGATTTCCCAGAAACCTGCAGATGATTCTTGAAAGCTATTGTTGTACTGTCAGCAGAGATTCCTACAGTGTTACCTCTTGGCCGAGAAGTGCAGTTGCCAAAAATATGATTCACATGAGTCAGACAGTAGTGAAAAGATAAAGAGTTATCAAAAGTTTTCCTTTGATAACGCTTCTGAGCTGACTACTGCTGTGTGTGTTAAGCTCTCTGCAGTGTGCCTGTTCCAATTAATGAAGGCTAACCAGTGCTGTACTTGGTACTTGGTATGAATAATGATCTTAGATATATAGTCAAAGAAGTCAGCAGTGCAGCAGTTGGCTAAATCTAGCCTTCAGTGCTGTGATATCAGGGTAGTGTTGCTTCGGTTTACATCAGAAATATAATAATATGACAGCGAAAATCAAAAAAGTGAGTGTCTACACACCCTTTTACACCAGTCACAAAGAGCTACTTTGTATACTGTACTTCCTAGATAATATCAGAGAAGGCACATTGTGTGAAAGGCATTAATGTCAATTTAAGTAACTAGCACTAATTCAAAACAAGCTAACCTGCAAGAAGAGTTTTGCAAAGAGCTTCTCTTCTTGTCCAGTTATACTTTTGATTGTGTTGACTTTGTGTGTCTGTTGTCTTCACAGAAATACCCTCCTAAAAAGGACATGGTGCGTGCTGTTTCCATCCAGACTGGGTACATGGTCCAGAGCACGGGACCTAATCACTGTACCCTCACTTACATGGCCCAAGTAGATCCACGAGGTAACAAACATACACCCAGAAAAGACTAAAGCACACTGGTGTCCTTATCTAGGTGCTTAACGCATGCTCAGAGTTCTATGAATTATTCATTCCCCTGCCTTTATGTCAAAAGGAATTGCCATAGTAACCATATGAAGGACAATCTATTTTACTGTCGCACCCCTGTCTCTTCATCTTTCTCTCTCTGCTCTTTTTCTGTTCAATAATTATTTTTCTTATTCTCCTTTAATTGCGTATATCCCTTTAGTTACTTGTTGGTAGTGGTGGTTAGATGTATTTGTGTGTGTGAGAGGCATCTGGATGCAGTGAGTATCCAGTTACTAAGCCTACAGTAAGCTGGTGACATAACATGCAAAAAAGCAAAGCAAACTTTTAATCCCCCTTTTATGTCTTCCTCTTCCTCGTCTTTCCCTCTTTCACACTGGTTCTCTGTCATTCTCCCACTTTGATCCGTCTCACTGTTCACTCTGTCTCTCTCTTTGCAGGTTCATTACCCAAGTGGGTTGTCAACAAGTCTTCCCACTTCCTTGCTCCACGTGTAAGTCATGTACAAATTAAGATAGATCTGTTGAAATGTGTTGATGTGTTGTGCCTTTAGGTTACACAAGGTACCTGTCAGGTTGAGAAATGTATAGATCTAATATGTAAAAAACACAGACTACACGGTGCATTTATCTAGTCTCTGTGTGCACTGTATTCCGTTTGTTTGTTAGTCAGTTTGTTGAAATAGGGCAAAGCTTCTCTACAGAGCGCCCTGGGACGGAGCAGTCTCTTGATGATGATCATATCAGAAAATGGCAACCAAGCTGATGACTTCAACATAATAATTACAGAAAGACTTATTATATGTAGTAGCTCTTTTAACTTTGATACCGTGAGAAATATGTGACAATACCTGATGATTTCACCTCTGTCTCCATCTGTCACACCTTTACTTTTGTCTTTGTATTTTGTCACTCATCCATCCTCATCTCTATTTTATTTGGACTTCCATTCTGTTTGGACCTTCTGTATCTGTATTTTTTAATCTCTGATGAGTTCAGCCGTGTCTGCCTTATCCGACAGTTGACCAAGAATGAAATCGGCAAAGCTTTCAAGTGCCCTGCCATAATTTTTTGTTAAATTAGCAACCAAATTAGTTGGGGATCAACTTTAGTTATTAAAGTAAAAAAATATGCTGTCTTCCCTTTTGTCATTTACCTTTGGTGCAATTTCTAGGCCATGAAGAAGATCAACAAAGCCTGTTTGAAGTATTCAGACTGGAAGCAGAAACACAACCCTGCCTTGAAGCCCTGGCTTTACCCTGAACAGACTACATTACCCAGCATCCCTCTCTCTGAGCTGAGCATCCAGCATGCAGACAGCCTGGAGAATATTGATGAGAGCTCCCTGGCCGAGGCCCATGAGAGAGATGACAGCGACTAACACAAACACACACAGTCATGTGTTCAAACAGTAATGCAGGGATACATGAATGCCTGATACACATCCATAATTACATGTACGTATATGTGATTCTGATTTCTGAGTATGTGTGTGTATATACAGTACATGCACATACATTCATATAACACATGCAAATGCGCATGCAGACCAACAGGCACATGTATGCAAGCATTCATGCACAAACACATACTTCACCACACACCTATATTTATAATGTATGAACATGTACAGTGCATATACATATATGCACTCACAAACACGCACCCACTCAGTCTCAAGGGGCTCCAAGAATACTTATTTTTACAGGTCAGTAAACTAATATATAGTGTAATCAATGGCTGTTCAAAGTTTCTGATTGGGACCTATGCAGATTATAGCAAAATATATTTTCAATATAAAATATTGTTAAAATGACAGCACACATGTGTTGTTGTTCAAATTATGACATATGTATTTCAAAATAATAGCGTCCCTTAACTACTCGTCCCAGATCTCCGTGCAACCCACATATAGACATACTATTCATTTATACTATGCTAATGCACACAGACATGTGTACCCTTCAGTTTGTATCTCCCTGCCTATGTTGTCTCTCTGTCCTTCATTATGTGTCTCCATCACATTTTGTAAGCACATAATAAATATGCAGGTGTGCAGAAGGCAGCTGGAACCCCCAACCCAACCTGCATCCCTCTCTTTCTCTCTTTCTCACACACACAATCAGATTTACACCCACGTGTACTGTCTGCTCCTCTATTTGAGAGATGTATGAATGTATGTAGAGTTTAAAAATTAAATACAAATTCCTACAAAGGTTTTCAAATTTCAAGGCTGATCTGAGTGTTTTTTTCTGTGTATGTGTGTGTTTTACCTGTGTTACTGCCTTCTCTTAGGGATGTGTGTCTGATTCCGGCTTACATAGCCACGTTGACGCTAAAATAGATTTAAAGGATCATTGACCTGATTAAGGAGATGATCCGCACTCATTCAAACTCTCTTCATGTCACAGACACACATAAAACCATTGATTTTGAAACTGCTTCCATGGTTAGATCAGGAAAACACTATGACACGCAGCCTGCTGACATACTGCTTTTTTTCTAACTCTCTGTAGAATGTGTTCATTTTATTGCATGCATCCATGCACTTGTATTTATGTGTGCACAGTGTCCTAGATCAGAATTAGGAATCCCCCAATCTGTTGGCATGGCAACTCTGGGATCGACTCAGCACCGAAGAGAGATGCAAAGTGATGAGAGCTTGTATGTCACAGAGGAAGTGATTTATTGGAGGATGTCTGCCTGTTTTTCCCTGTGTAGGTTTAGACTAAGAGCATGCATAGCATGCTGTAAATTAACTATGTGTATAGGCACAGTTTCCATTCCCTTGTTGCATATTGTTTGAATAACATGATAGTCTGTCTTGTGAGAAACACCCTTAACCGAAACTAACACAACCTTGCACTGTGGCTAAAACCGCCTTAAACAGATCTGTCACACATATGTTGAGAGAAATCTTTTGCTGCCCATGAGCAAGAATGCATCAGTAAGAGGAACACAGCAATGTGCTGCATATATAATGTCATGCCCATATTTTTTACATGTCTTCCTCTTTTTCTATTCCCCTTTTACAACAACCGCAGCAGCATATGCACCACCTAATAAAGTATGAATGATGAAGCCAAGTGTGATGCAAAAAGCACGAAGTGCATACAGCTCTGGTGTCCTTCTTTCTGTCCTTTTTTTTCTTTCCTACAGCTGTATTGATGGTTTATCCCTCTGCCCTTGCTTAAGCATCCATACATCCTCAGTGTCTTAATGAGGCCTCTTGCCCAACCATCATCATTATGTGCGTGTGTGTGTGTGTGTGTGTGTCAGAGGACCGGGCTATGAACTGTGTGTCCCAGTGGCATCCCTGTCTTCCACACGCCTCCACAGTAGGAGGAGAGATCTAAGCAGCGTGACGGCCAGCAACCCTCTCCGTGTGTGTGTTTCTGCACATGTGTCACATTGCCACCCACACAGCAACCCAGCCCACCGGGGCTGATAGCCTGGTGATGACTCATCACCACCCCACCTCCTCTTCATCTCCGCTCCTACTCCCTCTCCCGCCCCTCTCTTGTATTCCCCCTTACTCTGTGCCTCCTCTTCTTTGCCGTGTTTCTTCTTCCTCATCCTCTCATGCATCCTTTCATCCTCATCCAGACCTCTCTTCTCCTTTGATCCTCTTCTGTGCATCCTTTTTTCCTCTTCTTCCAGTCTTCCCTTCTCCAGCTCTTCCCTTTCTCTGCTACTCATGAGTTACTCTGTTCATGTTTCCTCTCCTTAATGTCTGCCATTTATATTCCACCCCCCATTTTTCTCCTCTACACAGGTTAATTTATTGCTCCTTTTTCAATTTCTGCTCTTTGAACTCCTTCTCATTCCTCTTCAGCTTCTTCTTCACCTGTTCTGCCTCTCAAACCAAAATTTACCACCTTTTATTTCTGTCTTTCTTTCCCTCAAGCTGATCTTTTTGGTCCAGTCCTGCCTGCTGTGTCTTTACACTAGGTCCCAAGTGAAATAAGGAACTTGCTACAAAGTCACTGACTTGTGAGAGAGGTCACTGAGTATTGTTATATTAATATTACTCATTCATTCATATGACAGGGTCTCCGGCTGCGACATGAGGGACAAAATGAGTCACATGATTGACAGACAGACATACAGCGGTCATTGTGTTAGGCTCATTTTCCCCTCAGCACTCTTAAAACCATGAGATTCGTTAGAGGCTTGACAGTGACATAGCATCACCTTCTTATGCAAGTAATCTCTCAAGTGTGAAATCACAAGTGTCACCAGAGTCACAATGTACGGACGTACCAATTTGTATTTTTACCACCTTTTATCTTGCTGACTCTATTTACTGTAAGTGAAATGCATTCCCCTTCTCATTGTACTTAAACTCTCATTGTATTTCATATCATTTTGTGTTTTCTAAACCTGATGTCTTTTAAAATTTGCTTACACGCAGACTATCTTAATGGTGAGTGGTTGCCACCTTCTGGTTCCTATGGGACCTTGCAACCAACAAAACAGCCGGTCTGTTTTGCCACATCGCCAACACCTCCACAATAATATATGCTTAAAAACAAAATTAGCTTCCTGATTTTTACGATTGCACCGGTTCTTCTGGATTCACGGACTGGACTGGAACCATGTAATTAAATATCTACTTATGTGCGAGTTGAGTTATGTGCAATATATTTTTTTTTCTGTCTTTCTTTTTTTGTATACAATTGTCTAAATTGCATATTCTTGTTAACATTTACTGCATGTCAGCCTGTCAGTGAAGGGAATTTACATGAAACAGACTGGGCTGTCCGTACTTTCTCGGTGGTCACATGATGGTCTTGCGGAGGTTTTAATATCAAGTTAACCATTACTAGTAAGAAAGACACCAGATACACAAGGTCCCTAGCCGTAGAAATAAAACACGACACAATCAAATATCCGTTTCTGCATTTATTTTGAAAGGTAGCACCGGAATAGACACACTTCCTCCTCTTTCGCTTAACTAGGGATGGCTGTGAGATTTCTGCTGCTGCTGCTGCTTTTCATCCGTGAGAAAAATGTTATCCGCTATCCGGCGTCGCAGTTGTGGTCGCTAATTTCTCCCCGAAGGCAAAACGTCAGGGTATTTCAGTGAGTCGGACACTTTGTGAAGAGTCGAACGGGTAAGTCAGTGACAGCAATGTAAAACTTTTTTTCCTTCAAAGAAAACTTTCCACCGGGCAGCTTATAAGAGTGGACACTAATTTAAACAACAAAAAACACACCAAGTCAACAGCGAGGGGGTTTAGACAGAATGTGTTGTCTAGGTTACGTCCATACACTGGTCGTTAGCTTGAAAATATTGTTAGCTTAGCGTAACGCCGAAAAATAGAAAATATTTTAGGGAATGAACTTCTGCTATCGAGTCCAATTCTGCTTTTAGCTCCTTAGAGAGGACAGAGAAGCATATAATTCTCGACTTTCTTTGAGTTAACGTGAACTTGTTAGCTGTGTTTGGCTGTTTTTCTCTGGTTAAAGCGGACTTGCTTCGACGGGACTGTTTATCCCCACTGGAATTCATTCTTTCTAATCTGGTTTCATGGGTTGTTTGACTATTAAATTAAATCGGTTGGGGTTGGTTGAACTAAATGGAGTGATTTATTTATTTTTATTCAGAGCTCACGGACAGTTTCCCACATCCTGGTTCCTTAACTTTAATTTAACATGTGTAACAGGTGGTCATCCAGGCCTATCACATTTAGACCTAGGCTAGTATACATCCTCTTGTGTTGCACTGATACCACTACATTATACACCCATTTCCCCAAACATTAGATACACTAGTGAAAGCAAGTACATTCTAATATAACAGATCCTGTACTAAATACATGCAGTGCGGGACTGTTATATTAAAATTCATTAACTTTGAGCACCTAATGAACTGGCAAGTGATCACACAAATTATCTATTTGCTATTTTCTTTAGGGTATGTCTGCTTTTTGAATTAATGCAAAGATAAGGTGCTATCGATAGTGAAACTCTGCTATCAGATAAGTTTTTAAGATCAGTGGAAACCATGTCTGTGCTTTTCCTGTTTATTTAAAATGGTACACATGTTCTCAGTGTGATGCTCAGTCAAAGAGGAAGACTTTTTTTTATGTAGGTTAACAGCCTTAAAAATAGACAACGTTTTGCATGGCTGGCTTGCTCAGTAGACCCCTTGAAGTTGGTGAATACAGAATCTTATGAGGAGTTCAGTGTTTTCACTGAGGCAGATCTCTTGGACTGTGAAAAGGAAGTCTTTAGCCGCTGAGGTTGAATAGATACTATTCTGCTGTATAAGTCTAACAGTGGCAAAAATTAACAACGAAGTTAATGGATAGATGCAAAGTTATTGCTGCAAAAGGCAATACCAAAATTACCCTTTAAATGTTTGTCATACTGGCAAAAGTGGGAAACTATATCGTAACCAGAGTTGCCATTTACTATAGTATAGTATAGTAGAAAACCCATAATGAGCAAGCGGTGGCTCTTCTTGAGATCTGTTAGATACTACACTTGCTGTGCTAATTTAAGCCAGTTCTCAAGCTGATGTAAGCTCTAAATGATTTATTGGTGTTACACGTGCCGAAATGTCATTGAGCAAAACACTGAACCCCCAGTTGCTCCCATGTGAATCTGTGACTGTAAAGCACTGAGTACCAATAGGTAGAAAAGTGCTATGTAAAAATAAGGCCATTTACCATTTACCATGTCGTAGCTGAAAGATTTGAAAGATCTTTCTACAACTCTTCTGTCATTTTTTTGTGTCTTTGTCTCCCTCCTTGTCTGTCTCATATACTCACATGATTACTAACTTATATATCACTCCTTAATGAGGTGAGAGGATAAAGTTGTTAGTAGTTCATGGGACAAACTGAGCAGTCTGACATCAAAACTACACAGGCTAAAAGACGTTTGTACAGGAGTTGGACAAAAAGTGAAGCCTGTGATTAAAATGAAACAGTAAGCCAAGGCTATAAATTTTGCTTTGCGTTTGTACATTTTCACAAGGAACACGCCACTGAAGCTGAGTTTTTACATCTTGTAGAATATTATCTTGACTTGGAGAAGTTAAGGGGCATGTAGAGTTTGGTTTTTTGCAGCCTTTCCCAGCTGATTATTATAACAGATACCCTGAACTGCCTGCTTATTAGACAAGATTGTGCTGGAATGGGCTACAAGAACATCAGCAAGAAGCTTGGTGTGAAAGAGTTCATGCACTCATGGTTCATAAGACATAAGACGTTTACTTAATCCCACGTGTGGGAAATTTCCTTGTTCAAGGGATCACAGTCACCAACAGAACCAATGGTAACACATGACACCAAAGTGGATTGAAATCCTGCAGCGCCCGCAAGGTCCCACTGCTCAAGACTGCACATGTACAGGTCCATCTAAAGTTTACCAATAATGATCTGAATGATTCAGAGAAGGACCAGGAGAATGGAAGAGATTTCTTACCTCTGTATTTGGCAAGGGTCTCTCCACTAAGAACTGAGCCATGTTTTGTTTGGGGATCAATACTTATTTCACATGCTCAGATGCAAATCCATTTTGAATTTTTTTAAGTTGTTGATATTCTGTCTCTTTCATTTAAAATAAACCTACCATTAAAAATGTAACTAGAACTAATGTGGTCTAATGCAACAATCCTACTTTAAATTCTATAATATAATTAGATTTTTTTTTTTTGTTGAGTCTGTTTTAGAGAAGTCTTTTTTTGTACTGTGTGGTCTTTTTGGAGGATGTGGATAGACCCAACTTGTACATTTGTAAGCTTGTACTTAGGCTGGGTGTGCATATTCCAAATAATGGAGACTCTTAGGTTAAATGTAGTGAGCGGGTTGGGATGGGGTTCTTTGGGAAAATCTGCTTGTGAAATATTGCACCCTGAAGAGTTAGCAGTAAGTGCATACTGGCACACAAGGTTGTTCACTAGAGGACATTGTTCGGGTGCATTGCTGTACTGGCAGGACTGAGTCACTATTCAATTCTAATTGAAAGTGGGCTGAAAAGCAGCAGTGTGTCTGGTGGTGGGTGTATGAGTCATGTCCTTTGTGTGAGTGAAGTGTGTGTATATACGCATGTGTTTTTCAGCAGTTCTTATAAGGACAACATCTTGATATGAACAGTTAGGGGTATGCCAGTTTAAGAAATGGGGCATATTAACCAGCAGCAGGGGAAACGGTTTCACTGTCTGCTACCTGCCCAGTAAACTGAGCACATAGGTGGTGGAGGTAGTGGTAGAATGAGTTTTGGGCTTACTTCATGAATTAGTTGGAACGGGACTCCACTTTGACATTGGATTTATGGCCATGTATCCTCTTTTTTTTTTTTTTTTTTTTTTTAAAAAGGAGGGGAGAGAGGGTAATGATAAACAATCAAAGACCCTTACAGGCTTTGAATAGGAAATGGTGCAGATATTGGTTTATAGTATGTATCATAGCCCTTTTAAAGTAGTTTGTGTTAAATAAACAAACTATATATTGGAGACACTGTTTCTAAATGTCTCAAGTGCATCTTTGACATTTCTGTACTGATATATCTCTGAAAGTTGACATCTTATCATTATGCAGAGCTGTGTCATGTGTTTTCCCTTTATTATGTACTGGAACTTCAGCATGAATGGTTAAATCAGTCATGAAATGTTGCCATATATGATGACTTGTCGTACCACTCCGTGAAAGAAGAAAACATGTATTGGGCTCTGGCCTCAAATATTCCACACATAATAGTATTTTGCTGATATATACAATATATATATATATATATATATATATATATATATATATATATATATATTGTTCTAAGAGTGTCACAGATAAATTAGGAGTTCAGGAATTCATTTCATTCATAGTCAATTTTCTTTACATTATAATGGAAGATGATCAAAAAAACATTAACTTTCACTTGACAATTGTTAGACATGGGTAAAGGAAACTGTATCTTCTTTTGGAGCATTTCTCAGATTAATCCAGAATAGCGGTGGAATAGATAAGATCCATTTAAACGTTAGCTGTAAAGACAAATTAATGATACATTACCAGTGGGTGTAAGTCACAGTGCAGAAAACAAACTTAACTCATGAATATACGTGTGTCTGTACACACAAATGGTTTGACTGTGGTGGTGTGGTGGTGTGTTTTTAAAACATTTAATTTGGTCTGACATGAGGAAATCCTTGGTATTAATTCCAACACCATCCAAGTCAAGGTCCAGATTTTCTCAACGCTTAAAGTTACTCTTACTTGGATGATTAATTTTTACACAGAACTATCAGGGAAGTCTGTTTTTAAAGGGCAGGTTCTTTCAAAAAATACTTGGCACCTTAATAGAGGAATCAGTGTATCACTGTCTGTCATGGGTTAATGTCAACCAGATCAATGAACCATAGCAGGAAAGTGCCAAAGAGGAAACACAACAAGCCGCATTCTGTAGAGCTTTAAAAGCTACCAAGTAGTCAGTGTATGTATGTAGTTATGTATGTAGCATGTTGGTAGTTGATTCTTGCTGTCTTTAAGAAAAAGAAATGTGCGTAAAAGGCACACATAAATAAACACATTGCGCAAATGAGCACAGGTTCTCACACTATGCTGATTCGTCCACAACTTTGTGGATGGCTTGTGATCTCAGGATCTAACTAATATCACGAGTATCCAGCTGAGTTTCAGTGTAACAGTCTTGCTACTGTCTGCTACAAATTATAATTTCTGTATTGCATTGTGGTGTATCATCTAAGAAGCCAGTATTTTTCTCTACCATTATTTAAACTGTGATGAGAGGGTTACATT
Organism: Chelon labrosus; assembly: GCF_963514085.1. NCBI lineage: Eukaryota > Metazoa > Chordata > Actinopteri > Mugiliformes > Mugilidae > Chelon > Chelon labrosus. Next base: position 2,325,181 of record NC_140346.1, read on the forward strand.
GTAAGGAAAGTCAGTAGCAGCTGATATGCTGATATATTATTATTAAATACTGTATTGGTCGGGCTATAGCACAAGCTATATCTCTGTATCAGAAGTATAGTTCTGCTTTATTCACAGGCTACTACAGTGAAATTTGAATGCAGATTCTCCTGGCTCTGGCTCCTAGCTTTGCAGAAATGCATATGTGTGAATATGTGATTGTTAAAAACCAAGGTGAGTGCCCTTGTTTATTTCTGTTGGAGTAAAGTGCAATGGTGGTGACGAACTCACCAGATAGTGTGGCTGGTCTTGCGAGCACACACACACACACACACACACACACACACACACACACACACAGCTGGCCATACAGTGATGTCTTAAACCACTATAGTTTTACACCTTTTTCAGCTTTGTGACACTGTTTGCTACAACTGTACCACACTGTAAAGAAAACGGGCAGGAAGGGCGGTCATGTGTGTTTTAAGTGTCATATGTGCTATGTTGTTGCTAAAGTCAGTTATAATGTGTAGGGAACAAGTTTACTAAACATGCCTTTGTTGCTTTGTCTTCCAAATCACTTAACTTAAACCAGCTCTAGGCCAAGAGGTGGATAATGTGCTTCAAAACAGTACAAACAGCAACAGAGACAGTAAGCAGAATTAAACCTGACATCATCCACTGCTGATCGGTGCAAACACAGAGGAAATAGGACATCCTGAATATTTGTGTGTGTGTGTCAAATTAAAAGGGGATATAGGATCTGAAACACAATTTCGAAATGCACACAATATTATTAGGTGAGCACTTGTTTTAGAGTGTGTGAGGAGGCTTGACCAGTGGGCCTCCACCATGCTTTTCCTTCCCTCTTGTCAGTGTGTGCATGCACTTGCCTAGGAAACAGAATAGTCCATTGTGAAGGCAACACAGAGACCCTGTTATTGGCAACTTTCTGAGTGGGAAGGAGGGAGGGAGGGAGGGATAAACCGAGAGGGAGAGAGTGGAGAGATAAATTAATTGAAATGTTGTGAGAGCAAAATGCTGGCTGAAAGCTGAAGAACATAAAAATAAATGTACGTATCACCTACAGTTCTGTGTATATTCGTTGAGTTCAGGTGAAAACTTGTTTATTTTAGCAGGTCAAAGTACATAGTGACTGTTTTGCAGTACTGCCGACAACCAGATGAAAAGATGAGTATCAGTTTTATTTTTCTGCACCTGGTACAGACTTAAGTCTATGGTGTGTTTAGGCCAGTGAAGCACAAACACTTGAAACAAGTAACATCTACCCAGTTGAACAAGGAAGAATAACTGTTTTCCTATGTTTTTCTCACCCCCTGTATTAGTTTAACACTTCTTGAAGTTCCTCCTTGCAGTCACCCACACACACAGAAACAGACACATACAACAATCGAGCTCAATTCTGTGGTTCTCTTTAAAAAAAGAGCTGAGATTGGCATCTTTGACCAAAAAGGTCTGGTCAAATATGCTGACCTGCTAGTTAAATCTGCATATGGTGAAATGTAATTTTTAGACTCTGTGTGTGTGTGTGTGCTTGTTTTATGAGTAACACTGGGACAGCTGAGGGCCAGTCAGACTGAACTTCATTGCATGAACTGTTTTTGAGTTCCTCAATTCAAAAATAGGAACTGTGTTGGATACAGAGAGAAGAGAGCAAGATAACCCTGCCTCTGCCTCTGCCTGAGGAAACGTTTGACAGGAAATGAAATGCGCTCATTTCAACACACGCACACATTCAAATGGTGTTTCTCAGACTGGATGGTCTAGGTTACAGTGTGCTCACTCTGCCTTGACAGCCCTCATTTCCAGTCACCAAGTGAAATCAGGTTATATAATATTTTAAATATCATCTTTTGCTAGACAGGGAGCTTTATGCGTTTGCCTAATACAGATTTTATTGTATTGACGTGTAAGTTAAAAGTCAGCTTCTTTTAAGTGAATGCAATCTATAATAATAGTTAACCATGAGTAGCTCCCAATATATGATTCTAATGAAACTGAAACCCGGTTGGTCCAGATATCTATCCTATTTACAAAGGGAAAGTCTTTTTTAGACGATGAGATGCCACACATATACTTACTTTTATTTAAATATTGTAGTTGTAGTTGAACTCTTGATTAATTGTTTATTCAACTTTATTGATCTGGTGTCTTTGGGGAGAAAATATCTATAAAAATATCTGTTCAAGCAAATTACAGGTTGTTTTTCCTAAAATGAGCAACTTGCATTCCTTCATATTACATAAAATTTGGTGCACAGGGTAGTGGGTTAAACTATAAATCTATAATAATACTATAAAACTATAATAGCTGTTCCAAAGGCTTTAAATGCTTTCTGTTTGCACAGCAGTTCTTCAGTAGGTTGACGATACTAGTGGCCATTTCATTGAACTGAAATGAAGGAAATTGCACATATATAAATATTTACATAAATTTCTACTTTCACATAGGTCCATATTAGATTGAAGAGATATTAGACTGTGTGTGCATACAGTGCTGAGGAAAGACTGTGGCTCTGTCTGGGAAACCAGCAGCTTCCCCTGTGGTCAAAGCTGTGTAGCAGAAAGAGTCGGTAGGTGTTTGGGCAAAGATTTTTAAAGCAACAAGGGCTTTTCGTGGTATCTCCCTAACATATAGCAGTCAGAAATTACTTTTGGATATCATGGTTTTTGAGGAAGCTTGACTTTGCGTCTTAGATAAGCTATTGCTTATGGTCCGCTAGGTTTGCATCATGTGAATGCTGACAGAAAGTGCTGCTTCTGTTTGTTAATCAAGGCCTGGAAATGTGACTTGTATGCATATGAAAAACACATGTTGCTAATGTTCCAAGTCTTATTGCACTATAGTGCATTAAGAGAGTCCTAATGGAGAAAGTTGGAAACAGTTTGTGGGAAGCCGATCTTGAGTCTGTGAATTGAGTGTGGTTTGTATGCCAACACTTATTGTGCCATTTACACTTCCTCCCATAGTAGTCTGTTGTGACAGAGTTGCAGAACAGACTGGTTGTTGGCTGCACAAAAACAATAGTGCTTAATTTTAAAAATTCTTGTTTGTCCTACTCTGTGACTGTGGTAAGATATGTCTGATGAGAGTCAAGAGTCTTTTTTGTCATTATGAGAACATAACGAAATTTTACGGAGACTCACGGTTTGAGTGGCACACATATAAATAACGTAACATTTAAATAAAACACTTATGAAAAATATAAAACACCCTTAATGGGAATGGCAAAGGTTCAATATTTGTGTAGAACAGAGGTTTTGTTGAAAATGACGGCCTTATCAAAGTGACTACAGGAGAAGGGAAGTTCACGTTTGAAGCATCAACACAGCTTCCTCTATTGTTGAGTTGAGAGACACCCACCCCTGCCAGTTTATCACATATGGCTATGACACAGCTGTTTAGACTCCTTAAGATAGGCAGCCTCTTGAGGTTTTCCGCGTGCGTCCTGATTAATAATCATGACTATTTGTCTTACAGGAACCAAAATTATTACTACATGTTTGCAACTTAACACATTTCCCAATTCAGGATTTCTCAAAATAGGATGGTATTATGGGAAATGTTTTACGTCATTTGGTCTAAAATCAGACTATTGTCAGGCGCAGTAATCCATTTTTAAAAAGTTAAACAAAGTGTCCAGTTTAAATGATCCACAAATTTACTTTATGGATGCACTGTGTTTTGTTCTATGTTCTCATTTATGTTTTGTATCTTCCACAGGTTGTGTAAGCATGATCTGAGGTGTTGAGATCTGTATTTTCTCTGGACGTGGACTCTGTGGATGTGGACCATCACACATGCTGTACATACTTAGACATCAACCATGTCTCAGTCTGAATCCTGTGCAAACGTGTGGGACTGGCTATGTGTGCTTCGCCTAGAGCAGTATTCTGAGGCATTTCATAGTGCTGGGTTGGCAACGTTGCAACAGTGTCGCAACCTCACACCAAATCAGCTGGAACGGATGGGCATCACCCTGCCAGGTCACCAGAGACGCATCTTGGCTAGCCTGAATAAAACACACAGTAATCATGATACACAGTCTTCGCCTGTACAGACCGAGAGATCAGAAGAAACGATCCACGCTCAAGTGTTGCAGAGAGAGAGACCTGTGCCTGTCCCAGTGGAAGAAAAACCTTTCCTTGAAAAAAGAGATGCAGAGACACAGAGACCTACTCCAAGGGAGAGAGAGAAACCAGTTCCCAAAGAGAGGCAGGTGTACCGATTGCAAGAGAGCAGTAGAGAAGGGGAGAAGAATCCAGTTCCTGGACAAAGACAAACGGCACCTAGAAGAGGAAAAGGGGAAGAGAAGAGTGGAGGACTTGATGGAGAGAGAGAGAAGCCTGTGCCAAAAGAGCGGACTAAGTTCCGCTTGAGTCCTCTAGTTGACTGTCAGCCTAGCTCCCATGTCTCTCCAACCTGTGACACCTCTTTACCCCCTGTCCCTCCACGAAGCACTCCCAACTGCCCTCCACAGCGCTTCACTTCATCCCTGAGCCCCTCTCCTCCTGCTCAAACCCCAGGCTCCCCTAAAGCAAACAGACATGCTGGCAAAGCACTGGCTGAACAGTGCAGATCTGTGTCACCAAGTTTCACCCCCATCAGCTCCCCTATCCCCACACAGGCACCACTCCAACCTTCCAACTTACCCTCAACCCCAACTAGACCTCAGACATTAGCCATTCAGCCACTTACCCAACTCATAAGTAGCGATGGGGGAAGAAAATCTTCACCAGTATCCCCCTCTGCCTTCCCTATAAATGACAGGAATGCTCCACCTCTCCCTCCAAAAGTAGGGTCAGGACCTACAGGCCCTCCACCAGTACCACAGCGGTTTCCTGCACAGTCACCCAGATCTAACAGGTAAGGCCATTTTTGAATTATTACTTACATCGATCAGCCACAACACCACTGACAGGAGAAGTAAATAATATTGACCTCTTTTGACGATCTGCTGGGAAACTTTTGGACCTGGCATTTGTATGGACCTAGACATGTACCAGCCACCTAGACCAGACCAGACACCCCCACCCCATAGCAATGACACTCTTTGATGGCAGCAGCCATCCCCAGCAGGATGCAGCCTGACACAGACACACACACAACGACAGTATGGGAGCAACCTATGTGTGGTTATCTGTGGGGTGATCCACAGAGGCCCTTCCCCTCAACCCATAGGACCCAAATCCTCCCACTAACAACATTCTGTTGCCAGACACCACAGGACACCCTCAGAAGGCCCATGTGCATTCTCCGAAGAGTTAGAGCTGTGTTGGAGGCACAAGGGAGACCTACACAATATTAGGAAGGTCATAATGTAATGTCCGATTAGTGTATGTACACCTAATTTATTGTAGATGAAACGTTTTGGTCATACGTAGGCCATGTACTGTGTTAGCAATAGGTATCACTCGTCTTTTTTGTGGAAACAAAACAACACCTCTTTTCCTCCTGTGCAGTCATTTTCAAAATTATAACGTCAGCATAACCTCAGATAGCTTTGTTGAGGTCTGGCTTTTTACCCTGCTTTAAATTGGACAAATAAAATTGTCCTCTGTGGTCCTGCAAGAGGAAGAATGTGTCAGTATTTAATTACAGGAAAATTACAAAAACTAATGTAAATAACTGTCAGTGGTGTGTTTGTGTTTCTCCGTAAATTATTAAGTTATTAAGAAATGAACAAGAATATACTATCTAATATATTATTTCTTAGTGGATTGGGCTGCCCTCTATTGGATTAGTTAAAGAAATGCATCTCTTGTCAAATTCAGTATCAGCGAGGGTGCATCAATTGTTGCTAGGGAGTTTAAAACACTTCCTGTAAGTAAAATTAGACACTTCCTGAAACTGAAAGGCTGAAAGACAATGACTTACTGAGTGGACTTAAAGCTCAGTGGCTTGTTGAAAGTGGAGCCATATGAATAGCACCTGCTGACAGTATGATGAGTGAAATGATCTGTAGCCTCTTTTGCAGTTGCTCATACCTCACCGCTGAGGTGGGCTGAGGTGGGCCTTTTTTTTTTTTTTTCAAAAGCTTTGTGGTGGACTTTGTGGACTTACTCTTCACTTTAGAGTTCACTGAAGCACTGGGAGTATTGTTTTGCTTGTTGCTTGTGCAGTCTTTTGTACTCATTGAAGTGCTCACTAATTGGCTACACATATACCAGTAAACTGTAGACCGTTAATGCTGACTAGTTTTGCTAATGACACTGTAGCAGTCATTTTATCACCTATGTATTTGTATAGTTCCTGGTGATAACACACAAAGCTAGAAGCTTGTTCTTTTTTCGTAGTGTTTCCTCACCAGCAAAGGAAAAGAAACCTGCCCCAGGCTTTAGAGCAGTCCTATTATGACTGACACATACATGCTCTGTGTCTGTGTTTTAAAGGGAAACTAGCTTTAGAAACAGGGAGGAAGTTACAATGGAGAACATCAGAGAGCAGTTAAAAACTACTCATTAGCCTTGGTGAGTGACACTGGGCAAAAAGGAGAGTGAGAAATAGAGAGAGAGAGGAAGATTTAAGTATTTTTTTTTCCACCAGGAACTCCCCCCAGACTTTTTGTAAGTGCTGTGAGAACGCTTTCACACGCTCTCTTGCTGCTCTCTCTTGTTTCCTCGTCACTGTGCCTTTTTGCCTCCTCCCATCTTCTGGTTAACTAGTCATTTCCTCCTGCTTTTTGATGTGAATATGTCTTTAAGACCGATGTATCATCATGGAAGAGGATTCCTTTTGAGCATGTCGCGACAGGTAATTATACAAATCATATCTCTACATGCCTCTTCTCTCTCTATCTCTTTAGCATGCCCTCTCCCCTTCTGTCCCCCCGCTCCTCACCATGCCCTTTGTTAGTGTTTCAAACCGAGGAAACCTTCCTAGCTGTGTTCATGTTTTCTGCTGTCTTCTTGTTGCACTTGTTGCACCCACTGTTTTTTTTGCGAACAGAAAATTATGATGTTGATTGGATGTTGCTCGTGAGACTTCTGTTGACGTGGTTTTATTTTCCCTTGAACAGAATAAGATTAAAGTTAAAGTTTTAAAGTTGTAATCAACTTGTGTGAGACGAGAGATCTTTCTCTGTCCTTGGGCTATGTATGTTTAGGGAACTCATAGTGTTATTGTAACCTGTATTTCCATCTGTGAACAGTACAAAACAAACGATGGGAGATGTGAGTCGCAAAGATATTCCTGGCATGTGTAGCTGCAATTGAGCTCAAGTATTTTTTGTGTTCTTTGTTTTGCTGTTTTGTAGTGGCTGTTTGGTCTAACAAAGTTAAGAATTACAAACCTAGGCCGTGTGTGAAGTTTTAGATTAGGCTTGTAGGATTTAGCTTGTATTTAAGACCAAAGAAGGCAAGTAAGCCATTCAGTAAACACATATACTAGCTTGCAACGCTTCTCATTTGTCAACACCATGACTAAAAGTGCATTAGGTGAAGAATTCATATTGACACAGTGTGGGAGGAGAATCGAACAGTCTTTGTCTCTTCAGCGTCTGTTAGTTAGCAGAGACCTAGTTAAATATAGAGTCTAGCTAGCAGACCCTTCTGAGCACTCTTCCTCTGAGAAAAAGGAGGAACTGTTTCAGCAAGGCAGTTTCCCGTCATTGTCAGTTTATGCATCATTTTCAGTGTTACAACTAAAAAAAAAAAAGTTGTAGCTTTTATATTTAGAGCATTGTGTTTAATTAATAGTATGGTTTGTAACTTAATACATTTATTTCTCATACTGCAACCAGAGTGCATGGAAAAAAAATCAGTGTAATTTGTTCACAGGGACTCTACTGTCAGCTGGATAAATATATATATCTGTGGATGGTATTTTTAGTTATCAGCACCCTGAAGGATCATATATTCTAAAAATAACTGAAAACACAATTTATGTGAAAGTTCAGCCCACAGTTTGGTTTAACAGTTTTCGATAAGTAGCCTAAGACAAACAACTTTCAGACAGAAACTTCTGTGTGTAGCAACTTTAAATTGAGTGGGTTGAACAGGTTGTTGTGTGGCTTCAACCTATAATGACTTGCTATGCTGCTTTGACCTTTGACCCGGAGGAAGCAACTAATTGTTTTCTACAAGTAATATTATTTGACTGCATTGTGCAGTTAATTATTTAGTAAGTATGAGAACAAAGTGACGTGTTTTATGGTTCATCTCAGGCTGTTACCAGTACTATATAGTCTGTCCCTCCCAGTAAAAAAAAGCAAGTACTAGAGCTGATGTGAGAATAAATTTCACGGAAAAAGGGAGAAATAAAGAGGAACTTTCACAATACTGGAGGGATAGAAACCAGGCTAATGTGCTCACTCTTGAATTTCCCGTCAGCATATAAGTGTATTAATGTTGCATGAATGGTTTAATTTCACAATTTTGGGTATGGTTTGTGTATCTTAGCTGTTGTACTCCTAAGACAAATGAAAAAGAAACTAAAGTAGTAAGATTGCACAACTCAGATTAAAATGAGATTTGTTGTGCATCGTGTGATATTGTTTATTACTCTATTACCAGTATTTTGTCGTCTATCATCTATGTTTTATCGTCTATGTTAATCGTAAACCAAACATATGTAGTTATACCCAAACATACACTGATCAGGCATAACATTATGACTACCTTCCTAATATTGTGTAGGTCTCCCTTGTGACTCATCACTCATCAGAGAATGGACATGGTCCTTCTGAGGGTGTCCTGTGGTGTCTGGCAACAGAATGTTGTTAGTGGGGGTCTTTGGGTCCTATGGGTTGAGGGGAGGGGCCTCTATGGATCATCCCACATATACTTGATCAGTCAACACCTTGTTCTGTTCTTCATGTTATTTTAAATTGTTCCTAAACTGTTTTTGTGTGTGTGCCTGTGTCAGGCTGCATCCTGCTGGGGATGGCTGCTGCCATCAAGGAGTGTCATTGCTATGGGGTGGGGGTGGGGGTGCCTGGTCTGGGCCAACGGTTTCCCAGCACAACATTGCATTACCACAAGATGGCCAATGTTATTTACTTCATCTGTCAGTGGTCATAATGTTATGCCTGATCAGTGTATATGTACTTTTAAGGCAATGTGATTATGTTAGTTGATCTCACATTTAAAATGTAAATGTAAATGTATTTTATTTATATAGCATCTTACAACGACCCACCAATTTAATTGTGCATGTTTTGCATTTTGGCACAAAATCAACTTATTTCAGCAAATATCACTGTACAGCTTAATCTAAGTGATCCAAATGGAATAAGTTCAGTATCCATAACTGCTTTAGTGAGAGTAATATATGAGTAAAGCCTTTGTTTAACCAAGATGCAGTGTTGCAGCAATGGTGGTAACATGACCAAGCACCTGACTGTCTTTGTAAAGTGGGTGAAGATGAAGTTATAGATGCAGGAGGACAAAAGTAGTTTCAATCTGGGTTCACTTCTATGGATGGAGTTAAGAGTCACTGGCACTGAAAGGGATATATTCACAAATGTAGCATTTGGAATAGAGTTGTTTATCAAGCAGTGTCCAACTGAAGATCCCTCTTCATGAATGGAACAATGTGCAGTTTGCTGAAACAAAGTAAGAAAGGTGGTAATGTAACTGTTTGATTATTTTGGAGGATGTAGTTTGTGGTGCTGTTAAACTCGACTGAATTAAACACTAAACTGTTTATATTATTAAGGCTTGCCCACTGACTAAAATGGGGTCAAAAAAGTAGAAACATGCGTCAGTACAACACAATATAATAACACAACTACAAACCACAGCCTTGAAAATGAAAGTTGAATCAAGATTTTGTGCATGAGTGTTATATTAGAATACATTTGTTTTCACTCGTGCACCTAATGAACTGGCAAGTAAGTGTGTTGCCAGTGTGTCCTCGGAACGTCTCTCGTCTTTACTGGCACATATGTTCCCACATACAATGAATTTGTTGTGGTGGTTGTTACAATAAACATAATTTCCGAACATTGACTTAAAATGGGGGTGCACGTGTGTGACTGGTGACTGGAGGTACAGCTGTTACTGTACAGGGAGAGAAGAGGAGAAAGAATGCAGCTTTGAGGGGAACCAGTGCTGATGGTCTGTGAGTCAGAGGTGAGTTTTCCCAGCCTTGTGTGCTGTGAACCACCCAGATGGAGTCAGGCAAACTCCACTGGGAAAGCTTCAGCAGCATGGCCGGGATGATGGTACTGAAGGCCAGGCTGAAGTCTTCAAACAGGATCCTGTAGAGTCCAGGTGCTAGAGGATGAAAGGGCCACACACACAAAAACAGTGTAAGAACCACGATCCCCTCCCCTCAACCCATAGGTCCCAAAGGCCCTCACTAACAACATTCTGTTGCCAGACACCACAGGACACCCTCAGAAGGCCCATGTCCCTTCTCTGAGGAGTCACAATTCTTTTGGAAACTCAAGGAAAACCTACACAATATTAGGTGGTCATAATGTTATGCCTGATCAGTGTATATAATTATACAAAGACGTCTGTCACACTCTCCTGGAATACAATTTAAAGTGCTGTTAATGCTACTTTTAGTAATGACCGTAAAATTACTTCACACTGAGGTAGACTTCTATATAATAAAGCACACTTGGAACATGATGGGGAATGGCTCTTAAAAGCAACTGGCACCACCTGTCTCTGTATATTTGCTGATGAAAACCACAGATAAAGGTGACCCATTAGGATGAATGCCACAGGCTGTGGTCTTGATGCAGGGAGTCTTCTTTTTTCAGTCACTTATAAATCTGTCCTCTCTCTCACTGAATTAGTTACAACTCAGCTATAAACTAATTCCACCGGTGGCAAGAGTTGCACTACATAGATTTTCTGCTGTGTCTGACTGGAAAAAAATTTTGGCTAATCAAAACAAAACTGCTTACTAGTGCCCGCTAAAAATAACCACAGTGATGTCTGTAATAGAATGATCATGTTACCATCAGAAATTTTGATCACAGTAGGTTACACATCAGTACATTGACACATCTCATCTCGCATACTATTATTGTGTGTGAGTGCGGGTGTTTGCTGGGTATCTTGAAGTATGCTGTATTTACTCTGAGATAGTATCTTGAAGCTGAGGCAGGTTCAGACTTGTTGCTTAAACCAAAAGAGACGAAAGAATACTAGATAGCCAGGAGGAGAGCAGAGGGACTTAAGTTTCCCACATTTCCTGGTTCAGTTGTTGATGCCACAGAAGAAGATTCGAGCTTCAGAGCAGCAGTCATTTGTATTGATTCTTTTCATATTTCATTATTGCAGCCACTTTTTTTTTAGATTGGGTGCCTGGAGTCATATCCCAAATGCAGTCATCTTTGTAGAGTTTACTATGAAATGACAAGCGGAGAGGGGGGGTGCCAAAAGGAGAACACCTTCCTTATCAAAAGAACATGTACAGAATCGCTCGTCTGTGTGGAATTTTTACCCGGTCCGAGATTACCATGGTGTCCGAGGACTCGTCTCCTCCTTTCCAAACCTCTGTTGACCCACCCTGTACTCTGTTATCCACCAGCCCATCTCTCACCCAGACCGGCACTGAGGAGTCACACAAAGACCAAACTCCACAGGTCCCACCTCGCATCAGGACACCCCAAACTCAAGAGAACACACCACAAATAACTCAACCTGACACACAGCCGGCTCTGCCTGCTAGGAGGCTCCCCCAAAGTCCTTGTGAGCAGAGTAAGTAGTATAATCTTTTAATTTTACGTGATAGTTGGATAGTGAATGACACCAATGGATGTCGAATAACATGCTACAATCATTGCTGGCTGGATTTGAACTAGAGACATTGTGGCTTAAAGTCAGGCAGGTTGAAATAGACTGAAACTACATTCATTTTTTATAAAGAAATAGAAATAACATGCTGCTATACCCTGGAAACCTTTCTTACCTTGTTCCAGTCTGTCAATTTTTTAAGCTGAGCTCCACTTTAGGCCTATCAGTGAGAAAGTCTTCCCATCAGATCAAAACTCAGTGTCATGTCCAGGAGTTCCTCCTCTGTAGCCCTTTTGTTTTAAACATTTCACTATATAATATCTGCTCATAAAATTATTCTGTGGCTTCAAGCAACATTTAGACCCATCTTGCTGGAGCCTCATAGTGAAAGTAGCATTTTCATTCCATTTTGAAATGTCATCTAAATTGAATTAAAGAAATGAAACGGGACATATGCCATTGTGTTCCTTCTGCACTTTACATTTCAGATCTGGTCTTCAGTTCCATGGTTTGTGTCTGGCTTTTCACAATAAGCTGTTGTGTATGAACATAATGTAATCTATGTAATACGTATTAGGTCTTCTCTTTTCTTCACACACTGATACCTTTTACTGCATATCACATGTCACTAGCAACTATTGTCACTATCACATGTCACTATCAGACATGGGAGGTGGGGCAAGTCCATGCAACACCTTGTACATCAAACTAGCAAATTTAAGATTTTTAAAATTCTCAAGGCTCAGTAAGTTGTGCTTTTTTAAGATGTTACAAATGTGAAATGACTTTGGTTTTCTATCAAAGACCTTTAAAGATTTTTTATAGAGTGATTCAATGATTTTGCATGTATTTACACCTGCCAGCGACCAACATGTAATACAATATTCAATGTGTGACAGGATCATTGAGTGTAAAAACATTCTAGCAGCACCAAGTCTTATGAAAGGTCGTATTTGTTTAAAATTTTTCAAATTGAATTTCACTGTATTAGATATTCTTTTAATGTGGCTCTTGAAACATAGTGTGGAATCAAGTGTCACACCAGGGTACTTGAATTTGGAAACAATTTCTATTTCCTGTCCTCCCAAAAATACACCTGAATGTTTGATGTCAAATGGTTGCTTTGTGAACATCATACAAACAGTTTTAGTTGTGTTTAGTAGAAGGCAAGATTTATGAAGCCACTCATTTACAGGAACCATAGTTGAAGTAAGAACAGAGATCAAATTGATACATGGGTCCTGCTTATTGAAACATCTCTGTACAGCTCAAATTTTGGTTGAAAAACTATTTCCTTCCCAGTCAAGGAGGAGAGTTACAGTTTCTCCTCGTTATTTCCAGTGTATGTTTTAGTTTTCTGCTTTTTTTTTTCATCATCAGAGGAGTGTGTTTTTTTTTTTTTTAACTTTACTCATTCCCTTTTCCTCATTCCCATTCTTCTGTGTGCTCTTTCATTTACTGTCGGTAACCTGGAAAGAGGAAGGAAGAATTTTTACTGTAACGCATGTTTATCTACATTGTTGTCTCAAGCATGCTGTTTACATATAGTCTCTAAATCTCATCTGTAACACTATAATTTTATCTGGGAACAGTCCTCTGCAACTATTCAGATCCCTTTTAGTGATTATTTTTTTGCTTTAATGGAACACAAATGCACCGAACACACTAGTCACTTGGCGTGAAACCGGTGAGCTCATACATTACGAGAAGTTGACAACTATTGATATTTGATGCCATCATAGCATACCACATCTGATAGAATCCTAACATACCTACCTCCACTTCCAACCACTCATATTTTGCTTTAAAAACGGGTTGGCACTGGGTCAAAGCTCTACAGTTTGTACTTGCAACAAAGTCAGGTGCACACGGTTGCACACTTATTATAAACACATTTGTCTAATCTTTTCAGTCTTGACATAAACTAGTCTTCACAGATTTCAACTCTCGTAATTTTGCCATTTGTTCAAGCAAGAGGACAAACCACATGTTTCCTTCTTGAAGTGCTACTCATGTGGTGTCATTCTACATTTACAAAGAAGGCAAAGACCTGGCCCTGGTACTGAAGAGAAGTGTTCACAAATTTTTTCTTGCACAAACATAACTTGATTTTAGTTTCAGCTACATGTTGCTTAACCAATACTTAATGCTGGAAGGGATTTTAGTCAGCGCAATATTTGTTATTTACCGTAAGTGCTCAACCTGAAAAACTAGTTTTAGGGAAAACAAGAAACTTAGGCATACCACACAAACAAGCTGGTACCAATCTTTGCCCAGTAACACTCTCTACTGCCTTTCCCATTTAGTTTGTGTGTTGACATTGCAGCTAAGACGGACACCAATCCAGACCTAGATAACTCAGTCAGTTTTTACTCAGGTTGATTTCTTGTCCAGCAAGTATTTCCTGTAATTCATTTTTCTCACAGTAGCTTTTTGTGTAGCAACACAGAGAGAAGGACTGTAAATGTTTTCATATTGGATGTTCCTGCCAAGTGAACTCATCCGAATGCTTTCAATGACTAGTGTCTATATTGGGAAATCTCCAAAATCAAAGGAAGTACAAAGCAATACCTTTGCAGTTCTACAAAAAAGTAGGTCAGCCCTTTATGCATTAGGTCTTACTAAACAGTTTTTTCGTTATGATACTTTACTTTAATACTGGAAACTACAGCCTCAGTGAAAACTGAAACATGATTGCTGACATCTGCACACATGTGAGTCAGTTCTGTGAAACCATTTTTAATAAAAAAAAAAAATATATATATATATACATTTTCTTTCCTAAATAGGACATTGTGTGTCTATTTCCCAACAAACCAGACTTAAAGTGTAAGACTAACTCTACAGCTCCATTTGTTGTCATCTCCTGCATACTGTCTCCTGCAGGGTTGGATTTGGTTGATGATGATTCTGATGATTATGAGGATCCAGACTTGTTTCTTCAAAAAATGAACACAACAGACAGGGTAAGCAGGTGTAGTGTTGGTGTGAATCTTGTTTTCTGTTATACTTCCTCTTCTCCTGATTCAACGTGAGTGACCGTTGTCTCCTCCTAAAGGACATGTCCCTGCAAGTGCCTGGTCAACGAAAGGGGCGGAGCAATTCATTGTGCAGTGATGATGGGCTTTTGGATGATGAGTAAGTGATGCCATAGTACACAAATAAACCACCTACATAAATTAATAAATAAATGGGCTGCACAATTAGATAGATAGATAGATATAGATAGATAGACAACTTTATTGATCCCTTTGGGAGGTCCCCGCAGGGAAATTGACATCTCCATCGCATACAGCACTGTCAGACATACATGTACACGAACTATAGACCCAAATACCAAACACCCAGAAAAGAATAATAATAATAATAAATATTGTGACTGTACTGTACATACATGGTTGTTGCATAAGTTAAAAACAAACGATAGTTTTTTTTCCTCAGTCCCTTCAGAAAGGTTTCATCACATACGTGTTGCAGTTTTTACAGTGCTTCTTGCTCTTTTGGGATGTCTACATAATATCCAAAAAATTAATTTTGGAATATAATTTTTTACCTTTTGAATTTGCTGATGGTTTGTAACATTAACTAAGTGTGTGCTTATTTATATCCATCCAAAGTCCTACTTGGCAAGATGGGGGACTCATCAGCCAGCAAGGCAGTTTCTACCTGCCAGACAGTGGCAGACTACCTGCAGCCAATAAAGAAGACAGCTCTCAACTCTCTGCTGCTGTCATCAAAATGGGTTGGCTGGACAAGAATCCACCGCAAGGGTATAGATGACATTCTGTTAAAAAGGATATTAACTGTTTTAAAACACGGAGCATCAAGCCTTCAATTAGTGATAATAATAAAACCAAAAAAATGATATACAAAACTTTGCAGTTATTCCAGTTCTACTTATTTTACAGTACAAGGATTATTTGCTGTTTGAATGTGTGTTTCTTTTTTTGTTCTCACACACAGGGCTCTGTATTACCAGAGGCGATGGGTAAAGCTAGATGTTGATTATCTGAGATACTTTGACAATGACAAGGTAACAGCACCCACATGCAACTGCTCCATCCCATCATCAGTTTCCCACTAATTTAAAAATCTATTTCCTTGTGGTAAACATTCGGGAACACTGTGTTTGCATCATATGTCAATCAAGTGTAGAGATTGAGTATTGGTCAAAATGTCCTCACTCCTTTCAGACTCAAATAGAAACACACACACACACACGCACAGTGTGCATACTAAACTGCACTGCAGGTAGTCTTGTTTAATAGAGTCATCTCTATGTGTTATGTGTTGTAGGATGTGTATTCCAAGGGTATCATCTCAACAGCATTCATCACTAATGTGACTAGTGTGGGGGAGCTGAAATTTGAGGTTGTCACAAACAACCGAACCTTCATCTTCAGAGCTGAAAGTGATGGTCTGTCTAAACATGCAGTTTATTTGGTTCATATACATTTGTGAATGCATATTTTACTGAACACAGACTTGTTCATAATATGGTTGCACATGCATTTCAGCTGAAAGAAACGACTGGGTGACTGTACTGCAGGACATCAGGGGGCGCCATCGGCACAGCACCATAAATCCTGGTTCTCCTTTCGTCCCAGACTATCAGGGCTATCTTGAGCTCAGAGGATTACGCTCCAAACTATATACAGTTGTCGCCTCAGACAAAGTTTTCCTCTATAAAAGTATTGATGTAAGTGTCTGTAATTTTTGATTACAGAAATCACAAAATTCAAATAAATGTGTATTTTGTTGTCTGGTGGTCCATGGCAAAAGTATACAAATGTTGTGAATTTACAGGTGTAAATTTACCATTCTTTTATTTCTTCCAGGACTATCGTATTGGAGTCGGCATCACATCTATTGAGATGAATGTGGGAAACGTTAAAGACACAGATCGTCGTAGCTTTGATCTCACCACACCATACCGCATATTCAGGTACTGTGTGTACACACAAATGCAATACAGACAGTTTCTTTACCAAAAAGAAAAAAGTCAGTGAGCACTATGCAGGTAGGCCCCACAAGCTGCTCATGCATACCCTCAGTACCATTTTTCATTTGTATAACTTAGCAGTTGGGTTTATAGTTTCTCAGTTATTCAAATGCTACGATAATCTTTCTTCATTTTAAGTCAGGGCCTGACTTGGTCTTGGTGCTAGGATACGCTGAAAAATTTGATCATGTTGTTTTACTGAGAACTCCTCAGCCCCCATCTGTCCTCAGCGTCCTCAGCTGGATGTCTTTTGAGAATGTGAAAAGCCATTTTGTTTGACTGTGTGTGGAGAAGAGTGGGGGATACATGTGTGCGCAAGTGCATGTATCGTGTGGTGTGTGGCTGACAGTGTGACAGCCTGTAGTGCAAGGGCTCAGCTTGACAGGATGGGGAAATGTGAAAATGCGTGTGTATTTCTGTCAGCTGTTTGTATATGTGTGTTGTCACTTTACAGTGCGCACTATAAGTGTCTCTGCAAGTTGCTAAAGGGGCAGTCCATGTCACTACATAGCTCTTTATAGAAACTGAATCTTGTGTCCAAAGCACAATCAAACACACCTAAAGGTACCAAGACATCAGAATATGAATACATTATGAATATATATATTTTTTTAATGAGAACAGAATTTGCTAAATAATGCCTGCATGTCTCCAGTTGGCAAAACTGCAGTGCAAATAAATATCTGTAGTATTGGTCTCAGGAATAGTAGTGGGGGAACAAGGTCAAAGGCTTGGGGTGCATTAAGACATACAAAATAACTTCTCACTTATTCATCCAAGTTTGACATTTATGTAAAACTTGCAGTAAAAGACAACCTCTGGCTTGTATCTTTGTGGATAAGGATCCCTACTGCAGAAAGATAATTAACCCAAACACACCTCAAAACTTTAAAGAACTACTCAAACACCAGAGATCACCAGGAGAGTGCTGACTGTCATGGACTTTCCTTGCCTGATGTCAATCCCAGTAAACATTTCTGGCAGCAGAACAACAAGGCCAACATTACTGACATCACAAGAAGCTCTTTGGGAAATTGTCAGATAATGCTGGATCATAAAATGGATTATCAGGTTTTGCACATATCGAGTCCATTTACTTTAAGCGATGCTGTCCCAGGGCAAACAAATACAAAATTATTTTACAATCATGAAAATTTTTTAGAGATTTGCAGTTTCTATCAAGTTGTTGAGTTATTATTATGATTTGAACTGAAATTGTTGTATTATATTCAAAGCTAACACAAAATAGTTGTTCACTAGTGATGTTTTAGGACAAGGTTATATATCAGGAGATCTTTCAGGAAGGCAACAAAGAGTACATTTGTTTGTGCAAATTGCGGGTCCACGTAGGAAATATTGAGACTCATTTAAGAAGTGTATATTTGTCTGTGTTACTATTTTTAGACCAGATTGAACCAGAATGTTGCCAGACAGATGAAAAGAGGAAGAATTCAGACACGAGAGTCTGTGTCAAACCACAAATCTGTCTGTTTGTGTGTAAATGGATATGAGTGTGCGTGTGTTTTCCTGCTTTTGATAAAAGTATATTTAGCAGAACCAGAGCAGAGTTACTTGGTAGCTGACTACGACACCATCATGTCAGCACTAACACTTAGCCATGTGTTTGTCTATCTCCGCAGTTTTGTAGCAGAGTCAGAGCAGCTGAAAGACCAGTGGGTGGATGCCATGCGGAATGCCATAGGTGAGGCGTTGTCCAATAGTGAGGTGGCTGAGCGGATCTGGACGGAACCTAGCAACAGCTCCTGCGCTGACTGTGGGGCTCCCAAGCCGGAATGGGCAGCCATCAACTTGTGTGTGGTTGTCTGCAAACGATGTGCAGGTTTGTGTGAGTGATTATGGATATGCGCACATTTTTTTTTTGTCTGTGGTGTGCGCATGTTTGTGAATTTCTCGATGTGAATAATTTCATTCTGACATTGTCGTCAGCATGTTACATTTTCAAACGTCTTCAAAAAGGGTTTTAGAGGTATATAGAGGGCATTTTCTTTTTTACTAGTGATACAAATATCACTAGAACGGGTGTGGGCAACTTGCAGAATTTCAGTGTGTGTTACATGGTCAGGATTTTCAAAAAATGTGTGTATGTTTCAGGAGAGCACAGAGGACTGGGTCCTAGCATCTCAAAAGTTCGGAGTCTGAAGATGGATAAGAAAGTCTGGACAGAGGAGCTTATTCGGGTATGAACACACAGAAAATCTACCAGAAGTTTGGAAAGTTAGAAGTGGTGGTTAATGGGTTGGATTATATTGATTTACATGCAATAGAGTTAATAACTTCTTCCAATAAAATGCAAAAAGACCAATGATATTAAAAGTTTACAGGAACCTCTACCGTCTCTTCCCTTCTTAATGTGGAAATACTCTTAACCTTACCTTTGACACAGGTGTTCCTGTTGCTAGGCAACAAGCGAGTGAACAGTTTCTGGGCAGCTAATGTCCCACCGAGTGAAGCTTTAACACCATCTAGTTGCAGCGAAGAAAGACGGCGCTTCATCACCAACAAATACCGTCAGGGCAAATATAGGAAATACCACCCTCTGTATGGAAACCAGAAAGAGCTCAACAATGTAAGTCACTATTCATATTGCTTGCTTTCTCCTAGGTTGCTCACATGTTTCATTTGAATCTGCACACAGTACTTTATGTGGTTATAGAGACTATACTGGAAATTTAGTTCAGTCAATTTGGAAAAGAAAGACTTTCGTAGACACACAGGTTTAAAGGTACTTTTAAAGACTGCTGAACTAGCAATCTGCAATGGTGGCTTCATTCATTTATTCATTTTCTACAGCTGAAATAGCATTGACAGCAGTTTTGTCTCAGTCCAGTATCTCCATTAAGTTTTTTTCCACAAGCTCTGTGCATAGGTCTGCATACTCACTACGTAGACCATGACTAAGACAGTAACTCAGACGAACAGACTTTTCATTTGAAACTAGTTAAAAGAGCTTGAAAACAAATTCATTTCTTGGTGTAAATGGTTAATTTGGAGCCTAATACTAATTTAAATGAGAGCATTTCCCATGTCCCATGTTTTTAAGCCAATGTGAAATCATTCTGCATGCTCATCTGAACTGTGTTATTTTCCAGCTTCTTAGTCAGCGCCAATAACCTAGCCAGTCCACAGTAATTTATTTCGCTGCTTATTAGTTTTTCCTCTTTTCTTTCCTACATTAAACACTTTGCCCAGAGTGGGGCATTTTACATACTCTATACAAAACAGGTTCAAGGATTCAAGGATTCAAGGATTCTTTATTGTCATTTCAACACATGTTGGTACATGGGATGGAACGAAATTAGTTTCTCTGGTCCCGATTCAAGCCATAGCAGAAATAGAAAATAGAAAAGTATAAATATAAATAAAATTAACTAACTATCTGTACAAAAAAAATAAAATATCAAGAAGTATATAAATAAGCACTGTAGTAATTGGAGATTATTGCAATGAATAACACAGTAGTATCCAGTCCTGTGCCACTGAGGTAGCGTGCAAGTGGAGTTAAAGTGACGAGTGGAGTTAAAGTCACTTTAACTCCACACTTAACCCCCCATAGACACATGTGTCTATGGGGGGGGGGGGGTTGGCTACGGAGGTCCTCCAGCGTTCAACAGTCTCACAGCCTCCGGGAAGAAGCTGTTCCTCAGTCTGGTGGTCCTGCTCTTAATGCTCCGTAGCCTCCTGCCTGAAGGGAGAGGGACGAACAGTTTACCAAAGCTGTCTGAATCCCTGATTAAGTCTAACACTTAAAGCACAGTCTGCCAATTGCAATAATCTTATGCATTGTCATTTTCAAAGGGAGAGTATATTCAGCATAGACTGTATGATATTGAAGCAACTTTTACAATAATGCTGGTGAATTCCTGGCTTACCCGTGAGTCACTTTGCAACTCCTACAAGCAGGAAACTTTGCAGTCCAGGAAATAAGTATAGATGGCAACCCTTTAAAATTTCACATCTAAGCTGTCTTTCCTTGAGTCCTTCTCAGTGAGATATATTGCCTGCTCCCTCTTAAAATGACACATTTGGTCAAGTAAGAAGCAGGCCGTTTGTGAACAACCTGGGAATGACTAGAGTTGAGGCTTTTATATTGTGCCCTTGCAGTGATCCATCATGTGTGGTAAATGTCTTAGTGTTTCAGACCCAGCTGGGTCACTCATTAGCTGCTTAACCCACTTACCCCAAACAATGTGTACGGCTCACAGACGTACTGAGTGTGTGAGTCACATTTAGCACCTGACTGTGAGTTATGTTTTCCCCCCTCAAGCATTCAGGCTTCCCTGTGAGTGTGTGAGTCATTGTGTTTGGGATGTGCAGAGGGAGATAGAGGAAGTTTCTATTTTTAAAACGTTTTTTTGTTCAGCCGCTGGTCCCCTTCCATGATGCCTATCTCCTTTTTACTGTATCTCTCTATTGTTCTTTCCGGCTGTGTCTAGAGAAAGTGATCTTTGACTTTTCTAAAGCCTTTTCAATGCAACACCTTCTCTCATTTCAGAGAAGTGGTTACTCTGATTGTCGTTCTACCAGTTTTACTTGGTTTCTGAACCAATATTTGAAGTTCTTCAGATGCACATTGCTTCTAGTTATACTAG
Organism: Chelon labrosus; assembly: GCF_963514085.1. Classification (NCBI taxonomy): domain Eukaryota; kingdom Metazoa; phylum Chordata; class Actinopteri; order Mugiliformes; family Mugilidae; genus Chelon; species Chelon labrosus. The sequence goes on from NC_140346.1 coordinate 2,346,489, forward strand.
AGCCTGTCTTAAAAATTATAGACTATGCAAATGTCTTTATGTCAGCTGCACAGTTATGTGACTAGCCACTGACAACAAGGAAGCATGTGAAAAGGAGAGAAAAACATTTGTTTCTGTGCCATATAAACGCCTGAACTTCTTGAGCTGTTTTCAGGTTATTGATCTGGTCCTGGCTTTTTATGCCCACTTCTCTGTAGCCTCTTTGTTGTCCCTTTTTTCAGAATGTGACATCATTACTCGGTGGTTTAACTGGAATGTGCTGTAACTCCGCCTCTCCCTCTCTCCACCTCCTCCTCCTGTCCTCCTCATTGTTTGGCTGGGACTGCCGCAGAAAGTTGATTTCTTCACTGCTGGCTCTTTTTCTTATTTGTAACTTCCTTGTATTTTAAACATTCTGTTTGACTAAACCTTCTCAAACGTGCAGTTTTACTTTTACAACTTTGTGTGCCTGCATGACATTCAAAAAGAAGAGTGATTTGGAGGAACTGAAAACTTCCAGGTAAGGTAGTGTGTAAGCTGAGCTGCAATAGCGGGTAGTGAAAATATATTGTGTGTCTGCACCTCTGTGTTTTTGTAGGTTAGCTCTGTAAAGAATAAGATTGTTTGGTTTTGTGGGAGTAGGTTAGTGAGAGTATAACAAAGTGTTAATGTCTTTGGCTCTCTTATAGTATGTGACCTCAATACAACTGAACAAACATATATTTTAAATTTATTGTGAGAAATAGTGTTGTTGTTGGTCTAAACTCCTACTACTACCACAGCTCTATGTCATGAGTGCACATTAGAGTCATTGTGTGTTGTGTGTGGGCCGAAATATGTTAACATGCATATTAATGTGCCAGTGTAGGCATGTTTGTGTGTTTGGTATATTGCTCTCTTTCTGTGCATGTCCATGTGTTCTCTGCGCACTCAGAGTAGATAAAAGCTCACCTCTGTCAGTGGACGTCATTGTCTCCTCTATCACTCTGTCTTGGTTCCCTTTCTCACTTTGTGTTTTGTTCTTTCTTTACTCTTTTGGAACTAGTCAAACACTGTTGTTTTTCACAGTTGTACATTTAATAACTGGGTCTCATAGTTCCTGGTAGGAACAATGGCTATGAGCATTTAAAAAAATAAATAAATAAAACAAACTTGGTTTTCTTGGCATGCTATTGTGTTATGCAGGTACTTGCATTTTTTCCCTTAGTTGACATTGACAGTGTAGTTATTTAATGCTGAGGTGTTGGCAGATTGACAGTATCTGTGCATGTATCAAGTTTGAGATAGTAGCAAACAACACTAAACTTTACTGTGCCTCATTGGTTGCATTTGACAAAACAAAGCTTTCTGTTCTTAAAGATATATTCTAACAAAATAAAAAAACACCTGGACAGACACACTGCCCTTCTCTACAAAGGGCTAATTTGGTTGAGCTGCTGTATGTTGACTGTGTCAGCATTCTTTTTACCTTATAGTGTACAGACTGCCACGGCTTGTTTTTGTGCTTTTATAGTTATGTTAAGTGGATTCTATAGATCAACAGCTCAAGGTTTTTACCCTCTGTTTCTGTTGTTTGTGTGCTGTATATTTCTTTTCTTTTGCATTTGAGTCTGTTTATTCCCACTGTTGTATTTTTGGGCATATACAGGTACGCTTTTAATTTCTAAATGTGAATTTTCTTACTCATTTATTTGGAGTGCTTTTTTTCCTCTTTCTTTTTCTGTGGTTCAGACTCTGTGTTTTCCCCCATTTCTTCCTCCCCGCTCTCTGTAAACTGTCCCTGGTGAAGTAATGATGGAACATATGTGAACAGTTGCTCTTTCTCATCTGGATTTAATATATGCAGATACATATACACGTCTAAGTGCGTGTAGTTTTGGCTGATTGTGCAGTCTATATATGCTAAAATCTACAAAGCAGACTTGGCTGTTTGTTTTTCTGTTTGTGTGATTGTACATAGTAGTACATAGATATAATGTCATGTTTCTAGCCAAATGCAATCAGTGTCTGATTAATGTGCTGAACTGAACTGCTTTCATCTTCTTTTCTCAATATTTTTCTTTCTCTCATATTTTTCTTTCTTTCCACCAATTCTGTAACATATTACTGCAGAGGCCAGATGAAGGCCTGTGATTTTAGACACACCCAGATAAAATCTCTCTCCGTCTCTCTCCTTCTCTCTCTGGGGGAATTGGGTAAGATTCTTGAATTCCCTTCTCCTCTCTTCTCTGTGTGTGTTTTTACATTGCTCACTGTTTCATAGGCAGCAGATGTTGGAGGGTGAGGTCTTCAAACACTCAAACAACCCATTTCCTCATTGTACTCTGTTCCGACTGGTTCACTTCTCTAGGTTAGAGAGAACGTGCTTTGCATTACTGTACACTGACCTACATACAGCCAAATGTAGCTTTCAGATGTCTCTCTGCATGGGAGTGAGGGCTGTTTTTTTTTCTTGGCTTTGTTGGAACATACACAGACTGCATCATCCTAAAATGTCACACTGCTCTGAGTTATACTTGTTGGCAGCAAAGAACTTTTTGTGAACTGCAATGTGCTTGTGGTCAAATTACAGTATATCATAATATGGCTTGGCCTGCAGCAGAGTGACTAATGTTAGTCAACAGTGATTGGTCTGAAGTATTGATATTTTTCATTCTCATAGCTTCAGCAAGTACAGCAAAGTATAGGGGGAAAAAAAGCCCTCGAAACAACTTATGTTCAGTTCATTCTCGTGGGGACAATTAGTTTTGGTGCAGGAAGGTTAATTACCTGACAAATCGAAGTATAACTCTGCAAGAGGGGAGTGGAATAGAGCTTGGGACCTTCAGCAAATAGTGTTTCTCACTTCGGCAGAGGAAAAGAAAAGGTAAGGTGCTATATCCAAGCAGGAAAAGGCGAAGATTGAAAATGTAATTCCTGCCCACTGCAGTGATTACCACTCAGTCAAGCACATGGCTGCCCATTGATCCAGTTTGACACCGACACTTTTCCTACTCTTCTCTATGACTGTCAGAATTCTGACTGAATTAATTCTTAATCTCTTTATTGTTCCCACCCACTCTAGTTGGATTTTTCTACTTATATTCCACCATTGTCTTTGTTTTAGCTTAACACCTTCACGTTTAATAATTCAGAGACATTTTTAGCCTTGAAAAAGGTCTTATCAGTTGCTCCATATAGTGTGTAAACAAAAATAATCTGCTGCTAATTACAGCCAACTAGTGTAGCTCTTGTGAATCAATGTTATTTAACAGCGTTTTCTGGGGATTTCAGACGCTATATACAAGTTCTATTGTGGCCTTCACATGAATCGTATGTGTGTTCCTGTGGAGGTGCTCCACTCCAGATGGCTGACCACAGTTGTTTGTTCAGATGTCTTCAATGGTGTGTGAGAGAGAGAGAAAAATGCAGTTTGTCGCTGTATGTTTTGGGTGTGTGTAGCGATATCTTGTGCAATTTTAATCTTTGCTAATTGGTTTGTTTGTCTGTATGTGCGCATAGAGGCTCAATAGTGCTTAAACAGAGGAGGGGCTCAGTCTGTATGTGTGACAGACTGCTGTGGAATGTCTCTATCAGACCCAAAAGAGCTTATTGGTTTTAACAGAAGACAGACGCATGCGTGTGTGTGTGTGTGTGTGGGGGCTTATTCTGGACTGAGTTCCTCAGGTGAAAAAACACTAGATCCTCTTTTCCACAGGCATCACTATGTTCCTGTTTGGCCTCTCCCATCTACTTCTTTCTTTCTAATCAGGCTATATTAAGTTGTAGCTGGAGTCCAAAAACATAAACTGTAGTTGTATCTTGGGGTTTGTGTCATGTACAGTAGGCTTTATTTGTTATCATATGGTTTAAAGCCAAATAACCTCTAAATACTATATCATATTAAATTATCTGTAAACAGTGACGATGCACTCACAGTAAAAACAAGGAGGAGGTGTCCGACAATTCAGACACAAATGTGCATATTTCTCTCTGTTAGTTTTATTTGGACAATGTCTTTCAAAATTGACTGAGCATCATATGACATGATTAAGGCCTTGACAGCAGCCTCAGCATCATATAAAATCAGACATTAAATGTCTTTTCCCTTTTTATTTTAACTATATGCCTACCTTTTAGATGTCCTCTCTCCTTCTTCGCTGTATTTATTTGATTTACTGAATATTTCTTTTTTCCTTGTGCCTTTTTTCTCTCCTGGCTCATTGCCATAATACTACAAATACAACAAAACAGTATACTTTGATTTTTGAATCTTTTTTTCTTTTACATATTGGTAGAGTTTAACTGTGTTGGTTTTATTGTCATTCGTTTGTTCTGGAATTGGCACACTAATTACATGCTGATGTGTTGTAATTATCAGGTTCTCATCCCAGTCTTTTACTGTTTGGGAAATATACAAATACATATATTTCCACAGCAGACAAATGGTATGTTAGGAGATTTCAGATTCAGCACACTGAAAGGCTGGAGACTGTTGCTGGCAATGCCAATAAGCAACACACCTCTTTATATGTGAGAATTTACCCATATGTGTCCTTTTGGTTTTTTTTGTCTCGTTTGCTCTGTCTCTCTCCAGGCTCTATGTATAAATGTGCAGTGCAGTGATGTACTGGAGACGTTAAGCCTGATTTTCTGCGGTGCAGATGTGAATTGTTCAACTGGTATGACAAGTTGTCCCTCGCCTCTCTCTCTGGCCAGCGCACACTCACAAACCTTACAGGCCGAGTTACTAAGCCATAATTTGAACACAGGTAAAGTATCTGCACAGCACACAAAAGCACTTTTGAAACTTTGATCCTAACAACAGTAATAAAAGTGGATTTGTATAGCACTTATAAAAACATAGAGTTCCATATACAGTATGTCATAGGAGAGAAGTAACATGTTCCCACAAATACATCTTTATAAATCAGTAAAGATTATAAGGAAGTCATACAACGGAAGTTTGATTTCCCATGCAGCTTAAAAAAATCATGTTGGTTGTCAGTCTGAGATTCACTGTCAGGTCATTCAGTAATGGTGATCCCTGACAGAAAAAGCTCTGTCCCAACAGCCTGGTGTCCTAAAGTAGCCTTCATGCAATTAAAGACGCAGCAATTCAGAGATATAACCACTGAACAGGCTGTGCTTTAAACATAAAAGGCAAAGTCCCACTAGCAGCCAGTGTAAGGACTTTTAGAGAGGAGTAACATGATCTTGTGTTGTTGCTGCATATTTTAAATTCCTATTTAGTATGACATATTCAGTGTCCTAAACCTGAACAACATTTTGTCCCTGAGACGGTACATACTTTGCTGACAAAGTTGGGACAAGGCCTCGAAACAAATATAACAAATATATATTAAATGATTCTCTCCATGTGAAGGGGTTTTCCCGTAGACCTGAACCTATAAAAAATAACTGATTGAACCGGTTAGTTGACAAGCTCATAAGTCTAATGCTCTAATTAAAGTTACTAATTAAACATCTTGCGGAGATTGCAAATCAACAATTTGATGCGATTAATCACATTTTAATCGCATAACAATTTTTGCCCGAAAAAGCAACATTTTTTTAATTTAAATGGATTTTTGTGGATGACTGAATCAAATAACAGACACAGACATGATTGTAAACTCAAAATGCATTTAATTGCATTTCAATTCAAAACAGTAGAAAAAGAAAAAAAATATCCCTGGCCAAAACTGAACAGACCTAAAGTTAAAGTGCCATTGTAAGTACTTTAGTACCTTTTCAGAACAGTATTGACTTTAAATGGTTAAAAAAATAAAAATAAAAAAATAAAAAATGTTTGGGCTAATTAATAGTAATTAACGTGTTAAAGTCCCACCCCTAGTTTTTATGTGTGATGTCATTGACTTACCGATGTTGACATCGGAAGTCGTTCAGCCCCTAGTAGGGGCAAAGACAATAGTCCAGGGGTTAATGCTAAATCCATCTAGATCAAACATAGGGTAATAGCAATAGGCTCCCCACATGAAGGGGTAGAGAAATTTGGCAGGCAAGACATTGTCAAGGCTTAAGGTTTGAAGGAGACATGATTAGGACAAACGATGTCACAATGAGACAGAGGCACCACGATCTTGCTTGATCTTATATTGACCTTGTCATTAGAAAGTCTAAAAACCTAATGCTTTACTTTTATTTCTGGAAGTATTATAGTGACTAAAACTGGTTTTCACAGGAATTTTTTTTTTTTTTTTTTATTTTCTTTTTGTAGAGCTGCCAGGATCAGAGGTGACCCCGAATATGGAAACGGAACATTACCTGCCACCACCTTGTGTGTCTCACAATGGCTTCCTGTTCAAAACGGCTTCTATGGCTCGGGCTATCACAGAGCGCAAGGCCAAAGAGGGTATGGCCGGACACTGTGCACTACTAACACTTACTGTTTTGTTTATGTTCTCAATCGGCAACACAGTGTGGTAAACATACAATGATTAGGATTCTTAAATTTGTGACTAGTAAATCTTTATTTGTCCATCCATGTAGAGTTCAGTCGTCGCTGGTGCATGCTAAATGATGGCACCTTCAGCTACTATGAAAGTGACAAGAACTCAAACCCTAATGGAGCACTGAAGGCTTCAGACATAGTCTGTTTGGCTGTCGATACGCCTGAGAAACATGGGTATGCTCACTGACTGGCCTAAATATCTATTAATTACAAAAATGCGAACATATAACTTGCACGGAACCTTTTGATTTATTTCTGTTTGTTTCCCTTCTGCTCCAACCCAGGTATGACTTTACCTTTGAACTGTACTCAGAGTCTGAGCGTCTCTATCTGTTTGGCACAGATGACCCAGAAAGCCACAAGGAATGGGTCAAGTCTATTGCCAAGGTAAGCACAAAATTCCTACAGTGTGTACATATAGCAGTTTTGTCTTATTTCCTCCTCAGATGGACCCTTATAGAATGATGATATAGAAGATATAAGGTAGACTGATAATTATTAATCCTTTTCAGTGAGTTGGGCAACAGTAGCTATTGCTGCTGTTTTCTGTGTCTCCTGTGTCTTATTTACAGCACTCTCTGTAACAGCTGAACTGTTATTTTGTCCTTCTGCTTTCAAATGGTGAAATCCAGTATGTCCTCTGTGAAATAGATACAGCAAAGTGTATTATTTATCGGTTGTGTTACGCACAAGGTCATGGATGATGCTGAATTGTCTTAGTCAGAATTGGCTGAATAAAGACAAATAGTTGCTACTGGCTGCTTTAGTTAAGCATCACAAGAAACATGAATGTCAAGATGATAGATGGAGGCTGCTGCATTTTTAGTCATAAAAGTTAGTGTAACCTGAAAACAATATTGGAATACATACAGTGAAAAGAGAAGGGACGCTGTGATTCATTTGTACTGCAGTGAAAATTCTCAATGTCCACCCTTTTACTTGCAGAGCTTTATCCCAGCTACTGCAGAGCCTTTACTCAGGCTGAGTTTTGAGCGGATCGGGCGGCTGAAGTGTAAAGACGGCCTGAACCTACAAACGTCCAAAGTTGGGTGGTTTGCTCTGGTGGGCTCAACGCTTCATGTCTTCCTGGAGGGCAGCCAAGGAGAGGAGATCCACCTCCGCAAACTCAACGAGCTCTGTAAGTGAGATATATAAATGCGCAACAAATCACCAAATCAGCTTTATTTGCCTTTTTATATATACAGAATTTTCGCGGAGTCTTAAAAAGTCTAAAATTTGATAATTCTAATTTAAGGCCTTAAAACGTCTTAAATATGAACATATTTTGCATTGTAGGTCTTAAATTACATCAGTCCAGTCCTCAGTTCATTCGCTTTTTGTTCAATGCGTTGGTGGCATTCATAGTTAGTTCCGTGTGTTCTGTGTAGTTCTTTATGAAATATGACTATTAGCAGTATGCAGAAATAAAACTACAAATGAGACCTGGAAGTGGAAACCAGAGTTCAGCCCGGTTTGTAATGTGTTGCTGCACCGGCAATGGCATGCTCGCAGTATGACCCCATCTGGCCCACGGCCTATTATGTTTCTGTTCCTCATTAGTGGAGCCCACCTCAGGGATGTCCTGAGTTGATAGTTGAATGAGAATAAATTTTGTTATTTTGAAAGTAATTGTGGGTCTCTGATTTTCCTTATTTTTTGTACTTTGTGCAGGTTTTAAATAGGCCTTTAAAAAGGCCTTAAAAAGTCTTAAATTTCACGTGTTCAAATCTGCAGAAACCATGTGTATGTGTGTGTGTGTATCTATATATATATAGATACACACACACACACACACACACACATATGCATACAAGAAATTTGTTCTCTGAATTTAACACATCTAAGTGAGCACCCTTGGTGCAGCGGACAGCCTTGCAAGACACCTGGAGAGCACTTCAGATGCTTGAACCCAAAGCTCCTTTCTAACCACATAACCATCCATGGAGCTTTTACTGCGTGTGAATGCTCACAGTGATGATAGCAGAATTACTCAGTATTTTTGTTTTACAGCAATACAACAAGACAATGAAGTGCTGGTTCTGGTGGAGAAAGGCAGGTGAGAAGGAAAAAGATTAATTGTTTAAAATTGCTAATTTATAACAGTAACTGCCTGTATTTAACTTCACAACCTGACCTGTTTTAATACAATGTTATATAATTATAACAGAAAAAAGGTAAACTCTTTTACCTTACCTGCTCTCCTGTTCCTTCACTTTTTCATCTTTGCTTGTTGGCTGTTATGGTTTCTTTTTAACAGTTCCCCTCTGCGCCTTTCTTTCTATTTAGGACTCTGTACATAGAGGGAGAGAGAAAGCTGGATTTTTCTGGCTGGTGTGTGGCCATCCAAGCGGCAGCAGGGAGCGGAGGAGACACACTGAGCCAGCAGCAGCTCACAGAGACAGACATTCCCATCATCGTACACAGCTGCATTGGCTACATCACACAGTGCGGTAAGAGACGTGTAGAGAGGCACAAAAACATCAATCTAGCATTTTGGTAATTAAGCTCATGGAAGTTTTACATTTTCATATAGTTTAACTTCTGTGTACTTTCTGGGACCAGTGTATGCGGTTATTATCATCATAGCAGATCTTGGTTTTGCTGTAATTGTGTGTGCATGCTTGGCATTTTCTGTGTGTTTATGTATTCATGTGACTATAATAGCAGGAGTTCTGGCTCCGGGAGAGACCAACGGAATCACAGAACAACAAAGCAACTCTGTTCCACCTCCATTTCTGTCCTTGCTGCCTCCTTGGTGCTTTTCTTTCCCTGTATTATGTATTCTCTTCTTTATCCCTCACTCATCTTTCGTCTTCCCACCATCCACCAGCTGACCAATCTTGTTTCGTTCAGACTAGGGCAGAAAAGTTCATATAGATGTTCAAGTCATTTAACATGACTGATGTAATCAGTCTTTATGGTGTGCTATATATTCTATAGTTCCTTCTCCTGCATGTCACAAAAACTTTCTCACTCATTGTGTCTCACTCGATAACTTTAACACACTATAACTGATGAATCAGTGCAACTGCAGCATCTCAAAGCAAAAATGGCAAAAGATAGCAAGCGTTATGACAGGTTTTCTAATGATCAGAAGCCCTCTAATGGGCATAGCATGCTCTGAGTGAATTAGTTATACAGAGACTTCACATCTGCTATTTTTATTAGCTTTTACACACACTGCAGAAAACTGCAGCTTCACCACACTGCTCTCTACACCGAGTTGATACCTTTAAAGCATGTTGCTCTTCTGGTTCCACCAGTCAGTTAAGAAACTTACCATACTAAACAGATTTGCTACATTTTTCCTTCAGCAGTCAGCTGACTAACTAATAATGGATAACACATTTACATCACTGGTTGGTATGTGGTCTAAAGTAAAACGTGCTTGAAGGTTTCAACATCAGTTGTTTCATAATGTGTTTTTGAACCATTGACAACCTGATCTACTAAATGCACTTGTTTGTCAGAGAAGATTATTCCAGTGTTAAGGTGGAGCACTCTTAATTTTACTCTTCATACACTAGATTTGAAAGATTTACCGGATCATTGGACATTTAATTTATACTGGACAGTATGATCCCTTTGTTAAAATCCATGTGTTATGTTCATATCTTATTTTTTATCCAACAATGGTGTTAAAATGTGGTATATCTGTATGTCTGTGTCTGTAATATTATCTCTTTATATGTCAATACTTCACTTCTGTTCTAGGCTTGACGTCAGAGGGAATTTATCGCAAGAGTGGTGTAAACTCCCGTGTAGCGGCGCTGTGTGAGAGATTTCGGCGTGATGCTCGCAGTCTTTGTCTAAAAGAAGGAGAGCATCAGGTTGACGACGTCTCCAACACACTGAAACGCTTCTTCAGGGAGTTAGAAGAGGGTCTGTTCACATCACAGGATGGCAAAACCTGGCTCAGTGTTGCCGGTAAGATTCAGAAGACTATTGAATAAAGTGTAGACACTTTGTAAGTTAAGAACAGCCTAAATTAAAACTACATTGTTCCACTTACTGGAATTCAGCCAGGCAAGAAGGTTTATTTCTATATTATAAGGTCTGGAGATATTGTACCTGATTTGTTGCATAGACATCTGATACCACCCTGATACAGTTGTGGTGAATAAAATGTATTTCAGGAGCATCCCCAGACCTTGCTCTGGACACTTTCAACAGACTATTTTCTACCAAAGAAGTAGTCGCAGTAGACATTGCATTGTTGTGCTGTAAAGATCTCACAATGTACTGTACGTGCAAACCTTTAAGGGCAGTTAAAATTTAAATGAAGGCGGACACAGCAGAGTCTGTTCAGTCAAACCAATATTTTACTATTGAAACTACACTGAAGATTTAATGTACACAATTATTTCATGGTCTTTGTTACTGAACTCTACAGAAAATATTCATTAGGAAGTAGTCACTGTGTTTGTCTATATTACAGTGTAGTGTAGTGATACCTACACAGACAATTTCTCAGATAATTTTTTTCTCTTCCCTTTGATCTTTTATACTCTCCTATTATGCCTTCTATCTTTCCCACTCACACTTCCTGGCACACTCTTTGATCCTGCCTATCTTTTTAATCTCCTCTCTGTTCATAATATTCTCTCTCTCGCTTGCACTCTAGCCATCCAGGATGAAAGTATGAAAATCTCCCAGTATAAGGTCCTGTTGGACAGGCTGCCTCATGTCAACAAGGCTACACTACAAGCCCTTATCAACCACCTCTACTGGTGAGACACATATACAAGTACTGACAACATCTCATATCTCTGTTTATCTTTGTATACATGTACCAATTTGTGTATTTAACTTTATGTGTGATCCAGTGTGCAGCGTTTTTCTGAGCTAAACCAGATGAACCTCCATAACCTGGCAATAGTGTTCGGTCCCACTCTGTTCCAAACTGACGGGAAAGACTTCACTGCTGGCCGCGCCATAGAAGACCTCATAGAGCACTACACACTCATCTTTGAGGTCAGACTTACTGCTCACAGTTATACAAGGGAATGAAAATAAGAGGGTAAACGTTTTGCATACTTGCTGCAAGATCAGTCTCTGAAAATGCTGGAAACATCCACAGACAACTTCCTGGAACAGATTCTAAGATTTACACATATATCATTGTCATCTTGTGACTATCAAACAGATCTTAAGTGGTGCTGAGATTATGCTAGTTTCTTTCCAGGAATTTAAAGAAAATAGAGACAAGTAAGGGAGAGAATGAGGAAATGCATAATTGTGTGATTGCCTCTCATGAGTTTAGAATGAATTCCCGGTAGCCATTGTCAGCTTCTGGTTAAAAACAAACTCCAAAGCACTGAAAGCCTTATTTGAACTCCATTATTTTGTACCGAGGACATTAAAGTACAGCTCGGTTAAGTGGTATCAACTTAACAATATAAGGATGTGCTGCCGGGCATTAGTGTATGACATTGAAAGATGAGCATTTTTTAATTTTCTGGTGGTGACTTTACCACTAACATTCAACTGATGATTGATATGTTTGTGTGTGAATTAATGTGTTCATACTGGTTTGCAGGTGGATGAGCAGCAGCTAAAGAAGCAGCTAGACGAAATCAAAGTTATCATCCAAGTGCGGGAGAAACTCAACACCAAGTTTCCTGTGAGCCACATACACACTTACAGAACACACAGTAATCTTATTAATTTTGAACAAAGAAAGGTTTCAGCTCTGTAGATTGTTATGATCAAACTGATTATTTCAGTGCATGTGACATTATGAAGTGTTAGAAATCATAATGCATGAAGTCAGATTCAAGATTTCTTCTCTTTGTGCTGATGGTCTCTGTGTTTTCCCTTTGTGTGTCTGTGTGTGCGTGCATGTGTGTGCGTTCTGGACACTTCAGAGTACTGAACCTGGAGGCCACTTCATCTGTACAGTGTACCTGGAGGAGAAGAAGCAAACAGCTGAGCAACATGTCAAGGTGGACAGAATTTCACCAAATGTCAAGATTACCTGACATTTAACATTTTGAGTTCCTAGTTCTTCTCTCAACTGATGAAGTTTTACAACAACAAACTGTCTCTAATAGTATGCAAACATCCTTTCACATTGCTGAGAGAAAAAAACGGTCTTCCCTTCCCTTAGATCCCTGGTTCCATGACGGCAGCAGAGTTGACATATGAGGTTTTGGATCGACGTAACATCCCAGTTAAGGAAAAAGAGTACTGGAGCTGCTGGGAGGTTAGCGACAAGGAGGAAATGGGTGAGCCACATAGAAAGACAGAGGGGAGTGAGACAATAGTTTGGCAGTAGCATGTAGTTTATAATTTCTATTGCAGATTAGATTTATAATCCACCGTTATCTAATTTTTTAGTATCCATTTTTTTGTCAATTGGTGTGGAAACCAACAAGAGTTCATATGTCTAAATACAGGCTGTGTCAAATTAACATGAAAGTTGAACAAGCCCTGAGCAAAACGAAACAATGACAGAAAGCCAGTGGCGTGCTCTCCACTCAGCCTGCAGTCTATACTACAAAAGTGACACACTAACTCCAGAGGCAAAAAGATCATTCTTGTAAGCCTGGTATGTGGGCCACACTCAGATGGCAGATTTCCCATTAGTAGTCAGTAAAGCAACCTGCTGGTTACAGTAGGATACACTCAGTTGTTTAGTCCAGATTAAACAGTGACTATTTTTGGTATGTATTCACTGTAAAAACTGTTCAACGATGTAAAGTGATACTACTATAAATTCAAGTCCGCATTCTACTGATTAATGAAACAGAAGCGCATACTTTATAGCTTCTATAAAGATTTTTTGCTTCCAGTCATGATGTCCAGAGCACAACTTGTTTTTTTTAATAATGTTCTAATTCTTTTTTTTCCTGATGAAAATAAATAATTTAACATTGCATTAGCTTTTCATTACATTTCCTTTTGTTCCTCAGAACGTCCACTGCACTATCAGGAGCGAGTCTTACCCATCTTGCACTGCTCTGGTTCTGATTCCAATCTGCTCATCAAGAAACACCTCGCTATGGAAGCGATGCTTGTCTACCTGGGTAAACACAAAACAACACAATAATTAATTAATTCATCCTTCACATTGTTGCATAACCTCTCGTTCTGCCCTCCAGCTAGTAAAGTGGATGCTTCCAAACACGGGATGATGAAATTCAGAGAGGAACGAAGCATCTTGGGATTGGGCCTTTCCTCTGGAAGTTTCCACGACCGATATTTCATCCTCAACTTCACCTCCCTCAGAATGTACAAGGATGTCAGAGTAAGGCTACATACACGTAGATACACGTACACTTTCTCTTTTATCTTTTCTATTGTCACATTCCCTCACAGGCTCTGTAACTGTTTATTTTTATTGTCTTTAAGAGTAATCGTCCAGAACGTGACTGGCCAGTCAAGAACTTAAAGGTTTACCTAGGTATCAAGAAGAAGCTTCGCCCTCCTACATGGTGAGCACATGCAGTGCAACACGGATGTCACTTACTGTCTGACTGAAAGAGGTGTGACACCACGTGAAAGACAGGCTGTGAGAAATAACAATAATCCATCACTCACTTCTGTGGGCTCAAAAACCTTACAGTCCTCCTGGACTGTATTAAGTAGGTTAGCCTTAATGTCTGCGTTTAGAGATTACACTTATTTTCACAGGGGAATCATATACGCATGCAGCCTTTAAAAGTGTTCAACTCCACCACAGAATCACTAAGAGTGATTATTATTACACTGCTAAGCAAAATGCAAAGTTTTAATCTAAATTCAGATCAGTTTTAACTGTGATTGTACCAGTAGTTTTACACAGCATGGGGTAAATGAATAAATGTATAAAGTTAAGGAACATTTGTGTATTCTTAATGGGTTTCTTTATTCAACTTTCAATTTTGACTAAATGGATCAGTGCCCCTGAGCTTACTTCAGGATTCATTATTTTAAAGCTGTACACAGGTTGAGATTTTTTTGTCTCGTCTCAAGGAGATTTTTAAACTGAGTGACCACTAGGGGGCAGACTGAGTATGAGAATCTGCACCGGTCCTGCTGTTGACATTATTTCATCTCTCTTTCTGTGTTTGCTTCTAGCTGGGGACTGACAGTGGTATATGAGAGCAAGAAACAAGAGAAGCCAGAGAGACAGCAATGGTGAGTATCTTTCTGGCACTGTATTATATACGCCGATCAGCCACAACATTAAATATTACATGTACCACCCACCTAGACCAGACCAGACACCCCCACCCCATAGCAATGACACTCCTTGATGGCAGCAAACTGATCAAGTATCTGTGGGATGATCCACAGAGGCCCCTCCCCTCAACTCATAGGACCCAAAGGCCCCCACTAACAACATTGTGTTGCCAGACACCACAGGACACCCTCAGAAGGCCCATGTCCATTCTCTGATGAGTTAAAACTGTGTTGGAGGCATAAGGGATAGGATTAGGCATTAGGAAGGTGGTCATAATGTTATGCCTGATCGGTGTACAACTCATAACTGTCAGCCCAGTGCAGTCGCAGCACAGGCCTGTTCTGCGCATTTTGTCAACAAGCATTCATATTTTTTTTTTTTTTTAAACTTTCATTTATCTGTATTAAACTGCAAAACATGTAGTGCAGCAGGCTTCTCTTTATGTTTATAAAATCTGATGGATGCTGAAGAATTAAGTAATTGTATTAGACTCGACCAATTTGTGGTTCACATAAACATGCAGTTGTCAGGTATTCTTTGTCATCGCTCCATGCGGTGTGTTTATTGTAGCAAGAAAGAACTCAAGATGAAACACCAGCTACTTGCCCCCACCAATCTCTAACCCTTGAAGGCGTTGTTTCAGAATTAAGATAACTTAATTAACCTGTCTAATGTCTGTGATACTTCTACTACTGCACATATTGAATTATATACTTATGGATTTGGAGAATTAGAATTTCTTTCCAGTCCTGCTTCCTCAGTTAAAGCATCCTGCTTTGCTACAGCATGAATATATCTTTATTTGTTTCTGCAGCCTTGTCTGCATGTAGCCTCCAGTGCAAACATATTTAGGTCCTTTGACATGTTTGCTCTCCTTGTGTTTAGCATGTTTCGCAGGGAGTGGAATTTTTCCCTTAGTGGCAGCACATTTACAATATGCATGTAAACATGACCAACAGAGAGAAATCTAAGAGAAAGCTGGCAGCTTCTCTGCAGGCAAGAAAAGGGGTCAGATCCCTGCATGAGAGTTTGGATACAGAGGGATATGAAAAGTCAGCTGTACCCGGGGAGGGGGGAGCTACATGCTACATAAGTACACCTATACCTCTGTTCTTATTCAAGTCTGTTCCCGCATACATCCCTTTACGTATTCCTGTGTTTACCGGCTGAATACACATGCGTGCTCTGTGTGCTTAATTCGGGTTACAATGGGCTCTGTATTGTCAACAGCAGGAGACATCTTCACAGTTATAATAGAAGTACTGTTCCCGTCACGCTGTAGAATGTATCACCCCTTGGTTTCGCTCCACAGTCATGTCCCTTACAGGAAAAAGCACACCTGAGAGGAAGAATAGGAGAGAGGGAGGGAATGTGGAAGAAAGCTAGAGAAGAGAGGCTGAGAATGTGGAGTGTCAAGCTGAAGGGGACATACTGTAGACATTTTAGAATTTATCGCAGGTACGAGAAAACTGAATCAGAAGACTGGAGAGAAGAAACAAAGTGAAAATATGATATGTGGCATGCCAACCCTCATTCTCCCAATCTTACTTAGCTCCCTGCACTTAATGTCATTTAGTTTTATCCTAATGCTTCTATCCCCTCAAAACTCTTCAACACATCAATTTGCCCTTTTTGCAGCTGTCATTTTATCACTGTACTTAAGGGATGCTGATAAATTTTCACAATATTATGCAAATGTAATTCAGCGGCATTGTGGAAATCCATAATGATAAATGAGCAGCATCCATCTTTCTGCAGCCGATAATGTTGTAGATTAGTGGGCAGTTAATTGCAAGCAAAAATTAAAAGGCAAAATGTATTGTAGGAGACGCTGTACAGCCGTTTTTTTTTTTTTTTTTGCTGAAATAAGTTCTGTTTTGAATTCAAATGAGCACTAACGAGGTATGTTAGGCATAATGACACAAACGAGGCAGAGGGAGGAGCTTCATGTGTGAGTGAAACGTGTTGGCATGTGTGCAAAATCACAGATCGACTGTAGCTACATTTCTGTCAGCGGAATACACTGAACGCTGTCTTGTACCAGTGTTTCGCTGTGTCTCAGTGGAGAGCACTTGAATAATGGTTGTAGTCTAAAACAGAGCTCATAACAATAATAATTGTATAAATAAAGCCTGTTTATTCAGCATCACAGCATGGCTGATGACTCATAGGGCTGTGTAATGGCAACCTGAGTGGCATACAATATGCACATACACACACAGGCATCAGAGACTCAAACACTTTTCACAGACACAGACACACTCAGTCACTGCTGAAGGTCCTAATCAGTGTTTCTCTTTGGTTGGAGTTTAAATTAGGAATCACACTGAGTGTTTACGCTTGTGGCCTCACCGCCGGTCACCATAGGAGAGAACATGTCAATTTCAGTTAATATCTTTCACTACCTCTCTTTCCTTCACACTCTTTTTTTCCAAATTTCCCTTGGTCTCTGATTGCCTCGCTGCCTTCTTGTCCACAAATACACACACACACGGACACATACACGGACACACGCACACACTCACATGCACGTACACACCCACCCGCACACACACACACACATATTACCACCTAATTTTATCCCACTGTCTGCCTCTCTTTATCCCTCTCTGTTTGTTTGCAGGTATCTGTGCTGTGACACCCAGTCAGAAATGAGGGAGTGGTATGCTACTTTTCTCAGTATCCAGGTGTGCTCTCTCTTTCTTTCACACACATGCACACACAACTTTGTGAGGATGTATTACCTAGCCTAATGATTATCTAATTTTAACCTCTAACCTAAAACCAAGTCATTGCAGGTTTTAACCCTCCAAGCGTCCCCACAAGTATTCCATACAAGATTGCCCCCCCTCCACTACTTAATAAAACCAAGGCCACACACACAGTGTATTAAATATATGTGTTAATACAAATGCACATAAGAATTCAAAATTCATGAATCTGGAATGTTTCAACCAGTCAGTAAGCTTTTAGGCTTGTAACAACCAAAGGGTGATCCAGTAGTTGTGGGATTAGTGATACCACACCACTGTTGGATGGACAATTTAAATGGCATGGCACGTTAACATGTTTTTCCTGATTTCCCTGTGGTAATGTTGTGTGCTCTCTCCCTCTATCCATGTCCACTCTTCATCACAGTATGATGGCGACGTGTGGCCTCAGGACGGATTCCAACAGACACGGGCAAGCCGTGTGCTGCCAGATACGCGTCATGGTAACGTGTCACTGATACCACTGCGTGGCAGTGAGAATGAGATGCGGAACAGTGTAGCAACTTTCAGCCAAGACCCGCTTGCTGTGAGTCAATCTACCAATCACTGGGACTAATCTAGGACAAACCAGGCAGCTCAATCCAGAGCTGCCGGCTAATCAGAGACATTCATGCTGAGCAGGTGGTCCAGACCCTCAACCTTGATCCTCACCAAAGAGAAGAACAAATTTGCGCAAGTCTTATACCAGTTGTGTAATATGTACTTTAAAGGAAAGATTTCTGTTCAGAATATTTCACATGTGAGAAACATGCATAACTTCGGAAGCTCTGTATCAAAGGTTCATGCAGAGCTTCTGATGCATTTTTTTTCTCTTTGTTATCCCTTCTGTGAAGAGGAGGACTTGTTGGGGGTTTCACCTGTGCAGCATCAATAATCTCTGATCCATGATTTATCTTTGATTTAGTCATCATGACAGGTTCTGGGTTCTTAAACTGTGGATTTTGACCAAAAATAGTCTGCTGGGCTCTTTACTGTGAAACACGAACATGTGTGTTTTCATGAGCCTGAATTCCAAGACAATGACTAATTTGTGCCAGGGCCTGAAATTGTATAAGAATCCAGACAGTGTGAAGAGGAGCAGACAGCAGCATCTTCACATTGCAGACGTTTTGGACTGAGAGCCAAGAAAACAGAATTACAGCTAGAGTTATTCTGGTGAACCCCTGCCAAAGCTCTGAAAAACAAAAGCATCGGAAACAATAACACATTTGAAGTGAAGTCATGCCTGTGGGCAAACTTTGGTTAACACTGTTTCACAGCACTGCTGCTTCATCAGCTCAGAGTTGTGTACTTGAATTTGACGAACATCTCAACTGTAGGTTTTTTGTATTACATTTCAAGCGCACTGACATTAAACCTTACCTGTTCAGCAGCATCAACATCACCCTCTCCATCTGTTCTCCTACATCCATAGAAAATTTGAGTGCAGCCATCCAAAACACTTCACTCTGTGCTTAATCTTGGTGCTTTGAGTCCAAACGTCCACAATCTGAGGATGCAGTTGTCTCCTTCTGCTGTTTTCACCCTCTCACATACCTCTCATTAGTTTGCCGCAGACTGCAGCAGCACATAAGAATTCCTCACAGTCTGCCGGAGCTACCACTGGCAATAACATGATTCAAGGGTTGCTGTGTTGTTGCCTTCCATATATTGATGCTCATCTGTTCAGTCTATGGACTTGATGAATTTTTTGTTGGGAATGTGAGAGGATGTGCATTGCTTGTTGATAGTGGTGGTACAGCAGCAGAAGCTAGGAGATTCATTGCCAGTTAATATGTCCAATTTTCTGTGTGAAGTGAGAGCGTAAATATGTCTGTCAGTGTGTATCTCTTTGTATGAAACCTGCTGACACACATAAGACCTGTTGTGACCTGTGTGAAAGTCATGATGGTTGACTGCTCCCATTTATGTGAACCAACTGAGGTTTCCTATGACATTTGAATGTCAGTACCACAGGATCTCTACATCTCTCTCACACTTCTTGTTCACACTTCACAAACTTGTCTGCAGTCCATCTCTGTCATCTCCTCCCTATATTTCTGAGTCTCTCCATCTGTCTATCTTCTTCCTTGTCATAAACCCTGAATTGTTCTTCTTTCAGATCTTTAGAGATGTTCGATAACAGTTGGGGGCAAGTAAGGTAAGACGATTTCATGCTTGGGTTAGTTTATCGCGCAAATTCTAGATGTAGCATTTTCACATTCATTGTTGAAGTCAAGTATCAAGCAGCATGTTAACATATTCTGTATAATGTTTCTAAAATGTGATGACTTGCTAGTCTCTGACATATAAACGGTGGTTAAAGCTTATCGCTCAGTTAAAACAGGCTTATCTGTCTGGCTGCCTATCTGCGTTTATCTGTTCTCTTGACCATAGCTTATTGAGCCCTCGTCTCACAAGCAGCCTCATATCTGGTTGCTATGACTCTGAGACATTCATGGTCCGCATGAAATTTTTGAAGCTTGACCTCCCAGGGGGCTTTTGAAAATGCCGTCAAACTGATTTCAAGTGTAGGGATAAAAGTTATTCTCACTAAGTAAAAATAAATATCTCTAAGAGATCTTTGTGATTGGGAGGAAAAGTGTGTGCGACGCTTGATTTCTGATCGCCTTGATGTGTGTTCTTTAAAGGACAGGATTGGCCTCATCCGACTTTTTCTTTCTGCGCCTGCACTCACCAGAATGACGGCCGCACAGAAAGCACTGACACCCCATGTGTGTTTCATGGACTTACTCTTCCATCCGTTGAATATGAACTGGACCAAAAAGTACGCGGTCAGCAGGATCACATGTATATCTACACTGGTTACTGTGCACAAATGAATTTTACTTTATGCACAGAAGAAGTAGCTGGAAGCTCTGGCATTAAAATGAAAGACAGTTTGATGGACCACAATCACTTTGAAAGACTTACTGATTTGCTTCCAGCAAGTCTGCAGCCACTGTTTACTTCGGTCTTTGGAATCAGAAGAGAAATGCTGAAAGAAATGTGTATTTGTTCATAAAAGACTCATTCTAGGCACTGGTGGAGTGCTTAAGAAGTTTTTTTTTTTTTTTTTTGTAGACATGTATTTGTAGCTGAATCAGTTTTTAACTCTGAACTATTTTTCAACACATTCTTCAGGTAATTGTGCAGTTAAAACTGAATAACTGCTATTGTAAAGCAGAAGCTAACGTTATAAAAGACTGTGACCTGATTCTGTCCAAGACTGGGACTGAAAAATGACAGGTGATTGATCAGTGTCTGTTACTCCACAGGGCTCTTGCCGGTACTGTGTAAAACCTTGGTCAAAATTGCGTGTATGTGCTCGTGTCTACCTGTGTGCACATGTGCAACAGTATATGTGTATGTATGGTGGAGTTTTATTTGGTGGTTACTGGAAGTCAAAAAATCTTATAATTAAAGGAAGAACTTTACAGGTGAGGGAAAAATATGGTAAAGTAGGAGAAGTACTTGATTTATTCTTCTGAATCAGTTATAATCAAACTATATAAAAAAGTTTGATCCGTTGTCTCGTCTTTTCTTCCTGTCCTCACTGCCTCTTCTCTGTAGGTTCAGTGATGCTTAGAGACAAAATCTAGCAGTTGAGTACTTGAGCAGCCACTAACTAGCAGTATTGATATAAAAAAGGACCAGAAACATATTTTATTACAATGCTCCTATTCCACCCACTTGGTGTCCAGCTTGTATATATTTTGTCTAAAGAATTAACCTAGCAACAGTTGCCTTACCAGTTCCATTGAACATTGGACATCATCACTACCTTGTAGTGTTGTTACTCGTGTTCCACCTGTAGGTTTTTCTTAATGTAAAGATTTATTTATTTTGGCAGCAGAGGACGTTAGATGTTCTACATTTTTAGAACGTGTGGGCCTAGCCTCCATCTGTGATGATTTTTAGCTAAATGATTAAATACCCTCTAGCAAAGCACCTGTGAAGAATGTGTAAGTACATTATGTGTGAATGTGCATTATTAACTCTGACCTCAGCTTGAGTTGAGAAGACTCATCTTTGTAATTATAAGACTTCCTATAGAAAGTATTCCCTCTGTACTTCTTTATGGATTCACAGCATAGAATCACATTCAATAATGAGAAATACATTTTAGGAGGGTTAAATGTCATTTAATTAAGAGTTGGACCTTTCAAAGTTAAACCATCTAACCAGATAACTTTTACATATTGGTTACATTGGTATGATTTAATTATTTTGTTGTTCATCTATAATTAATTTGGATAAAAGGTTTTATGTCACTGTCTGAATGGCTGTCTTTTACAGCACTCAAATTCAGTGTTGTAAAACAAAGATCAAACAGAGGTTGTTGAATACTTTTTATAGCAGGTGTCTACGCCATGGGTCTCTGTCTTTCTTATTCTGTTACTCAGCATTTTACAGATTTTTGCATCTCTGAAACTCTAATAAACACATTCAGCTAGTTGTGTGTGTGTGTGTTTTTTTGTTTTTGATTTTTTTTTTACTGAACATGCATAGTCATACGATTCCATAAAAAAAAAAGGTTTTCCAAAAGGTTCATGTCCTCCAGCTCTACTTTATTCTCATGATAATCCTTTTGTTTTTCTTTTTGTGTCCTGTAGAGTAGCTGTGAAAAGACAAGCTGGGCTACAAACACTCACACAACACTTTAGTGTGTACATATACTGTAAACATAAGTACATGGGGACAGAAACTTTTCCGAGGCCTGCAGGTTTCATGACAACGTCATGCCGCAAGTATAAAGTGGAAGCCTATAGATGTGCTTCGAGGAAAAATGTCAGCAGTGTGTGTGGGTGTGTTAGATATAGTTATCATTAGGGGAGGCCTGGGGAAGTTTCCTGTGTATGTGTGTGAGTCACGGTGGTCCACCAGCGCTCCGTTCATTCTTTTAAGCAGAACTGACACATCAGGGTCACTCTGTACCTCGAGACACACACCGGAGAGGCCCGCGAGAGACTCACACACAGGACATTTTCACTACACCGTACGCACACACGCACAGGAGACCCACCGGGGAAGAATGCTCACACATTGAAATGGCCTTTACTATATAGGTCAAAGCAGCTGTTGCATAAAGCAGAAGGATAGAGGCAGAGGAGGCATGTGGTTCAGAGAAGGGCCACAAATGGAAGATGGAGATAAAGTCACAAGTGAGGGACTGAGCTTCAGGGGCCGACATGCAAGGTGGCCTTGGCCTGTCAGCCAACCTGCCTACTCACCTGCCAGCTCCCAAAAATAACGTGTACATTTTCACTGAGCACAGTGGGCCCCAAGTTCTGAAATAGTCTAACAATAGGAGGGACAACAGCACCCGGCAGCCTCCTACAGAAATCTGGACATCCACCTGCGAGAGCCAATTTCCTTCATTTCCACTCAGAGCACACAACAATATGAACAGCGTGAGGGAGCGACACTTGAAAAATTGGCTTTTGCTGACGCTGCTCTGCATCAGCAGACAAGGCTTCATTTAAGAGAAGTTCACCAAAATCCTGTGTTGGTTTGATCCTATAGTGGAAGAACTGATGTTGATGTTTGCTTAAAGGTACCTGATTTAGTTGTGTTAGTAGAATACTTACAGATTTTCCTCTGGATATATTCATTCATTCATTCATTCATTCATTCATTCATCTTCTGTAACCGCTTGTTCCTGTGAAGGGTCGTGGGGTCTGCTGGAGCCTATCCTAGCTGTCATTGGGTGAAAGGCGGGGTACACCCTGGACAGGTCGCCAGTCAATCGCAGGGCTAACACAGGCAGACAACCATTCACACTCACATGCACACCTACGGCCAATTTAGAATCACCAATGAACCTAATGAGCATGTCTTTGGATGGTGGGAGGAAGCTGGAGTACCCGGAGAGAACCCACGCAGACCCTCTGGAAATACATGTAACGTATATACAGTAACGTATGTTTAATACAGTCAGGAACAACGTTAACATAGAAAAGTATTCTAAAAATGGAGTTAGTCTGCAGACACCTAACTAATGCATGAACATTAACAAAAATATTAATGAGTGTGGAAATATGTATTAATTGCAGTGGCATAAGGAATTCTTAAAGTCTGCATGCTAACTAACTGTACAAGATTAGAAGGTAAGGCAAATATTCATTTTAGTGTTTTCCAAGGTGGGGAGCTTGGCCAGAGTGGCAACAGCCAGAGAAAGTAGTGGTGGCAGTGAGACACTGAAGCTTTGATACGTGCTTCAGACCTTGAACTACAATTCCAATAAAAGCACTGTTACAAGGCTTGCTTTGGTGCAAAACTAAATCATGTGGTATATGACGTCTGAAGCAGCAACTGCCTCATTGCCCGGATGAATCACCTGACTGGTTCTCAGTCCAGTCAGGTGATTCACTGGCACTGCCTCGTCTAGATTCTGACAGGCAACAGGTTGATAATGTGTACTCCCATAGCAAACCCTCTTTTATGCAAGCCATGTCAATCCAATCGACTCAGTCCAAAGCCTGTTGAAAATATAATGTTCCTCAATACAAAGTGATGTTGTGAGTGTTCCTCATCCCACTTAATCACACCCTGCCATAGTTATATTAGCACACCTAACCTATGCCATATTTTCCCAGCATTCTCTCCTCAATAGTACAATCCACACATTCAGCAATCTTTATTTGGAAATTGAATATGGTATTCAGTCTTCGTGTGTGTGTGCATCAAAGAATCTTCAAAGCAAAGATGCTTAAGAACAAATGGTCATTTCTACAAAAGTAGTTTCTCCAGTAGTGTGTGCGGTGTGTGTGTGTGTGTGTAATTAAAAGCCTCCTGTCCACCAGCCAGCCTTCCTAATTTGACTGCAGCCTTGTACTTCACCAGGAGAGGACACTGTAACTGAAGCTTCGAGTAATGAATCCATTTTTGAAACAATTGGCTCAAGTGGTTAAGTGCTTCACAAAAGCTCAGTTCGCCCAGTACTACAGACAAGCGAAACTTATTCCGATTTTAAAGTATTACGCGGCTTAACTGAATTTAAATCAAATCGCACCATCACCACGCAGGCATCCTCTCAAAGAATCCAAAGGCATCCGTTTAAATAGTTCCTTCCATCAGCCTGAGTCAATCTAGGCTGTACCACAGGGGAAACACTGACCTCCCTGACAAGGATAAAGTGAAAAAGTTATTCAGTCTCAACATCTTGAACACACTTCTGTTTATCTATAATGTTTATCTGTCATACTGATCTCACCATATACAAACTCATCACATTTAACATTCATTAAATGTCACTTAAAGGCAACACAATTTTAATGTATCTCCCCTCACCACATGGTATTTCCCTGTGACATCGCTAATGGTGGTACGCGCTGCTTAAATACAGGATGTGACGGATGCATGTTTTACTTCAGTACCTGGAGCACAGTCTGAGTATGTTAAGTAGGAAAACAAGTGTCAGACTTATAAGGCACAACAAAAAACAAAACAGTACGCAATAATTAAGCACAATGCTCAGGAACGTTTTAATTTAACCATACATTCTAATGATAAATGTCCCTTAACCAAATATATTTCAAAAAACGAACAATCAGGGCCAATTCTTTATTAGATTAAACGGATCCATGTGAATTTTTTACTAAACTTTCTGATTTGAATTTGTGTTAATTTAGCTCTAGACATGTCTGGAAACAGGCCAGGCAGTTCCGCAACTGTTGATTTCAATCGCAAATCACTTAGGAAATGTCTCAATCTGTTGGTTGACTGTCTGCTGTCTGAGTGATAAACGGAGCTTCTCAGTCAAGTGTTTAAACAGTCAATCACATCCTAAGAGTTGGAAGTAATTTAAAGAGTTTCTCTCTGCCTTAAGGTCTGTCTGTGTCCCCATTTCTAAAATTCAAAACATTTACTATTAAAGTTACAGTCATCAGTCAAGTTACGGTATATTTGAATTCTCTTTTACATGGAACTTTCAGAGATCTTTAAAAGTAACCTGCTTTCCTAACCCCAAATGCTAATGACTGTCTGCCACACTCATTAATCACGTACACCAGCCATCTGTAACTCCTAACCTACAGATCATATTTACTCTTTGGTGTCCTTCGTTGTGCTTTCTACCTGCAGTGCTGAGCTGCAGGAGGCATCAGTGCAGATTCTGATGATTACACGCTGCCCTGCACTCATTCACTCTGCCAGCCCCTCTAAAACTTTAGAATCCCTCACTGATGAGCTCTGGATAAGTTTTGTGGATATAATCAATCCCATCTGTTTGCTCTGCTCATATTTATTATTTATTTTCTCCTTTGTGATTCCGGACGAAATCACTTCAGCCCCAGAAGGCCCGAACTGCTGCCTTGTCGTCAAGGAAACCGGCCAACCGAGGACCGATCGTATTAAAGGTGTCGATCCCTGCAGCATTTCAACTGTGAAAACTACTATTGTCAGAGATCGGGAGGTATTTTGTCAAATGTTATACTTGAGATCAGCAGGCTGTGAGGCTGTGTGCTGGATCCTTTGAAACCTTGTCATTATATGAAGATAATGAGACAAAATGTGTCATCAGTCTATTTTGGTAGTTCATGTAGTGTACTAAGTGACCTTGCGGTTGGGTAATAGCTCCACTAAACACAATAATATAGAAAAACATGTTTAGTAATGCTGTAGTATTCTTGTTTGATAATTATTCCTACTGAGTACTGTATAAAACACTGCTCTCTGTGGTGTTATCATTGTTTGTATTGTAGCTTACTTTAAGCTGTGAGAATATCGCAGCAGCTGGAAAGATGATAGAGATGGTATTTCTTCCCAAGAGACTCTGTTGCTTGTGAGCACAAGACTGATGCAAAATTAGCTAAATTATGTTTGCATAGGAGCTTAATTAATTCATACAGTGGATCACTTATCATCCGCCTTCAGGTCAGCAGACAGATGCAAAACACTGATTTGAATGGAAAGTGTTCACACGTCAAGCATATACAGCCCGCCTGCAGCCACTTTACACTGTAGTGTTAGACACGCGGACCATGTTTAGACCACTCCTTGTCAAATCATATTCAGCCCTGACAGCAGCTTTGAAAATAACAGGTGGAAGCAGACCAAAGTGTCAAATACAGTAAAACCAGGTAGACTGCAGTAACACTGCAAACAGAGTGTGGTGTCTACTAAAGCTTGTCCCAGTTAGGAGGATATCCACTTTTAACTCGTGTGAACGTGAAAACATGCAACAAAAAAACAGGAATTGAACAGTGGTGGAAGAGGAAGTAGTCACATCATGTCCACGCTGTGGGAGTCTGAAAGTTTAAAAATACAATATCCCTGTGACTCCTATACTGTAATATACACTGCCTGGCCAAAAAAAAGTCAACACCTGGATTTAACTAAGCAAATAGATACGACCCTCCTGTTGGATAATTACTGCATGGGTAATTATCTTTCAGCTGGCAACAAGTTATTTAACCCTAACTGATGCAATGAGTAGCTTCTCATTTTTTAAACAACCATGTCTAAAGACACATCCTGTGGTCATGGAAAAGATGTTGGTCTGTTTGAGAAGGGTCAAATCATTGGCATGCATCAAGCAGAGAAAACATCTAAGGAGATTACAGAAACTACTAAAATTGAGTTAAGAACTGTCCAACGTATTATTAGAAACTAGAAGGATAGTGGGGAACCATCGTCTTCAAGAAAGAAATGTGGTCAGAAAAAAATCCTGATTGATTGTGACTGGCGATCACTTAAAGGTCTGATGAAATCAAATGGAAGAAAAACAACAGTAGAACTCAGGGCTATGTTTAATAGTGAAAGTCAGAACATTTCCACATGTACAATGTGAAGGGAACTCAAGGGATTGGGACTGAACAGCTGTGTAGCCTTAAGAAAACCACTATTCAGTGAGGCTAACTGGAAAAAAAAGGCTTCAATTTGCTAGGGAGCATAAAGATTGGACTCTGGAGCAATGGAAGAAGGTCATGTGGTCTGATGAGTCCAGATTTACCCTGTTCCAGAGTGATGGGGGCATCTGGGTAAGAAGAGAGGCAGATGAAGTGATGCACCCATCATGCCTAGTGCCTACTGTACAAGCCTGTGGGGGCAGTGCTATGATCTGGGGTTGCTGCAGTTGCTCAGGTCTAGGTTCAGCAACATTATGTGCCCAAAGAATGAGGTCAGCTGACTACCTGAATATACTGAATGACCAGGTTATTCCATCAGTGGATTTTTTTTTCCCTGATGGCACAGGCATATTCCAAGATGACAATGCCAGGATTCATCTGTCTCAAATTGTGAAAGAGTGGTTCAGGGAGCATGAGACATCATTTTCACCCATGGATTGGCCACCACAGAGTCCAGACCTTAACCCCATTGAGAATCTTTGGGATGTGCTGGAGAAGGCTCTGTGCAGTGGTAAGACTCTCTCATCATCAATACAAGATCTTGATGAAAAATGTATGCAGCACCGGATGGAAATAAATCTGGTGACATTGCAGAAGCTTATTGAAACAATGCCACAGAGAATGTGTGCTGTAATCAAAGCTAAAGGCGAAATATTAGAGTGTGTGACCTTCTTTTTGGCGTTGACTTTTTTTTTGGCCAGGCAGTGTATAATGTCATTAGATTATTTTTACTGATGCATTCATATAAAAGCAGGATTGTACTGTTGCAGTAGGTTGGTCAAGCTCATTTTAGACCATCAATATGCTGATATTGTCTATATTTGGGGTTGGTCAGAAAATGATGAGATATTCCCTCACAAGTTTGTAAGTTCTTGTGTTTTGTGTGCAGAAATAACAATTTCTTTCATTTGGAGCTGTGTTTCTAGCTCTGTTTTTGGTCTCTACCAGCTCCTGAAGTAAAAATGTGTCTTTTCAGCCACTCTTTATGAAACTCTTACTAAAGCCGATAGTAACTGTTAATGATTCCCTATAGTTTCACTGCTATAGGAACATCATTCAGATTCTAATTTGATACAGCGTTGTTACAAAACTTCAGATAAAAGCTGCTTTAAAGCAGTTGACACACTATAGCTGTAAAGCATGAGGTGGTGGTGTACGCAGCTGTGTTATATCCTACTTCTGACATCAAAACAAAGTGTGCAGTTCTCCTCACCTCACTTTATACCTTCACTTGTTGTTTTCAGCTCCCAGGTGTATGTGTGTGTGAGTGTGTGAGTGTGTAGTTCTATTTATCCTTAAAGCCTCTCCTGCAGGCTGCAAATGAAAATGGAGTCAGAGTGAACTTGTGTGCCCACAATCTGCAGAGCCACACGGAGCACCTCTCAGCTGGATACAGTTCATCTGAACAGTTTCCCTTTATACATTTCATTAACACCTTGTCTCCAGTCACCTCCAGCTGACTGCAAAACATACAAACTCTTGTAAGTACACACACACACACACACACACACACACACACAATCTTTCCCACACGTTCTTTGCCTTTTATTCACACATTCTGTCTTTTATCTCGCTAATGCCTGCTTCCAGAGTCCTGCAGCACTTCTTCTCAAGTTCTGCAAAAGTAGCCGTGCTTTACTGCGTCTGATTACCGCCCCACAGCCCCTCCCTTTGAGTTTATCACCAATTACTGGTCCTCTGAAAAAAGGAAAAGAAAAAAGGTCCTTCTCGTTGTCCCCATGGCAACCCAGCTCTTCTTCTCCTTTCCTGCACAATCAATCAGACAACGACTGTCTAGCTGTCCCGACCCAGCCTGGCTAAAGAGGGGAGGTTTGGCAACCAAATGTCACACTCACTTTGTCATTTTGGCATGCTGGCAATCTTTGGTCATTTTCAGCGGCAGTTTCCACCTTTCAGCCATCTTTACTGTGGTTTGTTGACATTTTGCTTGTTCCTAAGTCAATTAAATTTGCAGGACATGAAAACCAAAGTCAATAATTAAAATGAATAAATAAATAGTATCATGTGAATAAAATTCAAATATTGTTGCTTTTTACTAATATTACATAAATGTTCATCAGCACTTCACTTATACTGAGTAGCTTATCATGTTTTGATGTATGTATGTTGCAATATAAACTATTTCGTGCAATAGTCTGACATTTTGGGGAATATCCTTTTTCGATTTCAAAGGAGAAGAGCTAAGAGCTCTAAGAGCATTAGCAAAGAGATCGCTAACTCAGCTAAAAAAGGAGTAAAAAAAGTTAGCGTGCCTATATCTAAGATTTGCCAGTTGTGTGTTATCCATTAATTGAAATCAAAAACATACATGTTATCTGCCTTTTTTATAATATTCACAAAAAAGTGTAAAAGGCTAGCTAGGCTAATGTCCATTGTTTCCAGTGTGCTAACTTAAGCTAAGCTAAGCTCCGCTCACCTAAGCTAACTGACTTCTAATGCAACTTGTGAACTTGTGGTTACGATATGACACCACTGCAAGCCAACTGTTGGTATCTAGAAGCCATGTAGGCTAACGTTGGGGCAAGTTCATGTAGAAAAGTAAAGGTGTAACTTACTTGTGTAAATGTCACAATTTAATCACATGTAACTACAAAGAAACCTGTATACAACTGAAATATATATATAATAATATATTATAATATATTAACCAAACCCATACTTCCATGATTTCTGAAAACGTCAGCAAAAATGTTCCAGTTCCAGGGTTGGGAATACCAAAAGAGGCCGCTGTTCATATTGCCTCTTCTCAACATGATCCCATTCGATGACAGCATAAACCAAGTTGGTGGCTTCTGGTTCCAGTTTGGTTTGCTGTAGATAGATATGAGATCTAAACATATTCCCTAAAATATTTACGTATTCCGTTAGGCTTATTATTCAAATTTTACTTTCTTCCTCTGTGTCCCACACCTCTGTCGTTCTTTGACTTTGTCTTTGAGTCTACCCATTTCTCATCACCAGCAGACATAGAGAAATTGGTGAACATTTTGTGTCTGAGCTTATCTCCCAGATACAATCACCGTGGAGGAGGTGGGGCAAGAGGCAAAGAAGAGAGAAAATTACCGAAAGGGGTGAGAGAAGGAGAATGGTTCGCAGGTATGAAAACCCATCACAGATGAGGTGACTGAAAAGAAAACACGAGGGGAGGTAGGGTTGGAGAAATGACTGAAATAGTACGCCATAGGATGAGATGAAGAGCATTCAGAGTGGAAGAAAGAGAAAATAGTGGTGAGGAAGTAAAGAAGAATCATGGATGAGGTAATGACAGTGAAAAAGCATGGGATGATAAATGTGAATGGATGAAAGAGGGAATAAAAGTGACGGATGGGGAGGAGGGAGAGAGAGCTGAAGCAAAATACCCCATGAATTAAGAATTTGTCAGTTTATAATCACTGCTGTTATTTTTCAAAAAATGCTAAACACCCTGACAATCAAGAAACCCCTTGAGCTGAAATGGATGAAGGAAGAGAAGGAGCAGGGGGGAAGAGGAAGGGAGTGCAGAGAAGGATAGAAGGACTGTGGGAGGAGGGGAAGGAGAACGAGGGAGGGCCTGGGAGACAAGTGCTAATAGTAGATTAGTCACTCTAAAGACGCTGTGGGCTACTGCACCACTAGTCGCTCTGTGTGTGTGGATGTGAACAAGCCGAGGAATTTTCCCCGTAATCACTGTATAGTTTAATTAAACTTGATTGACTTGATGAACATGCACACACAGAAACACACACACACGGTGCTGCAGACTAAATGATGTCACTGTGTTTTGCTGTACAGGCAGCTGTAGCAGTGGTGGCCTCTTTGGTATGCCAGCAAACACAGTTCTCTCCTGACACAGTGGCATAAATAAAACTTATCTCTTTTAACAATTTGACAGTAGACCTATCTTTTTTTTCCCCCCCCCTCATCTTTTTTATCGCAATCTTATTTTTCCTCTGTCTCCGCACCCTGAGGCACATGGATGACACATTATGGCGTTGTGTTTGCGTATTTCGCTGACGTCTTAATCCCCTCTTTGGCCTTCCCTTGCACAGGACAGCAACTGTCATTACAAGCGCATGTTGTGTGCAGAAACTGCCCTTAAATGCTCAGAGCTTTAAAAGTCCTCACTACTTTCCAAGATACTAATCGTGCATGGCTTGTTGTGGGAATGTTTTATGCGTATAAAAGACAAATACTAAACTTGAAATATAAACATCTGAGATTAAAAAAAAGTCAATAAATATAAATATAAAAACTAAGGCACATAGCAAACTGAAGTGGTATAAAAAATAAGGCACATAACAGATTGAAGTAGTTATATTTCAGTCCAATGTACTGTAATGCTGCAGCCAGAGAAATATATAGGAATATACAGCAGGCAAGCCTTATCACAACATACAGTACAATCACATACATGGTTTGCATTTGGTAACATCAATCACATATATCACGTGTGTTTTGCTGACCACCCAGCTCACCCATCCATCCATCCAGTTTCTACAATCCCTTGTCCTCTAGAGGGAGATGGGCTACATTCTGGACAGGTCATCAGTCCATCACAGATGCATGTCTTTGCACACTAAGCCCCTGAAGGGACAAGGAGACATGCATACTCCATGCAGAAAATGTAACAGCTCAATAGTAATTTGAAGAATACAAACCACTTAAACATTAGATACATATTTTAGATACATATTTTTTTTTAAAATTTTTTTTTAATGAATCTCTAGCTTTTAAATAAATGTGAATTCACCATTCACTGGATGACTCTTTACAAGCTGTAGAGCAGGGGTAGAAGGATTTTTAATATATTACTCATAGATATATGAATTCCTCATGTGTTTAGGGAGGTGTGTACACATTTAATACTATGATAAATTAATGCAATATACAACTTAAAGCTGCAGTGCTGGGCTTCTCTTTTACAAATAAATCAATGTCTGTTTAATTCAAGCCCCTCCCAACTGAGTTCACACCATGCTGATTGAGCTAATTGCCACCAGGTAAATCTTGCTGTATTTTCAGGTAAACCAGAGTTTTTAATCCGGCGTCTATGACAATAATCCTGCACAGGTGCACTGGTAGTGATGCAGTTTTCCATTGATCAGCATCGACTAGCTTGCCAGAGGTGAAGAGGGAAAAAAACTGGCAACCATTGTAACTATAGTTCAATTAATTCACTGTTTCTAGGGGCCAGAAAGAATGAAATGGAACCTAGAAAGTGTCCAAGGAAAGTATCAGATGAAAAAGAAACCTGTCATTCAGGGTAAGGATTACTGATTATTATTGATGACAAGGACAATCATGGATTATTGTGATATTGCTGTTGCTTTTCCTTGTTGGAGAGCAGTGAAAGTAGACTGTAGGCGTATGTCATACGCATATGTTGACAGTGTTCGTGCAATTACTTTCACTGTTAGGAAGAGGAGACAGAGAACTGTATCTTTAAATAGTACATCTTAATTCTGCAGTGACCATGTCCTGGGGTGGTAGCACCTACATCAAAGCAAAGCAGAAAGGAAATAAATGTGGTGAAAATTATTACAACAAAATGATGCCCATTTCTGCATTTCGCTTTCATGAATACCCCACACAGAGCGTGAACCAAGCCACAGTCCCATCTGTTTTTATCTTTCTCAGCCATGCACACCTGTGTAGTGAGAGCACATAACATCGCCCCAGTGCTGAAAAATAAAGATGGTCACGGCGGAGACAAGGGAGGCCCTCATGCATCACATGTCTGCCGATAGAATCACCCCTGTGAGCGTGAAGCAGCATGGGTGCTGTTCAGGGAACCAAAGGAAAAAAATAAAAAAACGAGAGACTGTGCAGATGATGTAGCCGCAAGGCCTTCTCCTGTGTGTGTGTGTGTGTGTGTGTGTGTGTGCGTGCGTGTGTGCTGCTCTGAATTATGTAAGCTGTTTGGGAAAAGAGCTAAACTCTGCACACAGTAAAAGGGATTGGGGGTAGAATCAAAAATACAAATCATAGCTGCTGAAAATAACACAGATTGTAACCTTAGTTACATAGAAACACATGCAGACAAAACTACAATCTGTTCCCATTATGATCCTCCAAACTTCAATGACAGCTCTTTTTTTATGTCCACAGAACTCTTGACGCTGTAGACTAATCCTCTTTTCTTTCCTCATTTCACTCTCTTCTGCAAATCACCACCCTCATTCCAACTTCATTTATTATTGCACTTCATTATTTTATTTTTTTTCCACTGTGTTGGGTCTTGGGCTCTGTGGGTGCTCATACGGTCCAGGGCTGTATGTTTCTGTGTGATGCACCAGGCTGCCGCTAAGCAGTAGAAAAACATAACGACTTTCTCCAACAAATATGACCATCTGTGTGAGTCTGATACCCAAGTGTACGTGTGGTGCGCTTACGCATGTCTCTTTGCACTTAAGGGATTATCCCTACAGTTCTTATTTGATACAAATGATACTTGGGATTAAGAGACGTGTAAAATACAGAAGAGAATAAATGCTGTAATGGTAGATTTTCCAGTATTTACATAGAAATAAACAAGGTAAGAATTTGAGCTGGATTCAGGCCTTGGCAAAGGAAGCTGGTCCTTAGAGCGTGGAAGAGCTTTTTTTTCAGATGCTTAAGCATGTACAGCTTTTTCAGACGTGACTACACCTAAGAGCTGTCCACCGTGATTGATAGATGTGGTAAAGCTACTTTTCTTTTTGTTTAAAAAGTAAATATGAAGATTAATTCTGCTGTCATGCATGGATGGATCCAGATTTTTCAAATTTTTTTTTTTGGTTACTCAATCAATATGTAGATTATTTCCCCAGTTATTTTGTTAGTGTTCGGGTTCAGGGTTCTACAGATTAAGTCTCATTTTTCGCACGCTGGAAAAAGAAAGCCACCATAATTGTGGATAAATATGAACTGGGTAATGTATTCACCACAAGTCAATATAGTTACTTATTACATGACAAATTATGAATTCACATTGTTGCTGCACTAATGTGGATTTTGGAGATAGTTAGCTTAGTATAATTACTGGAAACATCTCATCAGCTTTCATCACATTTTAGTTATTTTATATCTTTCATAGTTTTAGTCAACTTTTATTGGAGAAAAAGTCAACTTTTACTTATTACATTTGGCCAACCTGCAACTGACAACATTAATTTTGACAGTTATTTCATATGTCGTCTTTAGACAAAATAAAAAAATGTACTTTCTAAAACCTCAAATTAAAGTGCAATAAACACCGACGTTCAAAATGGAGATAACTTGTCTGCCAGTGCATTCAAGAGTACAGTACTCATAACTAGTGTTATATAATTAATTCAAGTAAAAACATAATGTAGTGAAACCATTAAGGGTGAGCACATTTTGAAGCAAAATAACATTTCAAATCTTAGAATTGTTTACTGTATTACTTTGTGTTTGAACGTATACAGGATTCATTCTAGGGAATACATTTATGGACAATTTTTGCTTGCTAAATGCTAATCCATTATACAATTTACTCTACACTACTTAAACATGTGTCAGTAAAAAGTCAGAAGGCAGTAACTTCATGTAGCAGCAACTACAAACTAAAAGCAAAAACAGCAACTACAAAGGTACTTAGAAGAGACTTGCTTAATTTCATACTTAGCTTATTTACCATGATGATGGCTACATAAATAGCAGGGTGATGTGCCTTCAAATACTGTATTCTTCCCACCTAATGTTTATGCAGTCTATGGTAGCCACAGGGTTTGTGCTAGCATGCTAGCTTTGGTGGGCTGCCGTCAACTTCCTGA
Organism: Chelon labrosus; assembly: GCF_963514085.1. Classification (NCBI taxonomy): domain Eukaryota; kingdom Metazoa; phylum Chordata; class Actinopteri; order Mugiliformes; family Mugilidae; genus Chelon; species Chelon labrosus. The sequence continues at coordinate 2,381,465 of NC_140346.1, forward strand.
ATCATAACCTGTGGAGGGCAGTAATACGCCCAGTAGTGTCACTGACGCAGATTTTGAAGACATCCGTGCGAAGAGATCATGTATTTTGGATGTCCTCTATTTAGTCCTGTCTCATCTCGTTAACGTAAAAAGCTGTGTTGTCATAGTTTTATCATCAGACATTACTTTTAGCACTCATTTTAGTCTCAGAAAAAATGTATGTTCGTTGACTAATATTTTTCGCCATCATCTTCATTAACGAAATTAACACTACAATCAATCAAAGCAGATGCACCTCAATCGCTGAAGAGATTACTTTACCTTGGTCCCCACCCACTTCCTCTTCTATCTAGATTTTCCTCCACCTTCTCCATGCTCTCGCTACAGATCACACTGTCATCTGCAAACATCATAGTCCATGGAGAGTCCTGCCTGACCTCATCTGTCGGCCTGTCCATCACCACAGCAAACAAGAAGGGGCTCAGAGCTGATCCTTGATGCAGTCCCGCCTTCACCGTGAACCCCTCTGTTATACTTACAGCAGACCTCACCGCTCTCTCTCTGCTCTCATACATATCCTGCACCACTCTAACATACTTTTCTGTCACTCCAGACTACCTCAAACGACACTACCTATCCTGTCATACGCTTTCTCTAGAGCTACAAAGACACAATGCATCTCCTTCTGCCCTTCTCTGTACTTCTCCATCAGCATTCTCAAGGCAAATACTTCATCTGTAGTCCTCTTTTCGCAGCATGAAACCATGTGTATACCATACTGCTCACAAATGTTCACATCTCCCCTTAGTCTAGCTTCCACTACTCTTAGCTCATCAGTTTGATACTGCTGTAGTATCCACAACTCTGCACATCACCCTTGTTCTTGAAAATCAGCACCAAAACTATATATAGTCCACCTGTGTGCTCCCGCCTCCACTCTTATACCTTGCCCTATGTTCCAGTCCTTTCAAGAAAGTTCTCACTACAGCCGTCTTCATATTGTCACCCTCTGTCCTTCTGAGTCCCTCACCTCCTCGCCCATCACTTCCTCATCACCACTATTCTCTTCACCAACATGTCCATCGAACTTGACTTTCTCCTGTTCCTCATAACCTACTTGTGGAGCATAATCACACACAACGTTCAGCATCACACCTTCAATTTCCAGCTTCACACTCATCACCCTATCTGACAGTCTCTGCACCTCGAGGACATTCTTGACAAATTTCTCCTTCAAGATCACCCTTACTCCATTACGCTTCCTTTCCACATCATGGTAAAGCAGTTTAAACCCTGCTCCAGTGCTTCTAGACTTGCAACCTTTCCACCTGGTCTAGTGCACACATACACACACACACACTATCAACTTTCCTTCTCTGCATTCTTTCTGCCATCTCTCTGCCTTTACTTTTCACCGTACCAACATTTAGATCCCTACTTACAGTCCTAAACCCTTGCCTTTCCTCTTCTCTCTCTGACTATGGGCACACCTTCATCCTCTCCTTCTTCCACCAGTACCCTGTAGGTCAACAGGACCGATGGTGGTCATTGTTAATATGGGCCCCAACCGATCCAGTATGGAAGTCATGTTTGTGATTCGCATGTTTAATTTGTCCCCCATTTATCCGGGCTTGGGACCAGCACAAGAAGTACACTGGATTGTAACCCCTGTTGGCTGGATAAGATCTTCAGCATCTAACTCTGGAAATATACCCTAGTTTCCCCACAACATCACAGGTTTTCTTCAAATTGTTTGAATCCAATACACAGAAACCATTAAGGCCTCCCGGTGTCACTATTGAGTAGAGGTGTTATTGTTATTGTCATAGTGGAATGACTGAACAAAAAAGCCAAATAGATTGTTTTGGACAATGCAGGTAAAAAGGGTCTGTACTGTCAGCAGATGAGCTGCATCAAGTTTTTGGGGAAAAGTTCCACCAGGCTGAAATGTATTGAGGTTTTTCTGTGAACACCAGAAGGGCTGTGTAGAATTCTTTAGTGTTCAGTATCCCTGCAGATTTAATAACATGGAGTCAGGATGGAATCTGCTCAAAGCCTGTCTCATGCTGGGAGACTAAAAGCCAAAAGAAGGTCTTGACTCAAGACAGAGACCTTCCAAGCTCAGTAAAGGGAGCTTACAATCAAGCATGATTACTAATGCTGCTTGTAAGGACTGAGGATATTGATATGTTGATTGACACAGGGATACAGTCAGTTCTCAGTCTCAGTTCATCAGTAGAAGGTAGCAGGTGTTCTGCGGATAGTGTTAATTTGGAAAAAGAGTGCATTTAATTTATCAGAGTGAACATAATTTGTACTGTTCACATAAATTTGGAAACTAATCACATTAATTTGTCTTCATTACATTTATAGCTGTGTTAACCGCAAATGAATAAATCTGCAAGGAAGGTTGTCAAAGTTATGGCTTGTAAAGTAAATGAGCCACACAAATAGGCAGTGTGTGACTCTTTTCTACATTTACCGTCAAACTATTTTAGTTATTCGCACACACCAACAGCGATAGAGCTACCATGGAAAGCATCAAGAACTTGGAGTTAATGTGGACAAGACAAGCCAGAGATAAGTCAGTTATCCACGGCCAGCATGCAAATCTCTCAAAACACTGCTGTACATGCAACATGTGTTTGTGTGCATATGTGCATTTGTACTGTTCTAGTGCCTGATACGCAGTGAAGTATATTAATGGAAAGTTAAGCACCACTGTCTCACATGGTTTCCTTTAATTCTTGCTGCTAAGTCCGCCAGGAGCCATCTGGCTCTCTGCGAAACACACACACAAACTTGTGTTCCTATTTTTACGAGGACTCTACATTGACATAACGCATTCCCGAAGCCCCTTAGCCTAACCTTAACATAATGGTAACCTTTATCATATAAGCAAGTCTTAACAGGTTTTAACCCTCAAAAAGTTGTGTGCCCAAAAAAAACAAACATTATCCCCACAGTGACAGCATGGCCCCACAATGTCAGTATTTTATAGAAACAAGAACACACATACACACATAAACAGCCTTCCCCACTGTCTCTCAGAGTCATGAACGTACATACTAACACAACACACTCAGAGGGAATGACAACCGGAGGGCATGCAGTCAGGGAGAGGATATTATGACAGGCTAGAATGACCATAACTCTCAGCTGATGGAGCAGTCAGACAGTTCATTCTCTCTTTCACTTACACACAAACACACACATACACACACCTCTGACAAATTGATGGCAAAAGCCTGCTTGCTTTTTTCAAGGCGGGAGAATAAAGTCATTAATCAAGTCCCAATTTTTGGTCTTCTAGGCATTTCTAAGATCATCATAAACAGCTCCCAAGGGCTGTGAGTCCACTAAACCTGCTTAGTCCATTGAGGACAATGACAAAGACAAGCAAATAAATGAACTCCTGGTGGTCATGGTGGTAGCTGCTGTTCTTCCACCCTGCCTGCCTGAAAAGGTTTCGCTGATAGTAAGCCTCGAGCAGGGCCCCAAAGAAAATGATGTTCATGTGACACGAGCGTAGAGAATAAAAAAAAGGTGCTGTGAAAATTAGCTTTAATGGTCACAAACAAGAGAGAAAGTGTGTCAACAACAGGTTCAGCGCATGACTAACTGTGGTCAGCTGGCTTTGTGCTGACATGGAGCTTAAACACTTCTGGTTTTGTTACATTTTGGAATGCTTCCCACAACATAGCCTCAGAAGATTTTCCATTTCAATGAGGCACTGTAAGCCTTTAGACAGTTGTACGCTGCCTAAGGTCTCTGTCTCCAACACAAACCAGTCAGTCTATAGTTTACATTTTCAGGACTCTTTAATCCAGAGTGACTAATGGTCCTGACCATGCAGCATCACTGTCTCACTATTGAGCAGCTCTGCAATCTGGTGACTTCATCCACATGTATTAACTACTGCAATGAGAGTTGTTTAAAATAACAATGTGACACAAAGACACGCAATCACTTGTACAAAAACAGCAGCAACTGAGCCGTTCCAGTGTGTAGCCCCTGTGACCTGCTTTGATGTAATGGATTTCACAACTTCCGTGGCTTGATTTGCAAACTTTTTAAGCCTTTTCTGGTATCCGGATAAGTTATGCATCAAAAGCAGCCCCACCCGGATGAAGTTATTAAAATATGCACTCAAAAATCAGTTCACTGAATAATGTTGTGTAATGTTGCAATGCTGTTTTCTCTCTTGCAATAAAGCAATTAACTTGATATTCTCTTGTGAAGTTAGAGTGGGCAGAGTAATGTCAGCACAGCTAAAGATCAGAGTGAAATATACAGGAATGCTGTACTAAATAAAGTACACGTGAAGTTGTCATGTGACTAAAAATATTTTTAAAATGCAACCCATACTTAGTGTAAAAGGCTAGTGAAAGACTCTGTAACATGGAATCAGAGTAGAGCACGTTCAAGTGGACCAACCGCGCTTGTAGCTGTGAGCTAGCTGGCCCTGAATGGAGCAAGGTAACCCAGAAGTGGAGGATGAACACACTGAAAATGGGTTTAATTAGTTTTGGGAAAACTCAGCCCTGGGCTGAGGATAACACTGGGTTATAACTTGCTGCAATAAAACTGCAAAAGATCAAGTAAAGATGGCAGCACCCACAGGCTTTCTGGTTAATGCCGTGTTTAGACAGCACTGAGAAGAGACTTACATGCTGCGGCAATGGCAGGGTGGAAGATCAGGGAGGACGGAAGCTAAGAAGGAAGGAGATTGCTGCAGGAAAATTTTGAAGCAAATGCAGAAGGGATGGAGGGAGGAAGGACACAGAGGAACAGTGATGGAAGCACAGGCAGAGAAAGGAGGGGATTAAGATAAGGAGGGATAGATAGGAGGTGTGAGAAATGTCTGAAAAGCATGTGAGCTCAACAGGAGCTCATTTTCTTTGCTGGTTGATTTATTTCCTCACAGGTCCTCACACCTCACGGACAAGCCATGCTGTTTATCAGTACCTTGAAAAACCTCTATAAGACTGTTTCCTGAATGGATTTTAAAACATTCTGAGTATTATGACAGATGAGATATGGTCTGGTTCAGGTTAACTGAATCTATTCTGTATTTTCATATTACCTATGAATCTACTTGTGTGTGAAAGTGTGCTGAGTTTTGAGTTTTCCATTTCTCCTCAGCCATTTCCTTACAGCGAAGATGCTCCAATAAAGTCGTTATAAGCTGAGCACCAAAAGACCGACAGTAATACAGTTCAGCATTTAGCAGCGAAAGAGAGGAATATTTCCCTCAGGAGTTGGTAAGGACCAGAAACCAAAGCTGAAATGAGAGTAAGTGCATTAGACTTAAATGCATCAAGACTCCAAATGAATGATAATTTGGCTCTGGAGCTGCTGGATGTGTGAGCTTTGAATATCAGCTTAAATATATGTTAGTATAAGGATTTGTACAGGTTTTAGAAAAAGCCTACTCTTCCTGGGGAGAAGGGATGTAAATTGGAACCAATAATTTCAGATATTCGCCACAAGATAATCCGCTATTTCATTCTCCCAGCTACCTCTCTGCTTCTGACTTTGCAGAAGAAATAAGATAATTATTATTTACATGACCCCAAGATGCTACTTGACAGGAAAACAAAAACAGCTATCGTCAGCTTTGGTTAAATGCTGAGGGTAGTACTTGCTGTAACTTCTCCTCATTACCCCACATGTCCTTTCACTGTATTTCTTTCCCACCTCAAAATGGGAATCACATCCTGCTACTGCTTGTTATACCGCACTGTTTGTCACTTGTAGCAGTGTGAGTGAGAGAAGAGGTGCAGGGTTGTGATGCAGCCATAGTGGGATTGTCAAAATCAAGCACTGACACTGTCAAGGAGATGTGGAAAGAGATGCCTGTGCATCTGTTGAGAGTGAGGAGTGGACAGAGTCAAGCAACCAGGACAAAAACTTTGTCTGTGTTGCCACAGTCTGACCCACAGTGTGTGATCTGAACTAACTCCAGCTGAGAGCAGATAAATCTTCCATGTAAAGGACAGGTAAGGACAGGAGATACATGGGCTGCATTTCACAAACAGCTTCCAAGGCTCTTTAATTACCTCTGTTCATCCCGATGCCCCATTATCTTATTTACAGCCATACTGTCACTCCATGTGTCTGCCGCAGGCACTATAGCTCACGGTGATGTCTCTAAACTCTGTATTACAGCCTGTTGGAGAAGGGCATTATCACTAATATCTCGGCTCAACCGAGAACTGTTTACCAGTCAGGTCATGGGTGCAGAAAGGATCATAAATAATTAAGCGCGCTTTCAGTCGGCACTTTCACATTCCAGGAAGTATTAAAAGGCCGGCAGATCAGGATACCTATAAATGTCAGTAAACACTCCATGTTGAGGACAGTGGGTCTAATCAGGTTCTGATGTAATCATCTCAAGGAGCTGATAGGCGAGCAACACTCCAGGGAGCTCAATCAGCTGAAGCGCGGCCTGCTGTCTTTACACTGCTCAGCTCTGTTGAATCACAACAAGCAGATTTTAGTTTCATGGTCACTAAACTTTTATATTGGTGTCAGGGGAATTGCTGTTTTCTTGACCTTATCTGACTTGCAGACCTTGATTAGACCTTGCTGTGGGACACGAGACATGAGTGTGGAGTCTGGTGATGATATTGATCCCAGTGAGTCATAAAATAATCTCGCACTCTGTCTGGCCTTTTATTGCCCGATTAGAACTTAATATATCTCCCTGCTTTGTGCTTGCATTTGATTTGGGCTCATGGGGGGATGAAATGCGTCTAATTTTAGTCTTATGTAACGAACAAATCAGTTTTTAATGAGGGAGAGATTGTTCAGGGTCACATTAATGGGTCGCTTCAGTTTTAATGACATATCAAAGAGGTTTTTGAAGCAAACAGAGCAGCATGTGACTGCTTCGTCCATCAGTGTCATCTTATTTACAGCAGCAGCAGCTCCGCTTGGTGTGTTTGAGTACAAACTGGAACAACAGGAATTTCCCCTCTCATAAAAATAAGCTTCAGTGCACTTTATTGCCGAGCTGTGTGCCGGACACTGCTGTCACATTACAGCTGCTGCTTCTTATTGTCCCTCTCTGTGGTGGAAAGGCTTTAATTGTTTTTTCTCCTGTGAGTCTGATGTTCCGTTGTCCACAGGGGGCTGCGAAAGGTCAAACTGTGCTGTCCAAAGTTCTCCGGTTTTTGTTTTCACTCTTGCCTGTGAGATAATTGTGTCTCTAAATGCTTTCATGTCAGTCAAAATTAATTATAGAATTCAATAAAGCTAGACAAAGGGAACAACATTAGAAGAGTCGCGGAGAGGAGCATATCCCAGGTGTCATCAGGCGAGAGGTAGAACACACCTCTATTGCAGGGCTACAGAGAGACAGACAACCATTCATACTCACATGCACACCTACATCTTTGAACAGTGGGAGGAAGCTGGAGTACCCAGAGAGAACCCACGCAAACACAGGGAGAACATGCAAACTCCACACAGAAAGGCCCAGTTGGCCTTGATTTGAACCCAGAACATTCTTGCTGTGAGGCATCAGTGCTAACCACCACCCCACTGTGCTGCCCCTATAGGTTAATTAGTGATCTAAATTGTATGTATGAGAATATAGTTTTTCTTTGTGTTAGCCCTGCTTAGATTGGCAATCAGTACATGGTGCACTTGGGAGGACCCCACCTTTCACCCTGTGCCAGCTGGGAAAAGCTCCAGTCCCCCTACAACCTTCTTCATGGTAGGCAGTAACAGATCATTGATGGATGGATAGATTTCTAAGTTACCACTTTTAGAGCTGGTTTGGTCTGGTCTGGTCTAATTCTCTGCAAGTTCAATGGCGTTACCCGGCCGTTAAACTTACCTTACCATAAAATACATTTTGTTGTTGTTATTCTAGATTGTGCAAAAGTATTTTCTATACATGCCAAAAACATCCTCTTTCTACCTTGATATGTTTGGGTTTGTCTAGATAAGACTTGAAAATATTACATTTCAGGTCCATCAGTAGGCCAACTCACTATTTGTTCCTGATGCAAGATGAGCGCATTAAACAAAATTTAAAAAACACTGGTAGTCATATTTGCTCCAGCTGGCGCAGGGTGCCTGTCCCAGACGTTTCTTTTTACCCGGCAGACGATGCTTTGGTGCCTGCACTGACTGATCTGAATACGGGGGCCCACGGCACAAGTGCCCTGCTGGACAAACACGCTCACAAATACATGTTAAGACACAGCTGAGCACCATAGGTCTTTATGCCAACACACCAGATGTGACTCGTGCTCACACACACACACACACAGATACAGAGGCAAACTTGACATGGTGGTAATAAGATTCACAGTCTCCTTCTGTCTGCTTTTTCTTCATCCTCACTTCTGTCTTTCCTGTCCTCTGTCATGTCACGTTTCTCTCTGCCTTGTCCTCTCTTGTAATTGACAGCTCGTGCTGGTTCACCTGAGAAGCCTCTCTTAAAATCATTCTTACTTATTTTTAAGTAAGAAATTAGTTTACATGTGATTTTTGAGGACACTTTAAATGAACAGCTATGCATACCTTTTTGTATATAGATACACAGATGTGTGCAAAGATGGACTGAGATACTGGGATATGTTTGGACAGGCACAGCAGATCTGACTTTTGGAGCCTTTCTGGTTTTTCTCAATTAGAGTCAGATAGTCTGGCTTAAATCAGGCTTTATCTGTTTAGACAGTGATATGGAGATCATTCATAGGCCACAGATTGTAAATAAACACACTTTCTGTTGGGGTCTAAACGCGGCCAAAGCAGGTCTGTGACTACCATAAAAGACATTGAGGTCATGTCCTCATATTTTTGGATGCCTATTTATATTTGTTGCAAAAAAAGACACGTTTTTTTTCAAATCAAGAGCCCGTTTTATATTGTTGTGTATATCTCCCGTGTACATGCACACACCCAAATATATCCACAATTCAGTAACCATGAGATAAAGTTTGGTTTTGTATGTTTTAAACCATCAGTTTACAACACAAGGGGCAGGATCCCTAAAATAGCTCACAAGATGACTTATGGGATGGATTCTGTTCTACTTGACAAAATCATAGGTTTTAATCTTTGCTTCTCCAGCAAAGACCACGGCAGATGCAAAGAAGTTTATTAGGACAGGAAACAAGGGGATGAATGAGGCTGAATATGGGGAGGAGAGATGATCTTCGGATTTACAGAAACACAGGAAGTGAGATTCAAAGTGGGGGTTCATCTGAGGAATGTTTGGTTCCTGTAATGAAAGAGAGAAGGCAGCAAAGACAATAGCAGGTTTCAGAGAGGTAATAGAATATAAGTTATACTTTATTTCTTGTGAAATATTTTATTATCTTACATTGTGAACAATTGACACTTGAACTAACATTCATTAACCTTAAATGTTCCGTCCATTTCAGCCCACTATAAGGTCTTATAGCAATCACAGTGTAAAAGCTAATAAGATATATTGCCATTTCCCCACTTCATATTTTCCTGTGCGGTCGTAGCCCCGAGCCCAGGAGACCCTTGAACTTTCAGTAATAACCTGTCACAGATAAGCGATCTGCTGTACTGCACTGTAAGCTGTGGTGCATTGCAACATTTATTTACTGAGTTGTATGGCAGGCATTTTGACGTGTCACAACAGAAAAAGCCCAGTGGATTGGATTAATAATGGTTGCATTTTATTTGAGTCCAGGAGTCCTGCTATGTGCAGCGTATTGCCTCACCCATATGACTTAATGAGACGCAACAGAATGGATGTGTATTTAGTTACACATGTTAGTTACGCAACGTTGGACTTGACATGTGCCTATTTTTGATAATCAGGTCAGACAGGCTGTAGGCTGCTTTTTTGCCAATTTTGTTCAATTTAAAGTCAGCCTCAATCTTGGTTACTTGACCAGAAATAAATAAACAGTAGCAGTGAGGAGAACATGGTCGCTGAGTTTTAACTCTGTGTGCAGTCTATGATGTATACATAAATGCCACAGCAAAAACCAAAGCACAAAATGCGAACATACAGCAGCAACTTGATTTTTAAATCTTAAATTATAAATGCATGCTGCTCATTTACACAGATGGCTGCAGTTACCACTGATTAGTCCTCTGCTCTGTTTATTTGGGTGGGTGATGTGAGGTAACCATGATCATGAACCAATAATAACGGCAGAAAGGGTCATGATGATGATGATGAGGATGAACACATGCCAATCAAACAGAAGTGATGAAGCTGTCAATCATAGTCTGTGTGTGCTCAGGCAGCCCTGAATAGTGGTCCAGTCAGGAGAAATAATTGAGAACACCTGTGTTGGTAGACATGGTTTCAGGCTATAGGTTTAATGTTCCATGTTCCAAAAAAATCTATTAACAGGACTATTAACATGTAACACAGCTGACATGTGATACCGCGGAAGGTATTTTAAGGCTTTGTCCGTCAACAAACATTTGCAAGGCTCCTGTTTCACTTTGTTAACCCCCGCTACTTCCTCATATAGTGGAAAGGCCATATATGGCAGAAGATGTGTTGGACCTTTAGACCTGCGTCCCGTGTTAGACACACTGGAGTGGAGCGCAACTACTGTCTGTCAGCTTGACAGAAACACTTTGAAGCACGAGTCATGGCGAGGAGCGCGCACGGTGGGAGTTGTGCAAAAGTGCGGAGCTGAGGTGTGAGGATACACCGTGAAATTTGAATATGCACGACTACAACAACTTTCGCTTCCACGGGTGAATTAGCGGTCGCTCGTGAAGGAGGAGCTGGGGAAGATTGTTTTTCAGCGCACGCGGACGAATGACGCGCCTCAGGTGCTCCGGTTTCGACTGACGCGCGCTCTTTGACTGTTGATGCGTCCATGTGGCGCTGAGCGTGAAAACACCGGCTGAGCTCCCTCTCTCTTTCTCCCTCTCTCTCTCCCCCTCTCTCTCTCTCTCTCTCTTTCCCTCTCTCGCTCAGACGTTATATCCTCGCTCACCACAGCTCGAATATCAGTTACCGGGTCCCGACCAATCCCCGCGCGCTGTCAGACATCGAGAGGAGACAGCGGCGTAGAACAGACCCGAGAGAGGCAGGCAGGCAGACCGGGGGGAGAAAGCGAGAGAAAGAGGCTCACACACCCAGTCCGCCGTCCACCATCCTCTCTTTATCCCTCCCGGGCCGACAGACACACAGGCGGCGCCCTCCCTCATCTTTTCCCCCCCTTCGCCCGCCAGGTCTCCCCCCTGACTGCAGCTGTTTGGGTTAACCGGAGAGGCGCGAGGCAGGATGCGCGATGGGACAAGCTTGCGGACACGCGCTGCTCTGCCGTAGCCAACCGCCGTCCTCCGAGATGTAAGTGCGAGAGTGTCTATTAACTATACGCTACTCTTTGCATCTTGAAGCTTCTCACTACTTCTCTATAAAGACACATGGCGCCCAGCAACTAGCCAAATACAGAGTGGGGTGTACTGTAGTAGAGCGAGTGTGACCTGCTGGGTGTCATTATTCCCGCTGGCCGCAGCAGCGAAGACCCCATGTGAACTGAGCAGGCGGCTGTCAGAATAAAATCCCTGCACCTCTACATCATCCCGCTCTAATACCTGCCACTAAAATGCTCTCCAGTCTGCTCTACAGAGAATTTAATGACCTTATCGTGGCATTGTATCATCCAGGCTATCATAACAGCTCCCTGATAGGCTGCTTTTCCTCTAATACTCCTACAGGGACGGATACATTTGCTGTGATATGCTTCTTAATTGACTTCTGTCGGTGAAAATCGTTAACGTTAAAAACGTGTAAAAGGTTGATATTATCTTAAAATCATGGCGCTCAGTCTTCACACTCTGAGATGGTACTGCCTCTCATAAATGTTTTATAAGCTGTAAGTAATATCTCTAATAATGTTCCAGGCATTATTTAGTAATGCTTTATAGATGAGTTAAGTCATTGTATTTACAATTGAAGGTTGACTGATTGGAGTGTAGACCTGGTAAAAAGGCTACAGGCAGTCTATGAACTCATTAGGAACTCCTTTTATAATTATCTACACTTTCACTTTTCTTTTACCAAAAAGAAGAATAAACATCAGACACAATTACTTTCTAAAAACAGGAGAACCTAAACTTTATTCTTACTAATGGTTAATAACGGATCTATAAAACATTAAGTAAAAAAAGTCCTTTATTAGCGTTGAGTTTTTAGATAGATTTGTTGTTTTTCTCTTTTGAAGTCCCCAAAATGCATCATCACAAAGCTTAAAACAAGGCTGTGTCTCAGCGTGGATGTTCCTTCTGCATCCTGAGGCTGTTTTTCCTAGAAAATGTTTTTCACAACAAATAAGCGTCCTGGATCAAAGGAACTGGCAGCCTCATTTGATATTTCGCTGGATCCTAACGTGTTTTTCATGTGTTGAGGGCGTATCAGAAAGCTGTTCATTAAACTTAATTGTTGAGGCTGTTAGTTGTGTGGTTGAATTGGACTGTGCTGTCTGTTTGCATTCTCTGACTGGAAAAAAAAGAGCTTTTAAATGTCAAGGCACCGCGTTTATCTAAATATTAGTTATTGAAGTGGAACGCTTCCTGATATCGAACCAGGTTTCTGTTGTTTGAAATTAAAAATTTCCATGTAAACCCATGACGCCGGCTCTCAAATTAAAGTGTCACATCTGCTGCTGATGGTGCGATTGCGATCAAACGTGTGCCTGATCAAACAGCATGCACATACTGTATATATGAGAGCTCCCATCAGGAACGGCACACCATGTTTTTTCTAATACTGTTAGCGCCATCCCCCTCTCTTATAGCTGACTATCATAATTTGTGGGTAATAACATTGTGGTGCCATTATACACTGATTGCACAAATATTAGGGGCATCTTCTGCATATCGAGTTTCAACTCCCTTTTTCCCGTATTGGAAAAATCCTCTCATGTGTTGGATTCTCTTTATATCCTTCTTTATTACTGGCTTAGATTCAATAAAGGAGGATAATGACTTCTGTTCACCTCCCAGAAAAGACTAAGCTTCTTATGCTGATCATTTGTTGGCCAGTCTAGGAGAAAATAACCAGAGTTGTGAGGGAATAATGAATCTGCCACATGGACATCAGTGACCTCTGATATACAATTAGGCTCAGTAGCTGCTCTCACCTGCTTCCCTCAAGCTGCAGCCGGTTTGACTCAGAGACGCCACTGGTGATCAGTGAAGGTCATGAAAAGTGACGCTTGCACAAAATACACAAGAGCAGATGTCAAACCTTGGATGTGATTGAGCACCCAGAGCAAATAAGCATTTCTTACTTGAAAAGGAACATCAACAGGTTTTTTCTTAGGTTTGGATTGTTGCTTTTTTTCATCTTCAGAAATATTCAGAAAAACTGAATATTTCTAAGGCTCTATATCTTTTTTAATTGTGATGCTATGGGCCTTTATGTTCCTGTTCCATGCACTTTGCTTATCCGCTGTTATCAACCCCACATCGTTTCGGCACCCAGCACACACTGACCCTTGTAATCTGTATTTAGGGGAGTGTATTCGTGTGCCAGCCAGTGCGAATGGTTTTCAAGCTGAAAAATATTGCAATTTATTGGACTGATGCCAGGAAGTCAGATTCCCCAGCCCACTGCTGAACACACAAGCTCATAGAAATGCACAGAAGTACAGAGCAGCAGCAATTGTAACCCGACTCCTGATGAGTGAGCGTGTATGGGTGTGTGTGTGTGAGAGAGAGAGAGAACAGAGAAAGGATGCTGACATTGCACTGTGTTATCATCAGTAATGGGCTCATCAATACTAAAATATTCAGAGAGAGAGAGAGAAAAGAGACGGTGAGGGAGGAAGAGGCAGATAAAGTGAAGGCAGAGAGAAACCACTGTGTGTTGTGTTTGCATGCTTTTGCACGTTTGTGTGCGTTAAACAAAATGTGGGCGCTTCAGCAAAAACATTTGGTTTAAAAGCTGTCAGTTTACAAATGCGTCTGTATTTTGATTCCCTCACTCGAGAAGTTTATGTGCAGCATTCAGTAAAAAGATAAATATGCAGCACACTGAAACTGCTGATACACAGTTTATATTCACTTACGGCATTACAATGAACTTCTGTAGAGCATCGTTTATACCGAGGCATAAGAAACAGGAGCTCTGCCTATGACTGGTGTGTAAATTAAGTGTGCCAATTCATTTTGAAATGTTCACCTGACAGAATATTTGGTCGTTCTACATGAACATTATGAGGCGACTGGCAAGGCTTAGGTGCTCCCAGCTGAATCATCCGTGCAAAATATGAGAAACGATGAAAAGAAATCTGTTTCTGTAATTAAATGTCAAAGGTCAGGAGTGTGAGAGAAGACAGAAGTCAACAGTGACTCACACACATTCAGTCAGCAAGCTTAAATGTCTTGTATCATCACCACCAGACAGGTTTATGATAAACATTAGACTTTGTATCATTTCATCATATTTAAATCGATTACTCTGTGTTTCTGTGTTTGTTCTGTTTCTTTCACTGCAGACATTTCAACCTGTCACAGCATAACTCGTCCCAGTAAGCAATGAAATTGAAGCAGCGGGGCACAAATGCAAGACCATCTCCTATGTGGAGCCATCATTAACACACATGTGCTTTTCTTACTATGACAAGTCAACATGTCTGCTGTGAAAAAGGCTTATTACAAAGACGAAGCACTCTGCATTTCATGCAGCTGGGACTTGTACCTCTGGCCCTACCAAACCTAACACATAAACTTCATTAGAAATATCTAAATGCATTAAAAATATAAACTGTATAGAAAATCTCCTAGAGAATTCTGAGCAACACAGAAAATAACATCAAATACACTGCTTCACGAACTTAGCCACTTTCCTAACCCTTTACTCACTCCTCTCCTTCTCTTGGCTTTAGATGCAGCTTATAGAACTAGTATTACATCGGTACATGACTGCACTGCCCAGAGTGTCACCGTGTGACAGCTGGATCACATAGATACAATATAGTAAAATATGCAAGTCTTCTATTTGCTGCATATACAGATTTTGGAGCCAAGCATTTATGAGTTGTCTGTCCCAGCATAAAATGAAATTGAAATATCTTTTGCAAAGTGGAATATAACTGATCACATAGTATAACAATTATGCATCAGTTCATCCATTAATTTCTCATATCTGTGCATGGGGCTGAACCAGTCCCAGCGCACATTAAGCAAGAATCAGGGTATGTGCAAGATGTGAATGTTGTATAACAGAACTGATGCATGAAAGCAAACTAAATTATGGCTATGTTTAAAGTTCATCCCATCAGTAAGTCTGTGGACTGTGGAAGAAGATGCGCACAAAAGTACAAAAAATCATTTGGAAAGTGAAAGCACTAGGCAAATAGATCTAGAAAGCAAGAAATGCCAACAACCTGAAGTGAAATTTCACAGAGTCATGTATACACGAAGATTAAGCTACTTTGACTCAACTCAGTACACCACAATGAGGACTGTAATTTAAGCTTGAGATGGAGATGAATCAATTAATTTAGTTAGAAACCATTAAACATTAATGCAGCTTGGGAACCCAGCGGCTATTGTCTGATGACTTAGCCTTTGGGGGCAATGTTTTGGGACTTTGGTGTAGTGAATATCCAGATAAGAAATAATGGATATCTGGGCTAAGACTTAAAAGCAAGTTGAATTTGTGACACAACATCTACTACTGGATAGTGTACACAGTTTAAGAGTTTTAAACATCAATTTAGAAGATGTTGGCTTGTTTGCCAAGGTATGACATACAGACTATTTACTTGCTCAGATGTGATTAGTCAACACTACTCGCCCTTCAAATAGAAACAAGAAAGCTTCATTACAATGAGATGTTCCTGTTGGTGACTTTGATACGTACCACCACCTGATCATTGTTGCGGACAAAGCCCCCTCCTCCAAGGATGTTCCTTGCATCCTGGTGCCATATGTTCCCCAGATAAGTGGCGAACACGCACCCAGCCATCCGTATGATGAAAAAGAGCACATGCTTCATCAGACCAGATGAATCACGACCACCACCTTCCGTTGCCCTGTGGCCCAGGTCTGATGTGCTTAGGGTGGGTCAGGACAGGCACCCTGACTGGTCTATACAGCCCTATACAAAACAAACTGTTAAGCCCTGAGTGCTCTGACACATTTGTATTGAAACTAGCATTAACTTTTTCATCAGTTTGAAGTAGCCTACAGTAGTTTGTGTGTTGAATCAGACCTTGTGGCGTGGACCAGCTTTCACCCACATGCACCAATGAGCCTTGGCTGTCCATGACCCTGTTACCGGTTCGCTGATTTTCTTTCCTTTGAAAACTTTTGACTACTTTTTCACTACTCACTACTAGGGATGGCTCGATCCGATACTTAGGATCGGTATCGGTCCGATATTGGTCAAAATTTCAGGATCGAACATCGAAAAAAATAACTATAGCCCGTCCGATCCGATACCTAAGCCCAAATGCTCAACTTAACTTTGCGCGACATGCCGTGAAACAGAGAGCAGCTGCTGCAAGCGTGTGTAAACAAACAGAATGTTGTGACAGTGAATTAGCCTAGCCTCTTATCATGTCAGCTGTGTGGAGTTACTTTGCACGCAAGGAAGAGAAAGGTAAAACAGCCGAATGCAATTTGTGCAACGCGAGTGTCTCAAGGGGTGGCAGCAGCACTGGACGCAAGTTATATAAAGTTAGCAGTCACTTTAAGCAGTTATATGTCCTATAGCAGGGGTGCCCATTACGTCGATCACGATCGACCGGTGCGGGTAGATCGCGTGCCATTGGAAAAAAAAAAAAAATATGTTTTAGATGTTAGTCTGGCTTAACAATTATCTGTTGCAGCTCCAAAACAAACAGCAAGACAACGTTCATCTTTATTTATTTTTACTTTATATTTGCGACATGCCCTCAGTTCAGCGGCACACATCCACAGCCACGCACAACTTCAACAACAACAGCTCAAGACTACCGTCTTTCTTAAAGAGACAGCGCTATTTTTCTAAAGGTGCAGTGCACCAGTTTTTCTTGATAAAAATAAAAACAAAGATGGATAGAGCTTTTAACAGTGTAGCACCAATCAATATGACTTAGGATAGGTAGATCACTTTGGCTTGGTCATTGTAAAAGCAGCTCGCAGGCCAAAGAAGTGTGGGCACCCCTGTCCTATAGTCTTCAATGGAACATTGGAACTGAGTCCATTCTATATCTAGTTTGATATGGGTGTTTTACACACAGTTCAACCCCAGAGGTTACATGTGAAAGAAGGAACATTCAAGTTTGCAGTTTGCACTATTTGAAGTTTAAATAAAGAGCTTATGGCTTGAGGCACATTGTGGACTATTTTATTTCTTCCCTTAGGGGAGCAGAATATTTGTTGCACAGTTTGACCATGGTGTTTTTAGATGTCCATATTAAGCAAAGTACATCTACACAAACTATATATTATTAACAACTTAACAGAGGAGAAAAGAAGGTATCGGATTGATATCGGTATCGGCAGATACTCCAAGTTGCAGTATCAGTATCGGTATCGGACATGAAAAAGTTGTATCGAGCCATCCCTACTCACTACATAAGTACTCAACACTGGAGACCAGGAACAACTTATAACAACTGCAGTTTTGAAGATGCTCTGACGCACTTGTCTGTCCATCAGAATTTGGCACTTGTCAAAGTTGCATCAATCCTTCCTCTTGCCTACTTTTTCCTACTTTTAACACTTTAAGTTTGAGGACAAAATGTCCACTTGCTACCTAATATATCCCACCCAGTGAAAGCTGCCATGATAATAAGATAATCTGTGTTATCCACTTGACCATAATATAATATGATCATAATATAACACTCTATATCTAACAGAGTAAAAATGCATTTTATATTAGCCTATAATAATATATTGCTATTGTCATCCACTGCCTACAGAAAGTTTTCTAAAAGCTGATTCACCACACTACACGTGCACGCTATAAAAAATAGTATCTTTCTCTTATTATATTTAAAACATAGATCATTTGAATCAAGTTCATGCAAGATATGTAGAAACCACCCTTAAACTAATGTTTAACTTTGCACCAACTAGTTTGCAGCACTAAAAGAAATGAATGGTTTTCTTTACCAACTGTAGCAAGAGGCAGTGCATCAAAAGTTAATGTCTTGAAAGCTACATGTATGAATCACTCCTGTGGACCAGCCCTGCAGCTGTGAGTGGACAGTTTGTACTTAATTCTGACATGAACAACCTTTACTGATTAAAATAAAATCAATCATCTGTAAGTTTGCTTCTGTGTGAAATGTCATAACTTTGCATTCATTATTGTAGCAGCCAATCCTGATACAAAATCCTTCAAAGCATTCATTCTTTTGCCTAATTCTTCTGCTCTTTTCCCCTATCATGTCAGAGTATATGTGAATTTGTGTAAGCGTGTATACCAACTTTTTTTGTTTCTATTGTGGGTTCTACACAAGAATAGAAAGCCTGGCCAGCTGCTTACTTGTGATGACTGTTTCTCACACCTTATTAGGAAGAGTTATTTTTAAAAGGAGGAGGCTAGAATTACAGTTGGGTTAAACCTACATGGTTTTGTTGTTGAATTGATGTTTAAGAACAATATGTAACAGTTACACTGATTAGGCATAACATTATGACCACCTTTCTAATATTGTGTAGGTCTCCCTTGTGCGTCCAAAACAGTCGTGACTCTTCAGAGAATAGACGTGAGCCTTCTGAGGGTGTCCTGTGGTGTCTGGCAACAGAATGTTGTTAGTGGGGGCCTTTGGGTCCTATGGGTTGAGGGGAGGGGCCTCTGTGGATCAGTCTTGTTCCAGTGTATCCTACAGATCATCAAGGAGTGTCATTGCTATGGGGTGGGGGTGGCTGGTCTGGTCTAGGTGGATGGTACATGTCTAAGTAATGCCAGAATATAATACCAGGTCCAGACTTTTCCCAGCAGAACACTGAATTGTCACAAGATGGTCACTGTTATTTACTTCTCCTGTCAGTGGTTTTAATGTTGTGGCTGATTGGTGCATGGAAGAACCAGGGAGTGAATTAAAGTCATCAAAAGTGTGTGTGTGTGTGTGTGATCCTGGAGGTGTCACAGGAAAATGAGCCTGACAGCTCCCATGGTTCCCGGCTTTGGCTCCAGCAGCTCTTGTCAGCCTTCTTATCTCTATGGACTGTTGCCACCGACAGGTGTTTCTGTGTGTGTGTGCGTGTGTACGTGTGTGTGTTTACAGTTGTGTGTGTATACAAGTTAGACATGTGTATGTATGGCTACATCAGTGTCGACGTATCAAATAGACAGCCACAGTTGTGTGTGAGTGTTTGTGGGAAGAACCGTGTGGGTGTGTGTGTGTGTGCGTGTGTGCTGTATGTGTGTGCTCCCTTTTGGAGGTGAGGCAGCTGTGTTTGTGACACGGAGCTTGGGTCTAATTAGAAAACAGAATCATGTCTCCTCGGTGTGTGTGTGTGGCGAGGCCTCATTGATAGGCAGTAGCCGTGCAGCCGTATATGTTTTGACACTTGGCTTTAGCGAAGTTTGTGTTTCAAATTTGTTGTTTCGGTGTGACACCTCAATGCCTGAATGCAATATGAGTACTTTAGTCTGAAGGACGTTTGACTTTAACAGTTGCAAGATAGTTTGAATAAGAATAGGTTTACAGGCAGCCAGTGTGGTGGAAATTTACAGAAACTATTAATGACAGTGTAGAAATGACTTTGTCAACTTTGTCATATTTATACTTGTGAGAATTGGCCAGCACCTTGTCTCCTATACATTTTTTAAACTCACAAACACTGTAGTAGTAAGAATAAATCCTTGACTGGCATACTGTATGTGAAATAACAGTGACTATTTGAAGCCAGCTCTGAAAAGAAATGGGGGGATTAAAATGACACAAGATGACTGCCGTAAATAATTTATGAATCTCAAATTCACAGACCCTTTCGCACAGCTAAAAAATTTTAAAGTTCACAGCATCGCCAGGAGAGATTAGTTCTCTCACTCGTTCCTACAAATAAAAACATGTTTTTTGTGTTCATTTTTACGAAAGGGCACTAAAATGACACACAGACAATGCTGGCATTGTGTTTAGCTGAGTTGATTTAATTTTGTTGTCGCTTGCAGTGTGTGCTATTCGTTTTGTTGTTGTGGAAGGTGTTATTAACTTTATATATATATATACACGATATTACTCATATTCATCATGTGCTGCTGTAAATCCGCAATTGTTGCTCCTCTTGATTTAGTTTTTGCAATTCTATTCTGTTGCTTACAGTAGCTTCAGATGCTTTATGGTTATGCTGTGACATTTGTTAATTTGAACATGCACATTTCCTGGGTGTAGTGCTATATACAGTATGTAGCTGCCTGTTGAAGTACATGAATGTTATTACAGTTGTTGTTATTGTGGTGGTTGTTGTTGTTGTGCTTGATCTCTACAGAGATAGCAGAACATGTTCTATCCACGCTCCTGTGCCTCTTGTAATGACTGCAGGGCTTTTTCTTATTGATCGTCTCTATTGATCAACTCACACAGAGATAAAGCCACTGACCGGCTGTAAGTGTTGCATTTGGGACATTCACTGCTTTTGTAAAGCTTGTAGCGGTGAATGAAATGACTAATTCAATAGCAGTCTTAGCGTACTGTCGGTACATTCTGCACATACATTAGATGAATACACACAATGATAGACACATGCTACATATAATATATAATTTGCACAAAGTCTGATTGTATTTACAGTCTCTTGGCTGCTGTTCATTCAACATTTTGATATAAATTCCTCTGCAGCTATTTTAAAGCTGATGGAAACACGTGATGATTATGTGCCATCACATGGACAATAAACTATCCACTGTTTGTGTTATGTATTGATTCTCATAGTCTATATATTGCTCCTGTTGTTGAGTGGTAAACTACACTAGTTTGTTATTACTTCCGATCAATTTTCCACTCTCCTCATTACCTTGTTTTGTTCATTGACTCCTATCTACCTGTTTGTCATTATTTATGTTCTCAGTTCATGACATTCTGCCCTGAAATCCTAGCCGCCAGACACAGACAAAGAGATGGAGACAGGTGTGTCAGACAGAGGAAGAAGCTGCTGAGATTGCTCGATAGATGAAGGGCAGGTGTTTCATCCAAAGAGTAGTCCAGGTTGCTTGGCAACTAATGGTGTCACAGGTCACCCATAGGGGTATTATGTTTGGTATATCAGTCACAGATGTATTTTTTTCCTCCTTTGATCTATCTGTCTTCCACGCTGCGAATTAAGACATTTGTTTGTGTGAGCATGTTGGAGACTGAGCCTGTGTCTCATGAAAGGCTTTGTGACAAGTGTGGGACAAATATGACAGTCCCAATTCTTCTGGAGGTTTTTCATCTTCTTGTTTTTTTTTCTTGAGGACACGGCTGTGTACTGATCTGCATGCAGCTGAGTGTTCAGCTGTCAGCCAGATTAATGCAAACAGATGTCACACTTTGGGATGCATAAAATGATTTACCAACATTACTTTTTTGAAACATTCGATACATTTTAGAAAGCAAACAATCTGTGATCCAAATATTGACATAAGGTTAGGATCAACCCAAATATTCAATGCAGAGTCAGAACTATCACTGAAGAACATCTAAGTTTAAGCTGATAGTGCTTAATAATTCTGACATGATATCATAATACATATATATAGTTTGATTATCGATATGGTATTACTGGTATTTGTTGATGCTTAAAATTTATTTTTGTGTTTAGTTTATTAAGTTAATTTCACTTATGAAGCTAAATGTCATCCTCATCATAAGCCTACACTGCTATTCTGGATTTAGTTATTTTTATATTTATATATACTGCATATTGAGATTACAATATCATTCCTGTTATTGACCAGCCCTCGATATGAGTGGTTCCCAGTCCATTTTTTTCTTTTTAGCTCTTTGAGTCCTACTGGTTTTCATTCTCACTATTTAATGCAGACTTTTTTCACCTGGGTCACCAGATAATTGCAGTACCCAGTGCACTGCAGGACAACTGTAATCCTCCAGTGCTGGTTCTACTGCTTGCCAAGTACTTTAGAAAGTCTGGCCTGTATTGCTGAGCACCTGTCTGCAGCCATTTTACAGCCATTTATCATTTACAGTTATATATAAAAGTAAGTAGTCTAGCGTATTGATCTACTAATCCGAATATAGGCAATTCATTAATATATACAGTGTAGTTAAATGTATTGTGATATAATTTGTAATTCCTTACACCCAGGGCTTTGCACATCTATACTGTGTACACAACTCAAATTATAGCACTGTACTTTTGCCACATATCTTTGGAAAGATAAGATTCTTTTGATTGGAAACATGTAAACCATTTCATACAATCATAACAGCAACACTTCGACCAGACTAGGAACATTACAAAGTTAATGGATCTCAGCAATTAAGCCTCATATCACTCTACACATCAAACTCAACATTAGACTGTCAAAGGTCCAGTCTGTCCAGTCCAGTAAAGTATTTTGTCCAAAACACATAAGAATAAATCCACATGGACCACTTCTTTGTGATTTCAAATTAGCTGTCATATGTGCTTAATTTAGTGTGTACTCCAAACATTATTGGATAAAATACACAGTAATCATAATGATAATGGCCCTACTATCACCACTGCAAACTGTAATATTTTCGCAGTTTTTTTTTTGTACTTTTCAAAACATTACAATGTGCTTTATAAGTCAAAAGCTAAAAGAAAAGTCAAATAAAACGGTACAAGCAAGCTAAAATATCTTAATCCTAAAACAGTAGGAAAGCTCTTAAATGTAAGAAAAAAAACATTAAAATACGCTTTGAGGAGAAAGGGTCAACATTCGCCTTCATATTTTTAGAAGTGTGATTGATGTCAAAATTGTGTAACCATAGACAAGAGTATAGCGCTCTTTGATGAGTTTTTGAGGGACATTAAGCTGTGTGATTTCTGTACAGGAATGGAGCTGTCTGTTGTTCACTTCAACAATATGAGGATTAGTATAATGTGTATAATAAACCCCCTAAAGAATACCATAAAGGCAGTGAGAAGTGTACCATAGGAAAATCTACCAGATTCATAAGTGGAATGGACCACTACAATTTCAGGTGAGGTGTAAAGGCCGCAGAAAGACCCAAATTGCTGGAATTATGCAATATGCACGGGTGAGTCACACAACAGTAGGAGATCAAAGACGTCACAGAGTCCTCTCACTGAAAATCTGTGGTTTTAAAAACACCGGAAGGACATTATGTAAACCCTGAACCAGCTATGTATACCACAGTGACACAAAGTGCTCTTGAGTTCAGTCATTCCCACAACAGAGTCCACATACAGATGGTCAGAAATGTTAAGTGGTTGGAGTAAAGGCTTTTAAATTGCACAGCACAGTAGAATAATCAAGTGATTAATTGAACTGTGGCCAAAATGGATGCATTTACTTTAAGTACAAGACTAGTTTAAAAAATCCTCTTTTACTCATACAGTTATTTTAATAAGCAAGAATAAGAAGCACAAAACAGTTCCACATCAAACAAAGACTACATATAGTTGCCAAAAATCAATGGCAAATTTAATTTGTTATATTTTCATGTGTCACATAAGGCAGCAGTATGTGGTGGAACAGCATTTGAATGGCTCACTGGTGAGTGTCTGTGGCCATCATTGAAGTGGTTTGTCCCGCACCGTTGCTACTAATCATTGCCCGTGTCATTGGCGTTTTGCCGTGTGTGTCAGTAAGATAGATCACTCCAATTGGCTTTTCAGATAGTGACAAAAGCAAGCAATCAACAAGTCTAACGGCGCACACACATAAAGCCCTATTCCTTTTCTTTATGATATTTTCACAATGACACAATGGCCATCTGGAATAAATAAAGGTACATCGTTGGAACGGCATGATTCAAGAGAGGCTAGCTCAGGAGCATAGTTTATAGCTGTTCCTAGCTCTTAGGGTTTATCCTTTTGGATAACAAATACAGATTACTGAAACTTGCTGGTATGGAGTATGGTGCATAAGGTATGTGGTTGTTGTTTGTAGGGCAACGTTGTAGTACAGACACAGATGAAGTGAAGGGGCGTCACAGTTGGTCATTATTGCCGGTAGTTGACCGTGGACAGTTCAGCAGTTTCTCTCAACTGAACTGACTTTGAATTTGGGAATATCCACATCGGAGGCTCCACAACATGACATCTTCAGTCTCCTACTGTGTTAACTGTCCTCTGAGAGATAGCCACCACATACACTTACAGTTCCACCTCCTTCAGCTTCTCAGACTGTCAATTTTGACCCCTGTTAGCTACAAAATGGTGTTTTCAGGATCTCTCTGACAACACACAACCCATACCCTGTGTCTCACATGGCTATACTCACATTTATGACAAAAACGCAGTAAACTTCTTGTGAACAGACCTTAGCATTTAACCTTAGTTACATCCTCACTGAACTATTGTACTTGGCTGCAGACTATAAGTATCATTTATCAGTGACGCAGGGTGCGTTTGTGAGCTCTATATTCTGTGTTTTTTTGTTTTTTTGTTAAGTATGAAATATTGTTGCAGTGGCCAATCGGTTAAATTTGAACTACGGAAACTATCTCCATATTATTGGCCTCTCCATATTTTGGAACGCATATTTATTGACATTTCAATCCAGATGTGCTTTTTACAAGTGAGAATGTTAGTGTTTGATTGGAGGGGCCTTTGTCTCGTTGACATTTGTGTCATATTTGATCACATGTGTGTAACACAGCGGCAAAGAGATTACAAACTGCTCCCAGACAAACACACAAAGGATGCCCTTGACCCCTGCTTTTTTTTCCCAGTAGGAACACACTCTGCTCTGGGCAAAATATGTGGACTAAAGACGAGATGACACGCATACAGTGAATGCAAGCTCTCTCACACACACAGAGTCACATGTCTGATTGTTTGAAAGTCTTTCAGAAGTACTGTGTAACAGTTTGGTACGATAAAGTGAAATTCATTTGGATTCAGACAGTGTTTTCCCAGTTTGATTAGCCGTTAAGGTTGCAGCGTTATGATATTCTAATTAGATGCTAAGGAGCCACCCCACTGACAATCTCACAGCTGTATCTCTTATAACCTCTTAATGACAACGGAGGCAGTCTCTTGTGAACACACACGCATAGACACAGATACAAACATTATTCTGTGGTGAGAATCTGAAGTTCTTAATTAGAGTTTATACTCATTCTCCTGCCCTGCTATCAAGACAAAGTGTCTTGGTTTCCTGATTTTCTCATTCATGTACGCCTGTTTGTTTTTTGCGTGCTGTCTCTGATTCTTCGTCAGTATGTCTCTGCCCTTTTTATTTGTTCTGTCATCGCTGACCCCAACTGGTCACCTTTCACACTTGTCCCATCATGCCTCTAGTCAACACACACGCGCACACCCCCACACACACATGCACACACACACACGTAGATAGTCATATTTGTCTCGAGGCTCTTTTTTATGCCTCTCTCATTCTGCCTCGTGTATTTTTTTTGCTTTCTTGTCAACTCAAGCAAAACATTAACTTTTTTTCTGCCAACAGGGGGCCTAAAAGGGATGTATGTTCACTTTGACACAAATATGTTTATGCGTATCTGCACAAACATGGTGTTATGTACAGTTCTGTACACATTTGTTGTACACAGTTTGTTTAGTGTGCTATTCCTGGGGAGGCTGCATGTTTCTAGAGTGCTGTTCATGTTCTGGCGTGTTTCAATCTACACAGTGCTTACTGTGCAGCTGTACATGTATGCCATAGTTTTGGTGATATCTCCAGGTGCAGCCGCTGTCTCAACATCAAAGTCGATATGGAAAGTGTTGGTGTATCTTTGATAGCGCTAACCTTTGTGTTCTCGGGAGAGGAGGGAGAGTTTAAGTCTTTGATGGGCCCATTGCACCTTCTTTGAGAAGCTTCCTCGTGGTGGAGTGGATTGATGTCTAAGAGAGGGCACACTTGCTTTCATCTCTTTTGTCTTTTTTCCATCTCTCTTAAAACTGCCTCTGCCATAATCTGTTTTTGTCAGTTTTCTCCGTGGTGAGATTGCATCGTGGCAGAGCTGGCCTGCTCCCTAACTATGCAGTCTGGGAAGGGACTTTGATGTCACCAACAATTTGGAGTCAGTAATGAGGAGGTGGATGCAGTCTTGATTAGAGCTGGCCTTCTTTGAATCCTTGTTCCGCCTCATGTCTGTTGGTAGTGTTTGTGCTGTGTTGACTTCTTATTTTGTACCACACAGTTAATCATAACACTTGTTTGATCTGACTGACTAGCTGGCTGTCAGACAGGGTTGGTTTTCGTTGGCTAGAGTTACACAAATATTTGCTTCAATATAATCTGTCCTCTGTTTGAAAACTCCACACGGCAGTTAATGAATGAAACACATCTTAAAAGGGAGCACACCATACGTAGCTACAGCTGCCGATGTTAGATTGTCTGCTGAGGAGATGCTCAGACATTACAGTCCCTGTCTGTATGCAGACAGTTATATCAAGGGAAGCACACTCAGACTACATCCCTCATGTTGAGCACGACGTCAACACAATTAGTTGACTTCTTATCCAAACACAGCATCTGATCTGTGAAAAATTTGCAAAAACTGAGCTGACACATTTATCGAATGGAATTTACTGCAAGACCCAAAGCATTAGCCAGTAAATTAAACAACAAATCACCGTAATTGCTATCGAAATGAACACATTTGAAACTCAGCCTTCAAACATAATTTGTGGGCGTCCACCGCAGAAGAAATTGATAGCAGAATGACATAAATGACTCTAATGTAATCTGAGATTTCGAGGGTTTAATGAATGCTTATAGCTATCTGTCCTGGTGCACTCAAAAAAGAAAGGCACAGTCTGCAATTTTACAACCAGAGGGTGTTTTATTATTTCCCTCTTTCCCCCAGTCCTAATGCAGTTTATTATTCTCACCTCTCTTTCTGTCTGTCCCATTCTGCATCTCCCTGTCTTTTACTTTTACCCTGGTCAAGCTGTTTTTCAGAAATGGCTGCTGCTGCTGCTGCTGTTGCTGCTGCTGCATTAGAAATGAAAAGGGTGATGGGAGCAGGAGATATGCTAAGTTCCCTTTTATTTTTTCCTGTTGTTTAATGTTAGATACATCAGTGCAAAACATCAAAACTGTTGTCTTTTTTGTCTCCCTTTAACCTCCTCTACCCCTTTGTTTTCAATTTCAGTGCTTGTTAACAGCGTGCCACGTCTTTTTTCACATCTTTGAAATATGAGGTAATTTGATACTTTTGTAAATGCAAGGAAAGAAAGGAATCACTTAATTGCTTTCATTTGCAGCTTTTTAAACAACAATTTATTGAGAAATGTGATTATTTTCAAAGGAGCTGATCAGTGTGACAGATCAACCCCCAAATTTTACAATAATCACATTTCCGGCGGCACTTTACAGGAAGTGATGACAATGGTGACATTTTAAAATACATTATATTAACATGAAATATTATTTCACATATCACATATTATGACAATACACGGACCAGACATTTGGCCTGCTAATTGGGATTTAGTGTTATAGAGTGTGAATTACACAATTGGGCACGAACAATTCTGTGTGTCAGTCTTTGTGAGGACACCCTAACTCCTTACCCTAGAAACCTGATTTTCACCTTACCTCCAAAAAAAAGGTCTTAAATCTTAAACAGCCATTTGAAGGTTTGTCCCAAAGTGAGCCAGTGCCGTCCCTCCAAAGATTTTAAACTCCAACTCTTCTTGACAAACACAGATGCAAAATTACACACAGATATATACACTCACACACTGGAGCTTGTGAGATTACACTATCCCTCATATGCTTTTTCCTGCTGGTCTGCTCGTTCTGATACATAATACATTACTACTGAGACCAAATGGTCCCCCCTCTCGCTTTCTCCCTCTCTGTCTTCCTCTCTATCTCCCCTTCTCTACCCATGTTTTCACCTCCTTTCTTGGTCTCCTACCACTCCCAGCATTGATGTTTATCCCCCCCCTCTATATCTCACCATCTTTCTGTCTCTATCTTGTAATGTGTTACTTTTGTTAGGTGTTGTTAGGTCCTAGTAGTAATTTATTCATAGATGTGCACTGGCTGGACTTTGTCAAAAAGGAAGGACAGTGGACAACAGGAAGCTGACAAGAAATGTGGAAAAAGACAGAAAAACTATGACAGTCAGATTTGATTTTATGACATCTTGGCCTGTGTGCAAAATTGAAATCACACTTATTAATGAATGCTTTCATCCCACATCTCAAATAACAGAGAATGTATTCACCAAGTTAAACTTTTCTTAAAATCTCAACATTTTTAGAGTTTAGAAATGATAAAATGTGTCATGGCTCCACTGTGAAACGTCGTAGAATAATTTTTCTTCACATCTGTTATGCCTTGTTGTTCAAAGTGTCTTGTTGTTTGACATATTTTCACATCCATCTGCTGAAGGGACATGAACCTGGATGAAGGTACAAGGTTGTAATTTCCAATATTACTTCATGGTGGCAGTGTTGTCTCACTGTCCACTCTGACACAATGACATAAAAGTGTCTTGTATTTT
Source organism: Chelon labrosus (assembly GCF_963514085.1). Taxonomy (NCBI): domain Eukaryota; kingdom Metazoa; phylum Chordata; class Actinopteri; order Mugiliformes; family Mugilidae; genus Chelon; species Chelon labrosus. The sequence goes on from NC_140346.1 coordinate 2,410,000, forward strand.
AGAAAGAGTACAATTTGGTGGGCTTAAAGTTAAGTGCATTACAGGATTTAAATATCCCATTTTTCCGGGCCAATCTGTTCAAGTCAGACTGGATGGGAAGTGTCTGTGAACTATGATCTGTACATACTTTATCTCCCCCTGGTTTGACCACTCAAGGACTGTGAGAGACTTGTCCTAAAGCCTATTCAGTGTTGTCTTGGCTGTTTGCTTTGGGTCATTGTGATGCTGAAAGGTGAACAGCCACTTTCATTTTTGGTCACTGAACTGTGGCGCATGTTTTCTGTACAATATCTATATACACAGCTCTAAGCAGTCCCTCTGTCTCTGCTGTGTATCACCACGTAGCATGATGCTGCCACCATCATACTCTCTTCTGCAGCTCTGTTACAATGCCTGATGTGTCCTTAATCAAGAACCATCTTGCTCAGTTACTCAGTTTACCTCGACAACCAACCAAGTGAAGAGCCCTGATGGTTCCAGACTTGTTCAGTTTTTCCCAATTACTGAAATCACTGTGGCCCTGGGGAAACTCTGAGCATTTGTTTTTAAGTGGCTAATAATAATAGTCACAATTATGAGATGTTGTGCAAAGACTTACTGTTGCCATAGTTACCCACAATTTACTATACCCTATGCACTGATACAACAATAGTTGAAGTGTGTTTGAGTTGTTTTGAACAGAAATTTAACCGACACGTTCCCAGCCAACCTCAAACCATTTTCGGTGGTGATGGTAAATTCTTAATGGTTATCATTACGGTAAATGATGATGTGGTGAAAGGTGGTGTATGTAGTAGATGATGGAGATGTTAGACGGCTATTACAGTAGGCTATATTGACCAATAACCACCAGTTTGCCCAGTGAGCTGCCAAATTGTTTCCTGTCAATGTGTGTATGAGTGCGCGTTCGCGTATGTCTGTGTGTGCATGAACGATAGCTGTGTTAATGTTGTGAAGCCAGCTGCAAGGTGTGTCTTCCATCAGCTTTCCAACAGGAAGGATACACAGACCCATTAGAGAAGAGAGGAGAGGAACCTAATTGACCGACAACAGGACATCAGAGTTGACACATAGAGGCTTCCATCCTGAACCAATCACCCATCTGCCCTGCACTGGTGCTCCAGCCATGATCATTGTAAACTCAAATTTCTGGAGTATTGGCCTAGTTAAGGGAGGCATGGAAGTTGTTCTTGGTCTCATATTGCACATGCTATCCGGTCATTAACCGCACAGTATGTCCGTGACCATGTTACAGCTACGGGGTTTGTGTAATCAGGTTGGAACTCATTTATTTTGCACACTGCAGCACCTTTGGCTGTCTAGAGATATGTAAAACTGCTACAAGGACAACATTATAAATATTGTATGAAATGTAGTGATCAGTGAATTTTAATTTCATGACCTGGACTTGAAGTTTGTGGAGTTTGTCATGTCATGACTGATTTATGATACCCCCTCACTCTCTTATCTTCCTCCTCTCTCTTTATTCCTTCCCTGCCGCTCTCAGTCCATATTTCCATGACAGCTATTAATAATAAATGGCACTGACTGTGTAAAATGCCAGTTGCTTGCATATCAGAGAACTGTCCTTTTTACAAAGCTAATGTTGACAAATGACTTAGAGCATAAGGCATTTGAACACACTATTAACCTCTGAAATGACACTGTGCATGTGGTGTGCAAGAGAATTGGTTTGTGTGTTTGTGCTTGTATTATTGAGTGTGTCTGTCTTTGTGTGTCTATAAATTGTTTTTCGGGACGTTGTTGGCTGCTATTAACCTTTACCGCTCTTCATTATATTTCAATCTTGTCAATTCCATCGCTTCTTCTTCAAATGCTGTCACTTATCAGCGATAATGTCAGACACTGTAGCTTCAGCACATGTGTAATGCCAAAAGTCATGTGCTGACAGGCAGTCTGTCTCTGTCACTCGCACATGCGCACACACACACACACTCACATATCAAGAGCTACATTCATATCTACATATGCTGCTGAACAGTAAGTCGAGCTGGAAGATAAGAGTAATTTTCTGCACTCTGTCTTAGGATGAAGGGTCTAATTGGCAGCTTAACTGCAGATTTTATTGCACACACACGTATACACACACCCACACATACGCACACGGAAGACAGTGCCCTTGGCAGGTTTTGTCTTTTGTCATCGTTAATGAATAGTACAGTGTTACGGAGATAAGGCTAAACTGGACTCATTAAATCAAGCCTGTGTGTTGAAGACCTTGTTTTTTTATGTTGGTGAGTCAAAAAGTGAGAGAGAGAAAGAGAAAGGGTGAAAGAGTGTGAGAATGAGTGAGAAAAAAAGAGTCTACAGGTCGCTGAGCTGCTTAATTACCCTGTCATGGAAAATTATGTTAGCACTGCAAGGGGCACTGGTTTAAATGTCAGCATATCGTCGCGTATAATCAGAAGGTGTGTGTGGATAAAGGTGTGGGCAGGCTGTTTCATGTGTTTGTGCGCCCATGTTTGGTAAAGTCTGTGTGTTGGTGTGTGTTTGTTTGTGTGTTTATGGATGCGCTCTGTCAATTCTGGTATCCCTCATCTCATACTTTCTTTCCTCCTGTCTCTTTGGGAGTCTTCCTCACTGCTCCATTTACTTTGTTACACTTTCTGAATGTGTGTGTGTCTCTGTGTGTGTTTTTGGAATCATCGTGTGGGCGTTATCTGCTCTGTTTTATTGTTCTGCAGTTGTTTCAGTTGTTTATTAAACCTAATGGCGGCCTCCTCCTTCTGTCCCTGCTTTTCATCTATATTGTTTCTTCCTCCTCACCTTCTGTTCATTCTACCTCTTCACCTTTCTTTCTTTCTAATCTCTAATCTTGATTTAGATTTGATCTCCTGAGAATTTGGCTCTTTTTAATATTCCACTCTTATTCCTTAACTTTTAGATTATGTCATTTACATTTAAGGTCATTAAAATTTTACAAAATAAATCAGAAGTGATTACCAGTATTTATAATCTAGCTACAATATAGTTTATTTTAAGTGAATAGAGTACCTTAAAGCCTCATTGCACAACTTTTGTCTCCCCCTTCTGGCAGAGAGAATAATTACAGTAATGGCACAACCAGTGCTTAAGTGCGCATATGATGTGTACCAAGAGTCCCACAGTCCACTCTTTTCTTTTACTACGCTCCAGCAAAGTAATATCAGGTACCTTTCTTTGTAGCTGACAAACTGTCTTTTCTTGGTTGACCTGATATAGACAAAATAATTAAAACTGGTGCTGTTTTACTCATTCAGCATTGTGACTTGAGGTTTGAACGTTGCTATTTTAAAAAATATATCTCATACTATAGTTGTAAGCTGAAAGAATTCATTCTTTCAAAAAGATCACTAGTCAACACTACATGGTTGGCAGCAGGTGGTCATACTAGTACAAGTACTATTTGAGCTTTTCTTTTGTTAAAAGACACTGCATCAATGGACGCAATCAACTTTACTGTATTTTCCGTCATTAGCTTGCACTTGACATCACTGTCACCCTGACAGTGGACAGCATAGAGCTGGTCAAGTCTAGATTTAACCTTTTCACTGCTTTGATTATCTTATGAGGCTTGCATAGACAAGAATGCATTGAAATTAACCTCCTGCTGTGTCTTTCTTTTTGTTAATCATAAGCATTTCTAAATTAACATCCCATTCTAGTTTGTGTCTCTTTGCTTCACTTATCATAATATTGAAAATAGTATTTTAAAAAACTGCCCTTCATATTTGTATTAACTGTTTTTAGGATCCTTGATTTACAAACAGTATTGAGTTTTGATGTTCTGTCCTCTTATTTTGTCGTTCAGGCTTTGAACATCGGCTTCATATAAACATGAGTGTAAATTGCATGCCCTGCACAAAGCAATAAATATTGCATTTAATCTTTTGATTACTGCGTTTTCCCATTCACAGGATTTGTGTTGTGAGCTGCTTTAGCTCTGGGGTCACTTCCAGTCAGGATATAGCCCACACATTTGCTGATGTGTAAATGTTAGTTTGTGAACATCAGATGATACGGTGTTATCCTTTGTCTGTGTTTGTGTCACAGAGACAGACAGATGTAGTGTAATAGAAAGAGATTCAGGGTGAAACTGAGTTTTGTGTACTTAGTGTTTGTGTGTATATGTCTGTGAGCTGAATATATCATATGTGTGTGAATTTATGCAAGTGTGTATACACACTCTTATCTCCAGCGTCACACAGGAACTGAACAAACAGAGGACCGGATGCCTTATCGGTCCAAACACCACCTCCATGTTTACTCAGACAGGCACACACACCTTTACTTTCCTTTCTGGTATATTCATTCGTAATGAGAGGAACTTGGCGTTTACTGTATCCTGTGTGTGTACATGATGCATCGATGTGCCTGTTTTGTCAACAATATGATAACAAGATGAGTAATAATAGTACAGTATATATGAGCAGTTCATGCATGGTTTATGATGAGATTCAGTGTGTGAGGATGTAATTGCAGCTTTGAGTAAGATTTTATGACTGGTATGTATATTTACATAAACATACATATCTGGTGTACTTAATTTCTGCTTATACAATTTGGGTTAAGATGATGATATAATTCAAAACCAATGAGTGGAAGAGAAGGACAATATGTAGTTCACACTGCATTGTAGTGACAGTGATATTTAATAGATGGTTGACATTGGTCCAAACATCTGTGAAAAAGGGACCAAGGTCCCTCAAGTCAAAGTAACAAATATGAAGCTAAAGAAAACTTTTATTTGAAAGTACGCTTCACACACTGAGAAAAAAATGAGATGTTCACATAATGAAATTTGTCCTGTCCTCAAAGCATACAATAAAACATCCAAGCTCTTTATATGAAAGAAATCAGGAATTCCAGTTTGCAGAAAGCCTTTCTTCTTTATATTCTTTCATGTAGTGTTCTGAGTTCCCAGCTGGGGCTGGATGTGTGCAAACTCCATCTTCTTTGCAGCCACATATTGACCCATGAATGTGATCACTGTAGCCTATGAGTGGAACACACTGTATGACAGGAGACTGTTTCCACTGTGTCCTCATGGCCTGTTCAGCAGTAGGACTGACTAGGCCTTTAATGAACACTATAACTATTAATCTCCAAAGGGCCTCCTGTTGCATCTTAAATGCAACATGCCAGTTTTACTGATGATTGTTATTGCTCTCACATCTTCAGATTCAGTATGAGTACATTGGATGATACAACAGTTTGAGTCATATATTTCTTTAATTAAGTTTTCAAAACTAACAGTGTAGTCCTCTTCTTGTTATTGCTTTGTTATTTTGGAGACAGATTGCTCAGGCATTAATAGTTACTATGTATAATTGCAATTATTCACAGGATGAGTTGCAGAATGAAAAGGACAAGGGAGCATTAGGTTTCCACAGCGGGGACGTATAAAGTGTTATGGGTATGTTTACAGGCTGCCTGCAGTAAAAAGAAGAATAGCCACACTGCTGTCCGGCGTGGTTGGCTGGCAGTAGGTGATTAAGTGCCTCCGACCCAAACAGATGAGTCATTAGCCGAAATTACATTGTGTGTGTGGTCACAGTGTAACACAGTGATTTAAAACTACGACTCAGAATAAAAGCAAATGTGCCACAGCTGGGTACTACGTCTGGGCCTGCCAGTGGTCAAAGAGATATGTATACTGCTGTTGTAAATGTCCTCGCACAGATGAGCAAGCAGCCACCCAGTGTGACCCACCCATCACAGTCACTGTGACCTGAAAGGAAACGTGATGTGACTGTCACACATAGGAAACACATCAGTCTAGATTTTAAACGAACAAATGCAAACACATTGGTTTTGTTGTTAGATATTATTATTCCCATATTTAAATAACTCGAAATACTGGTTTTACTGCTTTTGCACTTCATACTGTGACACATAAGTAACACTTAACAACACACTAAAATATTGAACGTTGCAGTAATAATACACCCTTTGTTTAGACATAGGCCCAAAGATGATTCTGCAGAAATTATTTAAATTAATTACACAGGTATAATTCAACATTCAGAGGGAGTTCATAAGAGAGCTACTGCTCCTTTGCATTGAAAAGGGCCAGTTGAGGTGGTACAGGCATCTAGTGAGGATGCCTTCTTGGGAGGAGACCCAGAATTTACTGGAGGGTTTTCATGTCACCTGAAACACCTGAAAAAAATATCAAAAAATTGGTAAAAATGGTCTATGAAGTAACTCAAGGGACTTTGAACATGGTTGTATACTGACCAGGCTTAACGTTATGCACACTGACAGAAGAAGTAAATAACATCGACCATCTTGTGACAATACAATGTTTTGATAGGAAACCTCTGGACCTGACATTTGTGTGGATGTTACTTAGACATGTAGCACCCACCTAGACCAGACCAGGCACCCCCACCCCATAGTAATGACACTCCTTGATGGCAGCAGCCATCCCCAGCAGGATGCAGTCTGACACAGGCACACACACAAATACGGCTTAGGAACAGCTCAAAAAAACATGAAGGACAGCAAAAGGTGTTGACCTGGCCTCCAAATTCACTAGATCCCAAACTGATCAAGTATCTGTGGGATGATCCACAGAGGCCCCTCCCCTCAACCCATAGGACCCTAAGGCCCCCACTAACAACATTCTGTTGCCACACACCACAGGACATCCTCAAGAGGTCCATGTCCATTCTCTGATGAGTCAGACCTACACAGTATTAGGTCATAATGTTATGCCTGATCAGTGTATTATGCCAAGTTCATAGACAATCATTTAAACAATAACCATGTGTAGCTGTGTGCAAATGATATTTCATATCAATGTCCAGATTTGAGTCACAAACAAACCTTTTATCTCCAATGGAAATACCAATATGTGTGCACAAAAGTTTAGAAAACTTCCAGTCCAATGTTAACGCAAATACTGAATAATCATCAGCCCTTTTAGGCTCTATACACAGTAGGTAGTTTAACTTCGTAATGTAATGGCACAACCGAACAGAAGATGATGATTCAGTCTGTTTATCTTGTGTGAGTAGAAAGTTGGCAGGAGAGCTAACCACCCTGGAATAATGTGTCAACGCTGTCAGGTCCAAAAAGCCGTTTTCCTGTTCTTCCCATTCTGCTGACATTCAGTTGATGTAGCACAGAAGCTCATACACACCCATGAGCCATCTCCACAAGTGTTGGTTATTTCGCCTGTTTTTCCTCACTATGCTTGTCATTAAGCTACATGAGTTGTTAAAACTTTCCATAAAGGTCCCTTGTGCAGCACTTACTGGGGTTTCCAGGACACTGAATAGTGACTCATTTTGTTGTTAAGGTGTGCATACTGTACAAAATGAAATATGAAATACTGAGTTTTAGTACATGTTTACTGGAAAGATCACATTATCGACGCACATACACACGCACACACACACACACACACACACACTGCTGGCGTATAGCCACAAGCCTCACTAAGCCACTGAAAGACATCACTGGCCTCTTGGCATTAAGCCCATCAAGAGGTCATTATTAATGTACTGGTCTATTGATAAAAGTGGCAATTCAACCTTATTAGGCAGTCTCTGCACTGTGGAGGGTAGACGCTGAATTTAAAGTCAAAGCGTTGTGCTAATCCAGCCATGATTTGTGTCGGGATGTCTGCCTTGCCTTTATTTATCAGTACTGAAGTCAGTGTGTGTACAGGAGCGTGTCAAAGCAGTCGCGTGATGTGTGCAGATGAGATTCACCATATCCCACCGTTCGCATTAATGTTAGTCGTTCTGGATAAAAATATCAGCCTCATAATTAAACATTAAATGTACACAAAGGAGCAAAGTGGGTAACGGATTAAGTGAGGGATGTGGCGAGGAAAGGGAGAGAGTAGGAACAGCCAAACAGACAGAAAAAAAGGAAGAGGGAGGAGATAAAATGAGAACGGTTCTCTGGCTTTAAGAAGAAATTCAGGAGAACTCTTTATCAGCCTGTTCGCACACACTCATGTACAAACATTCACATACATTTACATGTCAGTTTACAGCTGTCACATACAGACCCTCATTTCAAAACTAATTTCAACTCGTCTACACATCAGTATGACAGTTAATTTCTTCCTGCCTGCCTTTTTCTGTATCTTCCTTTTTCCTCCTCTCTCCTCTGAGCGAGGTACTCGAAAACACCCTCTGTGCAAAGAGGTGTCAAAAGTGGGCGCAGTCATCCACGTACTCATATTTAATCTGCTAGTACAATTTGACTGGTGGTGGCAGAAAGGACAAACCCTCCAACTTTTATGCAGAGGAGAGACCATTTTGTGGTGGTGTTTGTATTAGTCAACCAGCCCTCATAATGAGGGAAGAAACCTTTAACTTGATATGCTTCCTTGATCTATGTTATTTCAACTTTATCTCTGGACACCACAAAGCTGAGTGTTTAAACTCCTTCCTGAGGGTTTCTACTGGCCTTGTGAAAAACTAAAAAGTACAGTTAATTTTGTGATTAGAAGAACTGAAGCTCTGGACAACCTGATTTTCTCTTAGAACTCTGAGTAGTCAATTAATCCTTTTAGTTAACCTCTGGATACCTGATAAACTTTTATTGAACGACACATTTAATATGATGAATCAAGAACCAACTTTAAACATTTTATCTAATCTTACTTTTCAGTATTGGCCTAATTAGGAAATTTATTGTTTACTATATTCTATCATTAGTTAGCGAAGGGCAATTACCATGGGTGCGTATGTAATTGGAAAGGCGTCTGTATTATTTATCTTCTAAACGTTGCCCACACCCAATTAGAGCGCAACGTTAATGGAAATCTACATCTTTTACTTTCATAGATCTATACGTACATTAACAAACATACAAATGCAAGTGCACCGGAGCCATTAGCGTCTGCTCTATAGAGCCTTTGTTGAGTTCTTATCTGAAAAACCACAGATGAGGATGCAGTGACTCCCAGGCACCGAACACCAATCAACAATCAGACAAAACTCACTGTAATGCGCTCTCTTTGCAATGTGTGAAACATAAAGTACACAGCAACATTTTCTCCTTTGCACAATGGAAGAAACAAGAAAACTTTTGAGCAAAAGTAAAATAAATAGGAGACGATGTCAGTTTGCAATGCACATAGGGACAAATTTATAATACTCTGAGCAAGCTAGGCAATAGTGATTGTTTTGAACCTGCGAGATGTGGGTGAGCAGCAGGGCTTCCCTTTTTGCTTTCTGCAAAGTTGCACAATCTCAAAATTGGCAGTTAAATCAGTTGTATGCAAATTGAATGGAGAGCAGAGGAAAATCCTTTGTATTTGACAAGCCTTGAAGTGTCATTCCGTTGACTCTGCTGTCTGTCAGGCTACTTCATACAAAAGCTTCGGGTGTTGCGCTAAACCTACCCCATGTCAGACCAGTGTTGTTCAGTAAATAGCTACACTGACTTCTATCAGAAAGATGTCTGAAGGAATAACAGATCTATACTGGCTTACAGGCTGCAGTCAGTGTATTAATAAAGTTGATACAGCATGTATGGTTTTCTTTTTTTTATCATCTGCCTTTGGTCTCGTTTTGAGTTCAGTTTCTCTGTCATGTTTACTCCAGAGTTTTTCCTCTCTGTAGACTTGCCTGCCTCTCTTCCTGTCATTCCTTCCTGGGACTCAGGCACACACACACAGACACACACACACACACGTCTTTGGCCCCAAATCAAAGAAAAGACACGCTTGCCTTGAGTAGCAGACTGGAAGGCAGTGGATCCGTCTGAGTCAGGATTTATGTGGAGCAGTGTGGTTCATCTTCAGATAAGTTTACCTTTTGAAAAATGTCATGATAAGGCGCAAAAGTCACTTTGTTAACTTTTACTCATTGTGTTCCAGTTCAATTCCTTTTCAGTTTTGTCTTTGTTTCATATTATTTAATGATAAGTTGGAGAAATATACCTTTAATAAAGCACTTTACTGACTTACACTAATCCTATCATCCTCTCCTCCAAGAAAGCAGTTACAAATCTATCATAGTAAGTAGTGCTGCAGTTAAAATGTGCCCAATCTTGCATCATAGTGTATTGCATATTGTTGTATCATCCAGCATTGTATTACATTTTGATAGAACTGGTGTTAAATGTATCACCATGACAGTAAATTTTAAACTGGCTGCACACAGAATCTGGATTTTGAGTGAAAGACTTTTTCCATTTAAGAATCTGTCTTTCCTAGTTTTATTTATTTTTTTATGGTTTTGCTGTCACGTTTATGATTTCTTGTCGTTTTGGACTTGAGAGTACTAGTTTTAAACTGAGCAATGGAAAACCACAAGGGAAAGCAAGATGAAAGATACTAAGTGGAAAAAGTCAGAGAGCGGAACAAGGTGCTGAAAAGGAGAGGAAGAAACGGAAAGGTGTGAGAGGAGGAAACATTTAGGAGAAAAGGAGATTTGTTTACCAGGAGAAGAGGAAGAGGTTGTTACTATTGCGGCATTACTATGGCAACAGCAGGTTTCTAGGACAACTTTTCTCATCTCCTTGATTACTGACTACGATAATGATGAAGGTGTTTGCGCGTGTGTGTGTTTTCAGGGTTGTGTGTATATTGTGCGAGTGTGAAATAAGTTAAGGCTCACCGTTATGGTATATTGATGTGTGCTGTGAATTTATATTATTTGCATCAATGCATCCTTCTGTGTGTGTGTAACTTTGTAGGCACGTGGGTCTCATCATCCTGTCAGTATAAATATGTGTCCATTGGCTGATAATGACACTGCCCCACATGTGATTAGAACTGGTATGTGGTATGTGCCTGTATGGTCATATGTGCAATCATGTGTGTTGTACACTGTGTGGCTGTCGTTGTTGTTGTGTGTGCCCGTGTGTGTGTGTTTGATTGAGCAGTGTCTTGCTCTTGCTACTGGAGAGGGTCACAAATGGCAGAAACAAATCATTTTCTAGCAATCCCATCAAGTACAAAAAAAGCAACTAAGTGGAAACGGTGTTAAGAACAGAAGATAGAATGGGCTCTCATTACAATGTGAGAATATGGACGGAGAGACAAGAAGAGAGAGAGAGAGGGATGGAGAGGTGAAGAGAGGCAAGAGCGGGGAAAGATGACAGGTGAAGAAAATTGGAGAGAAAATGATTTCTGATGTCCTCAGCAGTGGTGAGGTGATTGGACAGGCAGTACAGTCGCCTCGATAGAGTGCTACACAGACTCAGGCACACACTGGCCTGTATACACACATTTATCGACTCACTATCTCACTTCGTCTGTACTTGTTGAGCAGGGCCTGGCTGTAGTAATCATGAGATAAAGTGTTTTAATCGTGGAGGGAATCACTTCTCTTATTCCTTTAATCTTTGTGATGTACAGGTTTGTAAACTATTGAGTTCCAGCTGCACTATACTGTAACTACTCTTAAAGTATAGTAGCAAACAGTAATCATACTATCCCATAGTCTGCTACACCTACTATAATAAGTGAAATGAAAATACCGTAGAGACAGTCCCTCACAGGTTGCTAGCTGTCTGCCTAGATGTCACCCATCTGCCTCAACTCCACTCACAGTCTACCTCTTTTCCCTTGAATAAGCTGAGAGTTAGGTGGAATCATGCATAGCAACAGCCATAGCCACACATATTGAGCTTCAAAATCATTCTTGAGGAGCCCTATGAGTGAGGTCACAGAGTGTTCATTCATCTATAGCTACAGTTAATGGCCTGACCTCTTTTGCAGGCTTCTCTTTATTACTGTCTTTGTTTAATCTGTACATATTTTCTAAATAAATCTTCCTGATTTTATGTCAAAATGTATATTGTGTTAGAGAACACATACATTGCACTGTCATCGATTATCTAAATCATTGACCACTGATTCAAATTCACTAAGTAATTCACAGAGACACATTTGGTACCAACCATGTGTCACTGAAGATTCGCTGCTGGAGTGAATGCCTGCTGAGACACTGCTGATTCTTTGTAATGCAAACACACATGCACACACAAAGCATGTACAGTTTAAGCATATACAAGGATAAGCGTGTGCACTCAGGTGTGCATCTTTCACATACACGCTGCATTCACAAATAGTCTTACTCTACAGTACTTACAGTGTGTCAGTGGCAGTCAGAGTCACGCAAGAGAAAATGCCACTAAAATAAAGAGTGTAAAATGAACAGAGATGATGAGACAAGAAGGAAAGAAAAAAAGACAGACACACTCTGATGTAAATCTAGCCTAGCTGGAACTGTAGCCTCTCTATAAATTAGACTTCCTTCTTTCTTGTCATGTTTTTCCTGTTTTCTTGGGAGGGACAGACATGGTGTTTAATTCTTGCCCTTTTTTAAGCTTGACGTTTCCCTTTGAAATCGAAACATAAAGCTCACTGGTATTCCTCATAGAGATGTGTAAGTGTGTGTAGTAAGGGGAAAAAGAGAGTGAAAAAAAAAAATAAAAATTTGCTTTTGGGAGGAGGAGTGAATTTGTAATTTTCACGGGGCATTCAGAAGATGTCAGAAGCTGCTCTTCATTTCCTCTGCTACACGATTACAGCACCCCTAAGAGAAATTGGCAAGGAAATCCAAAAATTGGTTTCCATTTTGGTCCTGAATCTTCATAAAGCAGCGGGAGCGGTGCAGTCGTACCTGACAATAATCCAAATGAGAGTGCTAATGCACGGTGCTTTCAGTTGCAGTGGGAATTCGCTTTATGACAGGCACTCAAGGTTATAGATTCACCGCTTCATATCACGTTGAGTAAATGCAGAGCACATACACATAGGAAACAGAGATAAAAAGGAAAGAAGCTGTCAAAAGTTAGACAGGATAAAAATAGATTCCACGTATACACTTAATTTATATGCACCTCCAGAATATTTTAAGTCAGATGTGCATCCAATTTGATTCACAACTCACAGTTTTAGGATTTGTTGTCCAACGGCTGTGCAGACTGAGTGTTGTTTAGGCATTTGTACACTTGGGGGCACTCTGACAGCAGCACTGATTTGTTTAGTGTAGCAAGCCTGCAGCAGGAACACAAAAAAACAGAAATAAAGGGAGGATATCAGTGGAGAGAAAAAGGAAATATTGTTAAGGACAAAATAGCGAAGGAAGAAAAGAAGGAAGGAAGAGGTGAAAAGGTATGAGGGAAGAGGAAAGAAGAGGCCAGGGATGAGAGAGGTCAAACATGTGTGATTAAGGTCTGTTTATGTAGGTGAGGATGTGGATGTGTGTTGAGGGCGTGTGTGCACATTTGTCATGCATGTTCATGACATGAGTGAGCGAGCACGCTGGGACAAATTGTGTGGCATGGCTGTAATTGCCATTGTCTATTCAGACCTGGTTACTGTGTCTTTGTGTTGACCTGTTGACTGCGTGCGTCACAGCTTCAAAGGACTCGCTCCATTTCTGTCATGCTCAAACTAATGAACTGGCCGTCTTTCGTCCGTCAGTGACAGTTTGCATTTTTCTGTCGTTATTCTCCACTCTCGGCCAGCAGCTGAGTTTTCAGCTGTGGAGCTAGGCCATTCAGAAAGAAATAATTGATAATAATTATGACAATTTAATTTTGTGCCACTATTTTCTTATTGATTAACCTCTAATTATTTACCTGCTCAAATAACTACAACACAAGTTGGGGTCTTTATATTTTTGTCTTTCCTAGATTCACTAGAAAATACAGTATTTATATTTAAAAAGACTGAAAAATGAATTATTTATATTTTTGCCATGACAAATAACACATTAATAGAATGTTCAGATAATTCTATGCCTTTCAGCCAACTGATTAATCCATATTCAACTTTAAAATTAAATCATTAGGTTAGTTAATTATCAAGTAAAGAACATTTGTGGTTATAAGATTACCTGTAGCTTGCATTTCTTTTTTTCCACATTAAATAGAAAGCCTTGATTGTGACTGTAATAAAACTGCAACTGTCAAAGTCGGATTTCACACCATAACAACATCCTGGTTTCAGTCTTTACTGCTTCTGCCTGTGCTGTAAAACATCTTGCTTCATTCCTTTACATATAAGGAAAGCTAGAAATAGATCTGATATCTCTGTACTACCTATATAATATGTCAGTTTTGTGTCAGTCTGAGTAATTCTCTCTTTAGGTTATGAAGAAAGATCTGGTTCACTAAGAGAGTCCAAAGGTGATTCAGAGCCCAGCTACAGTTTAACACTTTGACACTGGTGGCACTGTAGGACGTTTGCAGTTTTGACAAGCTGCACTACAGTTTACTCTATGTAATGTGTCAATAAGTGAGGTTTATAGATGCCTTCTGAAAACATGGTCATTCTATTTTATAACTCCACTTTGTTCTTGAGTTTAGTTCCAATCCGGGGTGTATGTGTGAGTGTGTGTGTTCACGCCAGGGTCAGTGCATTCACTGAGTCATTATAGAGAGGAAATTGTGGGTATAAATTGTTCTGTGATTTTTGCACCTCAGGAAGATGGGGTGCCATAGCAACGAATCGGAGTCAGCATGGCTATTTCACACACACATGCACACACACACACACAGTCATCGTCATTACCACTTGTAGCATCTTTTCAGTCTGTTCAACGCCAGATAATCTCAAGGCTGCGTTCTCATTTGTTGAAATGAGGAACCAATTAGATTAGAGAAATGAAGAGAAGAAGAGAAAGAGGGGGCACGCAGGTAATAATAAAGACAGATACTCTCCATCTGATTTATCTGGAACGTGTACACCATTGCAAACACAGGCAAATACCTGTAGACAAATGTCACACAAATACTAAGTTTGCATTTCCAAACACACATCACAAGACTACAACAGGGCTGGATTCACCCACATCTCATTAGTTGCTGGGATAGTTTTGAACAAAGAAAGTAAAGAAAAAAGAAAAAACAACAAGAGAAGGTTGTATTTGAGGGCGGAAGATGAAGTTTTGTGGGTTTGCTGCAATGTCCCTTTGTCTCCTTTTTTTCTCTCACTGCCCCTGCGTGACTCCATCTATTATTCTTTAGTTTCTCTCTTCAGCTGCCATTGTTGCTGCAGTGTTTCTTTTTTCTCCATTCCCATTCCACTCTCTGGTCTGCCTTTGTTTGCGTGTCTCTAAATCTTTTAACCTCACTCTGACTTTGTCTACCTTTCTCGCTGCTGGAGTTTTACCGTAGCCCTCGCTCAATTTCTATTCGGTCTGTGTGTGTTGTTTCATGCTTTGCAGCACATGTCAGCGTGCATGTGTTCATGTAACGACAACTGTATGTCAGCTGTGACAACTTTTAGCTTTTCAGCTGATCCTGACCTTAACAGAGGCTGCACTAGCAATGACTGACAGGGTGCCCCCCCCTCGACTTTCTAGCTGTCTTTCTTCCTAACTTCTCCTTGCTTCCTTCTTAATCCAGAATCTTCTCTCTCCGAATTATAACACTAATCACATCACACTGTTGCTCACTATTTCACCTCTGACATGAGCTGCAATAAGCAACTACTGAAGGAAGGAAATGGGTGTGAGAGTCCTAGTGTCTGTGTGTGTGCTTGAACATTGCTGAGCAGCACACCAGGAAGGAAGCAGCTAACTATGACAAGGAAGCTCTCTTAACACACATGAACACATGTTTTAATCCACATATTTATGATATTTACTTGCAGGAAACCCAAGTAAATGATTTTAGACTTTTCCATAGTTATTCCTGTTACCCGTTGTATCATTTTCTAATAAGGCACAAGTGTTTACAAAGGCTTATTGGGGTTTGCACACTCCCTACTAACAGATTTTAAGTTGTGAAAGAAACATTAGTTTGATGATTATTCTCTAGACACCTGACAGACAGTCTTAGGTGACTGTCTGACCACTTACCTTCTGGAAGCCAATATTCATTTTATCACAGTTGCATAATTTACTTAGATAGCCATTCTACAATTCTAAACTACATTTATATATCTAGAATATTTGGTTAGTGAAAAACATTTTAGTATTGTAATCAGAAACAGGTCTTCAGTTGATATCAAACGGGTTTTGGTTCAGAAGATCTGCAGTCCAGTGGTTCACTGGGGAGCTGTTTCTGAGATGCGTGATGTGATTTTAAGTTTGATACGGGAGCAAGCCAAAGGGATTTTCACAGCCTGGTAACCCAGAGGGTTGTTCTCATAAATAGGCCCTCATCTACACGCATGTGTTTATTTCTTGATGGTAAAGCATTTAGTTACAACACATAAACCCTTAATACTGGTTACACTATTAGAAACCCATCTGCAAACCCCCAGATGAGTAGAAACACAAGCACATGCTGATGGATGTATGCTTGGTGAGGAACATCACTGGTCCACTTTCAAAAAACATTTTGCCTGCTCACCCCATTTACAACGTCCTGGGGTGTATTACTTGTATATCATTAAACCCCACCTGAGTTAGTATTAATTTAAACGGGCCGTTTAAAACGGTTTAGTTAAAATTGTTCAAAAGCATTCATTGTTTCCAGGTTCTGAATCGTTGCTTTTCTGGGTATATAATTTGAATTGGGAGATCTTTGGGCAGGCAAATTTTATTTTTATATATTATTAACCATTTATTTGCATAATGGTTTTCAAAGTATTATTCCTTCATATGAAGTATAAAGTTATGTCCTTCACTAAGAAATGATAATTTCTACTATGTCATAATATGTTAAGTAATTTGTACAGACAGGCAACAAGAGTGATTTATTCAAAGTCTAGCTTTACCTGTTCCAGTATGATGTTGCAGTTGTTAGCACTGTTTTTGTGATAAAGCCATTTGTATTAGCTATCCATTAACAGCCAGTGACAGTGGCCCTCACATGGTTCCAATTATCAGTTATAAAGTCCAAGACATTATTACAGAGTCAGACTTGAGTTCAGGGTCACTCTCGTACTTATATAAAAGTCACTGAAGTCATGACAGAAGGATTAAAGACCAAAGACCTAAGAACAAAGTGTGTCCGCTTTGTTGCAGGAATCCTCGAAAAACTTGAAAACCACAACCATCTCCCTTACAGTTTCTCTCCCTATTATTCCTCTTGATCTGGAAATTGACTGTCTCGAAGCATCAGAGAGCCAATTTAAAAATTTAGAATATGAACTTCCATTTGAGTATTTAAACACAGAATTTACAGAGAAAACCCCTTTTCCCCAAGATCACTCAGAACTTTAAAGATCAATCTGAAAGAAAGAAAGAAAGAAAGAAAGAAAGATCTGTCATTCTTTCTCATTCTTAGTTCTTCCTGTATGTGCAACATTTATTTTTCAGATAGGTATATGTCTCATATGCACAATACAGATTATAGGCCCTATACACAAATACACTTCAGGTTAATGATGGATTAGATCAAAAGACACACACACACACGTTAAGAAAACAGCAGGGTAGAGCAACTGTATAGCGCAGGATGTGGGATTTGTAAACAGCAAAACCATACAGCGAGGACTAGTCCTCTTTTTCATTTTCCTCATCCCCTCATTTGCCTGTACTCAGTTAGACGGTGCATGTTGGTATGGAAACTGGCTTATAAAACCATTCAGGTTGCCAACGTTCTAACTTGCATAGCAACCAACCAACCAGCCTCTCAGAATGTTGTTTTGTGATTTCCGATTATTATTTTTTTTTATTATTTTTTTTTGGTGTGTGGATGTTTTCCTTGTCATGAATGTATTGCTGCTTTGAACGATGGAGCACAGAAAGCAATGAGATATTTTTACACAAAAACATGGACTTTTTGAAGGCGTCAAATCAATAATTTCGATGAAAAAAAATAAAAAGGACTCCCACACACCTACCTTGAAATTCAGTGGTGTAGAAATGAAAAACACTCAGCAGTGCTTGAAAGTTTGAGTCATCTCAAGACCTTTGCTTACAAAACACTTTGACTTTCAGATAATTTGATCAACTGACATTTGATAAAAGTGAATGATGAAAAAGTCAGTAGCCTACCAGCCATTTAAAAATGTAAAATTGGTCTTGGTGGGAGCAGATTTGCAGCAGTGAGGTCTAGCAGCTGTTTGCTGTAGACAATAAATCATTAAAATTATTTATTACAACTGTATCTGATATCTGTATATCAATATATTCTGTACCGAAGGCGAAACAAGTAATGTGTGAATTCTCAAACATCCTATTTGCCTTACTGCTGAGCCTAGCAGAGTAGAGTCAGATTAACAAACTCATTGTTGAAATAGGTTATCAATACAAACAGTGCAGCCTGCTGTTAAGTGCGTGTGTGATTGCGTAGGTCTGCGTGACTTTCCAAAGGAAGGCGTGTCATTTCTGCTTTCCTGCTGTTGTTTTACTGCTTGTGTTGTTTAAGGAAATTAGTTATGAGTAACAATAAGGTTAAGTCATTTTCACACACGCTTGTTCAGACACACACCTTTCTCTAAGCCATTAGTCATACACCATGCGGTGTTATACTCTTAACCAAGTCGCTCTGCAGTTCTGGGAGAGCATGGATTTGCAGCGCTGACGGTCCTAACAGGAATTAAACCAGCAACATTGTTTTTTTTCAGTTCACCTCTATCTATAGGCACAGACTGGTTAAATAACACCTCAGAGTTTTATTGTTTAGATGATCTATGCACCACTGCAACAACAATAAAGTCTTGATTAAAATGATTAATTATTAATTAGATGTATTGTTAGTTTACTGATTGAGTGACAAATTGTTTCAGCTCATGAATAAAGAGCAAAGCTATGTTATCAGTACTTCTTACCTTCTAATATGTACAGGTATGAATGTTGATGTGTATATTAATTAGTCTAGATGGTTCAGACTTGTGTGCTGTGGTCACTGAATGAATCAGGATCAATCCTAAGAGCGTCTTCACCAGCCTTTCATTAGAACACCTTATACTGATCCCTGATTCAATCTAACCATCTACTCTTTTCATTCCCTGAGCAAGCATGGCTGTTTAATGCCTCTCTTTATCTTTTCCGGCTTCTCACGCAGCAGAAATCACTTCTCCAAATGCACATTGCTCATCAAGCTGAGCACATTTGTGAAGTGGCCACCTCAATATGGGAACCCCTATTGTTCCGCAGAAAGGGATGCCAATGGATTTGCAGATCCCTTTCAAGCTGGGATGGGGGTTGCGGTGAAAGAGACACTAATATGAAAGGCTCTCAAATTTTCTCTCATGAGAGATTGGTTTTAGTGAATGCGGCGAGGAACATTTTCTTGATTTTAGCAGAGAAATATGAATAGTGAAAGGTCAGAATAAATATGAGAAGGCTCTAATCAGCAATCTTTAATCACAAATGCGTGAAATGACCAAATATGCAAACCTGCAGGGAATCAGCCCTGTAATTAGCAATCTAACAATATGGTTAAATAAGGAGTTCGAATAATATAAACACATCTTTGTCTTAAGACTGTTTGGCTCGATTAGATCAGCAGGAAGAAAACTACTTGTGTGGTGGATGAGAGGGACTCCCTTTTAGCTGACACCTAAGTATGTGTGTATGTGTGTGTGTGTGTGTGTGTGTGTGCGTGCGCGTGAATGTGCATCAGGGTGCTGTTAATATAGCTCCACCATTATGTAGATTAGCCCTATTCCCCTGAGTGCACCTTTACCATTAAGAGCTTTCAATCACAGTTGCTTTATGAGAGTCAGGACAAAACACACAGGAACACACACACACGCAATATGCACGCAACACATTTCAGTACATTTGCACTTCCGATTCAATTTTGAATGGAATCACAGAAACGCTGAACAACCACAGTATGACACATCAGACCAAGGTTAGTGGCTGGATCCTAATCAGAATCAAGGTCTTCGAACTGCTAATTACGTTCCTCTGCACTGTATTCATTCATGCTGCTCCATTCAGTGTGTGTGTTTTTGTGCGTGAAAGAGTGACTGAGTGAGTGATCACAGTTTGAGCATCCCCCATTTTAATCACAAACTTGGGATCAATACTCTGTTCAGCTGAACTAAGGCACCAGTGATGTTCAGTTGTGTGTGTGTGTGCGCGTGTGTGTGATCTAGATCAGCGAGACCGCAGCAGATGAAAAGAGACCGTCTTTGAGTAGAATTTGCTTTGACTAACCTATTCTCAAGTATTTGTGCTTTCTTGGCTGCTTGTGTTTTTCTGAGCACATGCAAGGGTCTGCCCTCCTACCTGCATGCATGAGTACGTGCGTGCGTTAGTGTCGACACAGTGCAGAATTGACAATATGTACTGTGTGCAGTGCTGATTATCTCTCAGTGTATCTTGCTGCTATTAGCCAATTCTGGTCAATAGAGTCTGAGGCTTAGCTGTACCGAAATAACCTTTTTCCGTGTTTACAAAACAGCCGGCCTCAGGGTTTACTGGGATATTGCAGCATTTTATAGCACAGCACATGACTCCATGAACCAAGAGTCAACCTCAGACCAGCTGCCTGTGTGAACTCTCTGCCTCTGCATGAATAAAAAGACTGAGGCTGATCTGATCAAATTTAGTGTAATGGTAGATTCCTGAAAAAGAGGCTTTCAGTATTTCACTCAGTATAGACAAATTATGTACTTAAAATGTACATACATTAAAATGTACATTAGAGCAAACATGCTACACTGACGACATATATGACACCGTGCTAGACTTAAAAATATGTTAAACATTCTAATGAAGGTGGTTTTATTCGAGTGCTTAGTTCCTTTTCAGTTTTCTCTTCCATTTTCAACGCTCCATCGTTTATTTCAGGCAATTTCAGCCTCCAATGAACCCGTCACAACATAACTTAGTTCTGATTGTTTTCCCAAACAATCAGCTTTATCTTCCCCCAGTCATACCAGTTTTTAGTATTTGAACCGAAGCGGCTTTCTTCACTCGAATTAGTTTGTTGTTATCCTGCCCTATGACTGTTTGTCTGTGTTAGCTTCAAATATGCACTCAGTCAGTATCCTTTAAAATTACCTGAAAAGTTTTTTTAACATCAACGCATACGATAAGTATGCCCCAATGCATTCAACAAAGACAAAGCAAAGTGTTGACTTGATACAACTGCTTAAGAAATACATTTCCCATGTGATATGACATGACTTTGCATGCATAGCTGCAGGAAAGCTTTTTTTCTTTTTTTTTGAGTAGATGACTCTGAGGGTTGCTGTCAGATTGATGGACTACATTAGACAGACCTGTTGTGCAATGTCATTTTAAATGTCCTGCCGCTACCAATGTCACCTCTGGGTGTCAGCTGTCAGCTCCACACTGAACTCTTCCCGCAGCATTATGGAGTTGATATGATGAATCCACCAGCTGATTAAATGCACAGTGCTGTGGTGGTGTGAGATTGTGTTTCTGTTAAGCTGGTTTTAGGGATAAATCTGGGTACATTTGTTGATTTTCAGGATTTGCAGATTTGCTTCCAGATATTTATTCTGTATCTCAAGGACATCATGTTCATGATTGTAAGAGGTTGCTTGTCAAGAAAAGGTAAACATTGCCATTTAAAAATGACAGTGGTGTGTGACTGCGTTTCAGTTAAACTGTTTTTAAGCACACATTTTATATTTATTTTCCTGGAATTTATTCTGTTATTATGTAGAATTAAAAAAACTCAATGGGTAATTTTCGTCGATTGCAGGATTAACTCACTTACTGTGGTGAACAAAACACAAGAGCAATCTCAGTCAAAGACTCGTTTATCAGCTGGTATAGAGCTTGGTATCATGTTATCAAGCAATCATAAAGCTGATAGCTTAAAGGTTTTGAGCCAAAATGGACAAAATGTCCTTCATTAACTGACCAAGTTCATGTGATATGCCGATACCTCCTGCTTCATATCAGGATGTGACCATGGTTAAAACGACAGGAGATTGGATGATCTAAAAGCACAATGTTAAAGTCAGATACATTTTAAGTATCCAAAGATTTTCTTTGCAGCATCTCAAAGATAATACATTCATGACATGCAAGAGGTTGCTTGTCCAGAAAACATATATAATTTCAAATATTTGAACAACCGGTAGCGTCCTTTTTGTAGTGAGGACCAGAAAATCAAGGTAAAAATGTCAGCTTTTTCAATGTGTTGTTAAGAATAAATGGTTAAAATTAGCTCATCCTACAGATATACTGTACCTTTGGAAAAGTGTTTTTTGTTTCCCGCCGGCTCACATACTGACAGCACGGAGGTGAAACATGGGAAGGGCTGAGAGAGGCAGTAAGACCCAGAGGAGGAACAGAAAAAGAGAAAGAGAGAGAGAGCGAGCGAGAGAGAGAGAGAGAGAGGGAGAGAGAGGGAGAGAGAGGTGGGAGGAGAAAGGAGAGAGGAGGAGGGACTGTGTGTTCACTCTAGACTCTATGCGTTGAAGCCCGTGGTGTTGGCGCGCCAGTGTGTGTCTCAGCCTGCCAGAGCGAGTGTGTGCATTGGTGCGTCTCTGTGTGTGTGAATGTGTGTGTGACTCCAGCGCTCTCTCTGCGTACGACAGGTGGAGATGACATGACTGCGCTCGAGAGGAAGAAAGGAAAGGACCTGTAAGGACTTCACACACACACGCGCACACACACACACGCACACACCTGAACACTCACCTATTCCCTTACATTCCCACACACACCTTAAAATTCCTGCACTCCTCAGCTCCTAGAAAAGAGACATTGTTGAGTGTGTGTCTGTGAGTGAAAATACTCCAGCATCTTATCACTTAGGCTCTAACAGCTGATTTCATGAGTGCACAGCGCAAACACGCAAAACACACACAGAGGGGTCCTGACTGCTGTCTTTGTTGCCTGCAGACGTGGTCAGCAAGTGTTTCTGCGTCCTGAGGAGAGTTCAGCTCCAGCCCTGAGTCCAAGACAGTCCACCACGTTGTCCGAACAGCTCCAGGTAGGATCCTCTTCTCTTCTCTTCTCTTCTCTTCTCATGTCCACATTGTCTGAAAAACAGGATGCTATATGCTTGATGCCCTCTGCCCTCTTCCCTGTTCCTTCTTCCTTTGATTTTTTTATTTTTTTTGGTCATCCTCTCTGTTCCTGTCTATTAACAACCACAAACAACAGGTAGACTGTGACATACTTTTCCACTCTACTCCCCATGGTTTTCCCCAAATGAAATCGGTCTCAAAATCCTTTTCTGACACTCCATCTGTTCTTGTCTTTGGAAACGATGAACTTTTGTCTGGAAGAGGTAAGTTGCAACTCCTGTTGCTGCAGCTTTCTGTCTGTCTTTGTTTTATTTGGATTGAGTCGGTGAGAAACTTATTACCTCCCTGGGAGTTCTGTGCATCTGTTTGTGTGGTGCATATAATAGATGGAAAGATAAAACATAGAACAGCTATAAACATGAAAGAAAGGAATTTAAAGACAGGGGCTTTTTTGATGAGTGCGCGTGCACCATCATCTCTTTTCTCTTGTGTTACTTGATTATTTGTGTGTGTGTTTTAAGCGTTTCCAGTAGTGTGTTGCTCCTTCTTTTACATTTGTCTGATTTACGACATACAAGTAGTATCTCACACGTGTTATCAAGCAGTCTGCGTGTGTTTAGTACGCAGGGTGCGTGCATTTGTGATTTATATTGCAGAGGGGTTTCATTTTGGCAAGAAAAAAATTCTTTGATTGGCTGCCAGTATCGACATGCTGTGCTCACATCCAATTACCTCGACATACATGTATGCTCATAGAGATGAGAGCAGTTGCGCGCACATACGCTGGTGACACACAAAAAAAACCCTCACACACATACATAATTTGCCGTTCATACATGAAAGACAGTTTTCTTTTGAAATCAATATTTACTCATTAATCAGTTGCATACATTTACGGCGTGTGTCTAGCAATACATTTATAATTGCAACTCAATCACTTGCAATTTCAAACATGGTCTCCCATAATTTATTGGTTTTATTTATTCACCCATTATTCATACGGGCCTGTTTATGAACGTGTGTGTGTGTGTGTGTCTCATTACACTGCTAATACACTTCTGCGTCAGCCTTTCACGTACGTATTTCCGCAGTCAGGTCACATTGCTGAAAGTCTTGTCCAGCTGCATTCTTCTTTTGCAGCTAGTGTGTGTGTTTGTGAGCGGTTTGCTGCCAATGGCTCTCTACTGGAGCGTCACCAATACTGTAACACTGTCAGGCTTCTGGCTAACGTGCAGCTACCTGACAGAATTACACACTTTGTTTTAGTCTCAAAGGTGTGTTCAATATGACAAAAAAAGTTTTCTGTTTATTTTCTTGATCAGTGACGGTTTTAAAGATTTGTTTCCCCGGTTCTTAAAGGGATTTAAGTGTCACCATGACTCTGATTAAACAGATTATAACATGAAAGCAATCATCTCAGTTTCCAATAATGCTTAGTTGTATCTCTGCATGTGCGCTGTCACGCATCGGTGAATTTATGTTATTATTGTTATTCAGCACATTTCTAAATTCATACACTATAGGGATGAAATGCATTCATTCGAACATGCGTGTGAGGAAGCGAGGCAGTAAAAGCAGCAGGTTAATCTCTTCTCAGTCTCCAGCAGAACAGATGTGAGGATTAATTCGTCAGGGAACTAGGGTGGTGCTTACATGCTCGTGTTCCTGGTGGAGAGGCTGTTGCTGTTGCGCAAAACCCCCAACAAAGTAGGTGTTTGAGTGGATCCTGTGAATATACTTCACAAGCTCCACTTTTACAGGTGATGGTGTTTCAGTGTAAATATATCTTTCCTGGTTTATAGCTGTTTGTATTCACACTTACCTATTTCCTACAGCCTCACAGCAGTGCTGTTCATATGCATGTCTGTGTGAATGTGTGCACTTTGTTAAAAAAAAAAAACGCAAGTGACACTTAGTACAGGTGTGTTGATTCCCCGTCCTCATTTTGCTGCACAGATGTCTCCCCATTCATTTTGTCAAAGATGATGTGTTCAGTTAAAAGGAAAGGAATATTTTTTTTTGAATGCTGAGCTGGAAAAAACGGATTTGAACTTAACAATCCATGAATATTTCTGTGTGTTGGGATTCACGTGCATGTCGAGGAACTCCATACATGTAGCACTCCAGATGGTTTTGACCTTAATGACATAAAAGCGTTTTTGTTAGCCTACTAAAGTTTGCCCTGTGTAGTGTTATAAATTTATGTCTGGGGACAGAAGGGAGACTCTGTTCCCTGACCTCACTGCTGGAGGAACATGAAGACAGAGAATTCTCTTACTGCAATAAAAAAACATGATGATTATTGCATTAGTTGCACTGAACATGTGTCTGCTTGCCCACGTGTGCATGCCTTTCCTTGTGATAGAATAGATGTGACTATGTTGAATTATTTAATTTCTCACTCTAGTAGTTGTCTTTTTCTAGACATTTTATTTGAACTTTTTTATGTAGTTTAATCCATAGTTTTGCTTTGGGGCAAAACAAAAAGAGTTCTTAAGCTATATCTATATTTTTTTTTATCCCTTTATTTTATGCTCTGCCACTATTCAAAAATAATTCAGTAAGCTATAAATGTACATATATTCTGTGGGTTTAAGACCACTGAAAGAGATCAGTTTGTCACAAACTGCATCTGCAGCAGTCAGATGTAGTAAACCAGCAGAGCACCCAGTAATATCTAACATTTTCAGTTTGATGGGAGATAAGAAGCAGCAACAGTTTTGCCCTTTAAATCTGATGTGGCCATTTCAGCCTTGTGTGAAACGTGCAGTGTGTGTTTCTTCTTGTCCACTCGCTCTTATCCTTAATGTGAGTGTACCGGCAGTCTGACATGAAGCAGTAAGCAGCAAATACGGGGCTTAATATTCAGCATGTTCTGTCAATTACGCACAGTGCTGGAGCCCATTGTTGGTCAGCAGGCAATGCTTAAAACACATTATATTCAATGGTAGAAGAGGACTAGTCAGCTATACTACTGGTGTACTACTGTGCCATATGTGAAGTGTTGTAGAAACCAGTTAGGGGGCAATAGATTGTAACTCATTTTGCACAACCACATAACTGCTGTGTTGCTCGACCCTCGACCCCTGGGTTCTCAGTGAAGATTCAAATGGATTCACACATTGCAGTGGTAGTATTTTTAATTATTATTTTTTTAAATACCAAGACTTCAATGTCAGATGAGAAGGTCATTTGCATAATAGCAGCTGCTATTACCATAAGGACAATAGAAATTTAGAGTACCTTGCTTAACGTGTTTAAATACATAACACTGAAGTCATTTTTTGCTTTTATTAATCACCAAGTGTGCACTTCTTCTCTCGGTTTTATAGCACTGAATGATGGTGGCTTGAATTAAACTATTGGGAGAAGGATCCATTTTGTTCCCAACACTGTTCTTCAGTTATGAACCTCAAGAGACTTGATGGTAAGGTGTGACATGTATGTGCAGTGAATGCAGCAGAGGAGAACGTGTAGTGAGATGACAGTTTAAATCGATCGTCCAGCAGGCAAGCTTGGTTTCTCATCAGCTGATCTAGAGCACGGCACTCGTTGATTTAGTTAAGCCTGGAGAATGTTTTATTTTCAACTGTACGGCTACAGTCCAATATTAGTACAGGGAATTACATGTTTCTGTAGCATTGACATGCACTGTGTCCTATGGTTTCTGCTGAGAAACGGACCTTTCAGTACGAGTAATTTGTCTTTGTGCAGTTCATTCTTGTAGATGGATTCCACTGAGTTCGTTCTGATCCCAGGTAGGCACGCGCACAGAAACAGCATTTTCAAGAATGTGTTTTCTCCACAATGTCAGGTTTACCCATTGGGTAATACCATCCACGTCTGTAATAAAAAAAAAAAAACAAAGCAACAAATCCTATTTTATGCTTCTTAACACTGACCAGTGTTAGCTCTAAGCCTGAAAATAAACACGTTATCAGTAATAGTCTGTTGAATTAAAGCCCAAAGAGTCAGTAGCTATATGAGTAGCTGTGCTGGTCTACTTTAATATTTTATCCAAGCAGAGCAACACTTGTCCTTTGTAGTGAACTTCTACTTTAAAACTGTTTTATATTGTTTTTGTGCAAGTGTTAATTTAAAGATGACACAATATCATTCTGTCATAGTCTATTTTATTGCAATAGGCTTGAACCATTTCTCTTTAGTCAGCCCAATGATACAAGAGCTGAAGATCAGATACAGTTTATCTAAACCCGATTAGGAGCATCATTCCAATGTAAATAAAAGTCCTGTAAAAATTAGAGAAGAATCACCAGTAGAATCTTCTTCGTTAACCAATTGGTTGTTCAGTCTAGTGGTTTCCAACCTCAAAATCCTACTGAAATCAAACCATCTGAGATGTGCATTAATGTCTGAACCCTTTATTTCACGGAGACAAGCTAGATTTAAACTTCTTTATCAAATCTACTAACAGCCTATGGCATAGCCTATGCAATTGGCCTATGTCATTGTAAATGTTTATACCTGTGCATTGGCGGTCATTTGTCCATGAGGAATTGCTCTTATAGTCTCCATCGCCACAACATGTAGTTACATGGCAAGCTACAGTGTAGGCAACCGAGTTACATCGTACCTACGGCGTACTTGCTATGCAGAATCACAAACCTAGTTCCACAATTATTGATTCCATGGCCTCTCTTAAAAGATTTACTCAAGCACTAACATACTTGAATACATCTACTCCGTCTCTGGCGATGCCATCACTTCGTCTAATTTCTGTCTCTGCTAGTTAAATCCACCTAAGAATACGATGTCAACAAAGCAATGTCTTATATTTACGTAGTCTGATTTGAGGGGACAACTATTTAAATTGAATTACCAAAGTTATTAAAATTCAAACCGAAATTCAATCATTTTCAATAATTATCAAGATCTATTTGGCTGCTTTTGATTTTTGGAAACTTTATAAAAAATGACAGTACATTGTTGTACCTGCACCAAACTTCAAGGCATATTCTACTAAAATATAGTACTTTTGTTGATTTGATCGTTTTCTTCCTGCTGTGGTGGCATTTCTCCTGTTGCAGAGCTCACTGTGTGTGAAGGGCTCACTGAATGATGCAAATCTGTACACAGGGGAGAGAGTGTTTTACATTACAGGGGCACAGCGGTGTTGCATTATGTGCTCCGTTTCAAAGCGATGAGAAGAAATTTACACAAGCACAGACCATCGGCTTCTCCTGCCACAGTACTTTGAATCACATATTCTGATAAATGACCACGGGCACAAGGGCACCTTCACTTCACAACAACCCTGTGAGAGTGCTGTACATGCACTTGCATGTGTGTGTACGTCAGATTTAGCTTTTTTTCTTTGATAAATGGACTGTATTATTTAGAGCTGCTGAATTTTATCTCAAGTGGATCCCTGCAGAGAATTGAACAAGCTCTTCTTCTCTCACTCTCCTTGTGTGCGAGTGTGTGCGGCTACCTACACAGTCCACTACCTTTCGTTCACCTACAATATCTGCAGGTAAATACAGTATCCTTGTGCATTTGCTGTCCAAGCCCCCTGCTGACTTGCAAAACTACAAATAGTATGGGTATGCATTTGCGGACTCTCTGCTCATGCAGACGTTGTCAGTCGGCTGAGTTAATATACTTCAAAACAAGGCAAGAAAGCACAGGAGCTTACAGGCACTGCAGATAAACACCAAGGGGCAGCAAATAATATAGCAGTGAATGGTTTCTGTTTATCAGGTTCTTGCATATTATTTGTTTTAGAGAGGCTTCAGCTTACACGCTTTTTACTGTAATACAGTAATGCTCAAGAGGTAGAGTGGGTCATCCATTCATTTCAAGATTGTTGTTTTGCTGATTGTTGTGTTCTTGGACAAGAAACTTAACAATGCTGACTAGCTCTCAGTGGTTAGTCAGCATCTTGCATGGTAGCTTACCGCCAATGTTGTGAGTGTGTTAATGGTTGGATGAGCATACATGCTGTCAATTTACATTTTACTATAGAATTAGTCACTTTTTTTTATTAATGTGAATACTGGTCTTTATATGCATCACAATGTTGCGTTTTCTAACCACTACATTTAGAGAGTATGGGTGTCTTTGGGGCTAAACTGCCACTCATGTGCATCAACATGAAATCTTTAAACACTGTTTTATAAACATATTTATGTGTAATTAATTAGCAATAAATCGACCTTCACAGAAACCATTTCTGCCCTTAAACCAAATCTGTCCACACCCAAAATAACATCATGAAAGACAACATGAAGGTAAGATTTCGTCTTAGTTATGACTCACCTCTGAACCGCACAAAGAACCATAGTGGATCTGTGATTTTATTCACTACAGAGAAAAGCACTCCAGGCTTTTTTACTCTTAAACAGAAGTTTGGATTCATTGCACTTATATTAAATACAGAATGTAATCCACAGAGCTTCTCACTAGTTCAGCGTTAGCTACATGTGACACGCTTGTTCTCAAAACTCTCAAGCCAAGAGATATTAGCAAGGCAGATATGCACCTAAACATGAATGTCTATAAGCGGTTTTATCAAGTAGCTCAAGATAAATCTGTCAACATGGCCTGAATAACGTTGGCATGTTTTGTTGCTTTAAAAATGCACACAAAAGCCAATGAAAGTGATTGTGGTTGTTAGGTTAACTGCTATGTCTATGTGAAGGATCCATTTTTCTTCTCTACAGCCTACCTTACGATACACAACTTGTCTCTCCCAAGCTAATTAATTCATGGCCTGATCCTTCAATGATAAAAGTGAATTTGGCTTTGTCTGGCTATAGGCACATTTACCCCTTCAAGCAAAATAGAAGAAAGAAACAGCTCATGAGTCATCATTCACCTCAAGCTGGCACAAAGAATGTAGAGGAGTACTTCTGCAAAATTTTGTTAAAGTGATACTCCACCCAAAACCTCTTTAACCAAGTACACTCACAAATATGCAACTGTAAGCTGAAGGTTCATTAGTGTAAAAAAAAAAAAGCTGTGAGTTGAAGTTCTCTGTATCTCTGTTGGTTTTAAAGTGTTAAGAAAGTGGACAGAAATTTGAAAATGAGTTGCCTCACCAGTATGTAAGAAACAGGAATGAAGAAGACTGTATAGAAACATATGCAAACCTTCTCTCTGTCTCTTGCTTCCTCCGCCACCTGCTGCAGAAAAACAACCTTTTTTTTTACTCAGCTAGAAAATAAAAGTTGGAACATTTCTTGCGGTTTTACAAGCCAGTGTATAAAATCTATCTAAAACTTAAGGTGGGTGGTCTGCCCACGTTCGTTTTACAAAAAGAGTAGCTAGTTTTCTGTTCATCTGGCATCACTGCTGCAGCTTCATGCTGGCAAGGCCAAGTTAGTTGAGGACGTGACGTGCAGAGGCAGGAGAGAGGCAGCATGAGTAATAGACAAACATGATGGGTGGATAGATAGATAGATAGATAGATAGATAGATAATTTAAAACTCCCAAGTGTCGATAGTGAAGAAGGTGCACTTTTCTATCAACTCATCATTTCCCTCATAATATGACGCTGAATTTTGGTGGCTGTTGTGTGTGTTTTGGTACTATTCCCCTTCTGTCCCATTCAATTTGTGGTCCTCCCATTGTGCTAATAGAGCATTAGTGAATGGAGACTTGAATAGAGGGGAGAATAAAAGGCAGAGAAGAAAGAAAAGAACCGAGGAAGTGGGTGAAAGAACAGCATGAGAAGAGGTGTCAGTATATGATTTCCCCAGGGGATTGAACTAAAAGAGAGGGGCGTGTTTTCTATCGGACTCTCTGGCACTCAGTGGCTGTCCACCTGTGTGTGGGCTTATCTGTGTGTTTGCGTGTGTGTTCGGGTAGTTTTACCTGCATGCTTTACTTTTGCACTGTGACACTCTGCAGTATTGACCTTCATGTATCCTTGACCTGCTCCATTTTTCCCATCGGACAGAATTTCAATAACCAGCAGAGGTTCCTGGCGTGTGTCAGCATGAGTGTATTAGAGTGTTTGTGTGTGAAGGGGTTCTTGTGTGTGGCAAGCATGTGCATCTATACATAGGTGTGTTTTTATCACCTTATGTCCACCTTTTGAGAAATTGGGTGACTGACTTCCTTATTGATCCAGTTCACACCAATAATGGAGATCGACCTCTTCCACATGCGCACACATTAATGCACTCAAACTTACACTTACAATTTTCCATAGGCGCAGAGGTCAGCATCCCACAGGCTTATGTACCTTTTACTCTAAAAGCTCAGCTGTATCAGGAGGGATACATCGAGACATGAGAGTGGCTTTTAGATATCCCTGTGGAGACACTGACAGTTAACTGGAAGAGAAATATGAGCATTTATATCTCTATGGACAATCAAAATGGATAGTCAGAATAAATTTCCAAACATTAATGTCCAGGTTGTATCTCTAATCCTGTGTGCAGATTCAGACAAAGTTTTTGATAACTCACAATCATTAAATAAATGTGAATATGTATATGCGTTAAATATCTTTGATTATTGTTTCACTTAAGAAAGCCATGTAATATGCTATGATTAAAGTGTTTGAGGTATACCACCAAACTATCCTGCTTAATCCTGGCCAAGGTAACTTAATTATATTCATTCTCCCCTCTTGCTTATATGCAGTCTGAAGACCAATTCATGGTTATTGCATCTTGCTTGTGGTTCAAGTTGTGCTACACGGCCACTTTTTTCTCCAAGTCATTATATTCAAATGCAAGGTGCGTACATTTATTCACAATGTTAACTCATAATTTGTGTAAATATTTTACTTTAATATGTGCAAGCAATGGCCCGGTGTGATGTAGCAACGTGTCAGTGATGATGTGAGCCAGAAGCCACTGAGATGCAATTGCCTGCAATTTGAGGTTGTTGCCTCAGAAGCCAAGTGGCCAGACATAGCAAACCATCTCTGGAGAATTTAGAACGATTTCTTACCTTGAGTTTAATGGTCCCTGTGTGTAACGTTATACTCTTATCCTTGTACCAATGATGATTTATAAAGGTATTGATGAAAGCGAATTTCCAAACATCCACTTCTCCAAATAAGTTGTGTTCCTGGTGTGTGTAAAGTCAGCCCGTTTACATCACAAACATCCATAGTTCAGATTTTTGTTTGAATGCATATGTCCACCGAGGTGTTTGTGTTTACTGTTGCAGACTTGGGCAGATAATGAAATTTACGCCATTGGTCTTAACAAAGGCAACATAGTCAAACTTTAGTTTAAGCTGTTAATTCCGCAACAGACTCTTCTTGGAATGTTTCCTGAAGATACTAAGAAAGTTTTTCCTTCTTGAGAAGACGTGCCAAGCCATGCCTAAACTTGTTTTCCCCAATGAAGATTTGAGCTTGTTACAACCTCAGTGGAAGCCTATAACTAATTCGTAAAGATGAAACATGATATACCTCCATTAAACCAGAATGTAAATCCCACATCTACGCAGGTTGAATACCATTAGCGTCCTCACTCTGTCTCCTCATTAGAACAGTCAGTGACAGCTGTGTTTCTTGGCTGCTTGACAAATGGTTTGGTCTCATCTTGCAGTGGGGTACTTTAAGTTCGTTTTTACTCCTCTTTAACAAAAGTTGGTTAATATATAGCTTCAGTATTTTCGAGCTGACTTACACTAAAAGACACACTATGAAGTTGAAGAATCCTGACATCACAGCAACATGAAGGGGACAAAAAGCCCATGTTTAGATGCAGTCTCATTTCTAGGGAGTTAAATCATCACATATTCGGTCATGCATGTTAAATCAGCTGCTTTTGTTCCACCAGAATCACAACAAATGCAACTTAATGTGTTAATTGAAAATCACACCACAGTGCTGTAACTCTTTGCAGACGATGCCTGACATTTTGATGTTGCTTAACTGTAAGTTGCTGGATATGGATGTTGGTCACAGTCATTGGACTAAATGTCAAGGAGAAAGGGGAGACAGAGGAAACTCTGTGATACATTTCAGCACAATGCTCTGGCAGTTCATAACAGTTTGAATGGGCAGTAAAGCAAACTGCCACCAAGTGCTCTGAGCCATCACTATCGGCATTCTAGTTGAATGAAGGTGTCTCTAAAGATGAGCTCATGCAGCATCATTATTTCAGTATAGCATTTTGATAAGGCGTCAGCGCCTCGGGGTGTAGCTGTTGTCACCTGCAGTGTTGATGCAGAGATCTCCCTCCGCACAGCTCAGGGCTGAGGTCAGCTCCCCTTTGCTGCCCTGACAATGAGTTAACCGGTTTTGCCCTCAGGCAAACAAATTCACATTGCAGATTTGAAAAGTTTTGAAATACTTTATCAATAAAACAGCAAAATATTTAAATTTTTGAGAGGAAATTTATAAAAGGCTTACCCCCAGTGAAAAAAGATTTTTATCACGTCATCCAGTATGGACATACGGGTCGGTTGCGTTAATTAATGTTCAGTAAGCTAAGGTATTCTAGGCGTATTGTGTGAGACATGCCTTTGTCTTCATTGTTTCTGATTTATCAGAGCATTTGGACATTTATTGGACCAGAACAGCTGAAGCTCTGTGTGTGTTACTGCAAGGTTTGATTTCTTTCTTTTGTTGCACTGTTCTTAAATCGCACTCCTGCTAGGATTATAAAAGATTTAAAATTGATTTCTTGGAACTTGCAGAAACCCTGAACAGTATTTGTTTGGGAAAAAAAATAACTTTTCTGAAACACCGTGGAGTGCGTAAAGTCAATTAAAGTGACTTATTCTCAGGGTGTTGGCAAGCTAAAGTGAGCACTTCATGAAAAGGTACTTTAAATTTCAAGTGTAGAAATTGCATTATAAACACGTCTAACTCGATGGGCCAGTTATATTCTATGCTAATTAGTTTCCTGTGTCACCTATGTACTCTGCATGGCAATCAGCACTTTGCCGTGTGCTCCACACAGCCAAATCATCTGGGTTCTAATTGCAGGTTTACAGTATTAATCAGGACAGCTGCAAATCAGGAGCAGAGAACACAAACTGTGCAGAGAAATAGAGGACACTAGTAGAAACTAACCTCAACAACTAATGAATGCAAACATGTTTCATTAACTTCAAAAACTTTGCTGTTTTGTATACGCACAGTAGGCCCTTATTTAGACATGAATGCATTTGATCCTGACTGACACTAAAGTTATTCATGCCTCTTCTCCTCTCTCATCTCTCATGATGCAATCTGGCAGCTCGTCAACCAAAAAAAAAATAGTTAACTGCACTCATCTCCATATTAAACTGTCTTATTTGATTCTTTCTGTCACAGCTTCTCCTCTCTTCTCTCTGTTAATTTATCTTCCTGCTTCATTTTACGGTGCACTCAGACCACGCAGGCATTTCCTTGACAACTAGAGACTCTTGAACTACTCATAATTGCCTTTCTGTCCTCTGGAGAGTCTTGCCATGTCGTGTAACGGGACTAGGCTGTTATCCACGTCGAAGTATGTAAACTCTGAGGCACTCGACAGGCATGTGAGACGGTGCGTGTGTGACTGTGTCATTCAGTGATGCTTGAACACCACTTAAATGTCAGAGCGATGTTGACGCTCTGTCCATCTCTTCACTTTGTGTCCTATCCCTTCACATTAGGCTACTTGTTGGCCAGTTTGTATTTACCAAGCTTGGTCCCAATATTGCAGACACTTTCAGGTTTATTAAAATCAAAGCCAAAACAGGAGCCAAACTGACGGAGCTATTCTGTCGGACAACATGTAAAAATAATCAGGAGTTGTTGTGGGGGAGCGTGAATGGCGTTAAACTGAGATAATGTGTTCCAGTTTTGGCTAATCCTGTTTGACCCTGCAGAGAAAAACAGAAGGAGTTTTTTTTTTCTCTCCACTCATGCAGTTTCTCATCCCTATTTGATTTAACTAAATGCCCTCTGAGAGCTGTGATATCAAATGAAAAAATAAATGACAGATCCGGTAAATGGACTGTTTAAAAAATACTGGTGACACATTTCATCTGGACTCATAGCCTGTTAAAGAGAACAATAAGTGGAAAAGAAAGTTCACTTAGGCTCATCATCACCAAGCACCACCACAACATTTTTGCAGGTTTGTTCTGATTAATTGGCACGTCAGTGATACACACTCATCTGTACAGTTTTTTAACCCTGTCAGACACGTGGATGCATTAACGCAGTTGAACATAGAATTAACAACAAAGTCCCATGCAGTAATGTCATTGTGGTATCATTATATGAGCATCTGCACTGTCAATATTTGCTCACACAGAATCATACAGTACATCGTGAGCAGCCTCAAATATGGAATCAGTATTATGTTTGACCTTTTGGTACAAGCCTACTCTAACTGTAAAATGTAATTTACTATTTTGGGATTAAGGTTGACATTAATGTTATAGTGCGGGACTTTTAAATATGAGCACCCATTACATTTAGGTTTTTACTAAACACCTTCTCATAATACTAATTAGCTTATCGATACCAGGAAAGTCTCTCTGTATTTTACAGTATATCAGAGGTTTGAATCTTCTTTCTGATCATGTGTTGGCACAGCTGTTGCAATGTTTTTTAAGTCAACCAGCCATCATTTTATTTGTCATGGGTGAAGGAGGGAGCAACCGTAGCAGTGGAGTAGCCTACAGTACAGCCTACAGTTGCTTAGTTACAAATGCAGCTAAGGCTATATGAATTCATCATCTCTGGCAGACTGGGAAATGAAATAGAACCTTGGAAGTGTCAAAGAAAAGTTTCTGATGTTCCAGATAAGAAAGAAATGTGGCATTAATAGGAAGAATCATAATCTAGAAAAGGCCCTGTGATAGACTGGCGACCTGTCCAGGGTGTACCCCTGCCTCTCGCCCGATGACAGCTGGGATAGGCTCCAGCAGACCCCCGCGACCCTTAACAGGAATAAGCGGGTACAGAATCTAGAAAAGAAAGTGTTCAATGCCAAGGACAGGACAGATTTCCAGTGGATAGACTGCAGACGGTAGCCATACATCATACACATGTCGACATGTGTTTGCTTAATTGGTCTCACTGCCACGAGGTTGGCACCATAAAGAGAACATATGCACAACCACAGCTGAACACTGAATGACCTACAAATCACATACAAGGCATATAGTCTAATTATAGGACCACACAACTTGTGATTTTGCTGCCTGGACAAGTCAACCACAAACAATTAAACAATTTAAAGAGGAATTAGCCACCACTTTGCCTGACTCTACTGAAAGAAAGCTGAATATATGCGATGCAGTGCAGTGATCATTTTGACGTTCCTAAGACTAACACATGAACTCCTTTAGTGCTTCTGAGATTTCATTTTCATTCTCTTGAAGTCAAAAGCAACAAATAATCTGCTATCCCCACAAGTTAGTGAAATTGTGTTAGTGGCATTTATGCCTTTGAAATATATTATTATACAGTACATGAACTATTTTCAGAGTGAATTAAAACAGATAATACAGAGTAGAATGCTGAATACACATGCATTGAAAGTATTTCTTGAAGTCAATATGTGGGGGAAAAAAAATCAATTTGAAATCAGTATCACTGTATTTGCAAAGGCTGTTGAAGATTGAGTTTAAAGTTCATGCAAGGTCTGCTGACTGGGAGTGCAAAAGCCAAATAAAACACAGAGTGAAAACTCAATTTACAGCATGCCAGCAGGTAAAAGAAAAACAAAGAGTACACACTCAGCGGAATACAACACATAACAATAGAGCCTTTGAACAGAGGTGTATTATCTTTCTGCACTGACGTCGTAATGCAGAAAATTCACCCGTCTGTCCTTCCTGCTCAGCACGAATCACCCTTTTCATTGTGACTTCCTATGGGTTAGTCATCAATTTGTATGTAAATTACCTGCATCAAATATGAATATTATTTATAAAGCGTGATTTTGTTATTAATGGTTCAACAGTGGTACAACAGTCTCCACATGGACCAAAATGATGTGAAGTGACCTGAAGCTGCTACACAATCATGTCAAATTTTAATAATATTGGTGCTTTCAGTGTCCACGTACATTAATGTTTATATTGCAGGTATTTTTTCCTTCATCTTTTTTTTACCTTTGACACACTAAATAATTAACATAAAATGTTATTAAAAACTTTGAGGACTCGCCAGGACTCGTTGGGATGTTTTATTGTATTCACAGTTTGCTGCAAACATGTCCTTCGCCACTGCAACACAGTTATATTGTCAGAGCAGATACAGTTGATTACCATTTTGTAACTTTCTATTGTTGACTGACACAGCAGAGTAATTCAAGCTGTTCCAGTTCCCTAAAGCTTTTACAATATTTACTGTACACTCACCGTGGGATTGCCTTTCTTTCTGTGTTTCTGCTGCTTCTCTTTGATCCCACCACAACCCAAAATAACATTCCAATTTGTATAGATTTTTTTTTTTTTTCTATTACTGGTGTTGCAAACAGTAATACAAGCCCAGCATGGGGCCATTTCATTTCTCTGAACACTTTTCAGCAAATCACCTCTATCTCAGCTTTTTTAGCCTCCGAGTTTTCCTTTATCTTACCAGCAGATAGAAAGCACAGAGAACATAGCCTTTAAGTTGCGATAAAAATAGCAATGGAGCTCACCAGTTGAAGAATGAGTGACATGCTCCCTACAGCAAACTGTGATGTGTCTTTCAGCTATATTGCACTGATGGAAAAGATTTTTGTTTCAGTTGTTATGGTTTTGCCCTTCCATCAGATCTTGGATACAGAAATACTTGATGTTTGTTCTCGTTGTGTTACATGAAAGGTTGGAGCATTTCTCTGCTGCTGGCGTGACATTTCAGTATTTCACATTGCATTTTAAGTCATTTTTGTTAAGCCTGTGTGTCAATTCTACGCTGTACTACAAAGAAGACCATATACTATTCAGTTGCGAAATGTGGCCAAAAGTTACGTCACAAACCAAGTCAAACTACTACAGACTAAATGAATGCACAACTACTTTCTGTTACAGCAAAAGAGTTTACTCACCAGGTTTGATATTTTCCAAACTTGTTGCACTTTAAAAAATGAATACAACCTTATGCTGTGAAACGTTTGGCTGTCGATAAAGTATTTGGAACAGGTTACATTTTCTGCCTTGTCTTTTTCATCAATCTTGTGTGTAATCTCAGTATATTTGCACTATTGATAGCAGGCACATTGACATCCTGAAACAGAGTTGGAAAATAATCTGGATCATTTAAATGCATCTAAAACTCTGGATGGCCCCAATATTTTTTTCTTTCTCTTGAAGAAGTAAAAGGATTACAAAATTATTCTCACATCTTGAAGTCTCCATTTTGTCTCATATTGCAAATTTTTGCGATGAATAGAATAGTGAAACCCATCCAACTGTGCACAGTTAAATAAGTACAAATACACTGTTAACTTTATCATGCACTGCAGGTCATAAGAAAGTGGGTTTTCAGTCTCAGGTCTCTGACACTGGAGACTGGGGTTAACACGCTCAATCTTGATAAGGCTGCACAGGCCCTGGGACTTTTCATCGCCATTATAAATTTTGTTTGTCTTTTTTTGGGAAGCAGTTGTGGTTTCTCTTCTTAGCAAATATCTTGAAGCTATATTCTGTCATTTAAATGAGCAAATTCATGCCTGGGTTATTGTATTTCTTTACATTCTTGCTTTATTCAATGAGGTGTAGCTTATCTGCAGATGGTTTAAAAGCAGCATTCTGTCATCTACCGCAGAAAAAGCACAGGGAGCATGAATTGCCCTCTTTTCACTGGCTGCCAGTGCAATGCAGTCTCACAGTCTCTCACTATTAAATTATCCAACTGAACAGGCATATAAAAAAAAATAATAAAATCAAAATATTCATTTTCTTTTTCATTAGTCCCAGTTTTTGTATATGTTTTGGTCCTTGATATAAATAGAAGAAGAGCAGAGTTGTTTATCTGAACAACAATAGTTGCCATGTGTGCCTCAACCTAGATTCAGCATCCTATCGTCTCTGAAGTATTACACAAGGTTTTGCTCTGAAGAGTAACAGACCAACTTACAAAAGGTCACTGAACCTTTGTGTATCTTTGGACTTTGTGATCTTTTCTTATGCCAACCCCCCCCCCCCCCCCCCATCTCAGTCTGTTTTCATCCATCTATTCCTCCATCTGCTGCTCGGCATCCATCTGTTTCTCGGCGTCCTTTAAACAGCATGTACTTACAGTATGCATTGCTTGTCTGTCAAACCTTTACAGTCAATTATCTGCCTCTTCCAAAGAGCTAATCTTAATGTTTACCCTAGCATTGATTAACCAATAGCAGACAGGTGGCCATCGATGATACCATCAATTATACTGCTCTCTTGAGAAATGGGCTTAAGACCAGTTGTAAGTCATGTTAAATGCACATGTACAGTATACAGGACGACAGACAGACTGGCAGCAGCTGCGTTCATAGGTCACAATAAAAAGGAAGGCACAGACAAAGCAAACAGAAATTCCCTGTAATATAATAATCATGATCACATTACATCGTTTTATTATGCTATTTTGTTACAGACCCTCATTACTATGCTGACAAAATCATATTTCTACCTCGGATCAAATGCATTTAAACTTGCTGGCACCTGGGTTGAGCATTGTAAGCACATACACGCAAAGATTAAATCAAATCAGAATGAGATGATATGTTATCTATTCTAACTGGACTCTGTGGCTCTAAAATTTCCTATCAGAAAATGCACCTAACGCCCTGGACACTTCCA
This sequence comes from Chelon labrosus, assembly GCF_963514085.1. Taxonomy (NCBI): domain Eukaryota; kingdom Metazoa; phylum Chordata; class Actinopteri; order Mugiliformes; family Mugilidae; genus Chelon; species Chelon labrosus. The sequence continues at coordinate 2,449,482 of NC_140346.1, forward strand.
GTTGGTGTGCGTCTCGGAGGTGTGTGTGTGTGACAGTTATTAAATGGGCTTTGTCTTATTCTGCTCCCCAGGAAATGAACCTGACATTACTCATCTATCACCACAATCCCTCCCCTCATCTCTCTATTCCTCTCGTCTTTACCTCCACTCTCCTTCTGTCACCCTGGTTCCTGCACTTTTTCCTCTCTCTGGCTCTTTCTTTTCATGCCTCCTTTGTGTTCTCCCCTCTGTGTGTTCGATCTCATTTATTTGTTCTGTTGTACCTCATTCTCCCTCTTCCCTTGTTTCCTATTCATCCTATGTTCCGCAACTTTCAACTTTGGCTGTGTACAGTATGTTCCATATTTTCTCATTTCCCTTCACTTTTTTGTTTCCCGCCTTTCCTCCCATTTTTATTCTAAATTACAACACTTTCTCCTTAGTGCTTCTGCTTCTCTTCCTTCCATCTGTTTTATATCCTATTCTCTCACTGTGTCTCTCTCCCTCCGCTTCTATCAATCTCCAAATATGCTCCACTCCATCATTCTTTTTCTCCATTCTTCTTCTTCTCTACTTATCTCTTAAACAGCTCCGTTCCTCGGCACAGCCATTCATCATGGATGCATTCAAGTGCACTGAACCCTCTGATAAAATGAATGCACTGTCAGTTTTTTTTATCCCTGTTTTTCTCAATGCTGGCTCGTAGCAGCTTGAACGTCTTCCACTTTGTCTGATTTCAGTTCATCTGATGAGACACCAAAGTCTAAAAACTGAACCGGCGACCGTTTCATCTCGAAGTTTTGACGTAAATGACATCATGCGCATTATTACCCTCGACAACGACTATTGTTTTCTGCTTCCTTCCGCATCCATTTTCTACTTTCAATGAGTAAAAACATCAAGGAGCTAATGACAAAAGCTGCAACAGAACATAAGACAGGTGCAAAATGTTTTCTAGACCACTGAAAATTCAGACAGCCCAGGCTATTTTCGCCTGTCAATGTCAATGCAAAACTCGCTTCAAGCCAGTGCTTCATGTAGTTTAGGGGTTGATTTTAATCATAATGGCACGGTAGCTGTTTTATCAACTGTCTTCAGAGGTGGAAATGGGCTGGAACGCACCACAGTGTCACCACAGGAGTAAAAGTAGTGAGGGAACTCTCTTCAAGCTGAACAAGAGACAGGTTTTATTGGAGAAAACTGACTGTGCAGATAATTAAACTGTAAAGTGTGCATGAAACAAAGTAACTTTATTTAGTTTATTAGGATTAGTTTGTTGTTTCTGCAGAGCTGACATTCATTTTAGATCATTTTATCAATGTACAAATTTTATCAATCAGATCAATTTTATCAACAAGTTTCAATGTTTATTATTTATTTATCAACTTTGACCAGGTGTTTTAATCTTATCTGAAGGTTGCAAGTTCAAGCCACACAGGACGCAGTTGTTTTAAGGCAAATCACAAAATACAGTGAAGAAGAAACTTCAGCCTTTTTGCATAACCCTGGTTCTCGTTAACATACATACATACTGTATAAAAAATGGATGCCATGACAGCTCCTCAAAAGTGAAGCCAAAGCATGTGGAGCTCCCCCTGGAGGCTGGCTGCAGTGAAAGTCCACCTTCTCCATGTCAGTCAAAGGGACTTGGGCCAAAACACTAAAGTACACTAAAGTCACTAAAGTACACATAATGCTGATGTACTGAAGTTTTGTTTGAGTTATTGGATGCTCAAAACAGGATGTAACATGATGATGATTAACAGTTACCATTGATGACACTGTAGGACAGTGAGATAGGAAAATTAATGCAGTGTATAAAAGTGCAGTGTATAACTCAACATTTCTGAGGAGGTAAAGAAGGGTGCAGTATTATTCAAACACAGATGCCAGTGAGTCTAGAGGAAGTGTGGCCAGGTCATTAATAACGCGCCTCCACTCTCAGACAGTATTGCTCACACTCTGGCTCCAAAGATGGCGATCTAGCGATACCAAGCGTAGGTCTATGGTCTCCCCCCTATGGGCACGCCCTGAGCCAAGAAGCCCGTGCATCTCTGTGGAAGAAGTGGCACTGTGGGTCCATCCTGATCTTTAGTAATGTGGAATTGTTTCCAAAAACAACTTTAAGAACCATTAGTTTTGCCTTACTACACTGTAAAAAATTGCAGCCTCATTTAGTTATGTCCACTTGCTACCTCTCTTTAACACAAAGAGCTCTGACAAGTTTTGGATTTTGAACTCAGCTTTACAAGTTTTAGAAACTAAAACTTACAGTTAGTCGTTGTGTTGACTATTTGAGAATTCTGTCAGATTTGTATGTGTTGATTGAACTTGAGGTTGTAAGTCATCAGTTTAAAAGAAAACAGGAGGGAAAAAGGCGGGAAACTAAAACTTAGTTACTCATTGTGTTGACTATCTGAAAATGTTGACAGATTTGTATGTGTTGATTGAACTTGGGTTTGCAAATCATTAGCTGGGGAAAAAAGGAGAGGAAAAAAGTGGGAGTGACAGAAAAATCTATTTTCTGACTTTTTAGTTAAAATGTCTTCCTTAAACCAAGGGAAGGTTGAAGCATGGGAATAATAATTTATAATCTGCAGTGTACACTGCAGATAGGTCATACATCGAATTCCATCCAAAATATACACATTTTGCGGTAAACAATAAAGGACTGCTTCCAGCGGCGGAACGAGACTATTTCGCTGACAACGGCCTGTTAACGGAGGCGGAGCAATAAAAGACTAGGTGCGTTCGACTTCATGCAGATCTGACTTGACGTGATGCATGCTGGGTTGAACAAGTTAATTTTAACCAATCATATTCGAGGTCTATAGCATGAACAACCCAGCATGCATCACGTCAAGTCAGATCTGCGCAGATCTGCATGAAGTTGAACCATGAGTTGAACACGCCTATTGAGAGGACTGGAGTTGGACGGCTGATCGTGCATGGAGGGCCTCTGCAGGATGCTTTTACTTTCGAAGTCTTTAATGTGGCTATGATAGTAGAGGAGAAGATCATCCTACACGACATCAGATGTGCCCACCGGCAAGGTCATCATGAGGATTAATGAGTCTCTCATTTGCCTTATTAACTTATGATGATGATGCCTTATTGAACTTATAATGTTCAATAAATGTATTTTTGGACAAATGCAAGAATTCAGTGCATTCTGTCATGTGGCATGTAAGTTGTAACAAATTTGAAATTTAAATCCTCTTAACTTGAAATGGGAAGTCATATAAACATAGTAAGTTATTTTGACACAAAACTGTGAGTTACAATAATGCAGAAACATGTGTTTGTTCAACTAGCTAAGGAAAGTTATTGTATTGGTGACGTTTAATATTTTTTTGTTTTAACTCGCATTATTGAGTTGAAACAAAAAGTGATAAAACATTGAATCAACTTTGACAACTTCAAAAACAAAGTTGAGCCAACTACAACAATTTAGTACAATCAACTTTTTAAACTGTAATTTCTGAGTTGAAACAAAGATAAACCTCAAGTTGAGTTAACATGCGTTTTCAAGGCAGCAGGTGAACTTTCATTTGCAAGTTTAACTGACTTGAATTTTTTTACAGTGTAGTACCTTAATGCAATGTTTAAAATAGTAAAATCTGTCTCATGTGTGCTCTTCATTGTGTTTTGCCTCAAAACAACTGCCTTGTGTGAGACTCAAACTCACAACCTTCAAATTATGAAACTGACACGCCACCAAACAGGCCTGAAAATGTTGCCAGAGCCTTCTGTAGGAGGAGCTGGCTCTCAGGTCTTTGTATCTGCTGCTGTTAAAACCGATCCTCTGCAAACTGATAAATCCCTGCTCTACGGGTTCTCCTCTTGGATCAACAAGCTAATCAGTCCAGTTATTTTAAGAATGGCTAAAAAATGTCACATTTTTATAGAAAAACTGCCAGAACTCATGTAAGTGCTGCAATGCCACCACAGCTCATCTTTGCACATTGTATGTCGGATTTAATTTGGTGCATGATATGATGGAACTGCCACTTCTGGCCTATTTCATATGTCTCACGACAAATGAATTTTAAGTATTTGACATGTCATTTTAAGATAATAAATGACACGCAAGATTGTTAGGGTGGAGGCCTGACGTTGAAGTACATGCCAAAAACACTAAATGCTTACTGTTAGCATACGACATGACTGTTTGATGATATTATCTATCCATTATGGTGTGTGTCAGTGGATAAAACAAAAAATAATTAACTGTTTAGCTAGCGAAAGTAAAAGCCAAGGAGTATATTGGCATATTACCCTCTTATTTCATCACTTTTTTTTAATCCAATATTCAAACTATATTCCCACACATCTGAACCCTTAAATCATAACACAGTAGACGTGTTAACCAACTAGTCCAGTAAATCAAGAAATCATAGCACAAAGATGCCAATTTAGAAATGCGAGTTTGTTATATAGTGCCAACAATGGGCACAATTTAAGATAAAGCACTGATCAACATTTATTGTTTATATCACATGTTTCTGTAATGTTAATGCATTTTAAAACTCCCAAATATTGACGTCAGTATTGACCTCAAAAATACAGCTTCTTATACTCACAACAAACACCTGTAATGTTGAATAATGTTATTTCCTTATGTGCCTTATTCAGTAATCTGATATATATATTGAGTATTTTGTCTCTATATAACAGAATGTATAAAGGTCACACCTGGTCTGTCTCTTAATCCATCAGAGAAATGGATCAGTCAGAATGAAGGAGAGAACCAAGAGGAGAATATGTCTGAATCTAAATACACAGTGTCATCTAGTGTGCCTCTAATAAAATCAAGAGGAAACAGCAGCAGCTCTTGACAGATTTCATTTCACTGAGTAGCTCTCATGGTAAAAAGCTTTGAGGCTTTTGGTGTAAAGCAAATTCAAGCTTGATTGTTACTGAAAAGTCGTTTTTTTACATGCAGGTATGGAGCAATAAAAGTGTTTATTTGCTGATTGTGAAAGACAGTAGCAGATTTATTTACAAAGTGAGGGTAGATTTTGGACTGCTTCTCAGTCAAAGTTGTTCCTATATATACCTGCCATCTGCACCACTGTGGATTTTCACTGTGTGCACACAGATCATTCAAAAAACGTGGTGCCTCATCAAATCCGTGATTAGAAATTCTGAACTCAAGGTTGACTTCCGCAGGTCAGAGGTTTTGTCTAAGTTCATTACTATGCATTACTCATACCAGCACATTCTGAGGGCAAGTCATGGTACAATTAATGTGACAAGACGGAGCCTACACGCTTTATATGCAAGTACAGACAGCAGCCTCACACTAAAACATGTAATTACACTCTGATTTCAGAAGTTTGATTCTACAACCAGGCCTGCCCCCATTTCTGTCACTCTTTACATTCTTCCTCTTTACAGTGTCAGTCCTCTCACTGTGGGGACCACCAAAAACTGCTTGGTGTGCCACTTTGACTTTCATTTAAATATGCCTCATTCGTGCTACAGCCTGGTACATGTACAGGTACAAGGTATTGTTTTCTCTTCTCAATTCTCTCTGCAGGGGGCAAATGAAAAAGCAGAATATATAGTAAAATGTCTCTCATTATCTGAAATGAACAGTATCTAAACAGTCTTTCTTCCTGGACAATTGGTGGGAGAATGACTCAGCTCATTTACACAAGTAAGTAAAAATAATGTTAACACAAATTAAAAATAAACCGGTACAAGTAAAACCCAGCATTTCAAATACAATCTTAAATGAAAGTACAAATTTACACCAAAGGGCTCTGTCAGTGTTCTATTTTTATATACTGCTACATGAACATACCAGTGGCACTTAAATATTATAGCTGACTGAGGTAGAGCTGATTTTATTAATTTTATGTATTTGGTACATGAACTATATATAAAGTTGGAAAGAACCCTGTGTGGCGTCTACGTGTTTGCTAAAGAGCGGTTTTTGAAGCTCAGTGTGGTGCCTCCGATCGTTCGTCATCTTGTCCTAAGTTTCCAGCTGATTCAAAGATGTGGGGCTTGAGTGGAGCTGAGGCATGTGGGTGACTCCAAGGCAGACTGCTAGAGACCTGCAAATGTACACATGTATCAGACACGCAACCGTGCCCTCAATCGCGTATAACTTTAAGCTTTGATATAATTTAAATAGGCGAGTTTTATAAAAATCCCCTGTACAGGCTTCATGACTGGGGGAAGCTGGCTATTGCCTTAATTTTGTACCAGGCTGTAAACATGTTTGTTTCTGTTGTAAAGTTGGGAATTTTAACAATGTAATCAGTAGGAATTATCTCAAATATACTGCGCTTGATTTAATCAACATTATATCATGAGTGGGTTTTGAAATGCAATCTAATCTGACATGAGTCAAAATATAAAAACAAAATTAAAAAGCTCAAAGCAGAAACAGAGTGAGTACAGTACTTGGGTAAATGTACATACTTTACACCACTGTCAGTGACTAGAAACACAACTGCAAATGAATGATAATGTTGCCCCGAAATGTGTGAACAGAAAGGTTTGGTCGAAGGTTTTCCATTTCCTCTTAAAGGAGGGTGTGTTTAAAACCCAAATGACTGAAAGAAATAAGACAATGTGCAATGTCTTGCATCCCGTCATCTCACCTCTTTTTGCTATGCTTTTTCAGAAAAGCTTATAATCACCTCACATTAGCAATACTTTAGGTTTCTGCTCCACTGATTTCACAACTGATTTTTTCATCAGTTGCTATCTCCTCTATCATTTTTCACTTGCTCATTGGATGAGTCAGTGTGTGTGTGCATGTCAAGTGTTACATTTTAGTCAGTGTCGTCATTCAACCCCCGTGGTCCAATACCAATTTATAGCACGCACACACACAGTGGTGGTCTCCATCTAACGACCAGAACCACCATGCAGTCTCTTCATTAGCCTTTAGACTGTATCAGCCATAACGCAGAAATAGTAAAAATAGCTCTGCCATGTAACAGAGACACAGACACATGCACTTGGACAAAGACACATTATTCCTGTCATTACCACTGACACCATGGACATGGACATTCGGGCTAGACACATAGAGACTGATCAAGGCAAGGAACAGAAGAAGGCGGTAGAAAGAGGCAGAAACGTAGAAAGAAAAAACATGTAGGAAATGAGGCCGTGGTTATGAGGAGAATCAGGAGAGGATGAATGAAGTGCATTGTGCTGTCCTTATCCATTTTTCTATCAGATTGTTGTGCTTTCTCAGTGCTGTTTATCACCGTGGCAACTGTCACTTAAACGCGTGGATGTGGGGGCGACGGGAAGAGGAGATGTGTTATTCAAGACAGAAAGGAGAAATTGCAGGTCCGCTGCCGAATCGAGTCCAGAATAATGGACGTCTGTGTTTAATAATTGTCCGCAGTGGATGAAATATTTCCCCTCTCTTGCCACCCTCTCTTCACCGGGTGTGGAGATTATTCAACCACAGGCTTTGAAAAAAACTGAAAGTGTTCGTTTTTTTTCACCCCAGAAATTAATTACAATTTAATTTAGGTCTGTAGCACCTTTGTCAAGAGTGAGGGTTTGTTTAACAATTGGCATTTTGACATCAAGAGTGAAAAAAAGAAGACGGCGAGGAAGTGGTGACAACGTGTTTGTGTGTGTAGAGTTTATGCCGGGGGGGGTACATTATCTAGGCAAAGAATTACATATAATAAAAAGTGTTCAATAATTGAAATGCAGCCCTGTTTTGCACTGCAGTACATAATACAGATCCTGTTTGCTTGATCCTCAGCCCGAGGCGCTTTCTCTGAACATGAATTTTTATCTCCCTATCTATCTGACTATCAGCGGCCCTTCGTTCGTGCTTATGCTTGTGTGTATTATGTGTGTGTGTTGAGTGTGCGCTCTGCGGGGGTGTGCATGTAGAGGTTTCTGCCATTCTCCTTTCTGCTCTTTACCAGTTAGCAAGCACTCTTTTATGATGAGATTCTTTTCAGTGCCTAATGTCAAAGATCACATACGCACCCACTCGCTCACAGACACACACATGCACGCAGCACATGCAGCCTCAAATAGTGCTCCTATATGCTGAGAGGACTGTTAGTGGAAACGGGACTGATTGTGTGTAGGTGTTCGGGTGTGTGCGGATGTTTGTTTATCCTCGAGAAGTTAGAAATCATCTGCGTGTGTGTTTGAAAGAAAGAGCTCAGGGGAGGAGATGGTTGGAGTGCAGAGACTTGTAGAATCTGCTTGTAGAATCTGCTCTCAGACAGTTTGTTATTTTCTTGACCTTGAAATGCACTTGTCCATTTGTTTCATTTGTCCGCGGCAAAGTCCATTAGTGTTGTGTAGAGGTGGAATGAGGGACATGCATCCTTTCACCAGTGAACATGTTTTGGACTGACAAAAAGAAGGTCCAAATTCAGTGTGATTATTCCAGACTGACAGCCAGATGCAAACCTCTTTAATTTGGCAAAATGGTACAATAGAACATACAATTTATCTTTTATGTTTTATGCTTCACTTTTATTTTTCTTTATTGCAGATTGTGTAATAATACCACTTCACATGGCCCTTTTGCAGCACAATAACAGGTTTAATTTTGATTGGCCATTATCCTAGTGGACATGACCCCGTGATTTGCACTTGTGATTTGTAGTTGTGATTGGGCTGTTAAAAAAAGAGGCCCTGTTGTTTGCATGAAAGACAAAATGACAGCAGGATGTAAAAGAAATGTGTGAATAAACAATTAGTGTTTTTCTTTGTGTGTCGGCTTCTGTGGTATTAGTCTTTGTCCGTGTGTATTTCAACAATGCCTTCTACTGTGCTCTCCATTTTCTTTGTCCTTTGGCATTTGCATATACCTCATGTGTATGCGCGCCTGTGTGTATCTTTGTTTTGATATTTTGACTGTCTGAGGCCCACTGCAGGTCCGGCAGTAAAAGCTGTCCTACCCTCTGGGTAAAAGCCTTCCCCTCACTGACTCGCTCAACAGCAAATTAACATGAGCACGTGTGAAATGAAACAAGCAACAAAGGAAGTGTCATGTGAGAGACTAAAACGAGTCAGTGGTGGAAGTGACAGTTGCCGCAGATATATATATATCTGAGGTATCCAGGGAAGAAACGGGGAATATACAGATTTTATTAGTTGTAACAGAAGTAGGAGAAATTGACAAATGCTCTGAAAAGACTGCCTACACTCAGGTTGCATTCAGACCTTGCATGGGCAGAGCAGTGCAATATAAACATTTTCAAGGTGCAGATTTTTGACTCAATACAATAAAAGTATAAAAAGTAAAAATATTTTTTCATGCTGTGGTGACCATGGCTTTAGTTTGATTACGTTTGCAATTTGCTATGGTGACTGATTTTGATAATTGGACTGAATACACCCTCAAAGTTGGCCTCTTTGAAGCCTATTCATCCATAATTTGAAAAAAACTGAGTGTATGGAGATGGACAGTGGAGAATGTAATTAGATTGCAGAAGTGGTTTTAGAAGTTTTAAAGACTTCTTATTTCACTAACTATTTAAAACCATTACATGAATTGAAACTGATTACGACTGCAATTTCTCTTCAACAAGCAGACAGACCATTTGGAGCGACAATTCAATATTTCAGTATATAAGGACTGATAACATATATTTCTGTCATCGCATAAGTTATCTAATTTTCTTGTTTTCACTTCACTGCTGCACTTACAGGATTATGGTTTGGTATGCCTGCCCAGCAGAGTATTTGTTTGTACTTTTGCCTTTACTTAAAAGCAGAAGAAAGAAAACAAGATGTGAGAGAAAAGATGCAGTTATGTGGTCTACATCTTAAATCATTGGCTGCCAGGACGCTGCCTACAGGCTTACTTCATACACACACATACACACAGGTAGTCACGCGTATTTATACAACTGCTTCTTCTGTGACTGATCCTACTAATTAAATCACCTCATATCAAACCTTCACATCCAACACCTGGATGCTATCAATGATGGCCTAGGACTTCTTTTTAACACCAAAAAGAAAAGAGCTTGCACACTTTAGTATTCATTTTGATGTCTTGGTAAATCATGTAACTATATTTCATATAGTAATTAGCAAATTTTGATTACCAGCTCACTAATACCACTCTCAGGTTAAAAATCTTACTGCTGAAAACCGACTTCAACCAATGTCTACATGGAAGAGGCAACTTTTATTCACATGAAAAGCAAACTGAGTTTGTTTGTTGTATGTAGTAAATCTGTTTCTGCTTTGTGTCTGAGCCTCACTTGCTGCAGACTTGTCAAGGGACTCTTCCTGAAAATAGTATTCAGACAATTTCCTCAAACTGTCACCACAGCAATTCTACTATCATACTGGTGAAAGTAGAGAAACCATGCAATGACTCTGGGTATAATGTGTACTCTCCTCTATGACATATTTGACCCCGTGAGAAGAAAAGTTTCATTTCTTTGAATCACCAAAAAAAGCCTCTTTGCATGATTCTTTTTTTAACATCAGTTTATAGATGTCTTTTTACCTGTGCAATTTTTGTTTTTTAATGTCTGTCAGTGGAGAAGCAGAATGACGGTAACTAGCAGCTAAGGTAAGGAAAGCAGCATAGCATTTCAAAAAAATATGAAATGCAAGAGATATGTTAGCTTATGTTAGAAGACACTGGCTTAGATATTGCTGTACCACTGACATTGTCAAGTTAGATCGATAACTTCATCTCTTCTCTTATTTGCTACACTTCACCGTTTGCTTGTTAATACACTGTACAAATGTACCAAAACTTGGTTTGAGTATCCGTGTGTACCATCACAGTCTCTTGAGCCCTCTCACTCTCCAGGTCTGACTCCACTTATCTTTACGCCACCTTTAAATCCTGCTCAAGCAAAAAGCGCCTACTAAACCGCTTGATCCAGCCTTATATCTGCACTGTATGTGCTTAGGCTGAACTGCAGTGACTGGTTTGGAAGATTCATCTTAATAAGATGACCTCAGTGCTCTCCACTTGTCTTACACGTAGTTACTGCATATCAGGAAGTTTCTTCACAATCCTCTGACTTGTGCACATATCATCTGCAAATTTCCCCACTGTGAATAAATTAAAGGGTCTTGGAGATCATGCAAACAATACAATTCCCATACCGTACTTGCCTATGTTACACCCATTTTAGTGGACTCAGTATAATTCACTTAGGATATTATTTTGTGGAAAACTGACCTCGGTGGTCCTGTGATTGACACAAATTGCTTTGTCATCTTTAGCGTCTGATGACTGGATCACTACTGTCCTGACTCCATTATTCCAGACCTCAGATTGTCAGTCTCAGATTTATTTTTGCAAGTTTCCATGTTTACTTCTAAAATGATAAGCTCAAAGCCTATTTGCCTCCGTGTTCTGGTGATGTTACACCTCACAGATGTCTTCAAACAGCAAAAAGTGCACAGCTGACACTACAAATGGATACAGGATATGCAACGTAGCTATAATGTACACGCGTGGGTAGATAAAGTAGGTGTACCTCTAGTCTAAGGCATATTAAATATTCTACTATATTAGCTGCCTGTTGTCAAACAAACTATATTTTTGGAAATCCCAACCTCTGTTCAACTCAGAATACACAAAAACTGTCTTTTAGATTAGTTAAACACTACTCAGATACTTTATCTCAATGTGTATCTGTAAGAGTAAATTTGTGTCAGTTTGCAGAATACTTTTCACTGATTGCTCAGCCTGATATTAGTTGGGCATTCAGTCTGAACCCACTTGTCTGGGTTTTTGTAGAAAGACTTTTTATTCCTGGAAATCACAATTGCAACAGGCTAAACTTAAAATGTGTTAGCTGAGAAGAAGCATCAGGTCTTTTTGAACTCCATTTAGCGTAAAGTCCCCCCCCCCCCCCATGAGTGGGGTTGAAATAAGGTAAGAGGGATGTCTGTTTGCTGTCCTGTCACTGTCCCAGTGCCTTCTGTGTCATTCTCTCAGGAGACCTCTTTTCCTCTCTTTTGTCTCTTCGTCTCTCTCTGAGCACCTTCTAGTCAAATCAATTTAAAGGCACTCTCTTTGTCGATGATGGCGTTTATCCACAGCATCAAAGCACAATAAAAGACTCTCGGCCTCTCACCTAATACATTTCCTTTGCTTTTATGAATTCCCTTCATTCCCTCCAGCCATCATTTTTCTTCCCTCTGTCCTTCTGCCTGTCCCTCAGCACCATCCTTCTCTCATTTTCTCTTTTAACCACTCTCGCCCCTCCAGTGTCTGTCTGTTGATCTCTCCGAGATGCTGAACAGAGAAAACCACTTTTGGAATACATTACTTTCAACCATTTGCTTTTTAAGAGAGTATACAGTGGGGAAGCAAAGATCGAGGAACCACAAATAGTGTTATAAAATTGTGGGAACATGGCTCCATCTAGCCCTATTTGCTCAGGATTTAATTTCTCTGGGGATGTGTGGGTAATTGTAATACTGCAAGCGCGGTCATTGGTTTTAGTTGTGTTACTTGTGTACTGTATGTATTGTGACTTTTCTTTCTATCCTACAAATTAGAAACTACACAGTAATGCAATTAAATAGATTTGTTCCTCTTGAACTACATCTTTTTTAACAGCATTTTTTTCTATTAGGTTTAATCAGAGCAGTGTCATAATTGCTCATACTTTACCCATGTTTTAATAATAATTTAATGTAATTTGTCAGTGGATAAAATTAAGTTGAATGCATGCATAAGAGCTGCACCACTCACATTCTGTTTACCATGATCTTTGACTTTTCCATTAACGGTGTTTTGCAAGAGCGCAATGTGTTACAGGACATTAAAACTCTTGGTAGAATTTCTGACGTTTAACTGAGTGGTATTTACTCAGTATTTACAGTGGCAGCTGTAGTAAGAAATCGTGAACACATTTGTTTTGCATGGAAACATGAAGGATTTCAGGGCGCACTCATCATGTGCACTCATCAGCCGTAATACTTGAAATGCTCGCATAGTGTGTTTTCATTGAGTACCTGCTTGTGCCCTTGTAATAATGAGTTTCAGATCATACATCGAGGCCTGCACTGAAAGGCATTTTGGAGGCCACAATGTACCAGAGTAATCAGAGAAAGGACAGCTGGGTAGAACAATTCATTGTCTGCACAGAATCACGTGTCCTTCATGATGCTACTCCTAAAAACTGAATTTAAATGCAGGTCAACCTTTTGGGAACATGCAAATGTTTCTCTTGAAGCTTTGTATGTGATCACACCATTTTTACGTGCAAGGCATTTTCTGAACCCATCTGTAACTAATGTATTTTACACATGCTCAGTGACAGAATCTAATAATATGCATTATGCATATCTACGGATGATCTCCAAGCAAACCACTGATAATATCAGTTGTTACCAGCATGCATTAGCTCCTGCAATTTTGCCATGACCTGGGTTTCACGCTAAATTAAGAATTAATTTTCAATCATCTTCAATTAGAAATTAATTTTAGATTTGGAAAACCCATCAAGGATCAGAAGTGTGTAAATTATGGTTGTATGCTGTGCATGTGGTGGGTCCCTGCTCTTTAATAAAGAGAGCAGTACATAGGCAGCTTTCCTCTGTTCGGAAAAGAAATTGGTCTGAAGATTTTGGTTAAAAATATTAGCAGTTCACTCAGCAATATAATGGGCTGCAACCTTTAAAAGATTGGGTTCCAAGCTGTCAGGCTTAGGTGACTTTTTTTTGGATCAATAGCTTTTAAAACCTTAGAGATCTCCACACCAGAAATAGCACTGAAATGAAAAGGGTCCCTAGGTGAGTGGCTACTGAATAGAGATATCACAGAATGGGATTTTAGGAATGAAACCCTGAATCTTGCTCAATAAAACAGACGGTTGTTATTAAATTCTCATTAACATGTCCAACAGTGGGTTTGTGGTTCTTAATAAGAACTGAGTTGGCTAAAGGAAAGGCTGAATATTGCAGCATGGCTGGAACCTTTTTCTTCTTGGGAAATTTTATTTGATTGGTAAGATTTTCAGTCTACTGACAATTCCTGCAGTTTCTGGTTGTTTTGTTCCCCTTCGTTCAAACTCATTTTCTCAATTCAAACGGCAAATGCTGCGGAGCCGAGGAGAACTTTACCAAACAAGACACCAGATGTTTTTTCAGTTAGTGCTCATGCCGAGAATACATGATGAAATAAACAATGGCATGAAAAAAGGGTGGCTCGTTTGTTTCTACAACTTTTCACTCAGGAGTTTCTTTTCAGCCAGGCCGTGAGTGATGGCCGCCTGTAGCTGACCATTGGCTAAATTCTTGTGCAACTTTTAACAGAATATGAGAGGTGACTTAATTGGTTGGTCTGTGTCAGCAGTATCTCTTTGACTTTGTCTTGTTAAAACTGTGTAAGAACAAGCCATATTCAAAGATGTACTGTTGTGGAATTAATAAATCAATCTTTTGTCCAAATAGTGTTTTTAGTGTGATTGCAGGAAATATATTCTCATGCACCCAGTCAGATCAGAGAGCAAATCAGTTTCACATGAACACTACATACTGAATGTATACTGCTCCTTGCTCTTCTGCTGCGTGTATGCATGCATACATGTGTGTGCGCCGCATGTGTTCTTCACCAGCCCTTGCTCTGGGGGTGTCTGTTATTATTAGCACCTCTGTCGCCATGGAAACTATTTCAGTTACACTAATTGGCTTCATAACAAGAAGAGTGGGTACGTGTTGAACTGGCAGAGACGGATAAAAATCGAGGAAGAAATAAGAGAAAGAGTGAAAAGGACAGAGTGAAAGTTAGAGGGCATGAAAAGTGGAAATACAGAGATATTTAGATGGAAGAGACCGTGGCAAAAAAAATAATGAACAGTCTTGTATTTATATTTCGCTTTTCTACCTATTGGTGCTCAAAGGGCGCTTTACAGTCACATGACACATCCACGCTCACACGAGCACACACCAGCGCCAAGCACTGGGAGCAACTGGGGTTTCAGTGTCTCGCTCAAGGACATGTTTGCATGTGGCATGTTCCAGGGATCGACACTCGCGTCAGCTGTTTTGAACTGCTAACCCTCCAGTTCGTGGACAACCCACTATACGTACTAAGCCACGGCCGCCCTTTGAAAAAAGAAATGCAGATTTGCTTCCCAGATTTTTAGAAAATAGCACACATAATCCCATGAGGTCGTGCACTCAAGCATCTGTTCTGCTACTGTTTTGTATGATGTGTGCGTGTGTGTTTATTGTGTGGAAGAAGCAGAAGTCACTCGTGCTAGTGTTTCACTGGCATGAGTGTGTTAATGCCAGCTTTTGCGGTTGCTAGAACACTCATTAGATGTGCATTGGATGAGTCTTCGCTGGAGATATCAGGGTTTGTTTTCCTCCACTTAAAATGAGCCCTTTACTTCCACTATTTATTGTACAATTTCAGTGAAAGCTGTCAACCAAGTTTGATCATCTGTGTTAACTAAAAGCCTGCAATTTTGGTTTTGTTGTTTATTTTGCTTGCCTGACCGTCAGACACCTTTCTCTAGACCAAAGACTATTTCTTTGACTTAATAAAAAATGCTGCGGGTTGATGTCAGTAAATATAGGTGGACAAGACTCCATGCCAGCCGCTAAACTCCCATGTGACTCAACACAACCAGCTGACACAAGTGTCCGCTAAGAAATCACTTTGCAGATTTTGTCACATCTTGTTTCGGGAAATCAGCATCGACCGGGTGGGAGGGCAACTACAGTCATTTCAAGCTGGGTTCGAACAAAGCGGCAAAATACAAGTAATCCAATGTGACATGCGTTGCAAAATACATAGAGAGAAGTAAATGGGCTGTGCTTTAACTAAAAATGACACCAGCATTCTCTTTTAACACTGGCTGCGAGCTTGGCAGTGAGTCTCCAGCAGGCTGGTCCATGCATATTGGAGACACACAGATGGCCTCAGCACTGAATATGGATGAGCGATCTGACACCACAACTCAGACAGACAGCATAGTGGAGAGCGAGAAAGAGGGAAAGACAGGAGGAGTGGGAGAAGGAAGGAGAGAGATAGGAGGGCAGATCAATAAAGCAGAACCTCAGGTGGCAATTATGTATCAGTAAATACATCTGTTCTTAATAACCTCACTCCATTTTCCTTCTTCTCCATATCCCTTTCCTTCCTTCGCCTGCCTTCTCAAACCCCTTTTCTATCCCTCTGGCTATGGCTGTATAAATTATGAGGCACAAATGAGGTGTGTGCGCTTGTGTGTCAGTGCGATTGTGCAGTATATTGTGGTTGTGTTTGTCTATGAGTGGGCTGAAGGCCAACAACGAGTGAGCGAGAGGCGCAGTGCAACAGTCGCTGCCACAGCATCTGTCGGGCCGAGGGTGTGAAGGTATTCTCTAGTGATACACTGAGGTTATAAAAAGACACACACTTACACACGTTTTTCATGAGCAGGCAAATAAACAGGCTCACAAAAAGCACACAAGAGCGCACTTAGACAAAACACAAATATCCACTAAGGCTAGAACATGCAAATCCAAATATATATGTTCAGTCCTCACAGGATAGTAGAGGATGTGCACGTGTGTGTCTCTGAGTGTGTATCTGTTTTGCTAACGAGGTCATCAGTGGAGGTGGTCTTTGCCAGTCCGGTGAGGGTGATCCAGCTATCTTACCGTGTTGCCACATTAAGTCTGAGTTTCTCTCTCAGTGGAAGAGGTGGAGTGAAGGAGGCAACAAGTGCAGAGTGAGCGACACATGGCAGATGTGAGGAAAAGGTGAAGAAACAAGACTGAAGAAAACAGGAACAGGAAAGAGGAGAGAGGAGAAAAGAAGGCAATGTAATCTTTTGATTAGACATAAAGAAGGTAATAATGGAAGTAATGAAAAGATGTGATAATTTCTGAACTTCCTGGAAATTCAAGGTACTATTTAAAAGACTGAAACCTACAAAGGGAAATTACTCTTAAGAAGAAAGTTTTTCATATTACAGAGATGTTAACATTGAGGTAATGAGCTATAGCAAGGTAAGGTAAGGTACCAAGTTAATGAGCTATGGCAAAATGGATGTACTTTTTTTTTTTTTTTATCAAACACTATCCCTTAATGATCAAACAAATGAGTTGAATCCAGGTAAAAACCATTATCCTTTACTGACTTCTTCTTGTAGATCCACACCTCTCATTAATACAAATATGCAGATGAAGCGACACAGATGAGTTAGAAAACTATTTTATGTTTCAAGACAGTTGAGCTGCAAACATCTCTGCAACGCCCTCAAGTGATATTTCATCTTAATTGTATAGCACTCATTAATATAAATGCAATTAGCCTGTAAAGGAACATCAGGTGGATTTTAAATTGTTAAGGGCCTTGCGAATGACATGTAATTTGTATTTTTTAAAGCATTAAAGATTGATTTAGAACCCTCCAGGCAGACGCCATGCTGGCACAGAATCAGTTTGCCTCAAATAGGTAATCAATCCCAGTGATCATTTAATCAGCTTTGTTTATTTATTTATCTATTTGTCAGAGTCGCTTAAGGCAGATACTAGCATCTATGTAGCAGGTGCCTTAGGAACATAAGAACCTTGAGAGGGCTCATGCGTATGCATGATGCCTTACATAAAATACATTCTGATCAACCATATATCAATTTGACATATATCTTTTTCTCCCTACATGTATACACAACAATGGGCGCAGTAACTGTTCTCAGTCAAGAAATCAAAATAACGAATCTAATCTACACTGGCCCCTACCTTACTCATCTCATTTGGCATTTATAAGAAGTCCAGAAATGTGCAAGTGTCCATATATAATATATAAATGTTTATAAATTGTGACTGCTAACAGCTAAACTCTGGTGGCTGGCGGATGAAGAGATAATTAAATGAAATATGCTTTGTAACAAAGGCAGTCAAAGGCCTGTTTGATCCCAATTT
Organism: Chelon labrosus; assembly: GCF_963514085.1. Lineage (NCBI taxonomy): Eukaryota > Metazoa > Chordata > Actinopteri > Mugiliformes > Mugilidae > Chelon > Chelon labrosus. The sequence continues at coordinate 2,467,326 of NC_140346.1, forward strand.
TAATAATTGTTTGGGAAATACAGACGCTTTATTGTTAATGTTTGAACATCCTACACCCCTCAGAATTGACTCTCACTGCACATATTTGGATGTTTCACAGTAGCAAAAGCACAAATGTTATAATTAGTTATATTTGAGATCAACATTTCCTGTGACAGCTGTACTGAGTGCTGAAATGAAAGGAAGACAATCATTGTTGAAAGTTAGGCTATACTACTATGGTAGTTTTGTGAAATATTGGTGACCTGTAGTTAATGGAGCAAAACATGAACCATCATAATCAGTCCTTAAAGTCTTTCTTTTCACTCTCTCGTTTTGCCCTTCTCTGTCTCTTACAAACCTAGAGAACTATGAATAGCCCACCTCAGGGAGCAGCTTGTAATGTCTGTCTGTAAGACTGAAACCGGCAAAGTTTCACCCCGGGCTCGGCTCCCCAGTGACTGCTCATATCTGAGCTGCTGGGTCTCGATTAGTTTTTCTTGTATCTTCCGTCTCCATCATGAGCAGGGAGATGAAATGTTTGGTGATACATTTCTCTGTCTGGGTCCAGGGACGATAACTCGTTTCCCTTTGGGTCGTCTGGCTCCCATCTCGACAGATAAGACGTGGCTTTTGTGTGTTTGTGTCTGCGTTGGTCAGGGGCAACTGGTAGCTCAGTAAACCAATTTGATAATCTAACTATCTTTCTGTTTGTACGGTCCATGTTCAGCACAATCTCAACTATTCCGGTGTACCTAAAATTTATTTATTCATTTTTTTGTTTCAGTTTATAAAAGTAATTTCTTGATTATCTAGACTATCCCCAATAAAACCCCACTCATATTTTTAGACACTTCTGAAAATAAAACTTCTTAAATCTCCTGAATATTCTGCACCTTTCCAGTGAAGTCTATCAGCCTCTAGTCGAGTCATGTTGAGTGTTATCTGTGCTCAGTTTGTGGTTTTGCTGTGTTACCATAAGTGTTAAGCTTAAATCAACAAAGTGTTTAAAATGAATTGCCACTGCCATAACCTTAACTCTAATTCTACTGTGGTCTAATCTCTCACAACATTTCCTTAATCATAACCACACCATAGTTGCCATGTACAAAAACTGTTAATGGCAACCCTGAAAATTACAAAACAGACAAAAAAATAACAACATGAAAGAAATGCATTTAGAGCAGGGTTTCACAGAACTGTCTAATAGTTTGACGATGTGTGCACAAACAACGTGTGCCACTTGTAAATTAAGGAGATGTGCAGCATCACATTTTGAATTAGTGTACACAATGCAATGCTAACGTTCAAGTACTTGATTTTCCTGCAGGAATAAAGGTACACCTCAGAGGTAATGGCAGCAATTAGAGAGAATCAAAGCACTGACAAAGATGAGGAGAGAAATGGGTCGGCAGGAAAGGAGAGAATAACAATGAGTCAATGAGGACAAATGAATGAAAGAGAAGAAATGGAAAGCAGAAGAACGATAAGTGGAGAAGAGGGGGATGCTGAAGATAAGGTGGGAAAATGAAAAAGAGCAGAGTGATGTATGAGTACCTTGCCTTTCTGCTCAGTCAGCAGAGAAACCTAGATGAAACAAAGGAGCAAAGAAAGAAAGCGGCTTGCATGTGAAAAAGTGAGAGAAGAAACTATGAAGATGAGGAAGAGATGTTAAGGATAGGAGAGAGAAGAGAGAAGCGTCACATCATGAGGAAGAGACGACTGTCGAGTGCGGATGCTTCAGGATTAGTATACTGGATGAAATATCGAACATTACACAGCTACTTCCAAAGCTGTGACGCATGTTACTCAGATGAAGTGCTCATGTGGGAGGTGAGGGGATAGAGAGACATGAATGGGGTCGCTGTTACACAACCGCTTAGTTTGAAGATTTCACTGTGGTTTGTCTACGCTCTGTGAAAGCGCAGACGTGCCATCGATTCACCTGGTGTCAATAGAAGTTTTATTGTTTCTGTGTACTAATGAAGACTACATACCAGCTAAGTTTGGGCTTCAAAAAAAAGAAAAAAAAAAACAGCAATAGCAAAACAAACCAAGATTTGTCAAATTTCTTTTTACTTAGTAGATGGTTTTAGTCGCCCATGCTCAGTTGCATTTGTCACCAAGACCTTCATTTGCTTTGACTAGAAAGGAAGAATGCAGAAAAGAAAGAAAGAAAAAGGGAAGGAAGGAAGGATGGAAGAATCTAAGTGACACAGAATGTATGTTATCTGAACGATCCGCACAAATGCATTAGCTCAGGGCTTGTTACAGCAATCAAATGAACACCCCCAGAGAACGTAATTACACTTACTCCTGTCTTCCCTCCGATTCCCCTTCTCTGTCTCTTCCTCTCTCTCACTCTTTGTCTCTTTCAGAGCTTTAATTATTTATGATTTAATCACAGGGAGCGCTAACAGACGCTACAGCTGCTGCCTGTCAAACAAACACACACACACGCACACACGTGCACACCAATACATGCACAAGTGAGAACATGAGTAATGACAGTGTGTCAGTGTTTTTTAAATTGGTTCCTATTTTCTAGTGGCACTACCTTCATAATATGAACTCAAAAAAAAATGATGAGATGGTTGACAAAAGCTACAATTGAGGCTTTCCTTCTCAGCTTGACATATACATTTTGTTGTTTATATTGCTCATGTAACCTTTATTAAATTTATTTTTTTCAGTGTCTGTTCAGGCCTGATAGCGACCTCTAATCGTTATAAACAATCTCACTGTCAGCACATAGACAAGAGTAATCCTTAAGGGATAAAAATTGCCCATATCTGATATTTTAACTTTCCAATTATTTGTCCCAATACGTGTAACCAAGAAACATTCTCTTTCAAGCTGTAAGCAAAACAGGAAGTTTGCGAGACCAACTCATTTAAGGCACAATTTATGCACCGGAGATGCAGTGAAAGTAGAGAAATTGCGTTTTGGGCAATCATTATTCTGTGAGTGCCTCCTTCTCTCAGTCCCCAGCTTAAATGTGGGACACACAATGACTTTTTGTAACTACATATTAATTTACAGCAAAGTACAGATTAACAATGACAAACAGTTAGGGGAACCATTGATTTCTGTCTTTCTTGCTTGGTATTCAGTAAAGGTAGGGTGGGAAGAGGACGATGGAAGGGAAATGGAAAAACAGGAGAGGTTGTGTCATTCCCTCAGGGATTAGATTGACTGCTTAATTCAAGTCATCAAAATTAAACTCAAAGAAGGTCAGGGCTATGTACAAAGGACAAAAGAATGAAAGAGGACGGACAATGGAGCAAGTGGTGTTGTATTGTTATTGAATAATGTCAATTTATCTCGGTCTCCTTCTCTGTATTATTTGATTAGACTAATAGAAAGACGCTGTCGTATTAAGGCTGCGCAGTATAGCTGATTACCTCGTAAAAGTTGAGGAACACAAACTACTGCCAACAAGGGCCAATTGGATGCTGATGTGTACACCCGCTGAGCTTTAATTCATATTCTGAAGACAGAAAAGGTTTACATGACACACGGGAAGAAACACTAAACTTTTGAAATTTGTGTGACATTTCTGTGTGACAAACAAGAAAATGACCTTTTGTAATAAGACACCTCTGATACTGCCTGCTCCTAAAGACATGAGTAATACCTGGAACACACACACCGATGGAAAGAATAAAGACATGCAGAGAAAGTCCGTTTGTTGACCGTCTTTGTCAGATAGGAAAACTCTCCACTTTTAGTCATAGCTCTGTGTATGCGTTTATCTGAGAAAATACGTGTGAGGGTGCGCGCGCGTGTGTGTGTGAGCGAGTATATTTAGACATGTCGACGTGCCTCCACAGGCAATCCTGTTCTGCGTTACCATGGAAATGACAGAGCCAAATTGTCAGTTTGCACTAGAAAAGAGGGGTAAGTGATGCAGAGCCTTGATGTCTTGTGTGTGTGTGTGTGTGTGGGTGTGGGTGTGGGTGGGTGTGCATGTGTGTGCGTTTGAGGGTGCAGTGTGCATTATCTTCATTTGTACGTTTGGATATGTGTCAATGAGTTCCTGGAAGAGGCTCTGGAGGGATGATGTGTGTTTGTTTTGGTTACTGCGCCTGATAAAACAATATTAGGGGCATCGTGCCCTCGCCCTCGGCCACCCCTCGTCTCCATTCGTGTTTGACCAGGAAATTAAATCTTTCATGCTTTTCAGGCAACACTGAGCCGTTTGATCCCCTGCATTGTCTTAACGTTATTGACCTTTTTCTAGCTGCCAATCTTTTCCCTCTTTCTGTCTTCCGACACGTTTCTTCTTCTCTTTCTCTCATTCTGTTTTCTTTCAACTCTGTGTCTCCTTCGGCATCTCACCACAGTTGCTCCTTCTCGCTGGGTGATCATGCAGGGATGCAGCTGTTTTGGTAAGAAGTGGAAAAGACAAATGATGAGGCGTTGCTGAGGTCCATTTAACCGCTTTTGGGGGGGCCTTGTTCTCCCTAGAAGCAGTTAAATGAGCTGAAGATTTGGGAAAAAGGGAAGATTCCTAAACTTTACAAAACAACTGTGCATCTGAGAGAAGAGTTTACGTTAATGAGTGGAGGGATTGTGTAAAATAATATTTAAAAGATTTAATTTAGATTATATTTCATGATGCGTAAATTATATGTCATCTGTGTCTACTATATCAGGAGATTACATGTGTAGATATTTTAAGTTTTTATTACTTTGATGATAAATTGGGTGACAATGAATTAATGAATTAACACATTTATTTTGATAAAATATGATGGTTGTCTTTAGCCATGCTTGGATGAATTTTAATGAAACTTGTTACAGGGAGTCATGATTCCCAGAGGATCAACCAGCACTTTAAAGTTTTTATTTACTCTCAACATCTTCCAGACACAATTTTGCACAATTTCACAGAAGATAAATCCCAATACCTTCACTGGCCGCCATTAAAGGGGAGCTACTGTTTTTTACAACCTGGACATTATTTCTGGCATAAAATGCGATCATTTACTCACCCATATAACTTTTGTGTATTTGTAGTCAGCCGGGAGATAATTAGATCAGCGTATATCCATATAGTGGGAGTGACTGGGGCACCGCAACACAGCCTCTAAATAACGCATTATCTGCCGCGAAACTCGTTCATTTCGCCAATATTTTGTTATGATATGCTAGTGCTATTCCCCGTTGAGTCAGGAGTTACCTGTTATCATCATCCTGGGTCTATAGATTGACCTACAGACCCCAGATGATGTCTTCTGACCTGGATGATGTCAGGTGCGTTGTGCGCACCTGCAACGATCGGCTTGGTAACTCCCCAGGTAACTCAACGGGGAATACTAGCACTAGCTTACGACAACAAAATATTCGTGGAATGAACGAGTTTTGAGGCAGATAATGCGTTATTTAGTGGCTGCATTTCGGTGCCCAAAGCAGAAATAAGCAGATCTAAATATCTCCAGACTGACTATAAATTACACCAAATACCTGCCAAATAGGTACAGACTGAAGACTTAAATCATCTGTACTCCCTGTTTTATTCTAATTAACTTATGTTAGCATACAAACCCACTAAAATACTTTAAGATGTTGAATTTGTTTCAACATCTGAAGATTTGAATTCATTGTGAAAATGTTAGAATCCATAGTGACATGTAGCTTAAAATGCATAAAAAGTAAGATGCCATTGAAAATACTTTTGTGAACCACAACCGAAAATGTCATTTATGCATTTGCACAGAATCTCACTTCTCATACAGACAAAAAAGTAAATAAAGAAAAGTTAATGAATAAAGTTAACAGCATCCAAAATTGTAGGCAACCTAGAGTGATTAGAAAGCTGCTCGACAAAATGGGGGCATTGGTTTTGTGGGAAATTACAATGTAATTATTTTGTCAGATTCTTAATAGTCTCCTAACCTCGGGGTCCATTGTTCACTGTTGCATAATGATACATGCTGACACTGATCAAAGTGAAAGTAAAACTGCAGCCTGCAGTAAATAGTAGGGACAAGATCAGCACAATCCTCTTGAAACAAAAGGCACGTAGGCGTGAAAATACGCAAGCAGTAGACACAAACTCCACCCCACAACTAGAAGATAATAAGTGGTTAAAGCGGGCAAAGGAAATCTGAGGGAACGAACAGGAAAATGCGGCTACATCTGTTTGTATTTCTATTTCTTTTTGCGCAAGTTAGGAGAGCTGAAGGTCAGTCTTATGCTATACATGCCTTTACCTGCGCCCAGTGAATAGAGATTCTGAAAAAGATATTGTAAGAGCAAAGGAGAGGAAGGTCAGGCATCAGAGATACAACAATGAACCGTGTACCTTGCTTGGAGGAGGCCTTAGGGAGTGTGAAATGGTTCAGTCTGTGAAGGAATATTTGGGGAAAGGCAAAGATATGTCTTTGCCATGGGGAAGAAGAACAAGCAGAGTGTGCTGGACTGATAGATCATTTGAATTAGCGGTCGAAGCTGCTACAATGGTATTTTCTACAGAAACTGTGTGTGGGAGTGTGTGCAAGCTATTCTTCTCTTCATCTCATCCTCTCATTTTTCATTTCATTTCACTTCATCTGTGCGTTTTTCTGTGTCTATCAGTGTGAGTGCCAGTGTGTGGGCGCATGAGAGCTCCAGAGAGGGATGAAGGAGGGGAGGAGCGCAGAGAGAAGAGAGAGCATCAGGGCGGTTTGTGATAGCTGAGAGGTATTTATGGACAATACACAAGATCCAGTGCAAAGTTCAGATAGGGTACCTATCACACACACACACACACACACACACCCACACACACACAGATTAGATTTATTTGATTATCTGACAGGGAGAAGACTGACGAATGTGAATGTCATATTCACAAAGCTGGAGAAACCTGTTGCATGCTCATGTAGCTCGTGTAGCTCTCGTGTAATAATTCTGGTGTCATGCAAACCAAAATCAGCTTTAACTATCATTTTGTCACGGTTTAAAATCTAATTTGGAGGTAGAAAGTCCCTGAAAACTTGGAAAATCTGAACTGTTAAACATTCATGATTAATCAATACCCAGAGACCTCTGTGTTAAAATGGCCTACTTTACAGCAGAAAGAAGCATGTTTACAGCCCGTTTTTGTCTCTATAGCAAGTCCCCTCATTCATGGAAACCGTTTCCTGTTGCTCACAGTCTGCCCAGGTGTCAGTTGTCTACATCCCCTTTGTTCATGCTCCACCTCTTTGCCCATTTTTGAATTAGGCAGGAGTTATGTCGTACCATCAAGATGGTGACGGCTGACCTTCAAAACCATTCGTCAGAAAACCTATGGGTGATGTTACTGAGGGCTCATCCATCTTTATATACAGACCATGGTGCCATAATCTTATTAGCACTTACTGGAAGAGCACTAGCCAAACTGTGATAATGCAATGCTGAATTGCTTCTAAAAAAGAAATCCCTTTTTCCCCTCAAAAAGTAATGAAACCAATTGGAAGTGAGGAGGGAATGGAGGGAGCTGTGATAGAAAAGAGGCACCTGTTACAGTTAGTCATCTCTCAGTAACCGTAGAAACGACCAAGGGATGTAAAACTGCCGTCACCTTGGGAACAGAATAGAGTGGAGAGAGCACGATAGGAGAAATGTATGGAATGGGTAGTGGAATGATGGAAGTTATTATGACCGGTGGTTTTTAGCCTAATAAGGTGTAAGGTACATGCCTGCATGCGTGTGTGTTTTTATGAGTGTCAATCAAACAAAGAGAAATCAAGGCAAAGGGAGGAATTAATCAGCACTCTCTTCCTTTCAGTGGAGCGTTCTGATGGATATGGTTATTATGTAAATGAATGTTTCTGCATTTGCGCTGCAGATCCTAATTTTGCCTTCTGTGTCGCTGCCTCCTTTACTCACAGATCTAAAAGCAAGAGGGGGCTTCGTGGGTGTAAAAGATTAGTAGCAGCTCCTGTATGAGTGGAGTGAACTGCACTGACCTATGAGTCACAGTAACCCTCAGATCATAGTGATCAGCGCTGTACACAGCTCTTGTTTTCACTGCAAGTGAAATCCCCTTGTGTTGATTTTAAACAAAAACTCAACCCACTCTTGAAATATTTTTGATCTTGTCATTCCACTAATCCTTTATAAAGAGAAAAATCTCTCAAATTCTACATTGATTCTACCCGTAGAGTATGAAGGAAGGTCCCAAAACACCCTGCAGAGCCGGTTTAGGTGGACCCCCTACTGATCCAGTACAAAAGACAGCTTTGTAATTCTGAGGCCCCTTGTCACAAACAGTCTGACTCATCCCATCATACGGTTTTTCTAAAGGAACTCCAAAAACCAAAGCACAAAATCTTTAAACAACTGGTGCAAAAATAGAAGCTGTCTTTACTGTTTCACCTCACACACAAAACACTACGAAAGACCAAAAGCTTTGCTTTTAAAAAAATGCACTGTATTATGTTGTGGGTACGACTGTTTTAGTCCTGTGGAGAGACAACAATTTTTTGCTATTACTTTATAATACTACACGATTACCAGGAATGTGTGCTGGCAGGTGTTTGATTAGCCACTAGAAAATAATCAGTCACTACAAGATGCACCACAGCAGAGGTGAAAGTGTCTTTAAAAACATATGTTCATGAATCTGTGAAGCACATAAAATACCTGTCTGGATATTTGTGTGTATTTTCTTTCTAAAATGAATGTTGTATCATTTTCACAAATGAGAACACCAGAACTCATCGTTCATTCCTCTTTTCATATCCCTCCATTCTCTCTATATGTTTCCTTCATCTCTTTCAGGTCAGGTCAGGTGAGATTCCTGAAGTACGCTCCAAAATAATCATCGTAACTTAAACTAGGGAGCTTAGAGATGAGGTCTAAGAGCAATTCTATCTGAAAAATTGTGTGCACTGAAAGTGGGTTTATTTCATCTTGCATCACTTTGAATCTCCCTGGTTTTTCCATGCAATAATTTAACCTCATCAGTTATTATTTCTGTGTGAGATTTCCAAAATAAATCTGACATAAAACCCAAGCTGTAACCTGCAGCAAAGTAATGCCATGATCTAAAAAGCAGGTGTGTTTAATCACTTTTTGTTTTGGAAGTTCTGTTGTTTTCCTTCTGAAAAACAATAAAAAAAAAGATCTGCACAAAGATTGACAATTAGTTAAATAGCTGTTGATGCTCTTATGTGGCAAATGTCAGCATAATTATCTTACACAATGCCAGCGAACAAAGCACAAATGTTAATAATGTACTTGGCATTTGGCTAATGTGAGGTAGAGGAGGACGCAAGACTGCACCGAATATGCTTAAATACACATTACAGTTGGCAAGCTAATGCGCTGACAACAACGCTACATAAAAGAGAGGTGGATCATCAGAGGCTTCAAGCTGACAGGAAAGTGACAGCTTGATCAGAAAGTTTTATTTCTCTTTCTATGAGTGCTCCGACAGGAAACAGACGCTCAACCTCTGTATCCTGGCAACAGCCCTCGATCTGTGGCACTAAGAGATGGACAGGATGCAAGTGTGTGTGTTTGTGTGTCATTGTGTGTGTGTGTGTGAGAGAGGAGAGTGAATAATGGATTGTGAATGTATTTGTGTTTAAAATCTGTCAGACCCAGCAGTTGGTCCGAAGAGATAAACTTGTGCTTCTTGTCCTAACGTTTAAACCCACAGAAGTTTAGTTTCAGTGTCCACATAGTTTTTCGTGGTGATTTTTGAAAAACATTCAAGTCGCTTTTAGCAGCTCTTGTTTCTGGGTGTTGCTAATGCACATACTGGCTCACTGTTTCACCATCTCAGTCCAAATGTCTACCCACAGGACTTTATACTCATGGCTTACTGAAATATCATTAATGTAACTCACACCTAAGCATTTCTACTAAGATAAATCACATTGTCTGTTGTGGTGATGCTATTCAACATTTTTGTTGGCCATTCAGTCAATTGAAGTCGTCACAACAGTTACTGAACCTGCTGAATCCAACCATTCAGGGCTGCATGGAGCATCAGCAGTTTCGGTTCAAAGAGATGCTGTTGTCGACCCAAAAAGTGCCCAGTATTGGAGCCGTTATGCGTAATTTGATTCAGCCTTTAAATTTATTCCGTTTAACTGGTTCAACAAGAGTTTTCAACTAACCCACATCTGTGTGGAGAACATTATTCTGATCCTGTGCCAGACTAGTGAAAACATGAAAAATGGAATGACATGGAGTCTTTAAGGATGTTATTAGTACAAGAGGAAGAGAAGATGGTGTGACAAACGAAAGAAAAATCGGATTCTCATGGCAGATGTGAATATAATCCTGCAGCATCTGATCAAGACATCTGAGAGGAGACACGTGTGATTGCCAGGTGTCGAGGGGTCTTTTGTATATTTGTTGGCGTAGGAACTTAGGATCATATATGTGTCTGGGTGTGTTAGGCTATGTGAGATATATATGAAAGAGAGAATCTGAGTTTGGCTAGCTGCACGTGTGAGAGCCAAGTGTACCTGTATGTTTGTATTCAAATGCGTGTGCCAGTGTGTATCAGTGTCAGAGATATTGGCCTGTCTGGATGTAAGAAAGAGAGCGCGCGTGTGTGTGTGTGTTTGTGTGTCTGCACGATTGTGTCTTAATCCTCCCCGTCAAAATGATTTTACAGCCCTCGCTCATCTCCTCCAGTCTTTCCAAACAGAGGAAGAGAAGATTAGTCACACCTCCTCCACTCTTGCTCTCAGTCTCTCCCTTTATCCTCTGTTCCACAAGTGTGTATCTGTTTTGTGTGTGTGTGTATGTGCGCGCGGTGTGTTTGTGTTTCTGTGTGGGCTCAGCGCTTTTACGTAAAGCTCCATAGAAAAGGCAAGAGTCAAGCAGAGAGTCCTTGGCAGCAGAATGCAATTGCTGCTCAATGGACCATTTTCTGCAGAGCTGACCCTGGCATATTGAGTTTTCTGTAGAGAGTATGCACACACACACACACACACACCCGCACTCACACACACACACAAAACCAGCTTTTAGATGATGAAGCTGAAGTAAGACATTCAAAACCATGTAAAAGAAGCGATACAACACCACCCAAGTATTCATAGAATTGTACTACTGCAACTACACATGAACATACCCCCCCCCCCACACACACACACACACACACACATTCCAAGCTGACAGAGAGCTGCGTTTTTTAAGAATTATGCGCCCACGTTGGGCTTGATAATGATAATTACCACCTAATCACATATTCACACACAGAGCGTAATTATCTACACAGCTGTTTATACACAGTGTTTGTGTGTTTATACAGTGCACGCAGGCATGCGTGTGTGCCTTCAGGTCAAAGGGAAATGGGTGGCGTTCCCTCCCCTGTGGAAGTGTGTGTGATGACATGATGACCTGTTGATCAGCACCGCTCTGTGACCTTTGACCTTTGCTTTGACCACAGTGTCATGCACATATAAGAATTTTTAACCACTGTCCTGACTTGGTATTGATTAATATATTTAAGAATAATTTTAGGACATTTTTGACCAGATATCTTCAGTTACAAGTACTGCTTGGGTCTCGTGAAGAAGATGCTGGAACATACTGTCAGAAAATAACAGCTGATGATTAAATGTTCCTGTATGTTCCTTCATAATAATAGTCTTTTCTCTTTCTCTTTGTTCCTTTTATGTCTTCCCCGTCTCACTGATGCTTTTGGGTGTTTCTCTTCTAAGGTAAGAAAATACTTGCAGACACACCGACTGTATCACTAGATAGATATATTCAGTTCATGGTTAGGTTAGTGTTAGACACAAAGACCACTTAGTTAAATTTCGAACTTTGTCACTTGAAACTAAACTCCAGTTGTTTTTGAGCTGTTATTTAAAGAATAAATGTTCTTCTTGGTAACTATGCATCTGTATCCATGGTAATTTGGTTTCTGACTATGCCTGCGGGTTTCTGTGCAGCAACAGTTGTCACCTACCCAGATAGATAGATAGATAGATAGATAGATAGATAGATAGATAGATAGATAGATAGATAGATAGATAGATAGATAAAGAGAGTGATGAAGTCAAAAGACAGATAAACAGGAAGATTGATAGAGCAACAGGAGGAGGATTGGATCAATACTCTTATGAAGAGGAAGACTGATTGAGGGACTGACAGAAGGATAGACAGATGAACAGATGGGCAGATTAATAGACATCAGATTAATAGATTATCACACAGACAGAAATAAACAGCTGAACGGAGAGATAGATAGACTATAAACAAAGGCTAGCCAGAAGGACAATCATATCTGCAAGTCTTCTAACAGACATTTTGGCTGTGATGGCTTTGCCTGTTGCCATGGCAGCGCTGTCACGTACCAGCTGGATTGGTGGCAAGATGCCTCAACACATGAATGCATATGCATTTTTAACTCTTTTCTCTCTTTTTCTCTTAATCCTCATCCACAAAACTTATTTTACTTAATAACAAAAATTATAAACGCCTCCTTGTAGAAGCCTGTAGAGGAGAATTATGGAAATTAAGTCATTATTGCCTGTGTTGACTTTTACACCCAGCTGTGACAGCAAGCATGAGTAGCAATTCTTGTAAGACGTGTAGACTTTTTGGTGTTATTAGTAAGATAAGGCTCTAGAGGCAGCTGTGGGGAGAACTACGTTAAGCAACAACATTATTAATTTTGATTACTTTCAAATTTTAAGTAACGCTCATTAGGTTAATTATATAACACCATAGGCTGTTTATCATCACTGTTTTTATGGGGTGTGCGGTGTACGCTGACTTGTGATATGCAATTAGAGATAATAATGATACCATGGACAAAAGAGTTTAGGACCAGTTTAGGATTGCAGTCCTACTACATCGTCAGACTACACTGCAAAATTTAAACTAAAGAAAACAATGAAAATTGGTGCATCCACTGATGAGACCACATGTTTTTTTCCCAAGCATTTGTTTTTCTATGAAAACCGACAATGCAGCAGTTGATCTGGGTGTGTCATGCCAGTAGCATCTAATGTAGCTCTAAGCTGTTTGCTTGAAGGAGAGATGAAGAGCCAGCCATAGAGATCTGGCAAACTAACTTCCCTCTAACTTTATACCCCATGATTGTTTTCAGACTTGTAGTCTTCATCCTGAGATCATGTAGTCAGCGGACCAGACAAATCTGAGTGCTTATTTCATTTGGTCTGATTTTCGACCGTCCTTGTCTGTACAGACCCAATCACAACCGCTTATCTGATACGGGACTTGTTTGATGTGATAATTGTACAAAGCAGCACCATTGAAGCACTTGTTTTGTTTCTATGATAGGTTCTGGGTCTAGCCGACTGTGTTCAAAGGCATTTTATTCTGCGTCAGTTGATAGCACTCTCTGGAAATCATTTGACCATTTGTCTGTTAATGCCAGGTTACTACTAACACTGACTGAAATCACATCACTTGTGGCAGTGTCAGCGGATGTCATTAAGCTGTCTCACCTTCTTCACTCGTTTTTTTTTTCTCTTTCTTTCTTTCTTTCTTTCTTTCGCATCATCCCTTTAACCTCTCCACCCCAATCTGATCCACCTGAACCAGCCATATATTCTAATCCCATTGCACCGTCAGTCCCTCTGCCTCCCTCATCAGTCTTTTTAACTCCACTGATGCACACATACTATGTCCTCTCCTTCTCTCTCTCCCCTTCACTCACCCAGTCCCTCCTCTTCTATTCTTTTCCCTCTCCCACTGCCTGCCATCTATCAATCACTTCATTCCCCATCTATTTTCACCTTGTCTGTTGTTTCATGTCTCCTAATCTCTCCACCTGTTTCTCTTTTGTCTTTTCATCTCCCACGTCTGTCTGTCTGTCTGTCTGTCATTTTCCTTTCAGTCTTTCTTTCATTGCCTCTGTGTCTGCACTATTGACTTTCATCAGTCTTATTGGTGAATTGATCACAGTTGAGGTTAAGATTCAGATAAGGTCATTCTGCCATGCCGCGGTATGTGCTCTTTTTTCGGCACTGTATATGTTACGTGTTATCTGCATTGCGGCGTACAGTTTCATTCGGACATAAAATGCGGATTTAACAGATTGCTTTCATTTTCTGTCACTTCCCGACTTTTCCACAAGAGTTGTTTCAATTTATGCATGTGTGCATTTGTGTGCGTGTGTGTATGCAGAACCCAACTTCTTTCATATGTATTCAGAGACACACAAACGCACGCATAATACACACCTTTTACAGAAACGTTTAATCTGCTGTGCAGTCGCTCTTCAAACACATCCAACTCACCCTGCAGAAAATATATATATATAGTCCAAACATTGGGGGCAAGATACACACACACACTAAGTTGCATTAACGCTGGTAAGTACCATGGCTATTATAACGGGGTTCAAACGACTGACCTTGAGAATGTGTGAGTATGTTTGTGGAAGAGAATTAATAGCCTGACTATGATCCTTGCTTTTGACATTGCCCACTGAGCAAACTCACAAATGACCTCACACATATACACGTACAAATGGAGGGAGTTAGAGGCAGGTGTAATACATTATAGTGCAGTTTTGTGGTCAAAATGCAAAACACGGAGATATGTTCTGTATTATATTCTTAATGCGAAAGCAACTAACTAGATGACATGGTTGTTTACTAGCAGCAGAAAGGATGCATTCTTTGTCACCTCTGCCAAAAATGTTAAAATGCAATTACAGCTGTCTAATAGCTTGGCTGAAAATGGCATATTTCCAGCATTCACAACGTCAAATGTGTTTTGAATTGTTTGAATAGCACGTGAGCTGATGTTTTATATCAGTCAATAGTGCATTTGTGTTGATGTTGGCAACCCGCTTTTCAATTGCGACAAGCGCATGGAATAATTTTGCATGTCTTCTCTGAGTTCAGCGTGTTTTTAACACAATATCACACACACACACACAAATGCACACATACACATATACACAGGAGAGATGTAGTTATTTTGGAATTCCAAGTTGACTTCTGCAAGCCACTGATAAGGCAGCCTTGGGCAAGATGCAAGAAATACTAATATTAGTTTTTACTCTTTTACTCGGTTTGCGTCTCACGTGTGAGTAAGTGTGTGTCTGTGATTGTGTGCTGTTGTGAAGTAGTTGCCATCCATCACTAAACCCCCTATCAATCACTTTGAGTCCAATCAGCTAAGTGGAAGTCACCAGGGGTTTGTTGCTGAATTTGTGTGTGTGTATGTGTTTCTAAAACTCATGCGGGCATGCGTAGACTGCTTCATTGAGTTCATTTTCATTATGTTTTTCTCTGTAGTCAGCAGAACACATTTAAATGACAGATTTACAGTTTGTCAAGTGTGACTTAATTTCTGTTCAACTTGAACCAAACAGCAGATACACAACTTCCTCATTATGATACAGTTTAACAAATGCACAATTCTGTTACCTGGTTCAGTTCCTGTAGCTTATTGCTCAGGCTGCTAGCAATACAGTGTCTTCACATAAACTGTTGCTGCTCTATATTGCATCACTGGTCATATGTCATCTGACCTTGTGTTGAGGGCATGCGTTTGTGTGTCTTTGTGTGTGTGCATTCTTAAGTGGGTGTTTTATCACTCATTTATGTTCGGCCACAGCAGGCTTCCTGTCCAGTCTGCCCTGTCTGTGTGTCTGTGGCAGGAATCCTTTAGTCAGAGTTATGGCCTCAGGCAGCAGCTACACACTGTCAGGATGTTTGTGCGTGTGTGCGCGCCTGCATCCTTTCTTGTGTGTGTAACCTCTAGGGCAGGTATTGATTGAGTGTCTGGTGCCCCATTGTCAGCGCACAGTTAGCCTCATTAGAAATAGGTCTTGCTGTGTCCTCCTCTTCCTCTTCACATATCTTCATCACGTCTTCTCCTTCTATCACCTTAACCTGCCACTACCTCGTTCTCCTTTTCACGTCCTTCATTTCTGCGCTTTCCATCTTTTTTAACTCCTCTTGCTCCTCATTTTCGAAAAGAGATTGGCAACATTGTTGTGAGTAGTAATTGGAGTTAGTATGTACACTCAGAGTGAAAAACATAATGATCTATAAAGGACAAAGGTTTAATGAAACTAATTAACAAATTTTGTGTAATTATTGCCAACAACATCCTTTCACCTCTAAAAGCAGCTGGTGAATGTAATTGGCTGGTGAATTTAACATTAATTAGTTCATATCAGATTTACTCAAAAATATCATAATTACATGAATAATGAACTTAACCTTCAGTTTCAACTAAGACAGCAAAAAAAATGAAAATTTAAATGGTATGAGAAGGTTTTTCCAGATTTGTGAACAGCAACTGCAACGAGAGTCATTCTGATGACCTAATTTAAAGGTTGGACTTTACCCTTCAGGCCATCTGAGGACTCAATAACTCAGTGAAAGTAATGTCAGCCCCTGACCATGTTACCTTGTGTGAAATGAAAAAGGTTTTGAAATAAATTCTGTACTTCACTGGGAGCCACTAAAAAGAACACAGTCACAGGGCAGTGTGAGACCTGTGAGAGTGTTTGTGAAAAGCCTGGCAGCAGCATCCTGCAGCAGCTGCAGCCAGGTCATTGTTGACTGGCTCAGGCAGACGAACAAGCCAATACCAGTGACCTGACATGATGAGATAAAAGCATGAATAAAAAAAATTGACAGGTTTCCTGTCCATGTCGGGGCGAAAACACAGAAAGCCGAACAAATTCTCTCCTGCAGGCAGCTTGTTTTTGTCTTAAACCTTGGCAGGGAACCAAAATCTACCTTAATACACGGATTATTCGAGCCACAGTGCTGCTCACTTTAATAATTGCTTGTTTGAAATGATTAGACTCACTGAGAGTGAGTGTGAGCTCTTTACAGTGGAAACGATGCAGGGTAAACCTGACTCTGTTTAGGGGGGGTCACCCCCCCAAGAATTCAATAACATAAGTTAATTTATTTTTCTTTAAATCCTCCATCTTCTCAGATGTCACAGACATTGTTTAAGTATCCAAGACCAGCTTTACAACAAATTAGCTCAGTTCAATTAATAGAGCCATCTTGCCAGCTTGTAATTAGTGTTTCTGGGTTTGTTCCATATTATGTTCATGCTATCGGGGTTATAATTATTTTCCTGAATCATACTCTTTGCCAACTGAAACGTTGCACGGTGTATTTCATCTGACATGGAGTGTGCGTCAGTGCTGCCAGTGCCAGGAGTGCTGTTAAATGAGATTCTGTGGTTCATTGCATTTCTGTAGCTACTTATGTTTTCAGTATTTTGCCTATTTCTAGCAGTACTGACAACATGACGCACTCTTTGGGGCTAAGGTGTTACATGAGATATGGACATAAAAAAATCTTAAAAACAACATTTTAAGTAATAATTGGACTTATTTTTTTTAAAAATAATAGTAATAACAATTTATAAGTAAATTGTGAACATTTCAAGTACCTTCACAAATTATTTTGTTTATACTGAAGATTTATCATGCACGGTTACTCTAAAAGTGGAATGCAAGGACATGAAACACTACTGTTGGACTTGATATTTTTGGGATCCACAGTTAAGACTGTCACATCCCAGCAAAGCAAGACTCACTTGTATTTAACCTCTTTTAGTTCTCCAATGAGATGTGCAGATGAATATCATTCCATGAATATTTTCTTTGCATTTATTGCATTGAATTAACTGTTTAAGCCAGTTCAATGTCAGAAAATTGTGAAAACTGTCCATTGCAAGAGCCCAGAGTGTCTAATGACTGATTGACCAAAACATGCAGTGAATGAGCTATAACTGATATCATTATAATAACGGTGTGTCAAATGACAGTGCCACTATAATAATCACTAGAAGTGATGCACCAGAATTATCAGTCTGCTTTTAAGGAGCTTTATGTAGTGTTTCAGACCATTGTTTGTTTTACAGTTATTGCAAGATACTTGCATACTTGCAGATTCATTTTCTGCCAAATGACTTGGGGTCTTGTCAACCCCCAGGAAGTCAGGAGATGCGCTGTTTTACGTGTGAAGTTTTATGTGAAGAATATCCTCGTCACAAATGGAAGAGTCTAGTGGATGGGAAGATTCGGGGGAAAAAATCCCATGAAACTCCAGTGCAGGACAGATACACAATCTCAAACCTAAAAGGAAAATGCAGTTTACAGGCAACAGGAATAAATCTGCTGCTTCCATGATATAAAATTTTACTACTCTTCTATCAAATTGATCTTTTTCACTGTTAAATATGAAGTGTTAGATTTTCCAAGCTGGATGAGGACATGATCGTCCATGTGCCTTCAGAGCCAGCACTCCAGTTTACTACTTACACATTATCACCCTTCTGACATATTCACACCTGATTTCACCATGAAACCATCTCACTCAGAGGTATCAGTTTCTCTCATCCTCCTACTTTCAGCCTTCCGTCTTCTCCAGGAGACAAGTTGTACGGCTTATGGATGGGAAAAAAAGTTTTTCTAAGGTATCACAGCAGTTTCATATTTTATATGTAGCAATACAGACTTGAGTATTGCAACTGTGACCTTATTCTAGAAATATGAGTTGCCGTCCCTCAGATGAGGACTATGAGCACTCTTGGTGTCTCCACTAGAGTCTCCTCACACACATACTTACATGTAGTTCAAGGTGGCCCTTTTTAGAGGGGAAAGACTCAGGAGAGGAAAGGGGGTCATGGGAAAGGAGGAAAGTGTGTAAAAGGGCCTAGAATGACCCAGAAGAAGAGATTTACAGTGAGGCTTGGAAGGAAGGAGGTGAAGGATGAAGAAGGCAAAAGGGGAGGTGAGTGAAATGTCAAGGATACTTAGGGGTGACATGAGGAGGTTGAGGTATTGCATTGTTTTGTGTAACTGTACGTGTGTGTGTGTGTGTGTGTGTGTTCAGGAACACACACAGATAAACAGGGAAGGTCCCAGAGTGGAGTCCATCCTGGAATGTTTAACAGGAAATTTATTCTACGCCTAAACAATGGTATAAGGCACGCGCGCACACACCATCACACACACACACACACACACACACAGCCTCTAAATCTTCTTAGGAGTGCAATACAGTAGAACAAACCGTTTAGATTTGTCAAATCGAAATACTCATTAGACTCATTAGACAGCATCTGTATATGCTTGTGTTTTATTTACAGTGTGTGTTCTTTGAATCTAGAAGTACACATGGAGTTGTGTCTCATTTCATGTTTTTGCTATTCATTCATTCAAATTGTATTTGTGAGCTTGCACCTGTGTGTTTGGGTGAACTAATCACTTCATGTTTATAATACATTTTCATTTTTAATTTGCTGCATTCATGTGCAATAGCTGGACCAGGTGTACACTTTGAAGTGGGATCTCACACACACAAGCGCAGACCCTTTCACACACTGACTTGCTAAACAGAAGGCTGGAGTCGGGTGAAAGGCTCCATGGCTAAAATAACAAGTGTGAGAACATGTGACCACAGTGAATACACCCTCTTTCCACTCTCTCTCTCTCTCTCTCTCTCTCTCTCTCTCTCTCTCTCTCTCCCTAAATGTGTGTGTAGGTATTTCTCACTTCCTGTTTCTTGTCCAAATAAAGACCAGTTGGAGTTCTTAGAGTTGTTAATAATGGCGAAAGATGACGTGGAGAGAGGGAGTATTTACAGTTGCATCACAGATCTCCTGGCAGCCATTATGGAGAAGTACTAGAGATTTGGCTGAGAGCAAATAACCAGGCTGAAAATAAAGTACTTGTAAACAAAGACATTGTTAATTGCTGAAATTCAGTAAAAGTGTAACGAGGTAGATTTTGTGCCAATTTTCTATGTGGCATGGAGAACAGTAATTATGTAGCTGGCAGGTTAATGTGAAAATGCTTATGCCAGTGGCTGCATTTCGGTTGTATTAAGCAGCTACACAGTAACTGCTTTGTAACTGTAAATCTGTTTAAACTGACTTTCATATTCATTACTCTCTTTTGACCAGGTAATGTATTTCTTAGTACATCTGTTTTACATGTAGTCTGATTCAGAGGAGACTCGTTTACTTGTTGCCAGCTAAATCCCATGGGTGTCTTCTAGAGGCTTTGAAGCCCTGCAGGCCCTAATGAGTGATGTGACAAAAGACAGATTCGGTCTACAGCTCAGACGATCAGATGTTCCAACCCTGAAACTATTTTCAAACACGACTGATTCTGCTACCAGTTTCTGTAAATCCGGCTCATGCAGGCTGGAGGAAATACAAAACCAGAGATGGCTCCAGAAGCTGAAAATGTATTGCGCCAAATATGAAACAAAAGTGATGCAAATTTTGTTTCGGAACTTCAGCAACAATGGTGACTCTTTACTACTAATACAGGATTAATGTAGGCAGTATTCAGCAGCTGATGATCAAAATATAACAACTGCCTAAAAGTAGGCTTCTAACTCGAGATAAATGAAGGCTAAAGTTCCCCCTAATAACTTCCAAAAAGTCACATTTAGTATTCGTCCATGCTCTCAAATTAGTTCACTTAGTTTTCTGATCTGACACCCCAGTGTGCAGTATAGCATAGTTTACGTGCACCTTCCAAAACGGACACTTAGGTTTGGGCTTTGTCACTTTAAATTTAATAGATTTTATTTTACAGGAATCGTTGCAGGAAATTATTAGGAGATTCCTAGTAGAATAAAGTATTAGAGCAACATATTTTTCAAAGTGTTCTTGATAACAAACCAGTGGAGCCAGAGGTTAGAGGAGTGACACATTAAGAACCGCAGTCTAGTGTCACGGTATAAGTGCTGCACTGTGAACTTGATGGTAACTATGCGTCTGTATCCATGGTAATTTGATTTCTGACTATGCCTGCAGGTTTCTATGCAGCAACAGACAGTTGTCACCTAGTCTAGATAGATAGATAGATAGATAGATAGATAGATAGATAGATGATAGATAGATAGATAGATAGATAGATAGATATACATTTGAACAGGATAACCACGCCAGGAGAGACATGAAGAGAAGAGAAGAGAAGACAAGAGAAGAAAAGACAAGAGAAGAGAAGAGAAGAGAAGAGAAGAGAAGAAATGGAGCCAGGAGAATGGCGAGAGTACGTGGGTGTCTGTTCCTGAACAGAAGAGTCAGATTAAAATAGAACAACAGCCATATGACGGCAGTGTGACTGTCAAACACCTGCAGCGGAGAGACAGGAAGAAAGAGAGAGAGTCATAATGGGATGTAAGGGACAAATGGAGAAACAGGCAGGTGACAAAGAGACAGAGGGAAAGGGGTGGGGGTGGAAGCTGTGAATAGTGAGAATATGCAAAGCATTAGAGCGAACATGGCGACAGAGAGTGAGCGTATGAATCAGATGCAGATGATTGAAAGGTGGTGACCAGATGAAAAAGAACGGGGATGAAGAATGGGAACTATTATTGCGGCCTCCCTGTCAGAGATAGAGTGAGTGAGACAAAACTAGTGGTTTTTACCTGTGCACTTCCAACAATGTCCCCTTTTCCTGCCGTAGAGCTTAGAATAACTCTTCACTGCAGCACAGCTTAGGTATCATTGTCTCCAACAAAGGTGCTATCACACACGACACATTTGGTGCATTTGCACAAAGGTAGTTTTTGTTTGCCCATGATATTTAGACATCCCTGATTGGCAGTTGTTGACATTTCAGATTGGGCCAGTGCCTCAGTGAAAAATGATGATAATCAGGGCCATTCATATTAGACAAGGTGCTTAGCATTTTACTGCATCAGTACTGAGGCTGTGTTAGGAATCACAGAGCCGACGCTGGCAGATTACTGCAAAGTATACTGTTATATCAAAATATAGACAGGAAAGTAACTAAGTCAAGGGTGTCAAAGAGTTAAACAGGACACAAAAACTATGAAAACTCCATAACAAATAACACAACAACAATATGCTTTGAAACAAACACATAAAACAATAAAAAAACAATCAGATTTCATGAAGCTTAGTTAGTGTTGTCACTGCTGTCATCATTGTAATTGTAGGAATGACACCCGATGAGGGAACATTAGTGCTGCTTCAATAACCACGGACAGCAACTACCTCCAGAGGCGATGACAGAGAAAGAGTCACACAGCAGGACAGGATGCTGATGCCACTCAGTCACAGTCTGAAACAAAAGGAGATATGAGGCACACACACAGCAGTGGAACTCATTCATTTTACTCACTCAAACTTGAACAAGAATAAACAGCTGCACGCATAACAAAGCAGGCAGCGCACAGTTATTAATTTCTCATCAACAAGAATGTTTAACAGTGATAACAGAAATCTGTGAGGATTAAACAGCCACTCAATTAAGCAACATTTTGACAAAAGTGATTGAAATAACTACAAAAGACAGTGGAAAAAAGCAAAAAAATTTGAGTTGACTTCTGAGCTAGTGGCCTGTTGTATTAGTGTACTTCTAATCCAACTGCATTGCCATTTTCTTTCACTTCATTCCACATGAGCATGAACCCAATGTAATTAACTAGATTTCTGCATGGGTCATGCAGTGTAATCTGATCTTCATATTGGGCACACAGACACATTTTGCTTAAACTAATAATGCACAAACTGTAATAATATTCAGCACACTTATTAAAAAATCTAACATCAGGCTTCGTGTACACAAAATGCTTGGAAATGCAAAGCCATAATAGCCAAGAGAGAGGTCACTGGCAGTATTAACATTTTCCTCAGAAATAATGTCACAAAGAAAAACTACTAAATTACTAAATCACAATACTTATTATGGCGGCGCAGTGGAATGGTGGTTAGCACTGATGCCTCACAGCAAGAAGGTTCCGGTTCGAATCCATGGACCGACTGGGGTTCTCTCCGGGTACTCCAGCTTCCTCCCACCATCCAAAGACATGCTCATTAGGTTAACTGGTGATTCTAAATCGGCTGTGGGTGTGCATGTGAGTGTGAATGGTTGTCTGTCTCTCTGTGTTAGCCCTGCGATAGACTGGCGACCTGTCCAGGGTGTACCGATGACAGCTGGGATAGGCTCCAGCCCCCTGTGACCCTTCACAGGACAAGCGGTTACAGATGATGAATGAATGAATCACAATACTTATTACTTCACAACTGAGGTGATATTATTAGGTTCGAAAAGGATGGCCTTTTGACACCATATGTAGTAGTGTGCACACTTCCCAAACAATTCAGTCTTAGTTGAATTAGTCTACTAGAGATTTCCTCAGTACTGTTTATTTTGTGGACTAAGAATATAACATAATAATATAATAATCAGGGAAGTGATAATGTTCTGTATTTGAACGTCACTGGTTTCTTCTCCAGGGTCCTGTCATGGATACCATGCACCTTGCCAACATGCACCATGATTTGCGTTTAGACCCTTTTTTAGTAAACACGAGGACGTAGTGTGTGGGGCTTAGCTGGAGGCAAAACAATCCACAGGAATATGTTAGTTAATTCCAACTAGCAGCTTGTGTAGGCTTGTTTTAGACAACAGTGGAAGAAAACAAGTTATTTTTATTTGAATATGTCTGATCACTTACTCTCCAGGACAGTGTGTTTCTTAAAAAACGGACAGGATCACACTGGCCGACCCTCAGTCAATAACGTAATGAATGGAGGATCTGACAGGATTACCTACTTAGCAACAGTCAGTAATTTACACTTGATAGAGAGACCAAGTGTGGACACTAAAGAGAAAATGAGAGCATATAAATCTTTAAATGCCTTTAACTATGTCCTGAGTGGTCATAAACAATTCAGTTCAATTCAGTTCAATTCAGTTCAATTCAAATTTATTTATATAGCGTCAATAACAATACAAATCATCTCAAGACACTTTACAAAATCCAGTCTGAAACCTGGCCTGAAACCCCCAGAGCAAGCCTGAAGGCGACAGTGGCAAGGAAAAACTCCCTTTTAACAGGAAGAAACCTTGATCAGAACCCAGCTCATATGGAGGGACCCATCTAAGGCCGGCCAGGTAGAGACAGAAAAGAGAGAGACGAGAGAGAATAGGAGGAACAAGATAAACATACGTACATCTGTCATAGATACATACATCTGACTAAAAGTGCACATGTAGAATCTGAGGATGATACAAATAGCTGATGATGTGTGAGAATATAAAAGGAATCATAGGCAGATTGGAGAATTGTTCATTCAGGTAGGAGTGGATAACTGCAGGCCGTGAGGTCTGGGCAGGTTGATGAGACCATGGCAACAGATGTAGTATGGACCACCACAGGTCAGAAACACATAACTCCGGGCCAGAGACATTCACAAGAAGATGGAGGGCAGCTTGACAGCCATGCTAGTGCAGCTAACTGCACTAGCATGGCTGGGTAACCATTGAGTCAACTACATACGTGTTATATATGTGATAGTTATATAGGCTAATGGCTAAGAGACTAATGTAAAGCAAATTGTTGCTAGTGGTTATATGTTTAGCAAAATATTAAGTAAATTAAAATTGCTATCGAAGTGTTAGTGTAGCATATTATTTCTAACATTAGCTAACTTTCGAGCGGGAGCTTGCTAAATGCTATTTTGTGAATGCGCGAACAAGCATTTTTGATGACCGCCTCAATCCAATCCTTTCGTTGTAACGCGTTTAATCACAGGTTTCACATATTCACACATACCAGGTGCCACACAGGTGTACTCAGTGTGGCACCCGGTATGTGATAATTTTTTTAGTTTAGCACTATTAACCGTACTCTTCCAAGTTTGGCCCCCAACAACACAGCAAGACGACATTTTGATGATGGTAGCCTTTTATTCTTCACTGTGGTTTGTGCCTCCAGCTAACCGCCATGGCGTAGTTGTGACGTAGGCTGTAAGAGGATCTATCAGGCATGCAAACTCCTCACCTTTCGGCGAAATTCGCCGTTTTCAATCCAAATTGGGTGACTTATGTGATTCGTGCAAATCCGAGGAGAAAATATTTGGGGGGGGGGGGGGGGGGGGGTAGCCTACTCGTTGACTTTTATTTTAATATATTTTAATAATATAATAATATAATGTTCTATATACCGTAAATCCTCTAATATTGGCCTGTATTCCATTAGCGGCCGGGTCTCCAACATTTGCCGGTCTCGCTGTCAGCGGAGGTAAATAAAGGCCGGTCATCTCGGCGGGTCAGGGTTTCGGCGGCACGGTGTGGGAGGATCCCCTCAGCGGGACCTCTCCCCGGCGTCGGCCGGCCCCCGCCGGGCGCATTTCCTCCGTGGCGGTGCGCCGCGACCGGCTCTGGGTCGACCTGGAAGTGCTCGGGGCGAAGGTGGCTCGTCGGCTCCGGCCGCGAGCTTTACAGCGACCCCCCGCATCTCACTTGGGGTCCCTGGGGTCGTGGAATCAGTGCTCACTGCGCCCTCTCTCCGTGCGGGGAGGGACGGGTCCCACTCGCTCCCGGCGCGACTGCCGACCGGCAGCGGACTCACTGTCCTCAGTGCGCTCCGACCGCGTCGCGCCGCTCATTTGTTGTTAATATTCTGTATGCATACCATGTTATGGTAACGGTACGTTTTCAATAAATGAACCTAGTATTTTATAGGTTCAAATAGACACAAAATCTTGTTTTTATTCATTCTACTCGTAGTTCGTTTTGCTCAAATAGAAATTAAGGCCTGCCTCTAATTCTGGCCTCCTTCCAATAAAGGCCTGGACCGCGATGTGCTTGAGTAAAATAAAGGCCCGGCAGTGAAATATGCCCTTCAGGCCCGAGGAAAAACAGCCATTGAGCTGTTCAGGCTCAATGGCTCAAAAGTTTTTTTTTTTGGTAAAAATTAGTGAATTTGTAGTCTGTTGTCTTTGTAAATCTCTGTTTACCAAGGGGGGGGGGGGGGGGGGGGGGGGGGTGTTCGTGGCCATTTCCCTCTTCACACTCTTCTCACCTTTTTGACCCCTGACCAGTTTGCATGCCTGATCTATAGAGCTCCTAACCAGCTCCAGAGATTTAAACATTTTGTTGTTGTTATGGCCTAATTGTCTTTATTTTATTGAGCATTCTGCGTTGTGTTGTTTGAGTAATCTGGGAGCCTATTTCTAGGGTGAGTAAACACAGCACTAAATTGTCTCTATCCACACACAGTTTATTGTGAACTGATAATTATCTAAACTTTTTGAGAACACTTTGAAACCATTTCCAGCTTCATAAAAATCAGTAATTATTGATGGTAAGTCTTCTGAAATCACTGTTTTTATGAGACATGGTTATATCAGCAGAACCTTCTCATTTTCAATCTAAATAGCTGAATCTTACTTCTGGGTTTGATAACCTCTGACTCCAATTAGCTTTTGCTGCCATCATTAACTTTGAGTTTCACATATTTTTTCCCAGCCTACACTGTGAATGTGAATACGGATGAGAACAAGTTATTTTATTTATTTCACAGTGACTTAAAGGTGTTATTAGGTAAAGAGGATATACTGTAAAAAACTTTGACAATGATCTGACCACTTTAATCAGTTCAATACAAACTCACACACAAATTCAGATACTGCTAAAGGGATCACTTAGTTTTCTTGCAGCAAAGACAACATCCCTATTCTTACCTTACTAAACTTTAAACAACTGTTAGTCAATGGTGCCGATACCCAATCTATTGGTAGCAACGAACTGTCTGCATGCATGTTTTACATTTGTATATTTTGGTTGTTTCAGGTAACTATACCAAAACACTACAAATGGACATATAGAGAAACAATTCAACGAGCTTGATACATTGGTATTTTAGAAGAATACCAACAATAATGTGTTTATAGTGTGATAATTTAAGATGAACTCACCTCAAAATTGGCGGATTTCTACAAAGCCTGCAGCCATAATCACCTTATGAATCATACCTTCTAAAGTCCCATTGTTAATTATTTCTTTCTCTTTCTTATTTAATTAAAATGCAGTATTGATGAGACCTGATGACAACAGCTGTCTGCTGTTGTCTCTGGAGAAGCTAAACCACCCGTAGACTGACTGAGAGGAAAACTACCAGATATTCATTGTTGCCAGAATATTATTGTCAAGTTTTATAGCATCTGGGTCTGATCCAAATGAGTCTTGCTGGATATTTGTTATAGATGAGCTCAGACAAAATTTGGCCCTGGGCTTTAATTAAAACAGTCTCACTGATAGTCCAAAAAAAGTGTGATATTAATGGCTGAGTTTCATTGTGGATTTGTGATATCTTGGAGGAGAAAGCACAGACCAAATGTGCGCTCTATCCAACCTTTCTTATAATGCTTCGAACGCTTGTCTATCTCCTCTGAGCAATGTGAGAATTTCATTAGTGAGCAGTTTTCTGTCTTTATCGGATTTAGTTTCCCTGTTTAGTCTGTCCGTTACTGCCTTTCTGCTTGTTCTTTGAGGTCTGAATTTCTGTTCCTCACTCTGCCTGTCTATCACCTGCTTCCCTTGAGTCATGCTGGGGAAATATTTATGAATTATGGTCTGCAGGCTGTTCTGAGTTTAATCAATTTCACACTCTCTCTTTCTTACACACACACACAGTTCACTTAATTAAGCAGCTGCATTGTGACGCACCTGTCTCTCCTTACAGTTATAGGTCAGACTTATCATTGCCATGGCAGCATCACTTTATTGTTTTCCAACTCCAGTCCTCCTGTCTGTCTGTGTTTGTGTGTGTATGCGAGTGTATACCAAGCGGCATCCTCCCATGCTGGAAAACAAAACCAGTGTGGAAGTGCCAAAAACTGTAGTTCCTCAAGTATCTGCTTGAAGCTTAAAAAGCCTCTCCTCATAGACCTCCATATTAAACTGAAACTGAAATAAACATGTGTACAACTTTATGCAAAAGCAATTTTAGTATTTATATATAATGTTACAGTTCATTCATTCATTCATTTTCTGTAACTGCTTGTCCTCTGGAGGGTTGCAGGGGGTTGCGGCAAACAACCATTCACTTTTACATGCACACCTACGGCCAACTTATAATCACCAATTAACCTAACGAGCATGTCTTTGGATGGTGGGAGGAAGCCGGATCACCCGGAGAAAACCCACACAGGCAAGGGGGGAACATGAAAACTCCACTTCCCAACCGGTTACAACCAAACTGCTCTTCAGGAAACCACTGACATGGTTTAAAGCTACTGTCATCCATCTTGAGATTCACATATTTAGATAATGGAAAACACATTTTGTTCAGGAGCATCTCATAGCAATATCAGCTTTTCAGGAAACCTATGGGTGACATCATGGATCTTTATATACAGTCAGTGTTGTGTACCAGAGATTTGTATTTTTGTAAATGAGTGGGAAATTAAGTGTGCATGTGTGCTTCGTGGGGCCCGTCTTTATGGCTTGGCTGTATTCTACAGTGCATGTGTCTCCAGTATGTTAGTGATGCTACTGGAGACCCAGCTCTGTTGGAATAACAACCAAGACCCAGTGCAACGCTACAAGCCTCGCTCCAGACATGCTGTGTGTGTTCAGTATGTCTGTATGCCTCTATCTGCCTTTCACGCTACCAAGTACTTGGGCTGCCATACTGATTCATTCTTTACATTTGTCCCGTTAGATCTCCCTTTCTTTGGCGACTGACAGGCGACTGGCAAAAATCAATCCACATCAATGATTCACTTAACTTAAATGTTAAAGAGAGAAGAGTCCAATCGTATGTCTCCTACTTAGTCATCCACAGATAAAGATGCAGAAGGTGAATCAAGCCAGCTAGCGATTTGCCAGAATGCATCAAGGGGCCTGTCACAACATGTAAATTGTTGATTTTACATAAATCTCTGCTGGCATGAAGGAGGATGCCGTTAATCGCCTGCAAGTGGAATGCCATCGCCCTCTATCCTCTTGCTGTTAGATCAAGGTTAAACCTCTTGAAATGCAGATTGGCATTAGACGGCTCTGTGAACAATGCAGCAAGTAGGAAATACGAGAGTTACCCTAAAGGCTCCAATTAGCTCCTTAAACTAATCCTCCTGGACGACTCTTTACCTCAGCTAAGTCATTAACTAATGTGACCAATTTAGAAAATTTGTACTTAGCTACCTGGCTAATCTAATCTGATTCTCACAGGAATGTGGGCTGCATTCAATACATTTATGAGTGTAATCAAGCACTAAATAACATGGTAAATTTACACATCCGTTTAAGGTGATAAATGTATCTCTCTGACGTATTTGCTTTATGCTTTAACAATTTAAAGAAATAAGGTAACTTTAAAGGTGTTGTATACAATGTGCTTTTAAAGGTAATTATTTTCATAGCCGTGGCAACATGGCTGATTAGTATTGTATTGGGCCTGGGTCACATTTCAGGTTTCACAAAAGGAGCTAACACCCAAACACAGAGGAGGAAACATAAACAACTTTTGTTAAGTATCAAGAGAAAGCACTGCAGTGTTAAAGCAGGCAATCCAAAAAAAGAAGACTACGAGATTCACAAGAACACATCTTGAAGCACTAGAACACAGGCAAGAACATACGGTTGAAACACAGCTAACGAATACAGGAACAAAAAGACGAACTGACAAAGGGAGAGGCAGGAATATATTTTCACCGAGAGCTAATGAGGCAACAAGACACAGGTGAAAGCAATTATGGAGAAGCAAGACAAAGACAAGACAATCACAGACATATGCAGGAAGTAAAGTTAGACATGAAACACCTGGGAAGAAACATTCCAGAATAAGCAGGAAACACCAGTAATAAAACACACAGAACCCTAAATCTTCACAGTCAAAAGAAGAAGATAATTATTGTATAATTTTTATAACATCGTTAGCTAAATAACTTCTTCTGATTAGTGTGCTTTTGAAAGTAGTTCCAGAATTAAGTACATATTAGACCTCGAAGAGAGCTATGTTTGGGGACGTGCCTGATTGCTGTCGCTACGTCATATCCATGCCAAGCTCCTCCCTCTCATCCAGATATGGACACCTCAGGCTCACAAATAAAAAAATTACACAGTTAAAGGCAGATGCAAAAGTCAAGGCTTCAACCTGTCAGTCCTAAACCAATGGGTGACATCCATCTTTTATATACAGTCTTCCAGGACACTTCCACCTTCAACATATCAGTACTGTTTGCATTTAGTGACCTCATTAGATTGATTTTCAACACCGTCTTTTTTGTCCAGAGCCCCACAATTAACTCTACAGCAGGAAAGTCCGTTTCAAGTGAAACCTCTGACTTTCAAGTTGGCACAGCAGCCAAAATGAAGGAAACTGCCAATGCCACATGGATTTCTGGAGTTCCATGCAGTCTTCAAAAAAAAGCTGTTGATGGAGGATGTAAACATGACTGTAAGAGGAAAGTGAAGTGTGAATGTAAACAGGAATTACAGGGATCAAATATTTACATGTTATTGCAGAGGTAGTATGGGTAAAAAACATAGAATTCAATTAAAATAAAAAAAATTAAAAATAAGGTGCTTGCCGAAAAAAATAAAAACTTCTTGGTAGAGGAGTGTCTGTGAGCTGCTTGTTGATAGAAGTTTTCAATTCGAAAATTGCAGAGGTGGAGAAGCAGTCGGAAATACTAAAGTGGACCAATCACAGCTCTTGGTCTGTGTCACCACGGTGCGTAGTTACATTTCTCGAGAGGTGCACGTAAGGCTACGGCGTTAGGGTCTGTGTGGGGTCTGGCTGATGCCGTAGCTACGGTGTGAAATTGACGAAAAAGCCTAAACCGCTTATATGATGAGTGTCTGTTGGTCGTGTATGTGTGAGAGAGTTCTGACAGGCAGGCCAATGAGCTTAGAGCAAACCGAAACGGTGTTCTGCAGTCGGTTTCTGTTTTGGAGGCTGATGGAGTGGAGCCAGCAGGTTATGGAGCGAGTAATGATGCTCTCAATGAAACTGTAACTGTAAGGTCTGTAGAATGTCTTTGCCGACTCTAAAGGAGCTGAGTTTCCTATTGCCGTTGCTGACACCTCCTGAGAGTCTCTTCTGTGTTGGAGGAGCAGCTTGTCAAAGATGGTGTCCAGATATTTAAACTCCTCAACTAGCACCACATGGCTTTCCATGGATGATGATATAGTATACTACAGTGAATCAGGTTGGCTCTGATAACAACCCTGCCTCCGAAGAAGGCCCTTCTCTCTTAAGGTAAATACAAAAGGAAGCTATATATATAAATAATGTTTGCATAAATATATTTGCACTTGCATTTGCTGGTGCAGATCCTGGACCAGCAAAAAATATTGGAATTGCAATTATGCTTTCACGATTAATGTATGAGTACTAAGGTTGAATAGCTGTGGGAAATGATTTCATTCTATCTTGAAATACCACAGCATAGGCAACATACACAAGTCAAATTGTCCAAAATCCATGCTCACCAAGCAGCCAAGGCAGCCTAAAATAAACCTTGGAAAGAATGTACAAATATTATCTACTTCTGCTCAGTAGGAAATTATCTCAACATTATACAGAGCTGGTTTGGCCATATCCTGCTAGCTACAGCTCTGTCTGTATAGACTTAATTAAACCTTTCAGTCAGATGTCCTCCTGGAGTTATGCTGCAAATGTCTGACTCTATTAACTCAGATTCATCACTGCCGTAGTTCAGACAAAGCATCGAATGAAAGGCCAAAATTCTGCCCCATTTTTTTCTTTTTTACCTTTGTTAGCAGGTCTGCATTTTCATGTTCAACAGTCATGCCCTGCTTCTCTATAATATGATTTCTCCACCATTTGCTGTACCGCTCGGTGCTGGCCACTATTTTTGTCTGGTTTTTGCACCAGCCAAGCAGCGGGGATGCTTGAGCTTAAGTGCTCTCCTGAAGAGCAAATTGAGTGTAGCTCTTGCAGGACAGGCGTGAACACTTTAAACACTGTGTATCTTTCTGCCTACAGTTTAAAAAACCTGTGGGAGGAACCAGCTGAAAAGGAAGGTACAATAACTGAAATAGAAAATACCTTCCTCTGTAATATTTAATAATTACAGCAAATGATACAGTAATTGATTTGATTGTCCTATTGATGGCAACCTGTAAGTAATCCATATCCACTGCCCTCAATTTTCCATGTCAGTTACAGTTTTATGGGAACAGGGTGCTGTACAGAATGTCAGGTGGTAACCAGATGAGCCACTGTGTTTGAGCCGAGGTTAACTGCCTTCACTGAGCATTACACCACAAAGTCTGTTTATTAAAAGGACAAGGTACATCTGTGTGTGTGTGTGTGGGTGTATGTGGAGGGAGGGTCTGAGAAAGATAAAGAGACAGAGAGGGGAATCTACATTTAGTTATGCTGATCACAGGTGCCCTTCAAAATGTCAGAGCGATGTGAGTGATTAGAAAGGCTGCAGATAAAAACAACAACAAAGACTACACCCTGATGAAAGGAGGTGTGGTGCCAGAACAGGAGGAAAGGCATGGAGATTAATGTTACAATTAAGAGGTTTCACTTTAATGTTACACATGGGAAACAAGTATGGAGGAAAAATGGGATGTAATGGGTAGAAATGAGGACAGGTCAATGTGGATATGTGAATGGCGAAAAAATCTTAAAACGGTTTCAATGCGACACTTGCCAAAATCTAACTTTCCTTTTGTTGCATACACAGAGACTGGCGGACAATACGAGCTGCTTCAGATGAGTGCAGTGCTGCAACAAATTAACAATGACAGTAATGCAATGAGTGGAATGAACATGGAATCTGTGAGAGTAATTCTGAAATTAGATTAGAAACAATTAAACCAAAAGAGCTATGCGTTCCATATCTGAGGCCGAGGGGAAGGGGCGCTCTGTTATGACATTTTCAAATCAATCCAGATAAAAGCTTCACCCAAATTTGGATAAATTGAAATGGCATTAGTGAAAACTGTTAGTGTAATGAAATCAGAATGTTGTTTTCATTTTTGATGATTGTCATGCTTTGGTTTTGAACTAATCGAAGGTTTATATTGTCCTCTGAGGAATTCTACTTGCAGGGGAGGTTAGGAGACCCTCAAAAACTCCTGCTGTGCAATTTAAAACCACACTTCTGCTTTCAGTTCTCAAAAAGCTGACATTTTCAGCCGCATCGGGCAATAAAACCAGAAATGTGATTGGTTAAAAGTAAAAAAAATCATACATATGTGTATGCATCAGGCCCTTCTTGGTGGGCGGTTTGATGTGTATGCATGAATGTGTGTAGGTGTGCATAAATGATGGGTGGAGATGCAGGTAAATTAATATAACAGATGGTTTAAGCTACATTATATGGCAAGAAATGAGTCTGACATTTACCAAGGCATACATCTTGTTGCCCATAATACATAAACACACACACACACACACACACACACACACACACACACACACACACAATGGATGGGTTTCAGCATCTATCCTTGATGAGTTCTTGACAGGAGAGCAGGGAGGACGGGGGAGCCGGAGGCACTCGATGTTTGTCTCATGGTCAAATCTACTTTCAATCAAACACCACTTTATTGGGATTTGCGCAAGCATTTTAAGTGACTTAGGACAGAGCACACACCCAAACACACACGCACTCACCAAAACATGGACTGGCAGAATTCCAACTTCATTACAACAGCACTCTGGCAGGCTGATTGAAGGATCAAAGCTAATCGCATTTAATCATATCTAATCATATGTTATAAGCAACACGGAGTGCTCAGGCATGACAACGCTCTACACACGCTCTCCATCTCCCCCTTTTCCTCTCCTCTTCTGCTTCACATTTGACCCCAACTGCACACACCCGCCCACCAACAACTCCTCTCTCCCTCCTCCTCCACCCATTCCCTTGTCTTCCATGTTTACCCACAGTCAAAAACCAGATTGAACATGAGTGAGAGACAGATGAGAAACTGGAAGAAGGCCTCACAAAAAAGAACATGATTCCCTTCCTTCCAGCTCTGTTGTGTTTATACTAACAGCTTTGTCAGAACAACTGCAAGTGAATAATCCGGCAGTCATGGACTATACTTTCAGCATTATCGTCTTTTTGTCCAATTTATATTCAGTGCACAGTTTGAAAAGCTAAAGCATCTTAAGCCTTTGCTATTTCTTTCTGTGTTTTTCCTCCCTTTGATCAGATTTTAAAGTCCCACCCAGATGTTTCTTTAGACTGCAGTTGCACGTAATGATAATGCTGTTTGATAACTGGAACTGGTGGGGATTTGAGAAGACTGCACGCAGAGTGTAAATATGCTGCGGTATGAATTTATAGCTGCCACATGGGATGTTACAAGGGCTCATCTGATAGAGTTGTGGAAAGCTGGGGAATGGGGCAGCTCTCTGCGCCTGATTGTAATGTTTATGTAAGGTGAAAATATAAAAACCTCAAGGCACAAACTCTCTGTAAATATAACGTTCACGTTTATGTTTTTCCCCGAATGTTGAATCCATGTGCACTCACTTGTCAAATGCAATTTAAAAACAAAATGAAGATGATGGAAATTATGGAAATTAGATTTTGACTTGACTATCACTGAACATCAACATGGAATATTTCAAATAAAAGGTTTATCGAAGAGGATGTCTGAGGGCACCTCTACCCCCATAAAAAAATAATCTAAATTTGATTACAATAATGATTTTTTGCTGTGGTCCTTTTCTTGTTTCAATGGATGTGAAGGCTGAGCCTAATGTAAAGTTCAACCACAGTTATGTAAACTGAAATCTATGCTTTGTTATATGAAGACACCTCCAGATATTTTAGCCACGATTTACCACAGTATCATGACTAATCACACTAATAAAGTCTACTGGTGAAGTGGTACCTCTGAATGTGGTCTATGTATACTATGTATGAGTCCATATGAATGAAACCCTCAAGTGGTATTTGTAACAATGAAAGTAAAAATAAAAATATATTTGCAGCTTCCAAAACTAATATTTTCAGCCAACTGATTTGATCAGAATAAGATGGAGAATGTCAGTGAAGACCAATTCATACTAAAACTGTGTGTACACAAACCTTATAGGCCAATATTTTCAGTGTTGGGTGCCTTCCTTAAGAACTGAACTTAAGTACAGTTAGAGCTGTGTTACAAGAAGCTGATGGTCGGCCATTTTTGCTGTGTCTCCTGCACAGTTAGTCACTCCTTTGTCATCTACCGACTTGGATGGTGGAGTACCACATTAAGATGAATTGGCTGATCAGCTTAGCAAATCAGTGCATGAGATAAGAGAGATGTGACAAATGTCAAGAGGGCACGCACAGGCTTCTCTTCTTGCTTTTCGTCTTTAGCTCACCTGAACATTTAAATCCACAAGCATTTTTAACAACAACGTGGTCATTCAGAATGAATAAACCTGTGGACAACATGATGGGTCAGTAGCTCTTCCTTGCTCCCTTGCCTCCCAGTCGCTCTTCCAGTTTGCCCATTTGAAAGACAAATACTGCCTACTGCTACCTGCTGGTATCAAGAGTTTTTCCATTCATGCAGGTGCAAAGCACTCATGCTAGCTGGCCGTTGGCTGTAGACTTTGTAGTGTGACTAAAAAGCCCATTTAAGACAAATATTTGGTTTACAACTTGAGTTAAAAGTTGTTTTTTAGACTCAATTTCCACTCCATCTTTCTAATAACGCTTTTAACTGAGACCAGCTCCCGTGTTTTCCTTTTCTTCTATTTCTCCGACCCGGTTCAAAACCTAATCCTTATCAAAATACGTTTCTTTTAGAATACCAAAAAGAGCTCTTGAAGAAAACACCTAGCTCTCACCTTGCAGTGAAATTGTCCCTTTTACGGTATTAGTTTGCTTCAAATGCAGTGTTTGTCGGATGGTCAAACAGCATCTGAAACACCCATCCCCTAAACCTTTCTGACATCAAAATTGCCTCTGCAATTCACCACACCTGGCCAATGGCCCGCTGTGCAGACGGAAGAAAACAGGGACTTCTCTCTCAAGCTGTCTTTTTTTATTCTACATCCAACTCACAAGTTTGGCTTCTCAGAACAGACATAAACACCTTTTCCTTTACAACTTGTCCACACAGACGGTGCAAGCGCTAGGAGCATATCAGCAGAGCAGCAGCAGACCATGTGGTCCATTTGTGTCAACACAGGAGGTGTTCAGGCTCTGTGTTGAAGTGGCATTTTGGTCCAATACCCAATCACTGTAACTGGAGCAAACTGCAATAGACTTGTGTAAAATATAGGCTTTAGAAAGCAACATGTCTGTTCCTTCGGAGGCGCTTGAGATGGATTACCTGAAAAACTCAGCTTTCAACATAGATTTGAAGTGGACAAACATCCTGGTTTATTTCAGGCAAACATTTGAAAATATTAAGCTTGTCTGTGTGGTTTGTCTGTGTCTGACTTTTTATGTGGCGCAATGATTTTTTTTAGTCAAAAGAGATAACAGTAGATTGTCTCTTGTTTTATTTGATCGGGCTGATCAGATGCACCATGTTTTCAAACACATTCTGACAAATTTTCATAAAGCACGTAAGAGGAATGTACATTTGTGAACCATGATATTTTCAACGCATGATTAAGCTGCTTGTGAAACTCAAATGCATTGTGAAGTGCTTTGTTTTTGCATTTACACTATGAAACAGAAGCAGTGACTATCGTGAAGTGCAAAACTAACTCCATCGGAGTTCATTTTTAAGTGCCACACTTGTCTCTCGGACTGGCACAGATTGCTGTTCGTATACTGAGTGTGACAGAGTCTGAATATTGTTTCAGAGGCCTTTTCTGTCTGCCAAGGTAAATATCTGGGGAAGAGCCACAAAGACAACAAAATAACAGCCAAGGCCTCTGTTTTTTTAGAGCTGCATATTGAGATCATAAACAACCAAGCAGACATCAGGATATCTGTTTGTCTTTCTCCTCAGGATGCTTTGCTCCGGCTGGCGGCAGTTGTCGATGCACGCTCGCTTCGAGTGGCCCTTCGAGACAGCATACAGGAGCTGCTACCCAGCACGGTATTTACACATACACAAACTCTACATTTGCACAAACTGAACATAATTGAAATTTCCCCAATTCATTACCTGGAAAAAAGCTCCCTGTTAGTATTCTACGTGGTGGAACTTAATGTCTCTGTCCTGACATAAGACCAAAGAACAAAGGCCCAAGCCTTGTTACAAATGGATGAGCCTCATCACTCATTAAATTAATTAGAGTCTGATTAATATTACAAGTGAATGTGCATTTGTATGTGTGTGTGTTTTATTCTAGGAGTGTGTATGCGTCTACATGCTGGAGGGAGACTCACGGCTGCTATCTGACGACCCGCCACACGAACTGCCACAGGAGGGAAAGATCAGGTGTGTAGTTTGTGTGTGTGTTTGTCTGTGAGGCAAACGCAGATGTTTCGTCTCAGTGAATCACCGCTGTGTACTGATTTGCCGCAGCGCTGTTGAGGGCGGTGAGACCCAGAGAAGCAATAGAACAAGGGGGAGCTGAAGAGGGGCAACAGAGACGGCTGTTTCCTCTGTCTGAAAAGCAGGTGTCACCTGAATGAACATGAGCCGCTCAGTCCAAAATCACACCATCAGTACAGAGACAGAAGAGACCTAGAGAGAGAAATCATCATCAAGAAACATGAGGACGTCTTCCTTCTGTCTCCTCTGTTTTTTACCACCTCTCTCCATCTCTTTTGTTTCCTCATCAAAAGTCTCCTTTTATCTCACATTTCCCCCTTAAACTAAACATCCCTCTGTCTCCCTGACAGCCTCTTTTTCTCATTTGTCATCTTGTGTTCCACCATCCCACCTCACTGCATGAGTCTATGTTTGCCCTCTTTTCCTCTCAGTCTGCTCTTTCCCCAAAGAGCCATGAAGCGCTAAGCCGGCTGTGCCTCGTTCTTCCTACCCACGACTCCCTCTCCCCCCCATCACCAATGTCTCTCTCACCTTCAATCCGTCTCTCCGCGGAAGCATTGCAGGGCTAATAGCCGAGGTGACAGTGCCCTCGGCCCCTCACAGTGAGACAAGACGATCCTCTCCTCTCTTAAGTGCTCTCTGAAGCTCTACAACCCCATGTGCTACAACGTCTGCTGCCCAGGCAAAAACCAATACTACATTATTGATAAAACTGTCTGTTAGACTCGAACCCTATTTCCAACACCTCATTGGCACACAAACCATGAGAGATTATGTGACACACAGGGACACAGGCGCAGACCACACATGTGCGCACAAACATACAACCCAGTGCACTCACATACTGTATTTGTCAGGACTGCATACAGTATACAGTCTAGATGTAGTGGGGATATTAAAAGAGCTACAGGGCACTTTGTTACTTTTCTCCCTCCAGTTCACCTGCTTATATAAGCCCTGTTATCAAGACCTTGGCTAACTCGCACACAAACAAGTACTAACACCACACACACACACTCAGTGAACCCATCTGAAAGGCACAAGGCCGTGTAGTTTGAGCCTCTTTCCAGACCATATTTCTAATACATACAAAGCCCATTAACTGGACCTTGACACACACACACAGACACAAATGTACAAACAAGTTCAGCCAAGACAGCACCCATGATTGTTTATCTTCTGATACATTGGTTGTGCTGCAGATAACTGAACTCTTACAGCCAAACAAGCCATTGTGAGAAATGCTGCAGAAGGAAGATGCGCTCTCCAGAGTCTAAAAATACAACTTTCAGTGATAAACACACACACACACAATGCACTTCCCCTTCACTTTGTGAAAAAGGACTATCCACATTTTACCTAAAGAAGATTATTAAATGTTTGCAGATGATTAGGTATTTTATGATCTCATATGTCCTTCTTTTTTGATAAACTATCATTAGGAAGTATGAGAAGTTTTTAAATATTTCATTTTTCTGGATTAAATGCACAGGAAATGCACGATAATCACTAAACATGATAAACATGAAACATTTATGACATATGTAATAAGTCCAAGCAAGCCACCTGACATCACTTTAGTTTGTTTAGATTTTTTACAAACTATGTGGCATAAAGAATCCATACTGTGATGTTCACCCTTGGAGATTATCAAACATTTTAAGAAAGACCTAATCATCCGGAATTAATTTGGATTAGCTATTAATTTCTTATTAGGTTTGTACGTTAACACTCTATCGACTGTTTTTTTTTCTATTGATGGTGAAGCAGTTATGACAAATAGACCTGATAGCGTAGATTTAGACAGGAACATTAAGTCATTAGCACCCCCCCAGATCAATTAATCATCAGTTTATTTCTATGTGTGCCAACTGCACACACACACACACACACGCACGCACACACTATTGGATCTGAGTGCTCCGTTTAAATCTCCATCATCTCCAAGTTCTGATGATGTTCTGACTGCACGCATCGCAAACTATAAACACACCTGACACCGCTCAAGCTTTCTATTGCAAGCTAATTTGTGAAACTTTAGTTGACCTTTCATTATCACACGTGAATTCTATCATCTAATACATAAATTGACATGTGTGCGGAGACAGTACCAAATTACAGCATTGTCCCCTCTGCCTCTGTTTGTTTTGCTGCTCACTGTGCCCTGGCTGGGCCCAGTATAAATTGGCTTCATGGTTGTGTTGTAAAGCTGCTTTGAACAGATACATTACACAAAGGTCAAATGTATTTGCCAAAAAACTAAACTACAATGGGATTTTTTCCTTTGACTGAAGTGCACTATTCCTCAGTGAGCTGAAATAAATGGTCACTTTTAAATCAATGCACCATGCAGAGATCTGGCTGCGATGGTTTCAGGGGATTTCAGCCTCTGTGAGCATGTAATAGAGTGACTGCTGCTCTGCGTTTTTGTGTGTGTAAGAGAGAAGCCACCAGAGGGTTCAGCTGATTAGTATGTGATTCACATAGATCTTGAATTTACTTGTGTGCGCCGTTTTGCTGCTCATTTCTGTAATAATTTACTGAAATGTGCAGCCACACACGTGTGCATGTGCATGTGTGTATCTTTGGCAGTGGCCAGTCCTGAATAAACAAATCCATGTCTCATATTTTAGCATGAAAAAGGCTTCCTTTTGTGTGAAATATAACACACACTCAGGCGTACAGTCATCATCACACCATCATCACACCTGGCCAGCTCTTTCACAGACGGCTGTATTGAGTTCATATAATTTCACAATGAATATTAGTTCTGCTCAGACGTGTTTTGGTTAGAGTCAATGAACGCAACTGGTTTTGTAATGTTGGCAATTGTTTTTCCTTTACCTCCAACTGTTGTCCAAATCCTCTCTTCCATTTTGTCTGTCCGGTGTCTCTTTCTTATTCTGATTAACATGATGTAGGTAATTCTCAAACCTGTGTCAGACTCAACCTGTGTCTGTCTGTCTGTTTTAGGAGCATTGCAGACCAGCTGAAGCGATGTCAGTGCGCAGGCCTTCCTCCATCTGAACTGCCAGAGAAATACAGAGTTTGCCTCGCAGCACCATTGCCAGCACACAGAAGAGGTGTGGTTTGAAAGTTGAAGGGTAGAGTGAGGGCTTGAGCAATGCTGGTGGACAAGCAATTGGGCCGTGATCTGAGTGTGTGCACTTATTTGAGGATGCGTGAGCATGTGATAATGTGGGAGGACAAAACTAACGAAAGGAGATCGAGAGAAGTAGCGAACAAGAGATGATGATTGCAGAGGGAGAGGTATGGAAGCGCGTGGGCAACAAAATTGGACAAGAGACTCAAAGAGCAATGAAGGGTCTGTGATGAGAAAAAAATGTACACGCTCAAATGGAGTAGAATGAATAGGCTTTGCATTGCTTTTCAAATTAGTATGATTTGTTTTTATAAAAAAGCAGAAAGGGACAGTACATATGTATGACTGCTCTGCACTCAATAGATCAATTCATTCTGCTGAACATTCAACAGTGAAGTCTGGTACCAACAAAACAAACACATCATTTTGTTTGTTTTATTGTCTGCTGTCCACATATGCAGCAACACTCGCTTCAGTGATCAAACTTATTTTGCTCATTAAGATGGGCTGTTGCTCTCAATAAGAATAACAAATGAGAATCATTTGAGAGAATAAACAGTGTTGTGCAAGGACATTAGGTGTATTTGTTTTCCATTTTTTGCATATTTTGATGAAAGCACGGAGGAAGAACAAATAAGATGAAGAGCTAGTCAAGGACAGGAAAAGAGAAAAGGACATTCTGTTTTATCTAAATCAATGTATTCTAAATGTTTGTTTGTTTTGCTGTTTTCTTTCTGTTTTTCTTTCTTTCTTTCTTCCTTTCTTTCTTTCTTTCAGCCGTTGTCATTCCTATCTTGGACCGGGAGCAGGACAAGGTCATAACTGTCCTACTGGTGAGTCCTGGCATTCAAGGACATACAACGCAGCACAATATGACTTTATTAAAGCCAGATTAACTAATCAATCACTGCTGATTGTTTCATTACCTTCACCTCCTCCTCCTTTTACTTACCACATGTCTATGACTTTGTATGTTGCAGGTGGGCTGTAATCCACTATCTGATCAGGATGAACTGCATCTTAACGTGCTGGAAAAACATGTAAGCTCTCGTTCTCTGTCTTTCTTGGTCACACATGGGAGGAGGTAACAGCTACGGTAGTTGAGGAGTTGGCTCTTTATTTAACCAGCACAGTGAGGCAACGCACATCCCACATACACTGTATAAGTAACTGAAGCGGAATCTAAAGGTTCTTTGTCAAAAACCCAACATAAGGTTACATCCTTAAGGATGTACCAATCTTAAAGCAGTTGCAGAGCCCAACTAAAAAATATTTTTGTGAAACACAAATTGAATGTAAATAGTTAATGAATACTGATATAAATAGGGTTGTCCCAGTCAGAATGTAAATAATCACAACACAAACACAAAATTAAGTCAGTTGCAAAGTTGATGCAACACAACAGATAAACACTGACAACCTTATTTGCTGATAGACTGATGGAAATACATACTAGTTACACCAAAACCAGTGGAAGACTGGTAAAGTCTGTGGTCAGAAAAGCATGGTTAGAAGTTTTAGTACTGAAGTGTAAAAATTGGTTGCCATGGTTGTTTTATCTCCACTGTAATGTATGCATTATGATCAGACACAGGAGCTCAGTAGGGAATCTTGTGTGAGGCTGGTGATATTTATTTCAATGGCCTTTCTGTTTATTTTTGTTGGTCCACTGAAGGACTGGATGAATGAAAATATCAAACAGTATTTCCTCTCAATTATTCTTTAATCTTAGCTGACTGCGGTGCTTGTCTTGGTGTTTCTCTGCATATTTACATGATGCCACAGGCCTCAGTGGCGTGTGGGCGAGTGCAGGCTATTCAGATATCCTACCAGAGGCCTCCGCTTAGCCCCTCTCCACTGCAGTCCCACAATGCACTGCTGCACCTCAATGTCTCAGACCAGGACTACAGCGAGCTGGACCGCAACATTTTGCAACTCTGTGGTACGCACACAACACACACAGATACAAAGTAAATAAAGTACTCCTCTTCCTTTAGTCTCTCTCTTATGTTATTCCCTATACAAACACAAAACTCATACATTGTCACAGATTAGCATATTGGTGATGAGATATGTTAATAGAGTAAGACCTTCTGGATAAACTAAACTCTGAATATAGATGAAGTCTGTCAGTGGCATAAGGAATGTGTGACAGCTACACTGTGAAAACAGAACGCTTTGCAAAAGCACTGTTTAAAATCTCATGCATAATGGAAGTGAGCTCTCTCATGCCATTCCTGCACTCATAAACATACAGTACATCAACATGGTTTGCTCCCTGGTAATTGTCAACAAATATGAGTTGCCTTTAGTCGCCTCGTTTTTTCCGCCCTCCACCTCACCTTTCTGCTTCTCTATCCAGCTCTTTTTATCTGTCTTCATCTGCAGTCCAGGCTGCCTTCCATCCCTTGTCTTGTCTTCATTATTAGTCCCTCTGTTAGCTGGTTCCTGTTCACCCTTCCCCGACCTCGCTGTCTCAGTGTATCCCTCCCTGGATTGCTTTCTGTCCACTCGTGTACATGCTCTGCATTCCCATTCTTCCTTAATGCCAATCTGCCCATGGTCCTCTCTGATTTCTCCTCCCGTCACTCTCTTTGTCTGTCTCCCTTTTGTCTTTCAGGTGAGCTCTATGACCTTGATGCAGCCTCTCTCCAGCTCAAAGTCATCAATTATGTAAGTGGCTCAGATCACTCATACGGTCCCACTCACACACAGAAGAAGAAGAGAACGGACCGTACATGCAAAACCTGACATCCTTCACTGTGACTTCTTCCCCTCTTCCTGTCATTACCCATAACACAAGCCTTTCATCACCCAGTTACTTCATTGATCCCCTCATAGCATGCCCCCCTCCATATACATGTATGATACACTCTCTGCAAAAAGCAGGGGAGCCGAAAGAGAGCTTCAAAGAACGAGTTAACAGGTTTTTAGCATGTGAGCAGATAAATTACATTGCAAATGTATGGAATTATTCACAGATAACGGAAAGGTAAGAGAGAAGGGGATAAATCAAGAGAGAAGGGAGATTTGAAGGTTATGCTGCATCAAAGGGCCAAAGCCTCAGTCATCAGGGCTCCAGGGAACCCTAATGGATGTATGCACATCATACTTTTTTTCATATATTCAGCATCAGGGACTTTGAATTTTTCATATTGACTTTTGGTATAGCAGAAGGTCAAGCCCATATTTGTCTCCACAGCAATAATGAGGAATTTTTATACTTTAAAGCTGAAACAAGTAATGAATTAGTTAAGTGAAGAACAAAATTGAGGATGTGAGGATGTGGTGAATTTTTATTTTTCATATGTAATGATGAACAGAGTATTTTGAGGAAAAGTGGAATTTAAAGGTGTAATCTTATGCTTTACAAAATGATTAACTATATCTACACCTATATTGTTCTACTTTTTGATATTTCATAAACCATAGGATTAATTGAATCATCAAAAAGTAATAATTAGCTTCAGCATTATTATACTTTATCCATTTTTGGAGGTTCCATTAATCAAATATATCTTTTGTAGTCAGTTGATAGGACTCTGGCATCAAAAGCTGCTTTGCTTTTACCCATTTCTTTCTTCATTTTGCATTCCAAAGTCTCAAAAGAGAAAATGTAGCAGAAACAAACAAGTCAAACTTACCTGGCCTTCCCTGCACCTGTGCTACCTTGGGACCAGCTCAGTGGCACTGAACAAAAGTACTGTAATGGTGCACTGTACTATGTCATCCTTTGCCTCTAAACCTACATTTGAAGTATTTGTCCTGCATCTAAAGGAAGAAAGAGAGAAGTTGTGATGGTGCAAGAGACTGCAGGGGATTTAAAAAATGTATTTTGACATTGGACATCATTTGTTTTGCCTGGTTATTGTGTGAGTTGCAAAAATAGGGTCAGGAGAAGGGCGAGATTGGAAGAAAAGGAGCCGGGGATTGTTGCTTCTCAAAAGTCATCAGTTTGGTGGGAAGAGCTTGGGGCGGCTCTTATGGGATTAGCAGTATTTGAAAAAGAGGGTGGAGGGGCTTATTATTATATGTGGGTGCAGCAACATGCTTAATGTTTGTGCTATGCCTGTGTGTACGTGTGTATGAAAATGAGTGCACATCGAGTGATTGTGTGTGACTGGGGGCGAGTGTGTTGGCAGTGACTGGTGTTTATTCCTGTCCTGCTTTTTCTTCATCCAGCTCTGTGGATT
Source organism: Chelon labrosus (assembly GCF_963514085.1). Lineage (NCBI taxonomy): Eukaryota > Metazoa > Chordata > Actinopteri > Mugiliformes > Mugilidae > Chelon > Chelon labrosus. Next base: position 2,511,733 of record NC_140346.1, read on the forward strand.
ACGGAGAAGAATATGTGTGAGGAAGCACTGCTCTCATAACTGTGTGTGGGTGTGTGTGTGTGTACGTGTATGTGTGTTCATGTATATGCTTGTGTACCTAGAGCCTTTGTGTCATCATGCATACAGGAGTGTGTGTTTTTACACGTCAGAGTGTATTTCAGTGAACATGAATGAAATGTTCTCCATCACTAACTTACACAGAAACAGCATCAGGGAGGCTGAGTGCATACATGCTCCTTTATTTATACTCAGACATCAAATTCGACCTTGTCCTGTTTATACGGGGAGTCAAAGGAAACCTTTATCTGCAATAATATGCATCATTTTGAACACTTTAATGAAGAATGTATGTGTTTTTTTAAAATGTATTACTCTGGGCCAAACATTGACAAAAAAGTCTAGTTTTGTACATACTGTTTTCTTAATGGTATTTTAGAGTTTGTTATTTTCTGGGTAACAACATCAAAATATTGATGACTTATCCTGCACTCAGGGGTGTGAACTAATTTTGCATGGGATGTGGATGTTACTTAGACATGTAGCACCCACCTAGACCAGAGCAGACACCCCCACCCCATAGCAATGACACTCCTTGATGGCAGCAGCCATCCCCAGCAGGATGCAGCCTGACACAGACACACACACAAAAACGCTTTAGGAACAATAAAAAAAAAACATGAAGAACAGCACTAGGTATTGACATGGCCTCCAAATTCACTAGATCCCAAACTGATCAAGTATCTGTGGGATGATCCACAGAGGCCCCTCAACCCATAGGACACAAAGCCCCCCACTAACAACATTCTGTTGCCAGATTTTACCATTTGAAATTAATTTCACATCATGGAAATGTATATCACAATAATTAGTATGAATTTATAATTATATACTTCAGTGCTATAAAATACTAAAGATAATACCAAATTCATTGCACATTCAGTCATTTCCATTTTTCACTTATGTCCAGTCTTATCTTCACACCTATGCTACGCTCCAAACAATCTTAAATTGCGACTTTAAAAACAATCTGCCAGAGTACGATAAAGAGAGATTTTGTGATTATATATCGGGACTGATGTTGTGCTTGTGTTCCTTTGTAGCTGCAGCAGCAGACTCATTCACAGTGTTGTTGTTTGCTGCTCGTGTCTGAGGACAACCACCAGCTATTTTGCCAGGTACACACACGCACACACAGACAATTTTCTCTACATCTTTATCACTGCCATACACATTTGTTTTTGTATATGTTTTTGAAATCCCACACAAAAACAACACAAGTAAACGCACCAGTTTCCCTGCAGAGTGTTCACATCCTCTTTCTCCCTACAGAGACACACATGCACACACACACAAAGCCATCCAACCTTCTGGCCATGACTCATTCACCAAAGAGTAATTCATACATTACCATTTGAATAACTTGACCTTTGACCTCTGTGACCTTTAGGTGGTTGGAGACAAAGTCCTGGAGGAGGAGATCAGCTTCCCGGTGAGGCCAAAAAAATAAATGCATATTCATGATAAACATAACTTATTTATTTGCATTTATTTCTGTTTGCCTTCAGTTGCTTATCTGGTTATTGCTTACTTATTTAATCATGGCTTCATTCAGTCTTTTATTTACCATTTTTACCCATTCAGAGGGTTCATTCTTTTTGTGGTCTGGTAAACTAAGGTACATAATGTAGTGACATTACTTGCTATTCTTAAGCACTCTTTAAATTTAAATGATGTAACCCTGCATGGATTTTTTTTACTGACATGATAGTATAAACCTCCCACTTGTAATCTTTTATAATCCTCAGCAGCGGTTATAATTAAGAAATTTGGTCAGGAGAAGTAATAACTTCCTTTGGGTGGCTTTTAGTCTCCCGTCCCTGGTTGTGGTACAGATGTAACATTTTTAACAGGCTTTCCTTAATGGTGTGAATAGACTGTGTGCCCTAGGCCAAATTATGTGTGAAATCTTGATAATAGTTGGTGTAGAGGGATATAAGGGCACAAAAAACCCTAGATGTCTTTTTTAACAAGGGATGTAATACTGTTCGTTTAGAAATACCCTAAAAGAATTCTGCTTTCTTCTCATCTTCTGCCCTAATTACAGAGTTGTTGGTTTATTTTGTTACCACACTTTTGGTCAACCCATATCTCCTTCTTTTCTCTCCTCTGTTCAGCTGATGTTTGGACGGTTCGGTCAGGTTGTGGAGAAGAAGAAATCAATTACTCTTCAGGACATCAGTGCTGTAAGAGAATCTACAGTATCCACCCGTGTGTCTGTTTGTCTGTCTAGTTTTCTAATCTGCTGGTTGTCCTCTCAGGAGGAGCGCAGGCAGCTGTCCAGTATGTTGGGCTGTGAGATCTCCTCCATGCTCTGTGTGCCAGTGGTCAGCAGGGCCACCGGTCAGGTCGTGGCACTGGCATGCGCCTTCAATAAGCAGGGTGGGCAGAGGTACGTATGTGAGAGACTGTGTTCATACTGTAAGATATTCTGTCATGTTGTGTGTCCATTTCATGCAATGCAGAGTTCTCACACCAAAATAGTGACACTCACTAAAATCCTGTTTTTAACCTCATAGAAATCACTCCTTCTGAGTCACTGATGGCTTACTGTAATGCTGAAACATGTTGAAGATACTGAGTTGTCAGTCTGAAGTTGATTTGGCTTTTCCTAATTCTTCAAGTGCTGACTCACTGTAGATACAAAGATTTATCTGACAGCAGCTTACAGTAATGTTGGGATGGGTCCTGATTGGCGGAGCCTGACGGCTCAGATTTGTTGAGTTTATAGAAGTAAAGGCTGCATCACTGTTCTCACTGAAATCTGCAGCTAGCCAGCAGGTTGTGCTGCATGCTGTTCATGAGCAGATACAGGGACAGACTGAGATGCAGAAGCTTTCCTGTAGTTTGAGCCAGAGCAGCGCACAAATGCTACGCTGTCCTTGTCAGGGTTGTCATCACACCATGATTTTAATGACAGCTTAAAAGTTTAAATATATGTTTAACTCAAGAGACTGCTGCAAGTGCATTTAAACGGGACCTGTAGGAGATGTAATGATGGATTCCAAATAAAAGACTAATATAGGATGAGTGTATAGGCTAAATGAAGGAGTAGTGCATACTGAAGCTATTTAGTTTATTTGCACAAGTGACATTTTAAGAACAGATGTCTCTTCTCACTCTCTTCTACCTTGTTTTAGAGAAACTCTATAGCAAAGTCCTCACCTGCTCAGATAAGAAACCACAAATCAGTCACAGATGACAGATTTACATTTAATTTCACACCAAAGCATATAATTGAATGCATATCGTGCAGAAATCACACCTGAATAGGTTACCTGATTTCTAACTAGTTTATGCAGAAACTGTTTATGATGCAGTGTCTGTATGTAAAGCATACAAAGACACAATTTTGGAATGCTTTATCTTATTTCATAGAGTTGTGCAGTTTAGAAGTCCACTGATTTTCAAGTGTTCGATCAACATTTAGGTCCTCTATCACAGAAAACTCATTTATGTTTTTGATAAGTGTCCAACTCTCACTTGTCCACAGGTGTTCTGCATTCTTTCTTCCTTCCTGGGTTCCGGTCCAGTCTCAGGGACTTTCGCTCCTGATCAAGTTCTGTTGACTCAAGTTTTGCATGGTTGTTTTTCAATAGATTTCCAGAAATCCACCGTCTAAAGCTGCAAGCTAAATATTCTTACTAAAACAGCTGCTAGGCTTTGATTTGCAAAACTGGAAAAGTTGCTAACTCTCCAGGTTGTTGATATAACTCCATCAACAGGAATCTAGACCATTCTTTTCACCACATGAGCTGACATTTACCTCACATTACAATCCAGAGTGGCTCACAAGGAACATTCGCAATTGGTTTTTAAGCTGTTGGCCCAATCTGTGTCATTGATGGATGAGGAATGTCCACCAGCCGTCTTCACTTTGACACAATATCCAGATTACCAGTCTGCCTCTAAAATACCACAGCAGTTTTGAGCTTCGGATCATTCGTTCTTGTGTTTGTGTGTGCGTGCGTATAAAGTGTGCGACCAGATGGCTGTGATGATGATGGCGTTGATGATCTCGAGTCAGGTCATGAGTCTTAGCAGCAGCGGGTGGTTTGGCTGCCTGGTTTGGCACCATGTTTTGGCATGTTTGAATGTGTATGTGTGTGTCCGTCTGTGTGTGTGCTGCCAGGAGCAATGCTGCTATCTCCTGAATACAGAAGTCTGTAAAAACGCACTCCAGTTGTTTGTCTCCGTGTTTGTGTCTTAAGAAACAGTTTGAAAGTGTGTGAAAAGTAATTTTGTATGTTGCATTATTTTCATCTATCTTACTCTCTGAAGACTGAGATAGATGAGACGGGATCATGTCCTATAATTCTCCCTCTGCCAGTGGCACTGATGACAGAGCTGGCATCTCATTACCATAGAAACAGCAACAGGATTATGGTCGCAACTGTGCATATAATGTGATAAATGTAGCCTTTGCTCCTAGCACAGTCATCCACATAGAGCCATATCTCAGAGGTACACCTCCTGGTCATGAAGATTGCATATTCATATGCAGAGTTTTCCTTCTAAATGTGTTAATGCAGCCTCTTAACCTTGGACACAGGCACATGGCAGCATATTGTGACAGCAGTAACAGGTCCATAACTCAGGTTTGGTGCCAGCAGATAAAAACAAACATCAGTGAATCTTGTTTTACACACAGAGCAGATTGAGAATGCAAATATGCTGGAGAAAAATGCGGATCTCAAACAAGCCTGAATTCCAAGAAGCAGAAAAAGAGCAATGACATATAAGACGAACGGCAAGATGAGTATTTGTGTTGACAAATCGGCTGATAGCAGTGCTAGGGGGACCTGTTGTGTTTATTTCCAAGACATGGTAGAATCTCAAAACTGTATGTATCCCTGTACAAACATAGCCAACTGCATGGCAGCTGTGCAGAAGACCAAACAGGTCATATGTGCTTACTTACAGTCTATTATTTAATTTAATAAATATGGGTTTCTTTATGAAAAGAGTTGTGTGCTTTCTGATTGCGTCTTACAGCTTCTGCTCTTTGAAAATGGGCCCCCGCTGGTTGTTATTCTATCTGTGGAAATGGGTCCTATTTTCAATCATGACTGCATATAAGTTGCTGATGCCGCAGAAAATTAATCTCCAGTCTCTCTATTGCTCTGTGACTTTCCTGAATGTCAGTCATAAAAATTTGCATGACTTGTCATAGAGTGAACGTCAACACTCTTGAGCTGAGCCTTCCAGGCCTTTTCCGGCTCCGTAACAATCCTGCCTTCTTTTGTAAGGATTCCTGGGAGTCTAAGCTGAGGGCACAAAACCCCTGAGCCATACGCTGCCACTGACATCAACATAATATGCTACTGCCCTCTGTAGGCCAAGAGACATAACTGCAGGCAATTACTCATCATTGTGGTCACTGCTTTGCTGCCGTCAAGTTCTCAGATTTGCCATTTAACTTTAAGGTCACAGTAACATTAACTACCTGCTGGAAAGCTGACTTAAGTTAGTTTACTGTCATTTCAGACATTGTGCACACTTGTAAGTCATCTCTGTTTGTGGATATTCACTATTATGTCCATCTCCTACTCTTATCAACCATTATTTTACAAATCTAAAATGACCCTATGTTATTTTTAAAGTGTAGGTGCTTACTGATTTGCAGCAACTAGTAGAAAATTGTTTATTTTAGTGTCACATTCACACCGATCAGTCATAACATTATGACCACCTTCCTAATATTGTGTTGGTCCCCCTTTTGCTGCCGGTCGAGGCATGGGCTCCGCTAGACCCCTGAAGGTGTGCTGTGGTATCTGGCACCAAGGTGTTAGCAGCAGATCCTTTAAGTCCTGAGGTGATGGGGCCTCCATAGATGAGACTCGTTTGTCCAGCACATCCCACAGATGCTCGATTGGATTGAGATCTGGGGAATTTGGAGACCAACACCTTAAACTCATTGTTGTGCTCCTCAAATCATTCCTGAACCATTTTTGCTTTGTGAAAGTGTGCATTATCCTGCTGATATACTGTTTCAATGAAAAGGAGTGCGTTGTCTGCAGCAATGCTTGGGTAGGTGGTACATGTCAAAGTAACATCCACATGAATGGCAGGACCCAAGGCTTCCCAGCAGAACATTGCCCATCCCAATGCCTCTGCCAGCTTGTCTTCTTCCCATAGTGCATCTTAGTGCCATGTGTTCCGAAGGCAAACAAGATACATGCACCCAGCCATCAACGTGATGGAAAATGTGATTCATCAATGTGATTCATCAGACCATGTGGTCATTGTTGGAGGATTCGACGATGGACATGGGTCGGCATGGGTGCCCGGACTGGTCTGCTGCTATGCACAACAAACACAACAAACTACATTACACTGTATGTTCTGACACCTTTCTATCAGAACCAGCATTAACTTCTTCAGCAATTTACCAACCACATGGGCCAGACTTCACTCCCCACGTGCATCTGTGAGCCTTGGCCCATGGCCCTGTCCCCGCTTCACCACTGTTCCTTCCTTGGACTATTTTTGATGGATACTGACCACTGTAGACCACCAAGAACACCCCTCAAGAGCTGCAGTTTTGGAGACGCTCTGACCCAGTCATCTAACCATCACAGTTTGGCCCTTGTCAGACTCGCTCAAATCCTTACACTTGCCCATATTTCCTGCTTCTAACACATCAACATTGAGGACAAGATGTTCACTTACTGTCTATTATATCCTGCCCACTGACATGTACTGTGATGAAGAGATAATCAGTGTTATTCACTCCACCTGTCAATGGTTATAATGTTATGCCTGATCTGTGTATGTTTTTGTTATAAAATATCACTGGAACATTATTGTGTTCTAGTGATTGTGACTGATATTTCATTAAACCATAACCATAGCTGTCAGATGAATATATTAGGGGGAAAAAAATAAAATATTTGGAGACTCCAGATACCTTAAAATTAAAATTGTACTTTTATAACCACTGGTGCTTTTAAAAATTGTGAAAAATGTTAATTACAACTTCCTTAAGGCCCAGATAATATCTTTTCCATAGATACTCAATTTACAATGTTATAAAACTGAAAAGGAATCCTCATGATAGAGAACGGGGACTTTTGAGCTCGAGAGATATTATAGAAATGTAATATTGGCAGCACTAGAACACACAGAATATGCACAATGTGAATAATATAAAAAACACTAACCTTGCTGATGGTGATATACCATTTAATTGTCCATGTGTGTTTTATTTCACTCTCTGCAGACACACAGAGGCAGATGAGCATGCCATCCAGCACTGTTTCTGCTACACTTCAACGGTCCTCACTTCAACTTTGGCCTTCCAGAAAGAACAGAAACTCAAAGTGGAGTGCCAGGTACTGGACATGCCCACACAACACACACACACACACACACACACAGATATTGTATGCATGCATAAATATACATGAAGCCGCCTTTTGAAAAGCTTTTTGTGTCCACTGTTTCTCCCAACAGGCGCTCTTACAAGTGGCCAAGAATCTCTTTACACACTTGGGTAAGTCTTTTCTCCATTGTCTGCCTGTCTGTCTGTCTGTCTGTCTGTCTGTCTATGTTAATGAAGAAAGTCGTTAAGTTAATGGCAGATATTTAAGCAATCACCTAGTGAAACAAATAGTGCAGATGAGTGAATGAGATATAACCGACCATAAAAGTGATTACATTCAGGAACATAATCATGAAATCAAAGGGGCATTAAAAATGATGGCTCCACCTCTTTATCGTATAATTACACATTTCTATTCTTATCAAATTGTGAGCACCAACAGTAGAATAAGTCATTGTTGATTCATTATGATTGCAGGTTCAAAAATGGATCTAGTGGTAGAGCAAATTGCCGCTCACTGTACCGAACTGTTGATTACAAAAGCTCTTATCAGCTTGTGCAGCTGATCCACGAGTACTCATGCTGTAATCTCTGTTTCTGTCTGTCTGAGCTTTGCTGTATCCCTTAATTTCCTCTGTTTCCCTTTTAATTCCTCTCTCACCCATTTGTTTTCTCTCCCCCTTTCTCTGATTCTTTCAGACGATGTGTCAGTGCTGTTACAGGAAATTATAGTGGAGGCCAGGAACCTCAGTGATGCAGAGATGTAAGCCCTCTGATTCATCTTCAAAGGGATGTTTCAGCGCGTGTGTGTGTGTGTGTGAGAGAGAGACCGAGAGAGTGTGTGTCTGTGTATAGTGTGAACGTCTTTATCTCTATTTGCAAAGGCTGTCTTGGCAATTTGTTCTTAACCGACTTGCCTCATTCAATAAAAGTTACAAAATGACCAGAGATGAAATGTGATAAAGCGCTCTCATTTTCTCAGCTTTGCTCTGTTCTCCATTAGCCCTCTGACTCTGTCACTCCCTGTTTCTCTAGCTGTTCAGTGTTCCTGCTGGATCGAGTCAGCCACGAGCTGGTGGCCAAGGTGTTTGATGGCGGTGTGGTCAGTGACGAGGAGGTACAGCAAACAGGCATTCATTATTTTGACGCCAACACGCACATACTGTAGATGCTCACTTTTAATCACATTACTGTACAAATACTCACATCCTCCTTGTGGCTCAGTGGCAACCAGCGTATTTGTAACATCAACAAAAAAATGATGCATTTTATGTGTTTATTAGATTAGAACGTTGACAGAGACAGACTCTTCCTCCTACTTACCCCTAAAAGTTGGGGGGGTGGAATAATTTTTCTACACTCTTGATCAACATCAGACACTTCACTGTGAAGCTACAGGTTGTACTGTGGAAAATGTCGGCAAATTTATCAAGTTGACATTTGTCAGAAAATACAGTTTTTATCAGATACATACTTTGAGGAAAATATTTTGTATAAAATACTTTATTTCATGGCCAATTATTGTACTTGCTTGTGTTTAAATAATTGTTAAAGTTTGCTACATTAGTGGGTCCATTAGAGTTGAAGGGGTTAAATAAATATGACATTAACAATTGTGTGTGTCAATTCCTCTGTACGAGTGCAGAAGGAGTTTCGCATCCCAGCTGATCAGGGTATTGCTGGCCATGTTGCAACCACTGGTCAGATTTTGAACATCAAGGACGCCTACTCCCATCCTCTCTTCTACCGTGGCGTCGATGACAGCACCGGCTTCAAGACTCGTAACATCCTCTGCTTCCCCATCAAAGATGAGAACAGCGGTAACAACAAATCCACACACACACACACACACACATTGTCTTAACTCAGAGGTAGTTTTACATATTTACATGTTCAGATGCTCTCAGATCCAAGTTGCTCTGTGAGTTCTGTGAACTCCAAATATTGGCTGTATAATAAAATATTTCATTTTATTGTATTTTCTGGGAGATGCACCATTATTATCTTCTGAAGCACATGGAGTTCCTTTTTCTCCCATATTTTTTTTTGTTCTTGAAAGCAAAGCTGTATTTCAAGACGGGTGTTCTCTCGGAATAGCACCAAGAAAGGTTACATCACATCCCTGTGCCTAAATGTTGGAGTGCATAAAGTGCACTTTAGACCATCTTCACTGTGTTCCATACTTAGAAATTTTTGAAACTTCTGCTTGATTTTGATACCATATCTGAGCAGAGAAACTTTACATTCGGTCTGATTTGTCTCGTATAGAAACCTGTCTAAAGCTCAGATTATTCAGATCTCTTTATGTGCAATTAGGTTCAACTGCAGTGTGAAATTCATTTAGGTTAGCTGGCCGATTTGACTCATTGTCTGGTCTGCGCCTCTGACTGATTCATTCTGTGCCTAATTTTCTCATCCTTGCCTCTCATCTTCCACTTTCCATTTTCTGCCTCCATCCTTCCTGTCCTCTATGTCTTTAACTCTGTCCTTCTTTCTCTTTGTACCTTCCTTCTTTTAGAGGTGATTGGTGTAGCTGAGTTGGTGAATAAAATGAATGGGCCTTGGTTCAACCGCTTTGATGAGGACCTGGCCACAGCTTTCTCCATTTACTGTGGTATCAGTATTGCCCATGTAAGTGATTCCTCCCACTCTCTATGACCTTTAAAGTTTCTGCTTCAGTTAGTTTAACTTTAAATATTATCTAGCATTCTTACTAAAAGCTAACTAGTCGACACACTCGCACTTGTTAGTATGTGTGGTTGTACTCTGTATTACAAACGAAAATCATCATAACCACTTACTTTACACACTTTGTCTTCTTATCATCATGAGCAACATTGAAAAAAATGAAACATTAAAAGGGAACAAATGCAAAATTTCCTTCACATTTATCTTCATAGACACACTGGCTTGCTGTATTAAAACCTAGGTCATTAATCCAGCTTCATTTTAAGTGTCATTTCTGCAAGCCTATAATCACTGGGATGAGCAAAATAAACGAAAGATAAGAAAGTAGGAATTTGCAGTATATCCATTTTTAGGAGCACCTAAAACTAGATCTGTTGTTAATGCTGTTAGAAAGATTGATCCTGTCTGGCAAAATGGGATCAGTTCAATGGGAGCAAAATGCTCAGTCAAGACAGAATAGAGCAACGTCTCCAGGGAAATTTAAAGAGATTCAGTCTGATGGAACTGAGAGCTTCTGTGGTGCAGTTCATAGGCATTGTATGACTGCTGCAAACCCATTAACACACACATTCTGAGAAAGAGGGCGATGCATTGCACTGAATTGTCATCACCCACTGAGCAACTAAAATATTATTATGGTTTTTATTGCTGACACTGATTTCTGAGTGTTTGCAAATCTTTCACTCAGTTCACATCATTCAGCCAGTACATAATCTCTGATCATTTATCTTCACTTGCTCTAAAGGCAGATTCCTCAAATCGAACCTTGTCAGGGCTCATCTCGTCACTGCTGCTCCTCTTATTATCTCTTATCAGAACTGAGTCACGTGTAACAGGATCAATGTGTTTTTTTCCTCTAACAATGTCATGAGCCCGCTATGCAACTGATCTGAGCAATTCAAAAGTGAACCAAACCAATTACTAATTGATTACCTCTGACTTCAAATAAAAAAAAAGAAAGAGAGAAAGAAAGGTGATAATCTATTCAACATTTCCGATTCACCTTCATGTTTAGGAGTTCGTGTAGAGCCTGACCTTTGAATGACTGCAGGTACTCGATGGTTTTTCTGCAAACTATGATTGCCTTTTAGGAAGCTTATTAATCATTCAAACATGAGCACATACATTATTGATCAATACTCACCCAGCATCACCATGTACAATATTTTGTGGGTTGTAAAAACCAGCTTACTCATGAACTGAAATGTAAGCAGCACTCAGTTTGACTTTTATTGTCTTGCACAAGGACAAGTTTCTATTTAAATATGAAGATGCAGACACACAAACACAGAAGCTTTACTTTACTGAGGAAGATACAAAATCCTGATCTGTAACTGAACTAAACATCACATTGTGTTTAGGCATGTGGGTAATAATAATATCATTTTATCTTTCTTTAGTCTCTGCTCTACAAGAAAGTCCATGAAGCTCAGTTCAGGTCTCATCTGGCCAATGAAATGATGATGTACCACATGAAGGTAAAATACCAAAGATATGTCTCACTCACTCTCACACAGACACAGTCGTCACAGATACTGTCAATATTATTCACTCAATATGATTCACCATGTGTCTGCTGCAGGTTTCGGAGGAAGAGGTGACGAAACTGCTGGTGACGGGCATCGACCCAGTGAAGGAGATTCACCCGTGCTTTGCAGAGTTCACGTACACACCGCGCTCCTTGCCTGATGACACCACACCGATGGTAGGGACGAGACGAGTGTGTGTGCCCTGACGAGGCAAATCACAGCATACATTTTTATGTGACTTCTCTTGCTGTGTGTGTGTGTTTGCAGTGCATCCTCAGCATGTTCGAAGACATGGGTTTCATCAACACATACAAGATCGACATGCACACTCTGGCCAGGTTTGATTTATATGCTGAATATAAGAGCTCATGTGAATGTGTATGTCAGTTTAGTTACTCTGAATTTAGAAATGAACCTCTAGATTTTGGTTTGCTTTTAGTCTGTTTTGTCAATTACTCTACAATGTGTCTGGATATGTAGACTCTGGGGCTGAAATTTTCCTAGACTTATTGACCTTGTCAGTGAGCTGTAAGATCCAAAGAGAGATGTAAGCATCTTTGTAGAAGCAAAACTGATCAGAATTAGTTAGTGAAGTGCATAATTATGGGACATTTCAAGTCAATATTCTTTTAAAAATGAAGAACTCCTTGTGCTTAATAGGTTATAATTTAGCAGCCCTCAAGAATAAAGGGAACAATTAACAAGTTTAATTAAATCCCTGAAGTACATGCTGGGAGAGAAGCGGATGACGTAGTGACTTTATAATACATGTACATGTGTCACTGGCAACATGCTGAGCTTGTAGACCATAATTAAACTCCTGCCTTGCTGTCAGGTTCTGTCTGATGGTGAAGAAAGGCTACAGGGACCCTCCCTACCACAACTGGATGCACGCCTTCTCCGTCTCACACTTCTGCTACCTGCTGTACAAAAACCTAGGGCTGTCCAACTACCTCCAGTGAGTATACACCTCTTAAAGATGAAAGAAATAACTTATTATATTTGTTGATGTCAAAATTATTCTACTATGTCCTGTTGTCTTCTAGGGAAATCGAGATTTTAGCTCTCTTTGTCTCCTGTATGTGCCATGACCTAGATCACCGTGGCACCAACAATTCTTTCCAAGTCGCCTCGGTGAGAGCACATGTCATGTAAAACCTTTCTTGAGGGTATTTAATGAAACATAAGGAAATGTAAGGAGTGAAAATGGGAAAAGGGCATAAAATAAGAGCATTAGTCAACCAAAACACACAGAGCGCAGTAGACATGTAGTTTAAAAACACAGACTAGAAAGTGTCTTTTAATTGTGAGATGAGGCATGTGAATAAAAGTCAGGCTCTGGGTGTTTCTCAGTTGTACCAGCGTCTCTAGTTTTATCTCATCATCTGTGAATTTGCCCCAGTGAGACGCTAGATGTCATTGTGATTAGAAAGCGTGTTGCTCTAGTTTACACTAATCACATATAACCCTCCAGGACCTAGATGACAAACACAGAGCCAGTCATCATATTCACATCATATATTCTTCATTTTACCAGCTTCTCTCTATGTTTTATCTATTTATTTTTTCGAATTCATATTGGAGCTGACATGACCTGTTAATGAGAAAACGCTGCTACATTTTATTGAGCGATGTTTCATTTGAATCAACACACTGTGTACTCTAAAAAGACTGCGTTTCATTTGTCTTTTATCTTCAGCAATCTGTGCTAGCTGCTCTCTACAGCTCAGAGGGATCTGTGATGGAGGTAAACCACTCTATTAAGGCTTTAACGATGTTTTCAGACAACATGCGAAAATACAAATCTTTCCAGCATATATTACAGAGCAGACCTGTGTAGACTGATGCAGTTGTGTGTCACTGATTATACTGGTTTGACTATTTGTAATTAAAAATTGTCATTACATGAGAGCTAGTCAAGTTGTTGTGTTCTACTGCGACATCTAGTGGTCAAAAGCAACCTTGACTCTTTGCAGCTGTGAGAGGCATTTAAATTAGTTTTGCAGATATTGCATTGCAGCATGACTCTGTTTCACACACATTTAATCCGTATGCTTTATTTGTCTTGACAGAGACATCACTTTGCCCAGGCCATTGCTATTCTGAACACTCAAGGCTGCAACATCTTCGAGAAGTTCTCTAGGAGGGTGAGAAAACAAAATCCCACATTCACTCATTCCCATAATTATGTCTCCCCTTTTCTCCCTTTGTCATTTAGATTCCATATTCTTCTATCACTAAAGCTAAAGCTGTTCATGCTGTTTTCAGGACTACCAGCGCGTGCTGGATTTGATAAGAGACATAATTCTGGCTACAGACCTAGCTCACCACCTTCGAATTTTCAAGGATTTGCAGAAGATGTCTGATGGTAGGTCTCTGTTGTTCAGTATGCACTGCCACGTCTCTACTTTTGCTTTGCACTCACAGCTCAGACCAGCCAAGGGAGACTTGGTTCAGATGGTCCAATGAACACCAAACATTTTACCTCTCCTCAAATGATAATGGGCTGGTTGAGATCAGTGACTTTTAAGACATACATGCATTTAATATTAAAAGTTTTGTGATGAATCACAAGTTAAAATATAGTTCGCATTAATTCTTCAGCCAAAAGTCATTGTTAGATAAAGAGACAGTGAAGCCTTCAATCAATTTCCTCTGCAGTATGATTTTCTTATGAGCACTTCACAAGAGGTTCTTTCTTTTGCTGCATTTTATTAAGCAACTTATTTTGCAGAGATCTAAGGTCAAACACGCAGTATTCAGTACTGACTTTCTTAATAATGTCCTTCTTTTCTCAGACTTTGTACTGTTTTTGAGAGGCGGTTGCTTACTCCACTCTTATGTAATATGATTGGCTGTAACCTCTTGGCCAGTATTTTGTTACGCCTGAATGCAACCAATTATAAGTTATCCTGAGTGGATGTCTCCTCAGTGGAATCAATTTTGAGCTGTTAAAGCGATTCAAGGACATTAAATTCCTCTAAATGAGTTAGCAACTAGCTCGCACCACAAAGTCTGTCAATCATGGGCTGAACAAGCTGAACCAAATATTCAGCGTCAAGGTGTCACTGAAACATAATTTCTTAATGGGCCATTTTGAGTGCAGGACTCTAAAATGTAATGAATTTCAAGAACTTAATATTACTAAGTAAATTGTTTCAATCTGAAGTTGTTGTTGAGGGCTTTTAGTCAGATCTTCACAAAGCTGCAGTACTGAACATGTTATTTACATAGAGCGGTTTCCTTATGTACATTTCAGATGGATATAATCCAAAAAGTCGAACCCACCGCTCCTTGCTGCTATGCCTGTTGATGACTTCATGTGACCTGTCAGACCAAACCAAGGGCTGGAAAACCACACGCAAGATTGCTGTCAGTTTACAATCTACACTAATGTCTATTTTTTACACTAAACAAAATACAATCATCTGTTGTGAACATCACTGAAACGACTTGGAAAGTGTATTAGGCGCAGCAATAGTGGCCATTATAGTGCTGTAGGTTTAAACAACAAAGAAGAGACATAAGAAGAGAACATTTCTCTTTAACATTCCTACACATTTCATTTCCATACAGCCAGTCAATAAATCTGACTCTATTCTAGGACAATAAAGATTGTGCAATGCAAAGCTATACAAGTGGACACAACCTTTGAGCTTTATTACATTTTATTCTCTGCGACCACACCCCATTTCGGGATTGTGTTTAATCTTGGCCTGTCCCCTTTTCAGCACCTAACTCCTAAACCTTGCCCTAAATCCTACGCCCTCCATCCCCAGACACCTAAAGCAAATGCTCCATAATCCTTGTTCCCAAAACCACAAACACATTTCTGTTCAATGCATTGGATGAAATGTCTGGCTTATACTGGTGTCAGTGGTTACATTATTTTCTTATTGGTAAAATATTTCACAGGGATTAATGAACAACAACAATCACACCAAATACTGAAATGTTAAAAAAAGGAAAGCAATATCAGAAATTACAACATTATTGGGATTTCAGCCTCAGATGGTGATACATCTGGACAGCTTCCAATATGACATTATTCTTAATTCAAATCTTGTAAAACTAATTTAAAACTCACCATGTCTCATTTTCAGATGAAATAAAAGTCTAAATTGTCAGACGGTTTGTCCCAATAAAAGATGTGCAGTTCATTTAAATTGACAATCCCTTTAAACCACATGAACAGTAATAGATGTCTGCCTCTATGTGTCCACAGGAGCTGATCTATAAAGAGTTCTTCTCTCAAGGAGATCTGGTATGTGTCAGTGTACACAGGCTGTTAAATGACATGTGGCATCTTTCAACAAGTAGCTGGCGTTTGTGTTATTTTACAAACTGTTACTCATATCTGCGTTTTTGTGTGCGTGCGCAGGAAAAAGCCATGGGGAATAGGCCCAGTGAGATGATGGACAGAGAGAAAGCATACATCCCAGAACTACAGATCAGCTTCATGGAACATATCGCCATGCCCATCTACAAGTGAGTATGAGAAGTGAAAGCAGATCACAGACACCTGGTTCAACATTGCTGTTAAACCGAACCAAATCTCCTTTATATGTGCAACACAGAAATGTCCCTTGGGAACGGAATCACAAATCAACCGAAAATGATCACCCTAATCTGGAGTTTCCCTCATCTCCACAGAGGACAGTTTTAGCTAATTGTTTTGGCTTACAACTATGGCTTCACTCTCATCAACATTACTTGCAGCAGCTGTTTCCACTGAAAAACTCTTAAAACTTCACACATTTCCCTTAGGAGTCTTGAAAAGGAAAACAGATATAATTAGACTAAATACTAAATTCACATTCATTAGGTGAATGCAGACACTACTCCAGATGAATGTTAATGCTGCTCCATAACTGCTGCAAGTCTAAATAATCAAGCGTTTGCTAATAAGTTTGCCATGTCAACCTTATAAGGTGATAATATGCTGAATTTACACCCCCCAGTTGCCAAACAACCAATTATTAGAAGTTTAACTAAATTAAATGCTACACTTAAAGTAAATAGCGTGCAACAAATGTTTGCATTTATTCAATTTTAAGAGGGAATTAAATGTAGAGCATTCATGTACAAGTGTTATAGTAACAAACATAGTTTAACCCTCATGTCACACCTTCCTCCGTGCCTTCAGGTTGCTATCTGAGCTGTTTCCCGAAGCCACTGAGCTGTACGAGAGAGTGGCAGCAAATCGTGAGCAGTGGACCAAAGTGTCCCACAAGTTCACCATCCGTGGGTTGCCTAGTAACAACAGCCTAGACTTCCTGGACCAGGAATACGAGCTACTGCAGTCCCAGGGTGCTTTCGGGAGTGACGACCACTGCCTCAATGGTTGCCTTGACGACACCGAAGGAGGGAGGGGTCAGTGACAACAGCGGGCTGCTAACGGTTTCCTGAAGTTTTCTGTGGTCCAATAAGAGGCTGAGAATACCTTTTTAGCGGCCTAACAGGGACAGGTCTCTCTGCTGTCAATCACTTAGATGCTTAGCAGGTCATGCAGAATGGACAGAACAAAGTTTCAAACTAATTGAATCAGACAAGTGATCTGAAACGAGTGGATCCATCTGAGCAGGTTCAGTGACTAGATGCTACATTTTGCTTGTGTCTCCAGCTGAGGAAAGCAGAAAGTGGAGACTTGACCTTTTTTCAGCAACTATACTGGAAAGAGTTACAAGTTCATTTATACAGCTCTGATCCTGATTAAGATTGTATAAACACGCAGACATTGACACACATATGTACATGCACATACTGTTAAGACACAAGAAAAAAATCGTTCTTATGGCAAAGATTACTTCAACATGTAACAGTGAGATGAAGTGCTATACTTTCTGTAAAGTGTATCATAATAGCTTATATTGATTTAAATGGCTCAACAAAAGCAGCTGCCATAGCCCTCACCCGATGCTTATGAGTGCATGCTGTATGGACACCTCATGTATTATTCCTTTTATCAGGATCAGTGTTGATTTTCTCCATAGCTAAGAATGAATGCAGTCCATTTTATAGCATCATTTTTTGTATTCAGCTTTAGTTCTTTGTCTTAGACATTTAACATTTTAACCCTCATATATATTTCTTTCCTTATTTTCAGGTCTTTAGGGGACAATTTGACAATCACTCATCAATGACAGAGTCACTGATCCCCGACCCTACTCAATACAGAAAACATTAAAATACACTCCCTGTGTTTATTAACCACATGTCACCGCATCAAGTATGCATTCACATCTTAAACACAGGCCACTCATGACCTAAAAATTCTCTTCATTCACTGTTAATTTCTTTTATTTTTAAGTTTACACACTTCCTCATGAACCCACTTTGGATAGAGAGCCAATGAAGCCCTTTAAAATATCCATCTCATTTGTTAGTATAAATGTGCCAGAGTAGAGTGTGTTAAACAGAGTGTGTCATATGGATCTGCCTTATTGCGCATCTTTGCTGCCTTTCTTAGAGCTTTTAATATGAAAACTGAAATAAAGAGTCTGTTTAGTATGTATGTTGTATATTTATTATAGACATAGTGTGAGTATCAATGTGTTGACTGAATGATTACCATGCTGAGAGGACGTATATTTGTGAACTATCCATGTGAAGACCTCAGAAGTCATGCCATTTCACTACTTTCTATTTTACCTTATCTGTACAACCACCTTCGGGTATTTTAGGCAGACATAAAAGCATTTAATTCAGTTCTCAGTGCTCTTTTTTTTTCTCAAGGTAACTAGAGATGTAGCCATCACAGAAATGACCGTTTCTTGAAAGTATCAACAGTACGCTATCGCTCTAAGTTCTCAGACTGTGCCTCAAAGAAAACATTTTGGGGCAATGGTTGTTCTTTGCTATAATATGCCATTCGAAGTTTTTAACTAAAAATTTTTAATCTAAGAATTTTTGCAGAGTTAGGGTTAGATAGGCAGAGTAGAACGAAGAGAAGCCTCTGTAATGGACTCCACTGTACTCTACGTAGGCTGTGTGTGGGTGAAAGCCATTGAGCAAATGACTGGATGTACAAGTATGGATGAGGGACAAAATGAGAATGGATAAAAGGATAAAAACAAGAGAGAAATGTTTGGTTAAAAGGTCTTTACAAAGCTGGTGTTGACAGAGATGAAGCTGACACAAACCTTCTATGATCTACTATATTTCCTTCTTCCTCTCCCCATCCTTTTTATGCAGCCCTGCTAATGTTAGTGAAAGGAGATGAAAGCAAAAAATATTGAAATCAAATTATTTAAAAATGTCATTTTTATTTGAAATGATATAATGAGGGTCCATTAGTTAGGAAGGTTAAGTATGTGTTACATTGGAATATGCGTTGGGGTGGCGGCAAGAAAGCATTTGATCTGCCTTGGTCTGCTTCACGGACTGAATATTTTTACTATAAAGTTTTTAAAGGGCATACAGGTGTGTTTGTAGAAGAGCCACTCTGTTTCTCCAACTCTTTCTCATTTCTATGATTTTTAAACCACACGTTTCATGTCTACTTGCCTTTTTCACGTGCAATATGAAGTGTCTGCCTCTGTGACATTGCATAGATTCCTATGTAAATACCTATGCCTTGTGTTAAATTATTGCTTTAGGTCTGAGTTGCCAAAGGCTTTTAAGTGTTAGATCATGATATTTCCATTGAAAAGGTCAATGGAATGTGACCGTTTCTATCCTAAAATGCTTTTGAATGTTCAGACCTATGACAGTTTTCTATAAAGGTGTGCGTATCTGTCCTTTTTATGTTTGTTTTAGAGAGTCAGGGCTAAATGTGCCAAGCAAACATTTTCTACTTCCTGGCTAAGCTGCAACGTGAAAAACCGGCATAAATTAAAATATATATTTTTGTTCTCTAATGTTGAAGTGACGATGAGGGCTTTGTTCATATTTACCTGTTCTGATACATCATGATGGCTTGCCCAGGAAGTAGGAACCCAATCGATTTTCCGTCATCATCACAGAACAGCAGGACTCCAACCTGTGATGTAATGTCGTTGTAATGATCACCTGTGACATCATTGTTAAAAGTGGCAAAAATATATATATATATAATTGCTGTAAATAACGAAGTTTTAAAAGAAAATGTTTCTTGATTGTCATTATTAAAATGGGAAGTATTTAAATACTGTAATGTATTTAAAGTGGTTGCATCCTGTTCTCTCTCTTTCTTTTTCAAGCCATTTTTGAACAACCCCGAGCTTAGATTTTGACTGAAAGAAAACTGTATGTGTATGTAGGATATACATATGATATTCTACCACAGATAAGAACCCAGACTAATCTGAAATGTATAAATGATGCTTATACTGAGGATTAAATCCAGACATCTGTTCTTTTTTTTTTTTTTTTTTTTTGAGCTCTGATGGTGGTCTTGTTCTTCTTCACATGTAATGAACGAGGATAATTTTTGAAAGAAAATGAGTGACATTTTATTTTTTTCTTTCTTGGAATAAATCTGGTGAAAGGCTTCTTGGTTGTTGTCTCTACATGTGCACACACTTGTGCACACTATAGCTTCACCATACTGTGCAATATGACTTCAGGCATTCTCTGTTGCCTGGGGACAAACCACATTAGAGTTTATCAAGAGTTCCTGAAACCAACCAACTGATATAAAGCTTAATGCTACTTAATATTATGACTATTCCAAATCGCATTTGGATTTTGTCAAAATATTCCATATCGACTGAAATAAGACAAACCTGTCTAATATATATAAAATGTATATACTTGTGGGTGGAAAATTGAAGGTATGAAAGCTATCTAAGAATATATTGCGTTAAAAGTTACATTTGGTTAATGTATTTAAAAGAATAGAATCTGTCTCGATACTGTAGCCCAAAACATCAAGTCAGACAAAAAGAAAACTCATAACCAAGACATGAATGAATCTTACACCAGCATCATATTTATATTACAGTGTACACATCCTGTATACCGAAACTGACAGTGGCCATTCTGCCATGACACTATATGTATATGTAAGTTAAATTAAATAAATAAGATGTATCAACAATACGTAGCAGCACTTGTAGCTGATGGACGGAATTTTAATCTTAAACATTGTAGGGCCTACCACGAATTGTTAAAATGTATTACATTTATCCACCAGTGCCATTTTTATGATACTGTGTTATTAATGATTTTACTTGTAAAGTAAGCATCTGAGTACTTGTGGCATTTACTGACAGCTACCAACAAAAAAAAAAAAACACATTTAAAGGAACAGACATAAATAATTAAATAAATGAACGTAATTAAATAAATGAACAGTGTCAAAACTATTTACTCGACTCTCAGTTATCTAAATTATTCTGATGTTTTTAAGAAAAAACGAAAATTGTTCCCAATTGTCGATTTCTCGCGCGAATTGGAGTGCGTGAGCTCTGCGCAATGAGAATTGCAGGTAGTCCGCCATTGCCGTATGAAGAACTATCGGATTTGGTGTTCGGCTGTCAACAATAAACTTGTGGTGCCGGGACGCGGAGCTACGAGGTCGAGTGAAAGCTCGTCGGCTGCTCCATAAACCAGTAGCCATCCCCGTCCCTCCCCGGAGAACACTTTCATGTGAATACAGAGCCCACGATCGAGGCGACCATGTCCAATCTCAGCAAAGGCGGCACCAAGAAGGACACCAAAATGAGGATACGGGCCTTTCCTGTAAGTGCACACCGCAGTAGGTGCTCTGCCTGCCCGACGGACGGTGACTCGATCACCGTGGTCTGGGCTGTTGGCTAAGTGCTAGCAGGCTAACCAGCTGAGCAGCAGATATGACTTGCCTGTCCGTAAACAAAGTGCAGCTATCAAATGTTCAGTCGCCCCCTGTCATGGTCGGTTTTTAGGTGGTCACTCTGTTGTAATAGCAGCTCAGCGACAAGTTTTTGAAGCACTTCCATTGTCGCTAACGTTTAATTATCTTATAACTTCCCAGACGTTAGCTAGCAGATTGGATCTTAGCCGAAGCTAACGTTAGCAACTGGCTTCTGACACTTGTTGTTTTGACTCCTTGTGTTTTTTTTTGATAAATGCATGCCACCGTTGTGACCGAGCTTGAAATGTCGCTGACCTTTGTGCACTGAAATATCACATAGATTTCTAGCTTCGTGTGAGAATGCCTGTCTTCGTTACTGTTGCTAACGAGACCAACCCAGCTAACCTAGTTGTGGTTTTGCCACAGCGGTTGTGTGGATGGTGGTTCTGAATCTGTTTCACTGTTGAAATAGTGATTCTGGATGTCTGCTGCCTTCCACCTGACACCCCCTTTGTCTGCAAGTCATGAAACATCTCCTTTATGAACTGACCTCATTTTGCATAAAACAATAGCCTGTCTGTGTGCTACTGGCAGAGTGATAGCACATCATCCAGGTACTCGATGGACTGGATATTCTTCTTTAAATAGGAATTTCAAGTTGTGTGTTTGTGACAGTGGCCATAGAGGTAATAATTCAATGAGGACCTTTACACAGTGCGAGCCTGTTGCATGTGGCCCAGTCCTGACAGAGACTAGACTAACATCTTGACATGCATGTGTTCGGGCTTGTCTGGTGAGAAGGAGCACACACTGTTCCTCCTCTCTTAGGGTGGCATGTATTACGTTTTCTCCTTTGGCTAATATGAAGCCCACACACATGTAGGAAAGAACTGTGACAGTTGGAAGCTTTTAATTATAGACATGATTATAGATTTGTAGACATAATCATTTACCACAGTGCTTAGTTCTGTGCTCAACTAGAACTGTAAGTTTGTCGTGGTGATGACAGGGGCTGGAAAATAATAATATAAAAATCTCCTGCATTTCTTAATTATCAGCTTTGACAAGAAAAGTATCATTTTGAATAAACAGCTAATAAGGACTTATATGTAGAAATGTATTGGGTTTGCAGATAAAGCAGCACAGACCCACAAGTGTGTACATACATTACTGTTCCTTAAATATTTCATATATATTGATTGATGTATATGTAGTGATTGGCCCTATTTCTAGTGTATGGACGTATATTTCTTCAGTTTTATATCCTCCTCATAGTGCCTTATAATTATCACCGGGGCTTAGTGTCCGCTTCTATGTATGTTTTAGTATAATAGTTTCAAAGATGTATGAACGTCCTAATGGAAGTAAATGTGTTGGTAGAATTATCACCTCAGGTATCATACAGTGCCCTCTGAGTGGCTCACTCTCTATAAAACAGTAGATGACTGAAGATTTAAGCTGCATTTAGGAACAGGATCCTTTGTTTTAATTGTTGGCACAAACAGTCAGACTTCCTCTACAACCCAGCACTGTCTACTTTTTGCAGATGACGATGGATGAGAAGTATGTCAACAATATCTGGGACCTTCTGAAAAATGCCATCCAGGAAATTCAGAGGAAGAACAACAGCGGCCTGAGCTTTGAGGAACTGTACAGGAACGCCTACACGATGGTGCTCCACAAACACGGAGAGAAGTTGTACACGGGCTTGCGGGAAGTCGTTACTGAACACCTTATCAACAAAGTAAGACTAACACAGTTGCAGAGGGAGGCTGTTACTCATGTGGTGACAGATTGAGTGAAACATTTGCAAGTATATTTGACTTGTCAGTCAAGTGTTTAATACATGCAAACACATACCTGTTGAAGGTAGGCATGAACATCACATCTCACAATAATGCTGATACACATTCACATTCTCTTCTGTTACGCCTATGACAGGAAAATCAAAAATTGAAAGTAATAAGGATTCGATTTAGTATTAACCAGATTCTCATATTCATAGGCTTCATATTAGGATTCATCTTCAAAAATCATCAAAAAACACTGGTAATACCAGCAAATATGAGCTGTTCGCATTCACGAGGAGCCTTGTGAGGCTAAATGAGCTTTCAGTGAAGTAAAAAATATGGAAAAATACAGGTTGTTACTCGAGTCTTGGCAGTGGTAGTTTTGTAAAATCCTTCACTCATATTACGACAGATTGCTTATTTATGTGGCTGTTCAGGAAGCGGTCTATTCTGTTGATAGGGGCCTTTAGTAGTAATCCTGTCCCGGGGTTTCAGATGTGAAAGAGATCTCATTTCTCTACAAGCCTTTTACAAAGCAAGCCTTACCTCATGTGTTATGAGGAGTGTATCAATATGTTTTTGAATGGCAGTGCAACTTGCTCAAATTAGAGATTTAGTTGATTTATTTACCTGTATTAAACATGAAATGGTAGAAAAGCTAAGTGAATTGGATTATTCAGAGCAGCTTGTGTTTGGGGGGAAAAAATAAAATTGCACAAAGTAGAGCAGTTCAAGGCTAATGTGTAGCTATGAGCTGAAATATTTTCCAGTGCCTGCTAGTAAGTTAGAGATGTCATCAGCTGTCACTTGTTTTTTGTTGCACATTCAGTAACAAATTAAGTTTTCCATGTCATCTGTTGCAAATACTTCTGTGCAGCTTTTGGTGTTGCAGATGCCCAATGAGTTATATTTCAGCAGGCTGCAGTTGGACACCAGCCAGATGGTTTTGCAGTTTAATTAAATGCATATTCTCAACTTGGCAGGCTTAGTAAATTAGCAGTCAGGGTATGTCAACAAGCAGTAGATCAATGAAGAGAGGCCTGACACCTGAGGGTGTTATTATCTAATAACGATCCAGAAAAAAAAGAGAAATTGCATTCTGTTTGAAAATAGCTGAAAGAGAATGATTTTCTATTGCATCAAACCCATACAAACTTTAGAATGGACTGAAAATTATTTCTACAACAATCGTACTTCTTCTGTCTCGGGTTTAAAAGATTATATTAGGTCTAATAATTGCTGTCTGTTATCAATAGAAGGATTTGGAGACATAAAACTTCAACAGTGGCACACTTGTTGACACTGTTGTCTAGACAAGGGCTAAAGATGAGCTTAAAAATCCAGTCTGCCCACATATTCAACAGTTCAACCACAGCCTGACTTTTTACTTCTGATACTACGTCTTATTTTCTACTACTTTTCTAATGCTTTTGCCTTTATGGTTAATTTTGGCTTTTCTTCTAGTGTTAATGTGACAATGACCATATACATATACATGACAGTCGTTTCACTCTATAAATTGTATTCTGTACTAATTATTGATTGTGTCATTAGATCTTTTGAAATATAATGAATATGAAATTCCTTAAACATTCTTTTTTTATATATGTGTGTTTTGCCCTTTAACGTTTTTTAATATTATAGAGTAACAGCATTACGGTGTCAGAGGAGATGAACACAATGGCAGCATTTAAGCAGCAAGCAGTAATAGTTGCCTTATAAGCCTCACATTTTTAAGTAAGCCTTTGAGTGTGCACAATGAGTGCTTGATTTAATGCCGTATTCAGATTTATGGGTTTGCTTCTGACATTTAATCTGGATGTGTAAAAGAAGAAGTAAGTGAATTTATCAAGGTTGATATTGTGTAACATTGGGAGCAGATGTGATAATTCATCATCTCTGCCCAGGAGGAGTATAAAGGGGAGGTCGGTGTGCCCTCAAGAATCTTACTCTACTGAGTCGTTTGGTTTACACTGCTGAGTCACACTGCAGTGTGAGTGTTATCAAGCTGTTGTATGGCTGACTTGTACAGAAAAAGTCTTATAAAAAGCAGATAAGTAAAATGCTGCATTAACGAGAAATCACAAGTGTTAGCTTCAAGATCATCTATTTCTTTGTCTGGCACTTCTTGTCACCAAGGGTGTTCTCACACTAGGCCATCTGTACCGTGCACAAGCACGTTTGACCACCAAAGTCCAGTTGTTGGTGTGATTACGCTGTTCTTTGCTCAGGCACGGTTCAGTTGGATACAGGCACGATACTCATCTGCTGGGATCGCTGTCCGTGCACAAGCACAGAATTTGAGAACTATGAAGGCACAACATAAATAAATTCATGAACTGCGCTGTGCCATGTGAGAGTGTTTTAATTCAACACAAAGAGCTGAGTTGTCATGACGTTGGAGTACTCTGGCATGGTGCAGTGTGAGTTGTGGCCAGCAAAGGAGTGGGCTTGGGGGTAATTGTACTCAGGCACAGTGCAAGGGAACCGTACCTAAAGTAAGCTACCTAAGACTGCAGGACTTGTCGTAATACGCTGTGATTTTTTCTCCTCCAAAGGTACGAGAAGATGTCCTCAACTCCCTAAACAATAACTTCCTCCAAACCTTAAATCAGGCCTGGAATGACCACCAGACAGCAATGGTGATGATCAGAGACATCTTGATGTATATGGTGAGTAACTGAGATATACAAGCTGAAGGCTAGGCCAGGCAGTAATTTTGAAATCAAGTTCCCCATTGTACCACTCAATCATGCAATGTAGCTGAGGGCAGATTACATTTTTTGCAGTTATATGGCTTAGCTTAAACTCACTTTAAATGATGACACATTTAATCACATGAAACATCGCCAGTAATGTGTAAAATAATTATTATTGCATATTAATCTGATATATCTCTTCTTTTGTGTATCTGTGCCACAGGACCGGGTGTACGTACAGCAGAACAATGTTGAGAATGTGTACAACCTGGGTCTTATCATCTTTAGAGATCAGGTGGTTCGCTACGGCTGCATCAGAGACCACCTCCGACAGACCCTACTGGACATGATTGCACGTGAGAGGAAGGGAGAGGTGGTGGACAGGTAGATGAAACTCACAGACTGGATTAATTGCAGGCTACTATAAATTGTCTTAAGTTTCAGTTTTTAACTAATTAAAAAAAAAAAAAAAAAGGCTTCACCACCTTTGGTATAAAGAATAGGAAATAAGGAGCTGTCTGATATATCTACTACATTTTTGCCTGCTGGGAAAAGGCCTCCTTTGACATTTTAAAACACTGATTTATTTTTTTTTTTTCATGCGCTGAGGTGTGTGACTGAGTTTTTTGATGAAGGTATAATAACAAATTTAGTTGGCAGCTAGTGTTGTTGTGAAATGAAAATACACAAAGTATGGTTTGTTTGTTGCATCATTTTCCTTTTCATTACTGATTGTGCCCTTGGTCTGCTTCTTCTCTCCTGTAGGGGAGCCATTAGAAATGCCTGCCAAATGTTAATGATCCTCGGCCTTGAGGGGAGATCTGTTTATGAAGAAGACTTTGAAGCACCTTTCTTAGAAATGTCTGCAGAATTTTTCCAGGTTTGGGAGAGAACGTCATTCCTCTGATTGTTATTATTGTAATGCATATTAGTTGATACCTTTTTGGGGGAAGGCATATAAATAAAATGCATACTTCCTCTTGTCTTCACTTAGATGGAGAGCCAAAAGTTCCTTGCAGAAAACAGTGCCAGTGTGTACATAAAGAAGGTAGAAGCTCGGATTAATGAGGAGATTGAGCGGGTAATGCACTGCCTGGATAAATCCACAGAGGAACCCATTGTCAAGGTGGTGGAACGTGAACTAATCTCTAAACACATGAAGACTATCGTAGAGATGGAAAACTCAGGCCTGGTCCACATGCTCAAGAACGGCAAAACAGACGGTAAGCACTTGGTCATATTCTTATGCTGCATTCACATTACAAGCAACTAAAGTTACAGTGTCACTGTTGGCGGGTCGCTGGTGAAGTGTTGATGCTTCATACCGCCAGCTTTCATTGAACTCTGTCACCTCTAGTGTGAACGCAGCATTACACTTCGTGTCTTCAGCGCTTATAGTTTGTCATTTCTCAATGAAAATGTAATCCACACAATGAAAGCTCTGACTGCACTCTACAAAATAGAGCAATAGAAATTCTCCACCTTCTTTGATAAGTCATGTAGCTGTCACTTGCAGCGATACGTTTTACTATATCAGTAATGCAGTCACATTGCGTTCCCCTTAGTCTTGTCACAAACAGTAATATTTGGGGAATTTAAGGATCGTTTGATTTCAGTGGCGGGACTGTAGGGCTTTCAGAAAGTATTTCAGTTCCCAGATACACGTCCCTTTCAGCAGCTCACAGATGCTCAGTCCTCTTCAGTCTGTAGAAATGGATTTGTAATACGTGTGCTCATGTGTGTATTCATGCATATCCATCCACAGATTTGGCGTGCATGTACAAGCTGTTCAGCAGAGTTCCCAATGGGCTAAAAACCATGTGTGAGTGCATGAGCTCATACCTGCGGGAGCAAGGCAAGGCTCTCGTGTCAGAGGAGGGAGAAGGAAAAAACCCTGTAGACTATATCCAGGTATGGTGATGGGTTATCAGGAGACATCACAGTGTAGTGAACATACTGCTCATTCTTGTTCATCTGCAGGAGCGTTCTGTTAAATGTTGAATTAATCTGCTTCAGGGACATATGAGAATGTTCAGATGATACTGTAGGTGATTCAGACAGAAAAAAGACACTGAACATGGCATCTAACTTTGTTAGAGATCATGGAATAATTTCCACAGGCTCAGCACACTGTTGCGTGATGAGCCTTCACCATAATGCACTTCCATAACCTCGAGCAGAGGATAACAGCTCTGGTCCACATGTTTTGAAGCCACAAGCTACCTTTGATCTACCCTCAACC
The DNA here is from genome assembly GCF_963514085.1 of Chelon labrosus. Classification (NCBI taxonomy): domain Eukaryota; kingdom Metazoa; phylum Chordata; class Actinopteri; order Mugiliformes; family Mugilidae; genus Chelon; species Chelon labrosus. Next base: position 2,539,816 of record NC_140346.1, read on the forward strand.
ACACTGCACCACACTTTACTTATTAACATGTGAGGTCCTTCAGACAAGTAGAGAGAAGACAGTGTTTTTCCATCTTTCAGTACTTTGCGTAAAAGACTCTCTGTGAGTTTTTGCGCTAATGTTAAACTAGTGCTACTGCACACTGCTTCTGTATTATCCCTCTTAATTCCTGCTTTCCTGCTTCCTTTCTGCAGGGTTTACTGGACCTGAAGTCACGCTTTGACCGTTTCCTGCAGGAGTCCTTTAATAATGATCGTCTCTTCAAACAAACTATTGCAGGCGATTTCGAGTACTTCCTTAACCTCAACTCTCGCTCGCCTGAATACCTCTCACTCTTTATTGATGACAAACTGAAGAAGGGAGTAAAAGGGGTGAGCCCATTAATGGATCTACACAGTTATTTTAGATCACACCACAGATTCTTGCTTATTTCAGATTTATCTGGAAAATGTGTGACCACAGTGCAAAACACCTGGTTTTCTCCAGATTTGATTAAAGCATAGGTTTCTATTTTCTTCATGTAGTAATTAAAATTTGCCGTAGTTCCATGTTTTTGTGTTATGTTTACTGTGGCTCAAGTCTTTTGATTAGAAATATTTGGTGAACACACAAAAGGTATGAAATATTCAAATTATTTTGCATGATTAATCCAAATTAATAGGCTGTGTTGCATATAAAAAATAGTAGGGAAAACAAACTGAAGCCTCGTTACGAATATATTTGATAAAGCTTGACCCTGGGCCGTGTTTTGGCTTATGTTATCCAGCTGACAGAGCAGGAGGTGGAGTCTATACTGGACAAGGCCATGGTGCTGTTCCGCTTCATGCAGGAGAAAGACGTCTTCGAGAGGTACTACAAGCAGCACCTGGCTCGCAGGTTGCTCACCAACAAGAGCGTCTCTGATGACTCTGAAAAGAACATGATCTCAAAGCTCAAGGTGAGCAGCAGTGTGATGTAACAAAGTTATGCTCTTTGGATGATGTTAAAAGTAGAATAAAACATCTCCAGTTTCTGTGAGAAGACGGGTTACCAGGTTCAAATGATTTTATTGTAGTTCATTTATTCCGATGCTTCATAACTGCCTATCCAATACAAAAAGAATTACTGCTCAGAGTTGATAATGACAGTGATTGCTCTTGATGTAAATCAAACAAGTAAAATAACTTAATTTTGGGGACATGTTGTGTGTTAAATGTAAGGACTTGAGCATTTTTAGTCATCACTCTTTTTAATAGAGGAAACATCCCGTAAGCAGACTGTGTCCTTGTGACACTGTTAATTTGTTTTAAATTGCTTTTAATCAATGAATGTAATCCACCTTGTCTTCATTTCTCAGACTGAGTGCGGCTGTCAGTTCACCTCAAAACTAGAGGGCATGTTCCGGGATATGAGCATCTCCAACACCACCATGGATGAGTTTAGACAACATCTACAGACAACTGGGGTGAGGAGACGCTGCATGCCACAACTCATTCTGTCAAAATAAATGAGCCTAATTGCTATCTGCAATCACTACATGGCTGCTTGACTGACTAGGCATTGCTGCTCTGCTCAGTTACATCACAACAATTATGCACCTAACCATCCGTAATCCTGGAAGTACATGATGCTAGTCTCTGACTTGTGCTGGACTGTATTCATGTGTGTGTCAGTGTGTAATTACATCAACATAAACCTTTTTATGCGTCCCTTTTTCTTTTTTTCTGACTTCAGGTGTCACTCGGAGGAGTTGATCTCACTGTGAGAGTCCTGACCACAGGATACTGGCCAACACAATCAGCAACACCCAAGTGCAGTATCCCCCCTTCCCCGCGACATGCATTTGAAGTATTTAGAAGGTTTGTTCACATAAAAGCTTTTATTATCTTATTTATTCTCCTGGATCACGTGTGCATCATGCAACTGTATTAAGACCAATGAATAGGACTCTCAAAGCTAATAACGGTAGCTGTGGACAGAATTAAAGGATTATATTATCTTACTATAGAAATTCAGTGGTCTAACTCTGTAACCTACTCTCATTTTTTAAACACAGCATTCAGTGTGGTTTTAGTTTATGGCAGACCTGAAATAAATAACTACAAAAGATTGGGCTTGGCTGAAGCCCAATACTGATTCAATCCGATCATTTTAAAAAATGTCTAGATCGGCCCCGATACTGATCGGAACATAACTAGTCTGAGTGGTTACATAACACTTTTGATTTTTGAAAGGTTTCTCTGTATGAACAGTGGAGCCACCTAATGTGTATATTCTAAAATATGTAAACTTGTGTCTATCCCTTAAAATAAGTTATTATAAGTTTCTGCCAAACTTACTGTGGCCTTTTCTACAGAGTACTAACAAGCCAAGTTAAATTAAATGTGATGGTTAACCTAGTCTGACTCCCTTCTGCTTGCAGGTTTTACCTTGGTAAGCACAGCGGGAGACAACTCACCCTGCAGCACCATATGGGTTCTGCAGATCTAAATGCAACCTTCTACGGTCCAATCAAAAAGGTCTGCATCACAAGTTTCAGCTCATTTCAACTGACTGCTGCTTTGATACCATCAAACTCTTTATTTACAATGATTGCTGATCTACAATGTCATATGAATGTACACTGGAAAATTACAAGACAAAAAGGAATACTGTTTAATTAATGTACTGCTGAAATACACTGTAAAAATGTGAAAGAACAGACATGGCTAACTATGATGAATAACAACCCCGAATGAGGATGTTAAATTGAAGCAATAGTTGATTGACTGTCATTTAATTTGTCTGCTGAACTCTGCTGATTTGTGGACTACTTTCAGTAACAACAACAACTTCTTTGTCAAAGGGAAATCTGAATCGGGCTTTTAGATTTGTGTCTCTTATCTGAACATCTGAACAGGAGGACGGGTCAGAGGTCGGAGTGGGCGGGGCCCAGGTAACAGGCTCCAACACCAGAAAGCACATCCTACAGGTGTCCACCTTCCAGATGACCATCCTCATGCTTTTTAACAACAGAGAGAAGTCCACCTTCGAGGTACACAACTTAATTCCTTGACCCGTCGCTGCTTTGACGGCCCGTTTGCAGGCTGTTTGCTTTAGTATTTCCGGCTGTTTCTCCATCTCCGCAATTTTTCGAAATGATTGTTTTGGATCAGTAAAGGTGGAATACATCGAGGAAAGGTTAACTGAGGAGGTTTAGAGATGCAAACATTTGTATGACTCATCTTCGGCAAAAGTTTCAGTCGAAAAGGTTCAGTCGCCATTGTTGCAAGAGAAGGCAAAAATGGCAAAAACCACACAGCGCCGACTAGTGTTTGGGTGGGGTTTTTACAGGACGGGCCAGACTGACAAGCGCACAAGTATAAATGGCTCTGGTGTTGTGTGTATGTTATGGCGTCTATGTCCCACAGTACTCTGAATAAGCTTAAACATGGTCCTGTTACATTGCCATGGGTCCAGTAAATGTCCTCTTGTAAAATAGTCCACACCAAGCTACTGATCTATAATGGTACAATGTCTGCTGCAGCAAACTTTCGTTAGAAGCGCATATTCTCCGCATATTCTCTTATAACTTCAGTTAGCTTGCATGTATTAGCCACACTGAGATACCAAAACAGCTCTTAACTTTTGTATGACACCTCACTTGACCCAGTAGATGACTGTTTACCATGTCTAGACTCCTTAGAAAAAACTGTATAAAATACTCATTTTCTGTAGTATTATTGTCAGATTTGAAATGGGACTTCAAGACTTGCCCTCAACGAGTCCCATTGTATTTCCTAGTCCACACCACCAAACTACAGTCATTTTGAAGGCAAATAGTAATGACACAAATCAGATGGACATAAAATCCTTCTTTTTCAGTGTATTCAAACTCCTATTATTCAGTGCCAGCAGCAGAGGAGAAAAACACCCAACAGTGTTATCTTTCAAAATATTTAAATTTCCTTTTTTTTAGGAGGTTAAGGTAAAACATTACAGGAATTTCAAGGGGTTAAGTAATGAATTACTTACTATCTGATGTAGTGTAACAGTGTGCAGTGTGCCTTGCCAAGAAATACAAATAGTATAGTTTGATTTATTGTAGGAAAAGGTAGTAATAAGAAAGATTGCAGTCTCTTTTATGTATTGGTTATTGTTCAGTCATGACCCCAAACTTGATCTGTTCTCTGTGTAGGAGATCCAGCAGGAGACGGACATCCCAGAGAGGGAGCTGGTTAGAGCGCTGCAGTCACTGGCCTGTGGGAAGCCCACTCAGAGAGTTCTCACCAAGGAGCCAAAGTCTAAGGAGATTGAAAATGGCCATGTGTTTACAGTAAATGACCAGTTTACCTCCAAACTGCATCGTGTCAAAATCCAGACAGGTACACAAAATTATGAAGTTGACGTTTTCTTAACACCGCCACAGTAGAAAAATCTTTTACTTTGAATTTCCTATGCATTGTTTTAGTTGGGGATTAATTACCTGATGTTTTCTAAAGATTTTATATTCATATTTATTTTTTATTCATTTCAAAATATTCATGTTTGATTATTACCCGCCCACAACGGACTACACACATTCCCTCTGCCAGTTTTAATAAGCAAGCTGCCTTAAGTTAATGTGAACTGTTATCTCACTTAGAGGGGATTTACTTTTTCTTTTGACCAGTCTCCCTTGTTCACTGTTTCATCTGTTTCCTAAGATAACCAACTGCATCTGGGTTGCAGTTATAGTTTGTCTTGTGTATTTTTGTTTCAACTCATTCATTAAAATATAACTTTATATGGGCACAGATCTTGACTCAAGTTAAAACATTTTCAACCAGGAAACATTTGATGATACGACAGTAATGTTATGCCATATAGTACACTATTAAATGTCGCACCTCATCAAAGTCCTATCATTTAAATAACTAATTTGGGCAAGGATGTATGTATTCCTTTTCTCACACTGTCTTTTGCATTTATTTTTGTAGTGGCTGCTAAACAGGGGGAGTCAGATCCTGAGAGGAAGGAGACACGGCAGAAAGTGGACGACGACAGGAAGCATGAGATTGAGGCTGCCATAGTTCGCATCATGAAGTCCAGAAAGAAGATGCAGCACAATGTCCTAGTAGCAGAGGTCAGTCTTGTGAAATGATCGCTGGGATTTTAAAGGACGTGTATTAAAATAGCCTAGATTAAAAAAATAAAAATTATAGATTTATTAAATTAGGTTTCACATTTACCTCTGTGGACACTGGCGTGTTTTCTTAAGATGAGTGAGCCTCCTACTGGCAAATTAAGGGAAGTAAGAGCTGTTGTTTGTCTTGTATATTAGGTGTTGCCATTAAGGAGTCTTTCTCAAGAAATGTTCTCATTTTAAACAATAAAACCTCCTGACACATTTCTCTGATTAGAGCACAACCTGTCCACAGTTTTGGACAATGCTCTTCTGTGATTTAACTGTGAAAGAAGAAACCATGAAACACAGTGATGACTGTTGATAAAAGGAGTGATCATGTTGACAGGATGAATAAGGACGCAGTGTTTTATTTGGATTATTTTCGTTTATGTCTCCACAGGTCACACAGCAGTTGCGAGCACGATTCCTTCCTAGTCCCGTAGTCATCAAGAAACGCATTGAAGGACTCATTGAGAGGGAATATTTGGCAAGAACACCGGAGGACCGCAAAGTGTACACCTATGTAGCATAAAACAAGAATTCAATGAAAGCTAGCTTCAAGTTGAAAGAAACTGAGGGCCTTGTTTTTTGTTTTTGTTATTTTTTTGGTGGACTGCGATGAGGTTGAATGAACTTGGAAGTGCTTTCGTCATTGATTCTGGGAAACACTGGGAAGCTTAACTTTTCTTCCATAAAAATGTGTAAAAAAAAAAAAAAAAAGATGGCGAAGTTTTCTAACAATATTAGATTTCTTCTGCTGAGAGAAGTGAAATGAGGGGATCTAGTTTTGTATAAAATCATGTTTCTCGTGGCCTTTGGAGAGAACTGGGTGAGCCTGTTTGCCAATTAACTCCATGCTGTGAAGAACAAGCGCTAAAGCAAACGCATGGCTACACGGAGACCAAGAAGACATTTGAACTCACTCCCCTGTTTTAAATGTTGATGTCAATGTGTTATGTTTGTGTTTTGTGGCACAATAATGGCTGTACAGGTTGACAAGACAGTCTTGGCCTTTTTCCTCGTAGAGGATTTTTAAATTTAAAGAAGAGGACACAGTGTTAACTGGTACAGACCTGGTTTACAACAGCAGTACATTTTGAGTACTTGAGAACACAAAGAGTGCTTAATTTATGTTGCAAATAATGTATGTTGTTTTGGAGTTGTTTTAATGTCTGATATGACTCTGTAAGTGCACCTCACATAGCTGAAATATTTAACGCCATTTTCAGTCATTTTGCCAGGTCTGTATTGGTGATTAGAGAGATCAAGGGCTGTTGCTTCACAGCATGCTTTTATCTACTGGATCAATCAGGGGAATAAGACACACATAAAACTCCATAAATGGTGTTTGCTCTCCCGTGACACATTTTTCACTTAAGGCCTGCTGTATGATCGGCCAAAAAATACTATCTCCTCTCTTTGAATGGAAGGTTTCGTGTGGTGCAGCTTTCAAAGAGGATTTTTTTTTTTGTTCTCGACTGCATTGCGAACGGATGGAACCAGTCTAGCACCATGTTCTAATGTGTACAAATTGTAAAATAATTATTGTACTCACTGCGAAGGTGGATTGTACAGGGCCTTGTTTTCATCATATTAAATGTAGAATAAAAAATGAAGGGATGGATTTTTCCTTTTTTTTTTCTTTTTTCTTTTTACATTTTCCATGAGAAGGCCTTGGCATGCATCAGAAATACTCTCTAACCATAATTAAAGCTCAATTTAGGCAGCAAGCCACAATCAAACTCTCATGAAGAATTCAAAAGGTTTCTGAAGGACACTGTGTGCAACAGTATTTTTGCATTTAAGAGTACAATTTTTAGGATTTAGTTCATTCTGCCTTGCAAATTTGAGGTGCTTCTAACAGAAAACATAGAAACAACACACACACTGGAAAATAAATTGAAATTTGAATCGACTCCCTTCTGAAACAAAAACTTCATCATCCAGGTTATATTGGCACAAACTGCACAATATTAACCAAAATCATAAATAAATACAGGCAAAATATGTACTGATATTCAGAATCATTTAGACCAAAGCAACAACTTTTGCCCAGATTTTTGTTAATTTACCAAGATGTTTTGATTAATTGACCTAAAACTAGATTACTATTAAGGAAAAAAAATAAGTTGTGTATTAAATTAGACCTTTATTAAAACGAAATCAAAAACTGATGTGTTAATGTGTTATAATCGACATGGGCCGGTATTAACTGACACTTTTAAGTATGTTCTTGATTATTTCCCAGTAGTATAGTTATGCATTTGACTCCGTATTTCATGTTGAACACTGTCCATACATTCATGATGGAAGTTTTTCCCAGGTTACAGAGTTTTGTGGGCTTTTCACCTCGCATTACGTTGGCAAAAGATGGTGTGCTTCAAAAGTGCTCATGAGTTTAATGCTCTTAACGAGGTCTTAAAAAACAACGTGTTTAATTTCCAGGGTTTATCACCTCCCCTCCACACGTCCGTCTGGACTGTGTCCTTTGTCCTCTCGTATTGTTAGACGCAAGCCATCTGCTCTCTGTTATTATGGGCGGCTTTGGATTTAAAGCAGCACCACCACCACTGCTGCTCCCTTTCGATCAGCAGACTATTTCGCTTCAGTAAAGACACTCGGGTTCTTCTTCTGGACCCTAGAAAGTCAGCTCCTTCCGATTGATATCGATCAAATTATTGATCTATATTTTTAACATAACGGCGTGTCGTTGCCTGGTGACGTCAACGTCCCAGCAAGAGTCACTTTTTTTTTTTTTTTTTTTTTTTTGCTGTGGAAAAAAAAAAATCAAACATGATGCTTTCCACTCCGAGCCCGGACTGATACAATGCTTTCTGTCCGGAACAACCGGCCCTATGTGAACCTGTATAGCGGACGATGATGCAAGGAGCGGCGGTGATATTAAAGAGAGCCGACGATGGGAACGTGGACTCCGGAGCTGAAACTGCCGAGTGAGTTGTCTCTGCGTTAGCTCCGGGCTAACGTTAGCTATAGCCAACTTTTTAGCCGCAGCCACAATGGAAATGAATTTTGCCTAAGCTGGTAAATCTCCATCCATATCGGATAACCTCTTAGCACTTTATTGTATGTTTCTGTAACTTTTCTCCTCGTTATTGTATTTTCTCATAAGTTGGCTTTTTTGCGCTTAAGGTAGCTAACAACAGATAATGTGTTGTCATGGTGACCAAAGCAAAAGGGCAGGTTTCCAAACCAACCACCACAAGATGGAGACAGATTTATGTGTCTCCTCCTGCTGAATGTTTCTGAAGCAGGCGTTCAAGTGCTTTTTATTTTGCGTCTCTTTCAGATCTGATTTCAGCAGGATGTCATCGTCTGGCAGTAAGTGTCCCTTCGCAAGTTAACATTTTACTTTTACTTTCATGGAGTTGGGTGTCACAATAGACGTTTGAAATATATGAATGGTAAGAGTTTACAGAGCAGATGCCAAGGTGTTATGACTTCTATGTCCTAATATGAGTAAAGCCCCAAACCCAAACACTACTATTCCCATAATGCAATTAGCTGCCTTCCAATTTCTTCCAAAGAAAAAATGTGTCCCCACGCACATTAGCCCCCTGCTTGATGAAATTGAAAGTGTGCATCAGTGCTTGTTATGACCAACTGCTAACAAAGAAATGATTTAAATCATCTGATGTATCTCTGCTTTTCCAAAGTAGCCAAAAGAGACATTATACAGCAGTTTGTCTGGCTGAGTCATGTCCCTCATGAGAAGAACACTCACTTGTAACTTCCCTTTATGTTTGGGTGTAACCCCAGTGGAGCTCATGACCAGGCGTGCCAGGCAGCAGCAGCTCATGATTGTCAACTTACATCTGCTCTCCAATCCGGGAGACTCGGGTCTGTTGCAGCACACCGTGGATCGCCTGCTCCGCTGGCTCTGCCCAAGCCTTCGCATCTTCCATGTATCGGAGAGGGCCTCCCCATTCAGAAGTTACCCTCCCCTCTGTCCTGTGGCAGGTAAAGGTCCTGGGCTCCTATTGTGCAGTGCATTTCAGTAAACATCTTAACATGCATTAACTTAGATTTCAGATATTCATCTGCCAAGAATGTAAAGTAAAAATCATGTGATGAGGTTAACTGTATGGGCACATCAAGGGCCATGCATTTAACCTCATTACATGATTTTGTCTGCTAGTAATGAACTCCACATGTGAAGTAGAAACAAAAATTAGCCCGAGTGGCAAAAAAGACACAGCGCCAACTAGTGTTTGGGTGGGTTTTTTACAGAGCGAGCAAGAATGACGAGCACACAAGTACAAATGTCTCACACCGGTGCTGACTATATAAGTTATGGTGTCTATGTCCCACAATACTCTAAAAGACCCTTTAGACATGTACCACCCACCTAGAGCAGACCAGGCACCCCTACCCCATAGCAGTGACACTCCTTGATGGCAGCAGCCATTCTCAGCAATGAAGAACAGCACAAGGTGTTGACCTGGCCTCCAAATTCACTAGATCCCAAACTGGTCAAGTATCTGTGGGTTGATCCACAGAGGCCCCTCCCCTCAACCCATAGGACCCAAAGGCCCCCACTAACAACATGCTGTTGCCAGACACCACAGGACACCCTCAGAAGGCCCGTGTCCATTCTCTGATGAGTCACTGCCTCCACTGTTTTGGAGGCACAAAGGAGACCTAGATAATATTAGGAAGGTGGTCATAATGGTGGTCAAATTATGTCTGTTTTTATTGAATAAGAGTAGAATTTGGCCAAACATTTTCAGGCTACCCTTCTCTGGCCATCACCTTCTTCCTCCACGAGGCCTATGGAGAGGAGCGAATCCTCAAAGTGCTGGACTTCTTCCAGCGGCCTCCCTGGCAGTACCACCACACAGAGAGCTCCGGCAGCCGGACTAGAGGGATCCACATAACTTCCAGCAGCTCACCCTCCAACGCCCTGCTGCGGCCCTACCTCCTCCCCAGCAGAGACTTCTATAGTCTAGGCGCGGGGATGCCTGTGTGGGGGGTGCGACCAGTGCACTGTGGAGGAGAAATACTACGCGTGACACTGTTCAGTGGATATGACAACTATGAGGATGCTGTGCGACTGTATGAGACAGTGCTGCAGCGTCAGGCAGAGGAGCAAAAGACGGGTTTCTGCTGGTTCACCCTCCATACGGGTAAAGATTTAAGTTTGGATTCTTGTAGCGTTTGTAGTGTTTGCAGTAATAACACTTAAACAACTATTCATAAACAAACTTAATTGCCCCACAGGTCTCAATAAAGTGTCTTATTCATGTGCTTATAACTACTAAAGAAACAGACATCAAATTCACCCAAATTATATCACAAAAATCCTGATTAAAGCCTTGTCTTTCCTCCACACAGAGCCAGGGCTGTGCCTTCAGTTGGCTTTAAAGCAGCTGTCACCAGGGGTTCGGGTGGAGCCATGTGGCTCTTCCGTGCTGCAGTTTAGTGTAGAGGAAATTGGCCAACTAGTCCCACTGCTGCCTAACCCCTGCACCCCCATCAGCAGTACTCGCTGGCAGACAGAAGACCTGGACGGAAACAAGATTCTCTTCCAGGTAAGTGCAGGTTAAGACGTTTTTAAAAGTATGATGAAGTGTTTTATTCAGCCTCACTCTTTGTTGTGGCATAGGAGAAAAATGTGAGTGGGTAAAAAAGGTACAGTGTGTGACATTACACAAACCTGGAACCTAAACCAACAAAATCAGAATGGTCTTGACAGGAAAAGGTCTTGACAATCCAAAAAACCACAGTCAGAACCTCTCAGCCTGTTCACAACAAAATAACAAGTGTCTCTTATTAGTACGGGAAAAACGGCGTCAGTTCAGTGGTAGAAAGGGAGACGTTTCTGATGGTATACTTACTGTTCTAAATGAATGAAAAAGGCATGTGGTTGTAGAGTCAACTCAAAGCTGACAGAATAGCCATATGTTAGATGTTAATTCTGTCAAAGTGACTTAACTAAATCTCTGCAGTCCTGGGGTAAATCATAATCCAGCTCCTCCTGTCCTTCTTTGCTGCAGGTGAAAACCCCAACTCAGCCTCAGCGACCTCTGACCTGTGCTTTCCCCCTCACCTGCCCGAGCGTGTCATCTCGAGGAATGCAGCTCAGGAGCTCGGGACAAGCTCACAGTCTGTCACCCTGCAGCCTCACATCTCCCCTTTCCTGGCAAACACACAGGCAAGGTAAGCGCAGAAGAAGAGTCTCTGGGCTGCAGATGCAGTACTCAGTTTTATCTGCAGTACTATAAATGTCCTGCATGTTTTATAGATAGCTTCCAGTCATAGATTCATTCATTCAATGTCTGACAGGGAGACGTGTAATCACTAGACCTCCCACAGACTACTGGTTTCATAATGATTTGACTTTTTTAATTTCTCCACCACTCACGGATTGCCAGTTTATTAAATCATTTTGAAGTAGGAAGCAGTTGTATTTGAGGCTCGAATAATAATGAGCTGAAATGAATCAGATACGGGCAAAGTTGCAAACAAAAGTCTCAATATTTTAAATGAATTACGACAAGTGACAAGCCATTCAACTGGCCATTTGTCTACATTTCTATGCAGTGGATACGGCTGTGGCTCAGTAGGTACAGCGGGTTGTCCACGAACCAGAGGGTTAGCGGTTTGATCCCTGGAATGTGCCACATGCCGAAGTGTCCTTGAGCAAGACACTGAACCCCCAGTTGAGTGGCACTGGTGTGTGAATGTGTGTGTGCTTGTGTGAGCGAATGGGTAGATGTGTCTGTGACTGTAAAGCGCTTTGAGTACCAATAGGTAGAAAAGTGCTTTTCCAAATGATAATGATAGTTTCCTATTGACTGTATTCAGCTGCTGTAATATGCTCTACGGCGGGCAGAACCACTTTGCGCTTGTCAAAAATGTTATATTGTGATTGTTGTCTTGGGGCATGTAAAAGTAGCCACTGACGTGCTTGGTTGTGTTCAGGGCACAGGCCACGCAGTGACCCTGTCTTGGAGAAGCTTCATGGAGGAGCTGGTGGAGCAGAGAGCCTTGGATCAGGAAGCTGCTGCAGCACGCCTCCTGGCAGCTCTTGTTACTCGTCCCAGCGCAGCAGCCCTGCTCCGCTCTCAAACTCCAATCACCCCGACTCTCCTCTGCGCCCCTCCATCACCCGTTCTCTTTCCCATCTCCTTCTGGAAGAGGAGGAGGAGCCACCAGAGACCAACGTAGACACAGGAGTCTCCGTCTCACCTCGCTCAGACACAGCAGTCAAACCAATAACTCGCTCCTCCTCAGTGGACCTTTTGATCACTCACCACTCCGAGAGACCTGCGGCTGTTGGAGCTTCAGCTGTGGAGGGACTCGTCAAAGAGTTGAGTCAATGTCTGCCACGGACACACATACACCTTCAGGGGCCCTCTGAGACGTGGGGCTTGGGTGGTTGTACAGATGCAGCTCAGGGCAGCAGGACGGTGGCAGCAGGACAAAGCCCCTCCAGCGGGCTCATGGTAGAGAACAGGACTACTGCTGAGCTGCTGTCAGCACGAACAAACAATGAGGAGCCAGTCGACGAGTTCTTCATCTGACTGTCTGCCACTATGACACAAACTGTGGTAATAATCACCCTAAAATTGCCGAAGTGTCCTTGAGCAAGACACTGAACCCCCAGTTGCTCCCAGTGCATGGCCGGTGTGTGAATATGTGTGTGTGCTTGTGTGAGTGAATGGGTAGATGCGTCTGTGACTGTTAGGTAGAAAAGCTCTATATAAAAGCAAGGCCATTCACCATTTAAAATTAAACGCATATCTCACACTGCAGCGGAGGTCTGGCAAGACTTCCTTTAAAGAGATCTGAATTTATTCAGAATGACACCAAAGTACAGCAGCAGGTGATACTTTCCATCCAGAGATGTCTGAATTCATTAATATGTCCCATACATTTCCACTATGTACAATAAAGCCATTAATTGTCTAAATGCCTGCTATGTCTAAGTGCAGGTAACATTGAATGTCTAAATCACTTTTATATTTAGATCCAGCTAATGACTTGTGCAGCTATTGTGCTAAAATGTAGCCCAGTGAATAGCAGACTAAGTAAATGTACTGTATTTAAATGGTATTGATGGAAGACCAGGTTTGAATGTGTCTATTCGTGTTGCTGTTGATTGGTTAGAAATCTTACTTATTGTGAATATTCTCCACAGTCCAGCAGCATCAGTCAGTGTTAGAGAATCAAACAGGGCTTTGCTTAGTTGAAGTCTAACCTTGTGGCTTTTTAATGACATTTGTTCAGATGCACTTCACATTGTTCCTCTTTTTATTTGTGTTTAGTGGTGGATTAGCCCTGGCCAATACTGAATTGTGTTCCATGATTATGTTTTGTAGCTGTAGTATTTTTTTTCCATATACTGATCAAATGTATCCAGAACCTGAAAGCTCTGAAATCTTAATTACTGTAGGGCTGCAGTAAGCTGGAGGATTAGGAGACAGGATTAAGTGAAAACTGAGCAACTCATGGATTGGATTTAAACAGATGGTAGTCAAGCATTTTCACACAGTGCCATGATTATGGCTGATTCAATTAAATACTATTTGATTAACTATTAAATGACCACAATATGACTCAGTCCTACTAGTCTCTTTAACAGCAACAGGTACTTCTTTTTTCAATTGTGATCAAGGATATTGTGACGTTAACAGCTAAACTTGAATCTAATATGTACATGAGGAAGTGGAAGCTTGTTTAAATGCATGTAATTCATGGCTTCTTTTATCCGCTCACTGGTCAGTGGGACTGAGAGGTTGAGCGGGGCAGCACAGATATAACAGTTTACTTTAAATGGGTGTTACTGGAAAAAAAGCAAGCATGCTCAGTGAGGAAGCACCAACCAAGAGGTCTAAATGTTCATTGATGCTGGATTAGTATTAAAAGATGAATGAATAAAACATGAAACAAGCATTTGTTTTTATCAGATCATAGACTTCTCTGCATGTTGTGTTTCCACACGACTGCTGGATGTCCACATCTCCCTCATCATTTAACCACTGCTTTGTCAAGTTAATCATCCAGTTCAATTTAGAAAGAGTCATGGTTAACATCGGAATATTTGCTCTTTGAAACCGTTTGACTGAGCTCTCAGTTTTTAGGATCACATCCACCATTCTGTCAATTCTTCCTGTACTGCTCTACCACACTTTATCTACTAATCTATATCTGCTTACCTCCCTCGTTCAAAGATGTGAATTAGAGGTCAGGGGAAAATTTTCAAGCCTTCTACTGTGGCTATAAATTGGGAATACAGTTAACAGCAAAAGTGAGTAACATTATTGCAGAAGAAACACAGTACTATTAATCTCTCTGCAGTATAAATACTTTATGTGCTTCAAAATGCCTTATTTCTGTTCAGTCCTCTCAACACGAGCCTGAGTCCAGATCCTTTTGCATGAGATAAACTCAGTGTGGGTGGATGCTGAAAAGTGGAGCCACCTCTGCTTTTTACAATACACAGTAACAAATTGCACTTTAAATCTTACAGCTCCCTCTGCTGGTCAAAGGATGTTGTTGCTCTGAGGAGCGCTGCTGCAACCAGTCCAGCTCAGATCTTTGGCCCACTGGCCCTCTCTGGTGACTCGCACCTTCACCAGGTCAAACCTCCAGAACCGCTGTTCTCTGAACAGGTAGAGGCGTCCGTCTGGACGGGTCAGCGCCCCATTGGTCCCCTGTGGCACACCAGTCCAGTCTGTCAACCTGCGGGGGTAGTAGGGCTCTTGGCGCAAGGTTTTGAGGTCAAGTACAGAGTAGCGGGAGCCTTTGAAGAGTACCATGTGACCCAGAGGAGCATAATAGAAGGCACAGTCAGGGTGACGAGGCAGCCCCAGCTCACTGGTCTTCCTGGGGAAGCTGGGGTCAAGCACGCTGCCTGTGTAGCGCCATATCCTCTTCCCTATACAACAATGAGACATGGAAGACGGAATTCTAAAAAGCTGCAGCAAGTCAGTCAAACCATCATTGCTTTAAGAAATAGTGCATCACTCATTGTAAGTAGCTCCACAAATGTCACAAATCAGAAATAATCTCTATGTCTTTAAAAGTAAGTATAACTTGGGTTCAGTCTTAAAGAAGCGCTGGCAGCTACTACTCATAAAGACAGGAGATGATTTATGAACTGTAAGGCCTCGGCAGAGCATCAGTACTCTACATAAAACTGTCCCATTTCACAGATAAGAGTATCTGAAATAATCTGTCATATTGTTGGCCTTTAGTTTGAAAATTGGCAATAACTTCAAACAGTATTTTAGCCTAGCACATTAAAATAACTGAAGCTGAAACTTCATAGCAGTGTAGTCTTTAAATAACGCAATGGAATGAAAGTATCTATTTTGGGGGTTTTAACAGCTATGTGGATTTAACCAGTAGGTTAGTGAATGCCTTTAAAAGGAAGTGTGAGTGCCATTGCTGAGCGCAGTGAAGCAGTACCTTTGAAAAAATACCACTTGGAGTCCAGCGGGGAGAAGGCAGCAGCCTCGATGGCCGGGGGGAGCTCAGGCCAGCGCTGACGGAGCGCCAGAGGTCCACTCACGCTGCCTTCAGCCGACACCGTCCAGTACACACTGCCCCGGAACACCAGCACAGTCTCATTGTGGTCTGGATGCACAAAAAAGGGAAAAGAAAAACACAATGTTTAGAGTGCTGTCCTTATTCCTGCCCAAGGCATTCTGGGAAAGGCTCCAGACACCTGAACAAGAATGAAGGAATGAATGGATGAAACGACATTTTGACGCATGTTTCACTTGGGGATGGGTGAAAATGATTTGAATGTAGGGGTTAACAAATATTTAATCATGGCTTTGTTCTATATTCATAGACAACAGGAATGTCTAATGTTTCTGCAGGATTTCTTCTGAAGCCACACCAATAACCACAGCCAAGAATGATGTGGCTGGATTTTCTTTTCTGGTAATATTTCATTTGGACCTCACCCATAGTGATGGCATCAAAGACGCTCTGGCAGTAGAGAGGCTGCCCTTGGGTTTCATGCCTGCTCTGAAGCTCTGTGAACTCCCACTCCTGCAGCGCAGCATTCAAAACCTGACCTGGCAACCTCACAGGGCGATCGCCTAATGGTTTACCTAAAAGAAAAAAACACAGAAGCAAAACACAAAAGATGAGTCCTCTTTGGCTAAACTGTGCTTGAATTTCCCACAAATAAATGGCCACTATTGGGAATGTTATTTAAAACCCAGAGTGAACAAACAAAGCTCTGAAAACAAACAGTATTCTCAGGCACGCCAAAAACTATTTAAGCATTTTCCAAGTAGCTATGGGAAGTTCGTTAACAAATGGAAAGACAAACAGTGGAGGTTCATTCTAAAACAGGACTTGGTGAATGTGAACATTTACAGGATGTGGCTGGGTTGATGTATACTGATGGGTGACATTATACAGCACAGGAAATAAACAAGACTTTCGATAGAACACACAGACACTGGAAACCCTAAACAAATGCACTGAATATTCAGCATTAAAGAAGAATCTAGTGATTGTTTTCGGCCTTCAGAGCCTCAAACTGCTGTTGCACGAGATCAGAAGAATTAAGAACAAAGGGAAAAGAACAACACTGTGAAGCCTCGGAGTTAACGATAGCACTTTAGATATGATTGCAGCCATTTTGTTTGCAAGGAGCTGAACAAACATTTGTGTTGGAGGTGGATAAAATCAGCACGCACAAGAACTGGAGGAAGACTGCAGGACAAATAGACATACACACTATCCAAAGACTCTGTATGATGTGGGAGCAGCGCTGTAAGATAAGGGTGGGATGTTTGACATGACTCAAATACAAAACCTCCTCCCTCATAAGCATGGGAAGTAGTGTTCAGATCTTTTATCACCACAAAGAATACTTTCATTCAGTCTCGCATTCTACACTTTACTTTGAGCTGCTCTGAAAGGCTGAAGCTGAAGTTGGCGGAGCTCATCTGAACAACTTCTTAAATGGTTCCATGGTTTAACATTTGAAGGCATAGATTTCACACAAAAAAATCTACAAATTGAATACAGGGGTAGAGAGAATGTAGTGATGAGTAAAAGCTTAAACAACATAAAAGAGAAATAAATACTTTAACCCAACATCCGTCTACTCTGAGCTCTGACAACCTCCTCAAAGGGTTTTAAAAACGGAACTATTCCTGTGTATCAACCTTTAGACATTGGTAATATAGAATATGGACAACATAACATGTAGCATTAGGTAAATAATAAATGATTTCTTGTTGTTCAGTCAGTGGTTTAATGTACTTAAAGTTAGATGTTACTTAGATGTTACTACACATAATGGTACATTACCACTAGCTCAACTCAATGAAAGATTTTCCACCTGTAAAGGTAAATGTGTTATGATTAGTTTTACTGAAAGGACCAGTGTGGAGGATTTAGTGGCATGTTTCTGTCCTTCCTAGTTTTAAAAAGTCTGTTGACAGAGAAGAGCTGGACAGAAGCTAAGCTACATGCAAGATGTGTCGACTAGTTAAAATATTGTCAAAATAGTAAAAATAGTCAGTTTAGTGAAAATCTCTTTTGAGACAAAGCAAACTTGTTTTGAAACTGTAATATCCTGAAATGAATCGATATTGAATTGAATCAAATCAAACTGGGACCACATGAATCTTAATTGAATCAATTCAGGAAATCAGTAGCAATGTCAAGTCCTACAGCAGGTTACACCACCCCTCTCTGTTCAACTTCTGATTTCAAAAGTCCTTCCATTCAGACTAGTCTGATTGAGGTGGTTACATGAGGCATATTTATTTAGTTTGGCCTATTGAGATAAGATAAGATAATCCTCTATTTATCCACACACATATTAATGTCCATGTTAATGTAATGTCCCTTAGGTACACCATACACTCTATCTGTATAAAATGTATCTGTACATTGTCCAGTCTAGACACTGCCTCCATGTTTCTTTTTACAGTCAGAAGAGTTCAGGAGCTCTAGAGACTGACTTAGCCAGTCTGCCTTATGTGTTTCAGGAATGATTCACACATTCAGTACATATACCCTCTGAATAAAGATCAGATCTTTGAGCAGATGCAGCATTTTTGCAGCGCCAGCAGTCCTGTCAGTTCCAGTGCTTGTCAATGTCTGTCCCAGGAGCAGCTTGACATTTATGTGGGAGCAGCTGGAGTCTGCTGAAATCACAGCCGCGGGGTTGATAAGCATGAAGGAGAAAAGCAAGCTGTACCTTGATAAACTTCACCAAGTGTCAACTAAAGAATCGACAAAACATTTTGAGGCAACAAAAGGCTATAAGAGAGACATCTTGAATTCTTTCTTCAAATACCTAATAAGCAGACATTCCCAGGTTAGGCTGTCGGCACAGAAGAAAAACAGACAGCCTAACAACCAACTCAAATCTAACTGTCTACTCATCAGTAGAGGTCAATTCAATATAACATCACAGCATGAATTAAAGTGGCATTTAGAGTTTTTTTTCGTCGAGAGTTAATAAAGAGAGGCTGGCAAGTACCAGTTAAGCAAACTGAGGACAGCGTACTTCCAGTGGCAGAGCAGATGGGACTTAAGCAGAATTAAGCAGAAAGGGAGGTGTGTGGACGTGGCCTGCCTGCAAGCTCATGTTGAGCTGAATATCAAGTCCAGAGCTGAATTTCCAAATGTTGTGTGACTGTCCTGCAGCCATGCAAACATTCCTGCAAAGTGCTGTGTTTTCACTCTGCAGCTGCTGAACCACCTGAGGTCCAGGATCAAAGCAGACGACGTGCTTCATTTGTAAATTCAAATCTCATCACAGACGATGGTCACGTGTGAAGAAAACAGCTGAAGACATGTTGTTGTGCAGTTGTTACAGTGAAATCAGATTCTGAGGAGCAGGAAAAAATGACATGTCTACAGAGACGCAAACCTGTGGAAACCTGCCTCCCACATGCCATGAGGGACAATACACTCATAGTAAACAGAAACTATTAAAGATGTCATTCAAAGTTCTACGAAACACTCCTGCACTCTGCAAACACACCAGTAATCTATCATAACAGAGCCGGCAGAGCTCCCAGCTAAACACTGTGTATGTGCTAACACTGAGAGACTGGAGAGTAATAACACACAAACAAACTGCTGTGTGTGTTATTTTGTCACTCACACCACCTCTGTTGCTCTAATTTAAACCCTCCTCTCCCAGCGGCTGAGAGACCACAGAACTGGAACGGACAGAACTGCCTCCTCCTGCTGTTAAAAACAAACTACAAACAGAAGATATCATTTTAATCCTCTGTGATCAAGATAAGATGTTGTTCTCTAGTTACAACAAACACAGTTGCAGTGAGTTCTGTGAATCCATCTTTTCTGTAATCTTGTTCACAAATAATTCTGCCCTGAACTCCCATTTTCCCAGACTCCCAGACTTTCCTGTTCTGCTCATTTTCATTCTGAGTTTGCAGCTGGTAGCCTTGTTGCTTTTTCACAGCTCAGTGCGACAACCCCTGATTTAATGGACAAAAGATAAAAAACGACCCTGATGCTTCATTAAGGAGTCAGCATTTCATGCAGTCACCTCTATATACTCATTTATTATAAACTACACCCCCCCGTTAGAATTCTTTAACAGTCTACTTGAAGCCAGACATTGAGACATGTGTCATTGCTCCATTAAAGGGCTTTTTTTGTGACCTTCAGACTTTAAACATCAGGACAAAGTGGTAAAAATAGCCCTGTGTGTGTGTGTCCAGTGAAGGTGCTACATCTAACACTTCTCCTTTCCTCAGAGCCACACATGTTCCATTTAACAAAGAAAACACTTCTGGTAGCATTTAAAACAATCCACACAGCTCTGGTTTGTAGTAATAATCTCTCAAACAGCATGTGTGGGGTCAAAGAGGTTTCAACAAACCCAGCTAAAGACCACGTATCCACTATCTGCTCACCGTACAGCTGCTGCACTGCGAGAATGTCGTCCCAGCTCAGGACCAGGCTGCGGCCCAGCTTCCTGTAGTACGGCGACATCAGAGCGTGACGCACGGGGGAGTGCTCCAGCCCCAGAGTGTGTCCGATCTCATGGGCAGTCACCATGAACAGGTTGTGTCCCTTGTGTCCGTTTAGCGTCCACCTCTCTGCCATGTCGAAGTGGGCTTCGCCTCTGCGAGGCAGGAAGGCGTGAGCCAGGGTTCCCCCTGAACGTCAGAGAGGAGACACACTTTTACATGTCAGTTGTCTCACTGTATATTATAGTAACATAGTTATACAGTACAGCAACTTTAATATCTGCTGATGTTTTTTGATTGGTTTATCATCATACATGGTAAACTCTGCTCAGTTTCTGTCAATGTGATTGAAATGAATTCTGTCAGACAATAAAGCATCTAGAGTATTAAACCTACTAGGGGCTATTTAGGATAAATGGATGGGAAGTGGATGTAAAGGGGTTAATACCAGTGTTTTGCTTATTTAAATTGCTTACAGCGCAAAATGCATCAGTGACTCTGTTAAACAGTGGAGATTTTTGTTTATTTACACCTATGGTTGCCAGCCTAGGGAAACTTTTAGAGGTTTAAGAAATTAATCAGTCCTCTACTCCAAACTATGTTGGGGAGAAAGTGAGTTAAATGCTTTAAATAACTCTGTCAGTTCTTCAGTGTGAAAAAAAAAAAAAGATCCTTAACAAGTATGTCCTTTTGGAGAATCAATTGGATGCTTCCTGCAGGTGACTGCACCAGGCATCAGACATTAATCTGATGAGCTGACATATTAGCAATAAATGTAAACTTGTGTTGCTGTGGAATTAAAATCCAACTGGTACCTTCATCTGATTGTTTACAGTAATCAGGTTATTGTATACACATAAACACCAGAAACTGTCATGTTTGCGGTTCAGGAATTTGGGGTCAAGATATCTTTCGTAAGAGATAGTGCTAATTATATACACCAGATCATCTCTGAAAGGAACCGGTCCAGACACAATGATCAGACCTTTTCCTTTGTGTTTAGAAGGAACTATTGGAGCCAGTTGGTCCTGAGATCAGTGAGGACTTGTGTGGTGACCCTGACCTGGTCCGTCAAAGGCATTGCTGGCCCCATCGTTGTGGTCACCCTCGTAAAAGGCCAGCCGGATGTCTGCGGGCCCTTCAGGGGCCTCCTGGAAGACCAGGCCCGACACATTGCTCCACAGCTGGAAGGCAGCGCGCACTGCCAGCCTTACGGAGCCCAGAGACAGGTGGTGAGGCCAGTTCACTATCTGGTAGGTCAGGTGACGCTTGTACCACTTCTCAGCTGGAGAACACCCACAGAGACAGAAACACAGATATGAGACATGCAGGTACGAAGCTCACAGTCGTATTCATCACAAACTTTCAGCCAGTGCTACTGGAGATGAGCTCAAATCAGCATGTCAGCTGAAGAGTGTATTTTCAGCAATTCATAAACAAGAATTATTTTTAGAGATATTTAATACAAGTAAAGGCAAACGTAGGGACCAGAGTTTCATGTTAATGAACACATGTATAATATTGTATCATTGCATCTGGAGCCATTCAGACTAGAATGACACAAGTCAAAATAAACAGATTTACATGTAAAGGATTTATTATGTTGCACCCAGTAGCACTGCTCCACCACATAAAGAACAATAGATGTTTGTTGGAACAGGAAACAAAACCAGAAGCAGGAAAAGGAAGGAGTTAGTGCAAAAAGCTGCATTTATCAACAAAAATGCCAATTAAAAAACACAAAACGTGGAAAGTGCAAGACTTGTAAGGGAAGAAACAACCGCAGTTAAATCACATGAACTCAAGCTACCACACAGACCCTTATGATACACAATAACAAAACAGCAGTTTAGGAACTGATCCACATCTATGCTGTCAAAAACCTGTAATTTATACAAATTCATTTACAGCAAAACTCCGTTTCCAGCTGTGCAGTCTGATCAGAACGACACTCAGCCTTAATAACAAATAAATAACAAACTTATGTACAGTATTGTTGAGCCAAGGGAGAGGTGTAGAGACATGAAGAGGGGATTCTGAACTTGATTATTTTCTATAATTTCATTAACATAAATCAACAGATCAACTAAAACTCGAGACTTTTTCGAGAAAAAAATTGCCCTTTCATTTTCTACTAGCCTAAATGAACCAATTTAATTTGTCCAATTAATAATCAGGAAAATTTTCTGCCATTCTCTCATTGTGATTTCATTTCAGTCATCATGTCTTCTTCATGTTTTATATGCAACATATTTCCACTGGGTTTGTTATTATCTGTGGTGGAAGATGGACTCAGATCGTTTACATAGCTAGAGGTCACAATAAGACAGTTTAAAAATACTCGGTTCCATGTAGGCTACATGCCAAACCTTATTTAACTAAACGTATGTGAGTATTACTAGTAAAATGTACATAAAGATTTACAGTAAAGTCATTATGATGAACATAAATATATCTACTGTTACTTTCTGTAAAATATATTTCTCTCTGAAATATGCTGAAGGTGAAGTACCAAATAAATGTACAGTAGTTAAGCACACTATAGCTTACTTTACATCACTGCTTATCATCATTTGCATGACACAAGTGATATCATCAAACAGTCCCTGTACCTGTTACTACTGATATCACTGTCTACTGGAGCAGCTGTGTATTTCCATGTATCCTGGATTATACATTGAGCTGGCAGATATCTCATGTTCCGCCGTCATGTTTTGAAGTTGAGCCTCTTTGAATCATGAAGCCTGAGCCAAAATGATAGGATGTTAACCATGTCAGCTTCCAGCTGGGTAAACTAACAAGCACTCTGAGTGTAGGCTTGACTAAACAATTTACCTCAACACGTGTCTGTGGTTTCCTAGTTTCGGCATAATTACACGTCACAAACTTCAGAATCTCACATTTGCTGTGGGACAGAGGAAAGGAGGACTTCTTAAATGTATAAGAGGCTAATCTCTTCATACATGCACAGGATTACAACGACAGCAGTCCGGGAACAACACAAGCATAAATGCAAACACACACAAGCTGTTAACTACACAGCACAAATCCACAACAAGCAGACTGAGAGGCTGCCTCGCAGGAAACAGTCATTAGATAATATAACCTTCAGGGAGAGGCGGCTGGAGAGGCTGTACGCTCACACCGATTGTTCAAGTCTCTAGTGGACAGAGCTGCTGAAAGAGCTGGTGAACACATTTTAGGAAGTCATAAGCAATCATCTCTGCAAACGTGTTTGATGCATTAATTCAAGATAGATTTGTCCAGCTGATTCTTGATTGATTGACAGACTGATTGCACTTATTTTACATTATTTTTGGGCAGTCTTGAATTTACATTGCAGGATGTTTTTAAACAATTTTAGCTACAAGCTAGAAAGCCATCACATGGAAATGTAGACAAAATGAAAACAAAACTTCACTGAAACCAGAAAAATAAAGATTATTTATGCACAATACACTGATGAGACATAACATTATGACCACCTTCCTAATATTGTGTAGGTCTCCTTGTGCCTCCAAAACAATTGCAACTCATCAGAGAATGGACATGGGCCTTCTGAGGCAATGTTATTAGTAGGGGCCTTTTGTCCTATGGGTTGAGGGGAGGGGCCTCTGAGGATCATCCCACAGATACTTGATCAGTTTGGGATCTAGTGAATTTGGAGGCCAGGTCAACACCTTGTGCTGTTCTTCATGTTTTTGAAGTTGTTTCTAAACCATTTTTGTGTGTGTTCCTGTGTCAGGCTGCATCCTGCTGGGGATGGCTGCTGCCATCAAGGAGTGTCATTGCTATGAGGTGGGGGTGTCCGGTCTGGTCTAGGTGGGTGCTACATGTCTAAGTAACATCCACATGAATTCTAGGTCCAAAAGTTTCCCAACAGAACACTGTTTTGTCACAAGATGGTCAATGTTATTTACTTCTCCTGTCAGTGGTTTTAATGTTGTGGCTGATCGGTGTAAGACACTTTAAAGGATTAGAGAAGAGAGCTGGTTTACACATACTTTCAGAGTTGACGCCTTACTGAGCAACAACATAAATCAAGCACATAGATGTCCAAATATTTTAACATAGGCTAAATGTGAGTGGGAGGTCTGCACGTATGCCTGCGTTGCTGCTCAGTCACAGAGGCTGAGGAAGTCAGGCTTGAGGAGAAAAACCTGCATACTTGTATGTGTTTAAAATCTGAATTATGTTGATGCTGTTTGCACTTTACTGCGGAGCAAAGAACAGATGGGAGCGATACACTGTACAAGAGGCATGTGCAACATACTGTGACTCTCCAAGAGACCTCAACAGCGCCCTGGAGACGGGGAAATATCTGGATATCTGGAGCCTTTAGGACATGGGTTTGGCAATGACATCAGTGTGCATTTCTGTGTGCGTAAACACACAAACTAAAGTTGTATTTGAGCAGCAGCTTGAGCGTTGTATAAACTTGATTGGCATTTTTGTTGCAACAATTTACAAAACAGTGTGACCGTGCAGAGAGGAAACTGTCCTAAACGTTGAAGGGAAGAATTTAACCTCAACAGATGTTCCATTTTTCCATGACTTGATACTTGACACCTTCTCATCCCACTTTTTAACTCATGCACTAAACGCAACAGCCAACAGCCACATGATGCTGCATGGGTCCGTATTCTCAGCAGAGCTCAGGCGCCTTCTCTCCTCCGCAGACCGCCGCAGAGTAAGAGCTCCCCAAGGACGGCAGAGAGGCCAGGAAGTCCGATACACAAAGCATTCCAAGACTTCCCTTATGGAAGCAATTAACGTGGTGCCCTCTATGGCGGCAGTGTAGGGAGGGCGGGTTATCGCGAACATTAGGAAGTGACTGAGATGATCTGATAGCTAAAGTTATTGTTTGTGGAGGTGCAGAGAGATTTTGTTTGTTGCTGGTGTTAAGGAGGCTGTTTGACACACGCACATATGAGATGTCTCTGACAGTGAACAGAAAAATCATTATATGATTTTAGAAAGACCAAGGTCGCATGTTGCATGGCTTGTTTTGTCTGGCCAACAGTTTAAAACGCAAAGTTTTTACAATGGTATGATATCATATTGTGTGTATTTTTGCTTAAAATTCAAAGTTTATCAAAACAGTTGCTAACTTTTGTCCTGTTGATTCATCATTCGACTAATTGCATGCTGTTGTGGAAAATTACAATAAAAAGTCTATCTAAAAACCTTGAAGACATTTCGCCACTCACCCGTTCTTCATCAAATTGGAAGTAGGTGGCTATCAGGCGAGAAACCACCTAGGTTAATCTGAACAAATTCATCTAAATGTAAATGAATATTTAACAGTCATTTCAGATCCTAGTCACGTTTGTTTCAGGTGGGCACTACCCACAAATGTACCAAACTTAAACTTCAACCAGTCCTTTAGAAGAGAAGAACCACTTCACTTCTTCAAGAAAACTCAAACAAGTCTAGTTGCTGTCTGTTGTTTTGGCTTTGTTTTTGTTTTTTGGATATAACATTGACTTGAATGAATCTTCACAGACGTATGATACATGGTATGTTGTTAAAGAGGCCGTGAAGTGGTTAAGAGTTTCCGATGCAGGGCACAGATCCATGAGTGCACACCTCTGAAAAACACACACACACACACCTATTGCTGTTAAAAGGCTTATCTTGGAAAAGGGTGGTGGAATGTCAGTCCTGTAAATATCAGTGGGAACGACACTCAGATACCGCCACAAGCCAAGGTCTGTTTTTCGGTTTCCAGGAAGCTCATAGGCGGCTTCGTTCACACTTAAACAAAATCACATCACGCCACGGCTGAGAGTGAATGCGCAGGCATGCTCCCTCTGACTCATCTCTGCGGCGGCAGGCTGCGGTTAGCTGCCAGTGTCAGGTGTCGAGGACGAACAGCTCAGACAGCGATAAGTTTAAATCACAGACGGCCTCGCTCGCAGGTGCCACGCTAACTGAATCAAGCATTAAACACTGATCTTGTTTTGAAAAGAGATTCTAGCAAGAAAGTGGATTGATAGCTTTCTCAGGTTAGATGCATGAAATCAAGTCTTCTGCTTCCATGTTGCAGCTGTGTGTGACCCTTAATATCTAACATTTAAACTGTCTTGTCTTCTAATATGCATGTGATTGAATGATCAACAGAGCAATGGTGATGTAAACACATTCAGAGGTATTAAAGAATGAACAAATTCACATAAGCTTTATGTATTTAAACATATCAGTACTGATGTTGGTGATTCCAGTCCTGAACGAAACCACAAAAATATTTAAGGTATATGAAATTACAATTTACCCTGAGGGGAATTTATTGAATTCCTCCAGTTGCTGTTAAAACATTTGCCTGTCAACCACAACTGTCAGCCCCATGATGAAGCTAGAGGGAAAACTCAGAAGATCGCCAAAGTTGTAAGTAGACCCGCATCAACTGAGAACTGAGTCCTTCTAGCAGAGGTTGTGACACATCAAACTATTTTCTGGTGACAGTAGCAGAAAAGTATGGAGATCAAAATTGTACAGCTTTATCTTCTGTAGCAAAGTGGAAAAAATTGATGGCCAATATTGCCATGCCATGCAAAACAACAGCTACACCCAGCTGAGGACTTGGAATTAAATGTTACTGCAGAGTGCTGAGTAATTATTTTCCTACAAATGTTTTTTTGGCGTTTTGCCCAGAAAGGTCTAATTTTAACATGAAACTCTTCTAGCAAGCATTCTTCCAGCCACAGGTAGAGACATATCTGCTGTTTCTGTAGGAACAAGTGTTTAAGGACAAGGGGGCTGCAATGCTGCACAATTAACCTGCAATGTTGTTTTAAATCTGTAGATACAGAAAGCCAGATGTACAAGAGGTTTGACCTGAGGGTGTAAAAGTTCCTGCCGTTACCACTGCTCTTTGTGTAACAGCGCTGCCGCCTGTCACATGAGTCATGTCTGGGTCTAAAGTAATGACACCGAGCTGTTTTCATGCAAGAAAACAAGCTGAAATCCTTCCAAACAGTCAGTCACTCAACGATATATCCGCTCATTCAGCCAGTGAGAAATCCGGACATTGAAGCAGCCAGCCGGGTTGGCAAACAACATAATCCAGTCAGTCAGTTATGGATGTGTTTACCAAAAGGAACGTGTCAGGTACTGACATGAAGAGGCAGCGGCAAACATCAGCCACCGCTGCATTCCCTGAACATTAGCCAACCTTGTCAGTGACAGGAAGGAATGCAGAGGCTTCACACATCATGGGGCTAGAGGCACAACCAGAGAGAGAAGGAGCAGAAAACCTCACCATTCTCCTCGTGTTGTCACCAGGCTGCTGCTGTTCACGAACAAAAAAAGATGTGAAATACTTTGGCACTGAAGTGAGAACATCAGTATTCAGCCCATAAAAGCAGATTCACACCAAAAATCTATTCGCCTTTTAATTGTCCTGTAGCCAGCCAAATAATCCACCATGCCAGGCTTCATATAATCTGTTGGTTCTAGGAATGGCCGTGTCATTTGATCTGCTAATTAACAACCAGACAAACAAAGATGCAATAATCTAATAGAAATACATTCACATTCATGCTAATAAAGTGTCATTCTTACAGTTCTCCCTGCAGCTCTTAGATGGAGCCATATGGGTTCATGAACTGCGACTAAAAACCTCAATTTTCGTCCCATTCAGCTTCTCGTGTACATGATTCTATCAGGGGAACAATTACACCTCAGTAATTCTCAGATATTTTCTGTAAAGCACCTTAAGCTACGAGAGGGGACATAGTGCACAATTACTTAAAGCAATCTGTAAAACATTTGGCAGCTGCACTCCTGAGCTCCTTAAATCCTGCGGTCTTTAGGAGGGTCAGACAGTACCTCACTGGTAAATGCTTTGATTGCTGCGTTTATGGCTGAAAATTGTAATAATCAAAAGAGTCTCCATCATTGGCTTGAGGAATTTAAGGGAACAATCAAAGCACTGACAGCCGTGGCCATGTCAAAAGGATGTAAATAGCTCAAAGTTAAGTTGGATGTAGAGCAGCAGGGTCCCGTGTATTGATGGTGTTTGGGAAAGTCTCCTGCAACATTTCATTAACTGAAAAAACACAACAAGACAGAAAGATGTTTTGTGGAAAACTGAAGCTGGGTGAGGTTTTCACCCATGACGTTAAACGTACATAAACTTGCATAATTGCAGCTAAAAGCAAGACTCATCCAGGCTGACGTGTGCACCATCAGAC
This sequence comes from Chelon labrosus, assembly GCF_963514085.1. Classification (NCBI taxonomy): domain Eukaryota; kingdom Metazoa; phylum Chordata; class Actinopteri; order Mugiliformes; family Mugilidae; genus Chelon; species Chelon labrosus. The sequence continues at coordinate 2,568,090 of NC_140346.1, forward strand.
ACTCCACCAGCTTTAATTACAGCCCTGAACTCTATTTAGTGCTTTGTTTTACAAAGGTGGACCCTCCCAGTTAATTGTCAGCACTTAAAGAGCACAACAGGACACAGAAACCTCCACATACACTAAGTGATATACCATCTTTCTTTCATGAGGCACAGATGCCAGGTCCACCTTTCACATATGTGCTCTCTCATTTAGATACTTTGAAATATGCATATAGTGCACACATTGCACACAGTACCTTGTGCAGCAGAGCGCCTCCTACGGCGCTGTGCTAGCCTCTTTCCAGTGAAGATGACATTTACTCTCTGGGCCCAGATCTGGTGGCTTCCCTCATCCGACACCCCACAGCGAGGCTCCGCCATCTGCCGCAGGGTGGCGCTGTCAAGTTCTCCCGTGACGGGCAGACGGGAAAGCCATTGGAACTCACTGCGGAGAGAGGAAACGTTTGCACGGAGCACTTCTTGAACAGACATTTGGCTTTCAGTCGCACCAGTATTACAATATGTGAACATGAAGCTGGATTCTCTGTGGCCTCTTGACCTGGCGAGATTCACAACATACTGAAGTTTGCAATGTCAGCCAGCGCATCAGACTCTTAGACTGCTATAGGCGAGTACAGTCGTGCAAGTTCAGAAATGCAGCAGTCATAAAGCTACTGAAAAAAGAGCTGTAATGTAAATGTACTTCAGTGTCATAAAGTTTCCATGTCTATGAGGACGTGGATGAGCGGAAGGAAGACTCTGGGGATTGTAATTAATTACTAATTCAATACATAAAGGGCCAACGTGTCATATTTAGGGGGATTTATAAACAGAAACTGAATTGAGTTTTCATGATTCATAATGTTTTCATTAGTGTTTAATCACCTGTAACTATGAATGAGCGCTTCCTATCTCATAGAGAGCAGATCCTCTTCTACTTGCTCCCTATACTGTCATGTTTCTAGAGTAGAACAGAATGGACAAACCAAACTCTAGATCTGTTAAGTGGCCATGGTAAGGACTCCTACATGTGTGGAAAGGTAATGGTATTAGTTTGGTCATCAATAACCTCAATTCTAGATGTGACTTAATCTTGCACAGCAGTCCTTCAATTTTTCAAAAGCTAACTTAAAACAAGTAGGCCACAAGTAAACTGGTATGGTAATAATCCGACATGGCATCGTAAACATGGATGTAGCGTCTGCCTCCGTACCTTTATGTCCTTCACATTGACTCACTTCAGAGAAATCTGTGTGTGTCAGATCTAGCTCATCTTGCCACATTATCCGAGTGTCAGCTGCACGCACTTCTCTAACCCAGCCCTCGGCCCATGCTTTCAACAAAACACTTTGTATTATAGTACAGTCGCTGGATGGGCTAGAGGGCGAGGTTCTTGGAATTCCTGGATGGTTCAGAGAGGGTTCAGGTGAGGTTTCCCAGTGCAGAGGTGAGGGTGTGTTTTACTGCTCCACTGACATTCAGCCCCAAGGCACATCCCGCACCGACCTCACCCTTCCCCCTGATGAATACAACCAGTAAACTTTGATGGCCATAGTGCCAAGAGGACTACATGGTGTCTACTAGTTACTGTAGGTTTACAGCCACACCATTCATGATGGGAGCTCTGATACCTCACTGAAACGTTACAAGATAATGACAGCTTGTCATCACCTACCGGACAGCTGATTGCAGCTCAACTGCATTGTGGATGTGATGATCCTGATGGAGGTAGCCGTACTTTTCCAGAAAAACCTGCAAGAGTAACCATACTTTTATTAGACTAAGATAGACTTTAATCATCCACAAGGGAATTGCTTGGCATTTATAATAATAATTTATAATTTCTCAAAGGAACACACAGGCATACCTCCCCATGGGGAAATATCATAAAAGTGTAAAGATAACTTTTCATTTGTACTATATCTGCTGTAGGTAGTCATATATACATGCGGACCACCCATAAGAAAAAGAAACCCCTTGGGGTGTCCCTGAAATTCATAGTTATTATTTAACAAGAATTTCATGTAGACATGCAAGCCAAGAATAGTTCTGAAGTTTAACACCTATAAAATACTTTAAATATGAACCAACAGATGTTGCGTTGTGGTTTGAGATCGGATACCTTAATATTACAATATGTGTACGTAGCCAGTTGCATGTTGAGACAACAGCAGGAGCAGCTATATGATTACCAATGCGGTGGAGTTGGGATGGAAATTAAAACCGAGGTGGTGACAGATGTGCTCCAGCAAACAGAAAACTAGCAACAAATATGTTCCATTGTCCCACCGGAGACACTCAAAACGCCAGAAGGCTCGGTTTTATGAAAGAGGAAACAACTGTAATCATACTGCTCCATGGTCTCAGAGTGTTAAAGAAAGCGTGTAGAAGATGGATGGATGAGAAAAGACAAGTGACAGACTGAAACCAGTGCTGTCTGAACCACAGAGAAGCACACGTATCAGCTTTTCTTATAAAATAAATTAGCATGGTCTTCTTGTTTGTCACAATAAACAGACGAGGCTGATTACTTTAGTGTAAGATTATAACATACATTAAACGTTCTCAGCCTTCAAGAAAGTTCCTCTAACATCAGCTTAAAGATCTATATTTTAACGGGTTGACTGTCAGTTTTGAAGGGTTTAACCCCATTATTGTTGTTTCAGTTGTATGTGTAGAATTTAAAATGCATTTATTTCCTGTTTTATCTGTGGTCTCTGTCTGTTTTATGAAATTGTAACTGCTCCTGTTGTTAAATCCTGAGCTGGCACCTTGATAACAAACACGCTGGTTAACTTTACTACAGAAATTAAGGAAATATTTAATAACTTTATATTAGTTAGACACTGTAAGGAAAGTAATTAGTTCCTTTATACTAACAGGCATTCACACACACAGACCTGTACACTGCACCTTAGATATCTACACCTTGAGGTAAGTCAGATGCCACTAAAACACCAATAACAGGTTTATGAAGAGGTCTTAGTGGGGGTTATTAAAGTAAAAAGATATTAGATACAGATATTAATTTAAAACATATATTTAATGATATGTGAGACCAAGTCATTTTTATAACATGATTAAAAGGCATTACCTGCACTATAAAGGCGAGAAAACAATATCAAGCGTTTTCTTTTGAAACGTATACTTTAAAGTTGGGTTTATGTCAACACATATTTTATGTGACAGTGATGAAGTCTTGACAGGAGTACCTCGGGCTCCAGGAGCAGCGGGGACCCGCCGGCAGTGTGCGCGGTGATGATGAGCGCTGTCACGGCCAGGATCCAGACCCTCCTCACGTCCCGTCCGGCTCCGCATCGGCCCGGAGCTCCGCGGCTCATCGCGGGACGACCACAGTCAGCACACCGCTGCCCGCACCGTGCATCTCTGCTCTGCTCCTGGTGAGTTCATGGTGGACGTTTCTTCGATGTCAGTGAATGAGAGCATGAAGCCGACTACCTGACATCTCCATCCCTGCGAGGACTGAAGAGCTTAGCCAAGCGCTGGGAGTAGTATTAGAGGAGTTGGTGGAGCACCGCCCCTCTGAGAGCGCCGGCTTTTCCTTGCTGCACATAAAAATGCCCTTAGATATTAATCATGGCATGTTTTTATTTCTGTTAAACCTCAGTGATTGGTGCACGGCTTAATCAGTAAGGGCTTAAATGAAGCTTTAAGGAGTACTTACGCAAATAGGGGTAAAGGTGCAGAAATGACAAACATTGCACAAATTGCCTTACTTCCCAGGACTCAAATCTCAATGGATTAAATCACTCGAATCTTTTGTAAAATATTCATTTAAATACTCAGTCCTAATATTTATATTTCCTATTTAAATACGTTGCTTTCAGTTTTGTCTGTGAAATTCCTTTGTTTTGGGTCACTGTTCTTCTGTATTCTCCTCTCTTCCTCCAGTTTGAAAGGTAACGAATTAAACAGTTGTTTGTCCTTTAAGTCCACACTCATTGCACAACTAGAACATGCATTTGGTTTGTAAAACAGCTAAACAAAACCACGTCCAAACTTATAGGATCCGTTTGTACAGATCAAGTGTTTTTCCTCCTGTTCAGAGTCCACAAAGACAACATAAATTCAAACCAAGCACAGAGAAAAGATCACAGTTTTAATATCATTTAGGGAAAAAAGTAAAACATTTTATTCCGTTCATAGAAAACAATGGTGCGAAGTCTAACTCACAAAACATCTGCAACTAAAATCTGAGATCAAAATAAAAAGATGTACAAAGAAAAAAAAAAATAGCAAAGAAACAAACAAAAAAAAAAAAAAAAACATTTGACAACATGCCAACAGAGCCAATCAGACCCAGAGTCCCTCACATGAACACACCCCATCATTCACAGATGAAAACGTAACACTTAGGATGCGCTGGCTACAAAAACAGTTGACAAGTCTGAATGTCTGATCTATCCCCTTCCCTGATTTCTTTTTGTCAAACCAAATCCTCCCTCCACAGTGAACTCGAGGGCTGCAACAGTTTCCTTCTGCTTAGTATGGCCGGTCTCTTCTGTCGTCTCTGCGGTCACCTCTGAGGAGAAAAGACAAAGAAGTCTGTTAAACCAGCAGCACCCACCTCTGCCCTTCAACTAACCGTCATCTGATAAATGAAAGCGATATGATGTCAGCTTCTCATTCACCCAGCCCTTCGTATTTTAAATCTCTAAATGGATAAGATTCCATAAAGCAGACTTCAATTAACGACATGCTTTCTTAACGCATCATTTCACCTTCAGCAAGCACCAATAAATCTAAAACTGGCATCAAGGAGACCGTATCCCAACTGGAGAGAGTGAATATATGACACTTGAAAACACAACAAGGTCATTAGGATAGTGGAATTTCATCTGTAGGGTTTCCCAAAGTGAAAACCGAAATCAGCACACATCATTTGTAAAATGATATTGATGGTTACCCTTTAACTGGAGGGCACAATGCAAACAGATCAGCATCTTTTAAGTTGCTGTCTTAGTTCAATGGACATTTGATGGTCAGGATCATCATATCAGTATCTGTGTCAGGAAGTTAAAACATGTAGCAAGAAGTAGTGCCAATATGGCTTAGATTTATTATATTCTCTTTTCTTTTATGCTGTATTTGTCAGCAGTACGATAAAGTCGAATAGACAAGAGCTTTGTCTTACCCTGCCTTTTCAGCAGTCCATGTAGAATGACAGACTGCACTTAGGTTCAATTATCAAGCAGGCTACGCCCTCCTTTGACCATATAATCAAACTACATCAACACAGCTAATGCATGCATCGCCTTTAAAGAATGAAACTCTTTAACCAACCTTCCTCCCATTTTGTAGCCACCTCCGAATCCACCACCTCCTCCTCCACCGCCTCCACCGTAGCCTCCACGGTCTCCCCCACGGAAACCACCACGCCCTCTGAAGCCACCACCTCTGTCGCCACTGTAACCGCCACCTCTGCCTCCACGATCTGAAAACACAGTGATAATTATTTCAGTAAAGAGGAAGTTCTCACAGGGTAAGACGACCATTGATACATTTTTTTGTACAATTTTCAAATAGGAAGAATCTTTCTTATGTATTACAATCTAGTTAAAGCACTCACCTCCAAATCCTCCATCTCCTGGTTTGGGTGCACCACACTTGTTACACTCCTGCCGCCGGGCGAAATTCATGTTCCCGCAAGAGCTGCAGAAAAAAGTAATTGAACATTTACACATACCAAACAAGCCAATCAGGTTGTCCTGTCCACTAATAACCTTAATCCTTACCTGTTAGGACAAGGCCAGTCTCCTCCCTTCATGTCGAAGCTGGGTCCTCCACCACCACGACCTCGGAAACCTACCAACCAGCGAGAATTTATCAAAATTACAAGAGCATCATCAATTTTAAATCAGTATATTTTTTGATTCTGATTCGAGACCAGGAGCAGCTTGATCAATACTCACCACCACCACCACCACCACCACCTCCTCCTCCTCGTCCTCCACCTCTGCCACCTCCTCTCTGTGTGAACTCAGCTCTGCGGGTGGCAAACGATACTTTGATGGGTTTGCCGTTGAATTCTTTTCCTGAAATAAAATAAGTGTCAGTGAGAATTGTGCTAAAACATGAGAAAAAACAAATCATGTGTCAGTGCTCTTACCATCAAACCAGTCGATAGCAGCTTTGGCTGATGGAGGGTCATCAAATGACACTGTTGCTTCTCCCTTTGGTCGACCAGTGGCCTTGTCAGAGTAGATGTTAATCATTGGCAGGCCTGTCTTCTTATTTACCTAAAAGCACAAAAATACATTGAGATGTCAGGCACCGTTGGCAATACAGAAGATAAAAAAAGGGTAATTCAGTATCGGAGTAATTCAGTACCTTGATGATACCAATTTGTTTGAAGAAATCGCCAACTTCCTGAACTGTGGCATCCTCTCCGAGTCCCTGCACGAAAATGGTGTTGTTGTCAGAGTTGTCCTGCTCCCCAGCTGTGGAGGATTTTAAAAAAAAAAAAAAAAATTACACACAAAGATCACTGGGGTTGCCTGATGGTTACTGATCATTATTCAAACCACATCATTCTCAAAGAAAGTCTCACCTGGTTCATCCCTTGAGCCGTAGTCTCGAGAGCCTGCAAAACAGAGGAGAGGATGGAGGAAAAAACATGACTAAGGGTTCTTAAAAAAAACACAACTTTCACACAATTAATCATTAACTTCATCCCTACCAATGCATAATGATACAAAGAAAATTAACGTCCATGTTTACAGCTCTCTGAAGGGTGTTTTCATACCGTTGCATCACATACCAACACCTTGCAACAAGAACAGAATCGTTCTGTTTTTTTTTTTTTTGAGCTTACACCAGAAATGAAAACCACCAAAATGTCTCCAGTTTTAGAAAGTTTTCCTTCTTCGTCCTGGGAACACTTCTGTCATTTACTATCAGCCCTCGTCTTCATGCAACAATACCATTATTTTAATCCATGTTCTTTACCATATCTGTCATTTATGAGAAAAAGTAATAGGTGGAGTCCCTTGGGATCTGGACATGGAAATGGTGGCATTCACTGAGTTTCTCTTTTTTCCTTTTAATTCCCCTCCTTTATTTTTGCTAACTCAAGTTCTTTTCTCCCCCACCGACACAGTTCTGATGCTCGTCACTTACCACCGTAATTTTTGTAGCCACCACGGTCACCACCTCTGCAGAGGAAAAATTGGAGATATGATGGCTTTTCCTTTGTCCCAACTGAGAGCTCAAAGCTCCCCTACATCTCCCATCAGTATGCACTCCTGCCAGGGTGTGCGACTACGGTGGAAATGTCTCACACGAGGAATGCGTTAGTCTTTGACATTAGAGATCAATGCACAGACGACTAGGCATCTCTGACTGAACAATCAGGCAGCCGAGTGAAGACAAGTATTACATGTCACTGGGTCACCATTAAAAAGAATTTGATACTTTGTTCTGTTTACATGGCCAGATTAGATACCAAGAGCTGGAAGTCCAGCTAAATATCTGAATGCTGAATGTTTGTTTTTAACCAATGGAGGCCAAATGGGTATTAAAAAGGTGCAGCAAAGAATAAGCAATCTTCCACTGAGTGCATTTATCAGATCCTTTAAATGAGGTCCAAGTTTTAGTTCACTCACTCTGAATACCTGTAGTATAAAATGTAGATCCATGTTAACACAATACACATGTTCGCCATTGTCAAATATACAACACTTGAATGAAACCTGTTGAATGTAAAGCAGCTGACGATGTGGCTCCAGGTCTACGTGCATCATTTCAGTGGGGTTTCCATTGTACAAAACTATGATGTGACTTTTAGGCCAAAGAACATACCAAAACTGAAGTTCAGACAAATGAAACAGTATGGCTGCTGGGAATTTAACTCTGATAAAAATATGAAATAAAAAAATAAATAAAAGCCTGTCTTCCACTTAGATCAAGTTCATCAAATTAGAAAGTTGACAGTGAGCTCCAAATTAAAGGGCATTAAGAAATAAACAGTTTCCTTCTCCTTAGGAAAATGAGCAGCTGGGTACCTTGGCTAGAATCTTTCTTTAAAACTGAGAGCAGGTTTTGCAGGTCCTAGGAAGGACACGGGTGGAAAAAAAGATTCTCGTGTGCGTGAAAGCACCCTTATCGATGATGTGCGGCAGCACAGTCTCCATAAACAAACATCAGTTTTTGTCAACCATTATAACCGAGCGGCACAACCAGGTGTCTGGTGACTTTAAAGCTCCTTGAGTAGGCAATGTCTTCACCTAAAACCCCCCATGAAGTGGAACCTTGTCGTGTCAAACATTTGTTCTCTAACCAGAGTCTAAACAAATATATAACAAGTTTTTATCAACGTGGATTTAACACCAGCATCTTCCTTGTGTAAAAACATTTAAAAAAAAATAAATAAGAAAAAGTGATATGTGGTAACGTTTGATGAACCAAGTTTTAAGAAAAAAAAAAAATATTACCAGAGCCTGGGGATCTGGAGCACAAAGCAGATGAATAGTGACAATCCATGTGGATGGTTTGTAGTTGATGAGTGATGTGTTTGGTGACATATAATTTCTAATATTTCAGTGTACAGAGGTACCTTGGGGGCAGTGGCACTATGCAACTTACCCCATACCAGGAGGTCCGCCTCTTCCACCACTCTCATATCCGCCACGGTCAAATCCACTACTGCGGTCAAAACCGCCACGGTCAAAACCGCCACCACCGCTGCCGCCACGGCCTCGACCTCTGTAGCCCCCTCTGTCTGCACTGTCTCCCTGGTCACGGCCATACCTCCCACCTTGACCACCACTTTCACCTGGAGCAAAGCCAGACGCGGGCCAACTTAAAATATGTTCACAAATCACATCTTCAAGAAGACCGTATAGCATCTATATTGTGTAATTTTACCTTCACTCCACCTTCCATAGCTGCCACTTCCTTGCCCCTGGCCACCATATCCCGGATTAGTGCCGCCTTGTCCCTGTCCAGCATAGGAGCTTTGCTGTCCATAGCCTTCTCCTCCTTGTCCATAAGAACTTTGCTGGCCATAAGACCCAGACCCTTGCTGGCCATAAGAGGGCTTGTCACCGTACCTACAGCAGAAAATGTGAAACAATAGTCGAGTTAAATATATATATATATATATTTTATTATTATTATAGCCTCTCACTATCGTTTATTTATGCTACATAAACATCAATATTCTACACATTTGTATGTCTAAGCATCGCTAATAATAAAGAATGTCAATGATACACAACAGGTCTCAAAATGATCTTTGCATTAACTTACCCAGAAGACTCCTGTCCATAATTGTTATAGGTCTGTTGCTGAGGTTGGCCATAACCATCTGTCAAAAAACAGATGTCAAAAGTGAATTCACAGCATTGAGAAGCTGCTAATCTTCACAGTTGAAGTCATCTCACTTTTTAATGATACTACAAATCTAAACAAAATGAATTTACCTTGCGAAAGTATCTTCACATCTTCTTTAACGTCTACAGCAGCTTAACATAATCCAAAGCAAGTGTACAGTATAATTGTCATAGTTGTGCAGTCAAAAAAAATACAACATACAAATTACTCTGGATATATGCGTGTTTGCTGCATCATGAGCCAAATCATTAAAGCGCTTTAACAAAGCACTTTGCCGATGCTCAACTTCATCTCTTGCCAAAGTATTTTTAAGTGTTTTGTCCCTGGTCTCAAAACCATTTGATGTTCCAATAACATCACTGGTTACTGGGAGAATTACAAGCAGTTTCAGCTTCTGGGAATTAAGATTGTGGGAATGTGCATGATTCAATCTGCTGCTTGCACATACTGCAAAACTACTTTTTGAGAGCAGAGGATGTTCTGGGAGAGGATACTTTTACAGTGTATCCACTGACTCAGAGGGCCAGGGTTTCATTATCAGTGGTGGAGAGAGCAGAGAGTAATCCAGGAGAGAGCTGTGGCACTGCATTAGCAACACAAGATGATACAGCTGGTGTTAATTACTCGCAAACTGAGCTCTCTTCGTCAAGTCCCAGCACGTTTTGCTTCCTCAAAATGCTTTCAGTATCCAAACGCTTCCAGTGTCCTAACAACACCCACTGTTTAACGCATGTCAGTTTCAGCGTTTAAACCAAACTGTGCGACAAAGTTATGTCAGACAATGCCAAACACATTGCTGTCTGTCTCGTCAAATTAAGCATGTTGTTCATGTACACTGCATGTCCACTTCCTTCCCAGATCATGATACAGATGAAAATTATTGCATTCTAATATAACATTGTTGAATTAAATCTTAGCTTCATGAAGGTGACTGCATTCAGCATTTGTTTCAAATAAATGAACAGAGCTGTTGATTCAACCGTTTTTTCCACTTTTTAGCCTGTAGTTTGTAGGACTATTGAATTATATTATGTTTTACCGACACATATTTCTATTATATTGACCACCCCATTATAGTCAGTGTGCTAGGATAAATAAACACTTTAAATTCAAATCAATTTAACAGCACCACAAACTACATGCTCCCAAATGCGCATACAGCTGAATGTCCACCTCTGACACTGGCGTAACATCATAACATTAATGAAGGGGGACCGTTATGTTAGAATTAATTCATTTTCACCACCGTAACTAGGGAATTGGGAAGTGAGTGCATATGTGCTGGTACAAAAGCAGCGGTCCAAGTACGACAACTCTGTCTTTGCTAGCGTTTGTCAATGTGGAGGAAATTGTTGCTTCAGTTGATTAAAATAAAAACAAAAATGGCAAATTTTCCCTTTTAAAGAGGCAGTGACGCAGAGAACCACAACTAACACAATCCTTGTTCTTCTAAAAAATGTTCTTGTTCTTCATACCTTGCGTGGCACCTTGCTGTCCATAACCAGCGTAACTCTGTCCTCCATATGAGCCACTGCCATTTCCTTGACCATATCCCTGTCAGTGAAACACAGACAGGTTAGAATTGAAAACAAAATCGCATGCTTGCAGGTAACAAGCTGGAGGTAGTAGGGCGAAGGTCTTACCTGGCCACCTGGCTGACCCCCATATGATCCATAGCTGCAAACACATCATGAAAACATTTAGTTGGAAGTTTCAAGTGCATCCATAAAGTCACATAGTCTCATTATACAGCAAACATGCTTAACAACAACAACAATAATAATAAGTGTACAAATGTTTTTACATTACCTCTGTGAGCCACCGTAGCCTGAATCTGAAAGAGAAAGCGGTTTTTGATTTCAAGTTTTTACAAATTGGTGCCCAGAATAACCATAATATGTTTGTTGAATATGTGGCTGACTAAGCAACTAGCAGCGAGAAGTAGGTTACTTAAGTAGGACAGAAAAACGGGAGCAGGCCCGCTGGCAGGCCGGCTCAGTGAAAATGGCGGTCAAATTACTGATGGCTAAGACTAAATATTGAAAACGAAACATTTAGTTTATAATAACCTCGACACCGTTTGTTTCGACAATGCAGTGTGTAAATAAGAATGTAGCCCACCAAAACAGTCCTGGCGGCGATATTAGCGCAAACTGTTTTTTTTGTTCAGCAGCGGAAACAAAAGCATCGGTATAAACAAAGACGCATTCATGTTAGCTAGCAGACACCTTGAGCTAATTTGGCTAGCGGTGTCAAGGCCTTGTTCAGTCTGCGGCACTTCAATACACAAACGCGAGGGTAAAACAGCACAACAAAGTAATATCAGTACACAAACTCCACACTCAGATAACAATTACTCAAATTTCCGATCGAGATCATTTTATTCTGCTGATAAAAGTTAAACTGTTCCATTAAATAGACGCAGCCCATGTTCAGGCCTCGCGGTTAATGGCTAAACTGATGCCATTCGACTCACTTTTCACCATTCATACAAAAAAACAAACAAATGAACATGCACGCAGAGAACATGCCGACTTACCAGTGGCCATCGTGTGCCGTTTTATATATATAATTTAAAAATCGCTGAACTCTATCTCTTGTGATTAGCTGATTAAAAAACCCGGTTGAAACTGCGCAGCGCCTCAGAACTGAGCTGGTGAACACGCTGCGGCACTTCCCTTATGCGGCTTCTTCTTCTGCCTCCAAGCGGCAGCTGCAGAGCTCACACTCAGAGTGACACTGTCTCCCCCTACCGGTTATATGTGTTAATGGAGGAACTACATCCTCAAAGAAAATAGTTATTTAGTAGTTTTTAGGCTGCATAAACATTCACAGATTACTCTTTAGTATGTGATTATGATTAAGTGAATCTGTTCAGTAAAGGACTACATTAACGTGTTTTATTTTCTGTGTGGATTGATGATTGACATGTTGACTCAAAATTGCATCATGTCTAAAAGCTTTTAGAGTCTTGAGTAGAAAATAACTGGTGGTTGAAGTGAATACAGTGTGATAGGCTGAACGCAGACAGTGTGATAGGCTGAACACCATCTTTTCGGGCTTTCTGCAAAGCACACAACCCCTGTGCATGTTGCTTTAATGCATCCCTCATAGCTTTGTATTCCTTTTGTACATCCAGTATCTTGGACTCTCCAGTGACACCACAAGGAGTTTCCTGTCTACAGTGACTTCCAGTGAGCTGTGGAACATAGTATTATAAAAGTTTTATTACTGACTTATTACTGTGTTAGTTTTTCTGTGACTGAAGTTTTTCTGAGCATCTTTGAGCATCTTTTGAATCAAAAACTTCAGCAGATCATTAGTGTTGTTACCTTTGTCGCACTTCCCGTGGGCCCACTTCCAAAAGTGATGACAGATGTCTGATGATTTTTATTTTTTTTTTTTACCATCTGTTGCAGAGAAATCACTATGAAATAGTTCACAAGCAAAAACAACCTTGATTACTTCCCCTAAGTTAGATCAGCGTGTGACGTGCAGTTTCAGGCTCAGTTGTTACTAAAGCAGGACATGGAATCCAGGAGCATTTTGTTTTTGTTTGAATCAATCGTAAACATTTTCAAAACAAAATACAGAATTTTTGAACGTAAACACATGTCCATCATCTCTACTACTGATTGGAATGACTGAATGAAATGGCATCAACCACAGTTTAATAGTGTGAATCACACATGTATTGCCTCGTAAGTTCTATAACAAACAATCCTGCCATGGTTGCCCATGTTGTACAGTATCTGTTCAACAATAGGAGCTACCGTACAACCATTTTACTGGTTTAGAGAACTGAGTACCTAGCAAGCGTGTTTTTAATACCTCAGTTTATATGTTAAATGACAGAGTGAGCAAACGTTGTTTTTCTATTGTCAGGGAATTCTCTGATTAACATATTGTAGTGAGTGGAGACGTGTATAAGTGTTTCTGTTCAGGAAAATAATGAGTTAAATGCTACAACAGTTACTAAGTGATTGTTTATGTTCAAAAGATGTAACAAGCTCCAAAGGAGTTGTAGCTGTCAAGTTAATAGTGGTGTTAATAGCGTTCATTGGTGTCCAGGCCATGTTGATGATGTTGTTTTGTGAAAGAAAGAGAGAAATCTTTTAGTTAAACCTCCTGATCTGGGTCACGTGGTGTTAGTGGCATGATAAGACTAGATAGATTTCCCTCCTCTGTCATAGTTGATGTTCTGACTGTACTCACAAAGATGATCCTCATTGGGGCACATACACGTTCACTACACTTTCAGCGCATCACTGCTGCTATAGTCAATAGTCAATAAAAATTAGTGCTTAATCTAAACAATTTAGCTCTAATTAACTATGCTAAATTTACTTTGTTTTTTTGAGGCAATGAGTTTGCTTATTTTTTTCAAGGTTTTACAGTGCATGAACAGTGCACGTTAAGTTATTATTTATTAATCTCTTACCTGACGTTAGTTAGACCTGCACAAAACTCAGATTATAACTCCAACCCTAGACGTTTCTATAGGCACCATAGTCTCTGGTAATTAAGGTAAGTAAAGACATTGGTGATTGAGGAAACACTTAACCACACGCAGCTCCTTAATAACACAGCATCCCACTTGTGTACTCATTAAATACTTTCATTTGTAAATTCTTATTTTTTTTATTTTTTAGTTTGTTCACAGCCACAAGACAAAGGTCATTTTATTAGATTTTACAGTGTAACTACTTTCCAACCCCTGGAAGAACAGGTTTTGATAAACATCTAAAACAACAAAACCATGTGCCAGTGGCTATACTGTATTTGGACCAAGCTGTATATAACATACTGTACATACAATAGATTTGTTTTTTTGAACAAAACCCAACAAGCTGCCATTCATCTGAGCAGCAGGAAAACTATTAAAGGCATTTTAAGAAAACATCTCAGCAGCAAGTTAGGGATGGCTTCATGTTTTGTGGCAGTACAGTGCTTCTAAAAAGAAGGTTGTGTTATTAATTATGTTGATTCACAGAAAGCTGTCCCACACGAGGTAAGCCATTAAATCTGAAAGTTGATGCGTAGGTGGCAGTATATACCTTCTTCCAGACTCACAGAGTTGTATACACCACACACAACCACCAGCAAGACCTTCTATTTATAGTATGTAGTTCCTTTCCTTCATAGCTATTAATATAGTGCCATCAGGGATCATTCCAGAAGCCTTTAGACTGGTGAACATCAATGGTACAAGAAATGGTCAGATGGACTGCGTGCAGACTTTGTATCTAATAGATGTTAATGGCCATTTGTGGACTAGTCTCATTGGTCTGTGTACATAGGCTTTTTCACCAAGATCTTGTATTGATGATGGGAGAGTCTGACCACTGCACAAAGCCTTCTCCAGAGCACTGCCCCCACAGGCTTGCATAGTAGGCACTAGGCATGATGGGTGCATCACTTCATCTGCCTCTCTTCTTACCCTGATGCCCCCATCACTCTGGAACAGGGTAAATCTGGACTCATCAGACCACATGACCTTCTTCCATTGCTCCAGAGTCCAATCTTTATGCCCCCTAGTAAACTGAAGCCTTTTTTTTCCAGTTAGCCTCACTGATTAGTGGTTTTCTTAAGGCTACACAGCTGTTCAGTCCCAATCCCTTGAATTCCCTTTGCATTATACATGTGGAAATGTTCTTACTTTCACTATTAAACATAGCCCTGAGTTCTACTGTTGTTTTTCTCTGATTTGATTTCACCAAACGTTTAAGTGATCACCGATCACAATCAATCAGGATGTTTCCCGACCATATTTCTTCCTCAAATGGTTCCCCACTATCCTTCCAGTTTTTAATAATGTGTTGGACAGTTCTTAACCCAATTTTAGTAGTTTCTGCTTAGACATCTCCTTAGATGTTTTCTCTGCTTTCTGCATGCCAATGATTTGACCCTTCTCAAACAGACTAACATCTTTTCCACAACCATGGGATTTGTCTTTGGACATGGTTATTTAAGAAATGAGAAGCTACTCATTGCATTAGGATCACTCTTTGAAACATCTGGATCTGGTTGAATTTTGCAAGCGTGTGCAAACTTACTTGTGCAATCTAAAGTAAAGGACCGTGCAGACTCAATCTGCTGAGGACATTCAGTCCCTTCCGTGTGCAGCGAGCCCTCTTGAGGACATTTTGTGACTCTGTATCAGCCATCTACTATATTACTACATCTACAACAAACTGGTCAGGAAGGGTAGCTCTGTCCTGGGATGCTCGCCGTGACCCAGTGGAGATGATGGGAGAAAGGAGGACAATGCAATCATTAATGTCTTCATCCACTGTGTGTAGAGGATATATACCTCGGGTCCTTTAATCAAACTTTCTACCAGTAGACCACAGCCTCACCACACCTCCAATCACTTCTTTCAAGTGCAATATCATCACTGGGACAAAATGCAATAAATATCAATGAACATCTGAGCATTTTTTTTTGTGACATCTCCAATATACATGGGGCAATAAGGATTCAATGTGGAAAATGTGTTGTATATGTTCTATTGCTTTTTTGTTTTTTTTTTAACCTATAGTATTAAGTTACTTTTGTAATTTCTCCAGTGCAGGATAAAGGATGACCTCATCTTTGCGACCACACTTGTACTACTCACATCTAATGTTAATAAACTTGACTGATAGCCATTTATTTAATTAAAAAAAAAAAAAAAAAAAAAACACTTCCCAGCAAATTATCCCAATTTTATTTATTAAAAGACGCATGTCTTCATACAACCAAACAATTACATGATTAGGTGGAATGACAAAAAGTGACAGCACTGAATAAAGTGTCTGAACGGATTTTCTTTCAAAATGTAAGCATGGAAGAAAGAAACAGTTAAAAAAAAAAAAAGACAGTGAAGTGTCAGGATTTCAATTTTAATGCTAACATAGATATAGATATATATATAAGGCAGTGTTTAAAAGGCACAGGCTGCACTTTAAGTGGTTGGTTAAACTCAAAGAGACGACGCTGGTAAAACACACATGATGGTCTAATATGTCCAGTCATCTTCTCCATGGAATGGTGCATATGTGAGGTTGTTGAGTTACTGCCACATAAACCCATGATCATCAGCTGTCAGATGCATATACAATACACAACAGTCATTTGGGAGGCCAGATCTTGTTTCAAGACAAAAATGTCACATTTAGAAAATATTTCAGGGTTAAAACGGATTCATTTTCATTTTAAAGACAGGCCATTAATGGAACTAAAACGCGCATTATCTCATTTTATTCTCTGTACAATTGTCTCCCTTGCATCACTTTCTTTAAAAGGCTACTGCCACCGATTAAAACGAACAGCAACTTATGCATAAAAGGCAAAGCGCCTTATCAAAACAAAAAGATAAACATATAATTGTACCTATGATGCCAGTTTTTACACATTTTCCTCACAGAAGTTTTAAAACCGTTTCACATATTTAAGTACTTACTAGATCACAGAGTAAGTCAGCACCTTTTAATGTCTAAAGCTTCTCTGAGAGTTCACACTGCAACAGGAACCCTCCATCTACTCACCCAAACAAGTGCAGTTACATCTAGAGTCTGTATCAAATCAAAAATGAAATGGGGGGGGGGACTGCATTTGATTCTAGTTGTTCTTATTTAAAGTAAGTATTCATGATTAAGTAAGAGCCACAGGGTTCCTACTTCTAATCTCAGAGCGCCCGCAGAGATCCAAACACACAGATACACTACAATTTATTTATATCAGAGACTGCTTCCAGTTTGTGGAAACCACAAAGGGTAAGGTGTGGTTTGGGCTGATACCATGTCTCAAGGTGGACCTCAGCAGACACAAAGCTGGAGATCCACAACATAGCATACAGAAGTACAGATTAAAACTGCTGAATGTGTTTATGATAACCTGCTGAGGTAGGGGTTTCCCTTGTGATATTGTGCTACCTTCAGCTATCATGAACCAGTGTGAGTATGAACAGGTGTTTAATGGTTTTATATTCATTCCTGAATGGGAAACAATAAAAATAGAAACTTTAAAACTACCACTTTAGTAGTAAATAGTAAGGCTGGGCTTGAGGCTCTAACTCCACACGTCTTGCGAGTAGCGTCCCTTGGTCATCAGTTTCTTGACATAATCTGTGGCCTGGGTGCGCGTCATGCCTCCCAGTTCTTCTGCAATCTCGTGGAAGGCCGTCTGCACATCTTTAGCCATGTTCCTCGCATCACTGAAGCAGGAAAAAGATCACATCAGATTGTCTTTATACCATCTATGAATTACATTTTTTTTAATCACTAATAATGTTATTCCCAAACATGGAAGTTGATTCCCAACTCTGACCAAACTTTCCCTCTAGGCGGCACCAAAGCACCAAATGTGGGTTTTCCTTGAGATTTCCCCACTGTGTTTTCTTCCTCAGTTCTTTTATATTATATGGCCAAATCTTGACTCAGTAACATACATTTCCCCTCAATCAATACTCTTTATTAACATCCATTAATGATAAATGTGAGGTTCAAATCTTTTGAAAACATGACAATTCATTTGCGTGTGTCACTTACCCGCAGACGTAGATATGAGCGTTGTCTGTGTGAATGAGCTTCCAGAGGTTCTCCTTATTTTTCTTCATGAGATGCTGCACGTATACCTTTATGTTGAACAGAGAAAACTTTGTTCATGTCTGTCTCTTAAACATTATATAGTACATGTTTACAGCAAATGTGGAGAAAATAGTGAATTAACTGTTATGTCATATTTTTTACTACTACTATTACTTATTTTTTTACTACCACATTTTCAATTGTGCTGCCCATTTCAATAACGGGTTCATCTTTTCAAAAAAACTTGTTGGTTTGGACAAGTTTCTGTCACTCCTGAAAATCTAATGTTGACCTCATATGAGGGAAACAATGGGTTTATTCAAACATGCACATGGCTATTAGGTGCTTATATGTTCCTATTCAAGGTATTATCAAAGGTCTACAGCACCCATTTATATCCTCAGTTGGCTCTGGCTGAGGTACTCTCATGAGGTACTTTTATTCTAATTTTCTTTATTTTGAATATTAGCAAAATACTTGTGTCCATGAAAACACACTGCACATATTAGGAAAACACCATAGTATTTTCTGCACAACCAAGTATATTTCATATCCCTTTAGGGATGTATTATCTATATTATGCACGTCACAACACACATTCTGACCTTTTGCTCCTGGTCTCTGGAGAAGGCAACATTTAGCTGTGTTAGGACTCTGTTCTTCTCTGCTTCCTCCAGCTCCTCCTGGTAGATATAATCCTCATTCTTATGTCTGCAGCCAAAATACATCACTGTCTCTCCAACCTCCTTTCCTGTAAGGAGGCAACAAGCAAACAAAACAAATGGGTTATTATGTACACACTGTACAGACAAGTAAAGGAAAAAGCGTTTTGACACATAGGGGTCAATTCATCATGGGCTCCGTTTAGACAAATGCTGTGTGGCTGCTGGTAATATTTGATTTGTTGAGCATGTCAGGAGACTGTGATTGTGTTTAATGTTTGACAATGAAGGAAGAACTAGAACACTACAGTGCAGTGCTCTGACAAATTTTTGACATCTATTTTTCATTACTTGTGTCCTCAAGTTTCACAGCTTTTAATTTTCTTCCTTGGTAATACAAGGACACAATCAACAAACACATTTGGAGGTTTTTCACCTTGTGAAATCAGTTAGTTGTCAAAATGTCAGACAAACAACAACACACCGCGTCAACTAATACCTTGCTGTTTGAGCCACCCTCTCTCCTGGATAAAGCCCATGAAAGGAGCAATTCCAGTTCCAGGGCCGATCATGATCACTGGGTTGGTGGCTTTGAAGGGCAGGCGGAACTGAGATTTGCGGATGTACATGGGAACGGTGGACTTGTGGCCGTTGTCAGTGACCAGTTTGTTCTTCAACCAGTTGGTTGCAACACCCTTGTTAATGCGATCAGTCTTGGTCTTGTACTCCACTACTACGGCACAGATGTGGATGCTGTTGGGGTGAACCTTCAGAACAGAAATCAGACAATTATTTCTTTGTCATTGTAAATCCAAAATACTGTCTGGAGTCTGCAGTTTCAAGAGGGAATTACTTTAGAAGAGGAGGCGATGGAATAATAGCGAGCTTGGAGACGAGGCAACAGCTCACACAGGTGGTCGATAGGAGGCCTCAGAGAAGGCATATCCTCCAGGATGGCAAGGATGTTTCTACTGGTGTCCAACACCCAACTGTGGTACAGTGCCTTTAAAAAAAAAAAAAAAAAAAAAAAAAAAAAAAGCAGGAAAAAAAAAAAAGAAATAACATGAAGATGAGGAGGAAGAAAACTGTTTGACATCAACAAAATGATCAGCATTAAAAGCCCAGTCCAATCATTTTCAAAACTGGCAAGATGCTACTAGATGATGGTTATGTTTATAGGGAGAACAGTATTCTACATATAATAAGGATAATAGCCCAACCAAAATGAAGATGTTTCATGTAACCACTATCGTCAGAATAGACTGGCCTGATCAGAAGCAATAAGATTAAAAGCAATAAACATTTGACAATCTGTTCAATAAGTAAATATTAGTAACACTTTTTCTGATTTCTCTGGTTGGAATAAAAGACATTCTTTCTGCACGTTTGCCCCACATGATGTAAACATCAGGTGACAAAGGTGAGTTCCTGGGTGGGATGGAAACAAGATGGTAGGAAAATGCCAAGTTCAAAGAAGTGTGTCAAGAAAGTTTTAACTTTGGTTAATATACTGGGGTAAGCAAACACAGATATCTCTATTGGGTTCAAGAAATATTGTCCATGTAAACATCACCACTGATTGACACCAACCTTGCCCTCGGGCGAAGAGGAGGCCATCTTGCGCATATTCTCCTGATCTTTGGGGTCAGAGGCGTACTGTGCGAGCTCATAGAGGACGTTGGTGCGAGGAGGGTGAGTGATATCCAGGTAGTGAGTGAGAGCTGTGCGGTAAGTGGTGGGGCACGGGAAAGGATGCTTCTTGTTGGACTCCTCTGAAAAAACAGGAATCAGGAAATTACATGTTTTATAATCATCATACCTTATGGTTATTTGGAGGTCCTCTCTTTATTTCCTTTTTAGCTGTTTTCAGTAATTTTGATAAAACACTGAACAGGTTGCCTTAATTGTCACTGATGCAACCCACAAGAATATCTGTTGACTTTTCCAGTGACTCACTTAA